>NC_050575.1:305122117-305739617 GCF_011100635.1 Trichosurus vulpecula
AATCATCAAAAATCTGCTTTTTCTCTTTTAACACCACCACCACCACCACCACCACCAGTGGGAAAGAACAAAAAACAAAACCCTGCAACAAATATAAATATATATATATATATGTATATATGTGTGTGTATATATATATAATTGTTTAGTCAAGCAAAATGAAACCCTGCATTGACCACGTCAAAAAAAAATAATATATACATATGCCTCAATCTGTACTGTGAGTCTACCACATCTCTGTCAGGAAGAAGGTAATAGTTTCATCAGGAGTCCTCTGGAATCCTGGCTAGTCTTTGTGCTGATCAGAGTTCTTAACTCTTCCAAAGTTGTTCGTCTTTACAAAATTAATGTCATGTAAATTGTTCTGGTTCTGCTCTCTTTATTCAACTCATACAAGTCTTCCCAGGTTTCTCTGTAGCAATTAGAAAAGAAAATATGCTTCATTCTGAACACTGAGTCCATCAGCGTTCTCTCTCTGAAAGTGGATGACTGTCTATCATGAGTCCTTTGTAACTGTAGTTGACCATTGTTTTTATCAGAGTTATTAGTCTTTCTAGGTTGAGTATCTTCACAATGTTGCCATTACCGTATAAATTGTTCTCCTCATTCTGCTCACTTCATTTTGCATCAGTTCAGACAAGTCCTCCTAGACTTTTCTGAAACCCTCTCCATCTTTTCTCATAGCACAATAGTATTCCATTACAGTAATATACTGTAATTTGTTTAGTCCAGGATTAATGGGCATTTTTTCAATTTCCAGTTCTGCCACCAGTTGCTATAAATATTTTTGTACATATGGTGATGAGATTCAAATAGAGTGGTCAATAAGAAGCCCATTATCTCCAGTACCATTTAAAGCCACATTAGGAGACCATGAGATCCAAGTAGGCTTGTTGAGAAAATATCGAAACTAACAGGGGCCCCTCGGCCCTGGGCTGAGCAATGGAATAATGTCGTGCCTAGATATTCTTGAAACTCTGAACTACTGTCTCTGGTCACCTCATCTTCCCACCCACGACAGGTTTTACTCTTCCCTAGCCTCTCCAAGGTAGGGGGCATCCTCCTTACTGGGGCATCTTCCTTAATCAGAGGGCGTCCCCCTTAAGAAGGGGGACAGTGCATTTCCTTTAAGCTGGGGTCTCCCTTGATGGTAAGGACCTATCTCCCTTAAGCAGCCTTGTCCCTTGAAGGGGACCCTCGCCCTTGAGGAGCTGCCCCCTTTCTCTTTGGGGGCTGCCTCCTCTCCCTTAGAAGGCTACCATTCCCCCCTTAACCTGGGGTCTCCCTTCAGGGGTTGAGGAGCCTAGTTGTGTTACCCAAAATACATGCCTTTACTTGATTTGGAGACAGCCTGAGCCAATTCTTTTGAGATGACCTTGCACCCCAACCTTTTATGGTAACCCTAAATGTCATCATATGGGTCCTTTTCCATTTTCATTGATTTCTTTGGGGTGTAGAGTTATTGCTAGCAGTTATTGCTGGTTCAAAGGGTCATATGCGGAGTCTCCTGGGCTACGGTGGAGGTGGAAGTGTAGTTGTAGCCCGAGTCTTTCCGTGGCATATCCGGATTGCGAAGTGAATTGGCCGAGATGTTTCTGCAGTATTACCTCAACGAGCAAGGGGACCGGGTCTACACCCTAAAGAAAACAGACCCTGCAGACCTGTTCAGCTCACCCAGCCAGATTTTCCCCAGATGACAAGTACTCAAGACACCGTATCACTATCAAGAAGAGATTCAAGGTTCTCATAACCCAACAAGCACGATTGGTCCTCTGAATTACCAACCCACCAAGCAATGACAGCCACCAATGACACTGGCCCAAGAACCTTTCCCTACATCTTGGAGACCTCATTCAGGAAGAGCTCAAATCTTTGGCTCTCTTAACCCATTCTCACAACTTTAAAATTATTTCTTTTGTACACTTGATTTTTAGAGTCTCAA
Source organism: Trichosurus vulpecula (assembly GCF_011100635.1). Classification (NCBI taxonomy): domain Eukaryota; kingdom Metazoa; phylum Chordata; class Mammalia; order Diprotodontia; family Phalangeridae; genus Trichosurus; species Trichosurus vulpecula. The sequence goes on from NC_050575.1 coordinate 305,124,060, forward strand.
TTTGCCTCTGTTCTCTGTATTTGGTAGCAATCAAGCTAAAATGAAAAGGCCTTAAGTTGCCACATCTTTTTGATCAATGTTGTAGGCTAGTAAAGCTGAAATGATTTAGAAAAAAAAAAGGGTCATATGCAAAATTTAATAGTTTTTTCGGTGTAGCTCTAAATTGCTTTCCAAAAGGCTGGACTAGCTCGTAGCCACCAACAATGCGTTAATGTATAGTTTTCCCACAGCCCTTTCAGCCTTTATCATTTTCCTTTTTTTTTATCTTAGCCAGTCTAATAGGTGTGAGGTGGTATAATGTGAAATTTTAAAGTTATTTTTGAAGCAATCTTTCACATAGTTGTTAATAATTTGAAAATCTTCTTTTGAGAATTGTTTGTTTATATCCTTTGACCTCTTATCTACTGGGCAATAGCTCTTGCTCTTAGATGTGTGCTAATTTTCTACATATACTAGATGTAAGATCCTTATAAGAGATAATTGACATGAGCTTTTTTTCTCCAATTGACAGTTTTTGTTTTATCTTCCCTGTATTGATTTTCTTTATGCAAATCTATTTTAATTTCATGTCCTTTAAACTGTCTATTTTATCTTTCGTGATCTCAAAATGAAGAGGTTTAAAAAAAATGATGACAGGTAGTGAATCACACGTTTCTAGGGGTGCTCATGACCCCAAAATACAGGCACGCTGGGTCCTGCCGAAAGAATTCGACTCAAGCCTTCTTAGCCAAAGAAAAAGACAAAGTGACACCTGTTTTCACAAGTGGGCCAAATTCAATCTACTGAGATAGATTGACTCTGAGCACCTTCATGGAGGCAAGATGGAGATTATATACACAAAGATTGTAGGGGTGGTCTGGGGTGACTAGAGGAGGTATATTAGGAAGGCAGAATTTATGATTTCAAAGAGAATCTCATATGTGCCTGAAAGGTTCGGAACCACAGGATATAAGGAATTCTCTAGGCAGAAGGCAGGAGAACTAAAGCATGTATTTACACTCCACAGTAACAGGCCCACAAACCAGCGTCCCCATTTTGATATTTTGATCAAAAGTTTCCAGGCCCAATAAGTCATCCTCACAAGGGTAACCAGGAGGCCACAGAGAAGCATGATGGTATAAAGCAAAATCGTATACATGCTTCCCCTCTACAGTAAGAAGATTACCCCGTGGCCTCCAGTCCTCGGTCAGCACTCCTTGCTCCACGTGGGTCAGCTCTGCTACCGGCAGCTCAGCTTCGGCTGTAGGCATCTCTGGCTCCAACCAGAAAAGGAAAAGGGATCTTCAAGCTGTCCTCTCCCCTCTTATAGAGTTTTTGACATCATCAAGCGCCGCCTGAATGACCAGAGCCGATTGGTTCTTGAGCTGGCCCCTCCCCCTAGCGCAGACTAGGTTAACACCCAACAGGGCATGGCTCTGGAGTTAACACCTCCCCCCAGCCAGCCCCATGACTCATCACACAGGAAGTTCTCTGCTCCCAGGCCATGAGTCTCTGGACTTCCTGCCCCGGAAGAGGTCACACAGGAAGGTCTCCACTCCCAGGTATAGCCCAGTGAGGTAAGCTGAGTCACTCAAAGAAAACAAAGGCCACTCTGGCTACAGGAGGGCTTTAGGGAGGGTCTTGAGGAGGAGTCTAAGGAGGACGACATGAGGTCAGACTCCAGGAAGCAAGAGAATGGGATTAAGGGTGGGAAATAGCTGAAGCCATGGATATTGATAATATCAAGGGTGGGAAGTAGCTGGACAATAAAGGGGAAAGGTAGGCAGAGATTTGGGCTTAATGATAACTTAAGGCTTATGGCCTTAGGGGAAGGCCAGATCTAGTTGGAAGATTCAAGGACAGTTCAAGGGGGCTCCCAGAGACAGTATTCCAGATTCAAGGGGGTTCCCAGAGACTGTGCCCTCATCACTAATGGAGTTAATATTTTGAACCCAAGCATATTATACTTTAGTTTCATCCCTATTCAGCTAAATAAGGCATTATATTAGAAGGTAGAAAATTATTCGATTTTCCACTGTTTTTCCCAGAATTTCAGTGGGGACCCAGCCTAGCAAGGGCCTTTGATATTCAAATCAACCTAGTAGTAGTACTAGAAGGGTAAATCCTGGGGAGATTAGCTTAAGCTGGCACTTTAAATATGGAAATCAACTGAATTTCAGGTAGAGCCCCAGAGGGCTTTAAAAGTGAATTGCTAAATGGTGATTAAATGTAAATGCTACCTGGGTGGGGTGGGTTGAGGGAAATTACAAGGGAGACTAAGAAGGCTACATGGGAATTGCCAATGTTGTTCTTAAGAGTAAATATTTCCCCCAAGAGAATCCAGGTAAAGCCAGAGAGAACTTTCAAATTCTCAATTGCTAAATGAGGATTCTAGGTCAATGTATGAGAAATAACTAGGCTATCCTGGCTTTGGAGATAAGATGATGCCTTTGGGTCACCCCACCTTAAGACTAGCAGCTAAATAAATTGGCAAGAAAGGTAGCAAATCAAGCTGGTATGGAATAAATTAAGAATATTATATACTTAATATACAATAAAATAAACAAAAAAATGTAAAGGAAGGGAGAATTGAGTTGAGAAATTCTTCCACTGTGGGCATCACAACTCATGGAAGAGAGGGAAAAGGAAAGAAAGAAATGGATGATACCAAAGCAATGCTTCTCCTTAGCAAAGAGGGAGGGGGGGGGGGGTTGAAACCATTTAAAAATTTGTAAAAGTAACTGTATTTAGTGCTCTGTATGGGGGGGAGTGGGGTGAAGGTGGGTTAGTCTTCTCTGTACATAAGTACTAATATTGGATTAATTTTATTTAAGTTCGATCCCCTCCTTACTGACAATATAAATAATATTGCCGAGTATGATAAAAGAGAGACATCATGGGATGGGGAGGGCAGCAGGAGGGAGAACAGGCTTTGGAGTCAGTAAACACTGATTAAGCACTTCCTCCCTGCCAGCCAATGTGCAAGAAGCTGGGAATAGAAAGACAAGTAAAAGACCTGATCTCTAGGAGCTCAGTCTAATGGGGAAGACAACATGTAAACAACTAAGTACACACATACACACACACACACATATACACACACGTTGCAGTTTGGGGTTCTTACTTTAAAATGCAAGGGTATGGGGGGGGGTCTGCCTTGAAAGAATTCGAACACTCACACCTTCCAGTCAAAGTAGCGAGTTTATTGTGACTCCAATAGAAGTGGGGGAGATTCTAAGTGAATCTGCCCAATTTAATGGGGGTAAGATTGGAACTTTTATACAGAAAAAGAGAAGATCTGGATAGGATTAAGGAGGGGCAAATAGCCTGGGGTAGTCCAGGTACAGACAATGAAAGGAGTTAAGTGGTGGGAGAGCCACAGATCCCAGCAGTTAAAAGAATTATTGAGTATCTAGGTAGAAATGAGTGGGAAAGTTCAGGGACTGGGTTGATGAATTGTATGGGAAAATTCAAGTTCCACTTCCTATCACCCCATCATTTACACACACATACATGCACATATAGATATAGCTATATAAGTGTGTGTGTGTTTGGGTATATGTGTGTATAAGAGATTGGAAATAATCAACAGGGGTAAGACTTTAGAATTGAGGAGCCTGGGAAAAGGTTTCCTATAGAAGGTGGGATTTTAGCTGAGACTTGAAGGAAGCCAGGAGGTGGAGATGAGAAAGGAGGGCATCCAGGAAGACCTGAGTTCAGGTTCTGCTCTAACACCTATTGGAAGGGACCTCAGAGATCATCTAATCCAACTCCCCTCATTTATAGATAAGGAAACTGAGGCCAGAAAGCTGAAGCAACTTTGTCCAATTCCAAGTGGTAGGGCTGAAATTTGAACCAAAAAGCACCCTCTCTGTAACCAAGGCCATTCTAAAAACTTTGTCTCATGGTGGAGAACAGTTTCCATATCAGAGTTCTCACTATGAATAAAATCACAGATCTAAACAAAAACCAGAAAAAGAAAAGAGGAAAAACAAAATTGGATGGTCATAATCTTAAAAGTTGAGAGAACACTCCCTGTTCTCCCATTGTTTGCAATATCTTACAGGAGGCAGCAACAAAAAACATTCCAAAGAAGAGCAAGAAAGTAACAGCTTTCTGATGAGGCTTTACAAAAAGCTGAGGAAAGAAGGAAAGTGAAAGGTAAAGGAGAAAGAGAAAAATGTGCCCAACTGAAGACAGAATTACAGAGAATAACAAGGAGAGATAGGGCTTTCTTAAATGAGCAATGCAAAGAAAAAGAAGAAAACAGTAGAAAGGGAAAGACAAGAGATCTCTTCAAAAGAAAATTAGAGATACCAAGGGAAAGTTTCATGCAAAAAAATGGACATGATAAGACAAAAATAGTAGGGACTTAAGAGAAATATAAGAGTTTAAGAAGAGGTGGCAAGAGCTATACAAGAAAGATCTTAACATCACCAATAGCCATGATGGTGTTGGTACTGATCAAGAGCCATATATCCTGCAGAATAAAGTCAAGTGGGCCCTAGGAAGCACTGCTAACAATAAGATTAGTGGAGGTGATGGAATTCCAGTTAAGATATTTAGAACCCTAAAAGATGATGCTGTTAAAGTGCTGTACTTGATATGCCAGCAAATTTAGAAAACACAACAGTGGCCCCCAGATTGGAAAAGATCAATTGACATCCAAATCCTAAAGAAGGGTAATGCCAAAGAATATTCAAATTACTGAACAATTATGCTCATTTCACATTTCAGCAAGATTATGTTTAAGATTCTGCAAGCTAGGCTTCAGCAATATGTGAATTGAGGATTACAGGAGAACAGACTAGTTTTCAAAGAGGCAGAGGGCCTAGAGACCAAATTGCCAACATTCACTTGATTATGGAGAAAGCAAGGAAGTTCCAGAAAAACATCTACTTCTGCTTCATCGACTACACTAAAGCCTTTGACTGTGTGGATCACAACAAAACGTGGCAAATTCCTCAAAGAGATGGGAGTACCAGATCATCTTGTCTCCTCAGGAATCTGTATTCCACTCAAGAAGCAACAGTTAGAACAAAACACGGAACAACTGATCGGTTTAAGATTGGAGAAGGAATATGAGAAGGTGAATATTGCCACCTTATTTATTTAACTTACACGCAGAGTACATCATGTAAAATGGCAGGCTGGATGAATCAAAAGTCAGAATTAAGCCTATCAGAAGAGAAATCCCACCTGAGCATACGTTTGCTTGTTGTTCAGTTGTGTCCCACTCTTTGTGACCCCCTTTAGGGTTTTCTTGGCAAAGATACTGGAGAGGTTTGCCATTTAACAGATGAAGAAACTGAGGCAAACAAGGTTAAGTGACTTGACCAGGGTCACACAGGTAGTGTTTGAGGCCAGATTTGAATTGAGGAACATAAGTCTTCCTGATTCCAGACCAGGCGCTCTATCCACTGAGCCACCTAGCTGCTCCTTGAGTCTACCATCTTAATGGTTCTGAAGGAACTTAATCTCTTCTCCACAACTGATCAGGCAGCACTGGGTTTAGGCACACCTTCTTAGCATGCCAGTAAGCTAGTTTCTGCCCCTGTATAAAGCCCATTTCATTATAGCTATGCCAAAGTGAATTTCAGCTCAAGTGTTCCAATAGAAAAACTCCAAATCAGTATTTTAAAATTAATTAAAGTTAGTGGAAAGAACAATACATTGGAGGCAGGAAAGTCAGTTCTGCTCCCAGAGTACTAGCATTTCCTAAAGTAAAACATTCTGACCATATCGCTTTCCTAATCAAGAGAATTTATTAAAATAGTACTTACAAGGTGCCAAACACTTCACTAAACACTGAGGATATAGATACAGGCAAAAATACAGTTCTTGCCCTCAAGGAACTTACATCCTAAAGGGGTAAAAAATCCATAAAACCTATGAGCTGAGCCAGGCTAGTGTGGGTATTTCTTCAAATGGAGGTTCTGGGGAGGATCTCACCTATCAGAGGAGGCAGGAGGGGTGTAGGTATTGCAAGCATCAGAAGGATGCTGGGAATGGGGTGGGCGCCAATGATTCCATTACCTCTAGGATCAAATATAAATTGTTTGACATTTAAAGCTCTTTACAATCTGGCTCCAACCTTCCTAAACTCAATACACATCATTTCCCTTCACACATTTTACAGTTCAGTCAGACTTCGTGTCCTGACTCTTCCGTGACCCCATTTGGGGATTTCTTGGCAAAGACACTGGAGTGGTTTGGAATTTCCTTCTCCAGCTCATTTTACAGATGAGGAAACTGAGGCAAACAGAGGTTAAGTGACTTGCCCAGGTCACACAGCCAGTGAGTGTCTGAGGCTGGCTTTGAATTCAAGTCTTCCTGACTCCAGGCCCAGCACTCTAACCACTGAGCCATCTCGTAGCCAAATTAGACTTCTTACATTATTTATATACCATCTCCTGTATCCATGGATTTACACTAAATGTCTCCCATGCCTGGGACACATTCTGTCCTCACCTCCAGCATTTAGAATCCCTGGCTTCTTCTAAGGCTCAGATTAGGCACAATGTTTTGTTCTCCGCAGTCTTTCCTGGTAACTGCCCTCCCCACCCCCAAGTCAGTTTGCATTTGTATATATTTATATATGTATGTGTCATCTCCTCCACCCCTCCTAGACTGGTTCATTTTGTATCTCTAATGCCTAGTATAGTAGTTTTTTTTTTTTAATACAGGCTTACTGTTTAGTATTTAAGCCACTCATTTAAACTGTGAACCTGTTTCCCCTTCTCAAAATTCCCTCTTCCAGCACTCGGGTTTCTTCATAATCTGGGTCCAGACTAATTGCTCCTAACTTGCCTTCACCCACATTCAATCCAGATGATTTACTCCATCCCCTCCAATCACTTGTCCTCTCTTTTCTCTGCTTCACCTTGTGCCATTCCTAAAACTTAGTGACACCTGCCTTTGCCACATCCACATGCTCCCTTTCTGCCTCGTCCTCTCCCTTCTCAAATTTCTCATGACACATTGCCAGGATTCCTACTTTGCACAGATTACATTTCACCCTGTATTATCCTTATTTGAGTATGTCTCATCTCCCTAGTTTGTCCTCCCACACAGAGCTTTGAAGACGGTGGGAGCAGTCAGAAGAGAATGGTCTTTTCCAGATAGTTAATGAGGGAATTTCTGAACATTGTAAGGCATGAATATTTCCCTAAATACTAGTTCATGCTGTTCTTCATTCCAAGTTGGGAGTAAAAGTCCTTCAGACTTGGAAAACACCATGGGGTTAGGGAAAGGCCTTTTGCAGAAAGGGGTTTATGAGGATGGACTCTTTACAGAATGGAACTGAAAGGAAGCTCAGAGATTCTGTGAAGTTCTATTTACAAATGAGAAACATGAGACTCACTGAAGTTATGGAAGGAGTGATGTCCAGCAGTGTTTCCTCCATAACACGGATCAGGCCAACTCCCTCTCCTTCTTCCACCATTAATGGCCTGCCTGCGTGATTTTCTTTAAAGCCAACAAAGCTGTGCCTGCACCTTGACTGGGCCCTATTCTCCCATAAGGCAGCTTCCTGGTCACCTCAGGGCATTAAAAAGTGGGTAAATCCACCTGGTGGATTTCTGAAAACCATGCCCCATCATCATGCCCTGTCTCTGATGACCCCATTAAGCATCCAAGAAGTGAAGTAATATGTATCTGTGTTGCAAATCTCTTCAGTTAGGGCAAAGTAAACCCCCATATTCCGTCAACATTGAACCTTAACTAAAAGTGCTGGCTTTAGACCCACCTCTAACAGAAGTCAACAGCCGCACCCCAAGGTAAATGGTAGGCTCTGAACACAGAGGTCTTCTAAATCCAAGGCTATTGAAGCCATGTGACCCTGGACAAGTCTCTTTAAAGGTGTGAATTTCAACCTTTTTATTTGGCAAAAGGGAATAGTGTTGCCGAAACCACCTACCTTTCTGGGTATTTGGGAGGAAATTGTTTGGTAAATCATAGCTTTACAGAAATGTGACTTTTGATGTTCTAATTGGGACTGGAATATAGAGCTAATTAAAAAACAAAGTAGGATCATTATTGTCATGTTCTGAGATAAAACAACTTGTAAGCAAAGCAACAACTCTCAACAGTGATAAACAGTTTTTATTCAGGCAATGAAACATGAAAAAAATATATTAGTACTTATTATAATAATTTCATTTGTGTAAGTATAACTCTTACAAATATTTACCTGACATATAAAAAGGGAAATTATTATACATATAAAATTTATGTAGATGATCATTACATATACAATGCAATCCTGGTAGGAGTCAAGCAGCTTTCACTCCTCCCTATGGGAGGGTAATCAATCACTCACTGTATGGCAGTCACAGGGGCACAGCGGAAGCAGGTGTGCAATTAGGATGGTCACTTATTGGCACGTACGTCACTATATATGGAAATCTATTGGCAATGTACTCGTGCTGACAGCAACACTGAGGAACGTACTGGCACCTTTGAGAATTAAAAGGGGCATCAGGATTCTACCACAAGGAAGAGAAGACTCCAGGTTCAATTGAGTTAAGACTTGGGGGTTGGTTTAGAGTTCCAATTCTCATCACTACAAGACCATTTGAGTTATCAAGTAAATACAGAAGGTTACAGTTATTAGCCCGGGCACTCTGTGAGGGTAGGACCTATCTGAATTTTGGGTCTTCCTCACCACCAACACAGACTTAATACATGTTTGTCAAACTGATTCACAGATCTGACTGGCAGAGAACTTCTTTAGACTGGATTCTAGATGCCACTTCAGGCAGAGGGCAATAGTCTTTAATAGCTCTAAAAATAAAGAACAATTCAAAATATGGCTTGGCTTTATGCCTGGCCTCCACTTGTATTTAGGTTATAGAATGCCACTGGTGTAAAATCGTGCACTTAGCATCCACGAGATAACCACATAAACACGTCAACTTATAGCCAATATAAACATATTATAGCTAATAAACCATTCAGTAGGAATCTTGCTTGTTCAAGTCTAACTGCAGGCTGATAAGGCAAAACAAAAAAGAAGGAATTGCCTCTGGATGACAACCTATGAATATGCGATTGTTAAGACACTGTTACTGGTAGAGAGAGAGGGAGTGAGCTTACCCACCACTGAAGAATGCTGCCCTCAAAAGTGCTTTGCCAACTCTAGAACAGTATTTCTCAAAGTGAACCCTGCAGAAATTTCAACAAAGCAGACCAACGGAGGAGTTTCATCAAAAACTAAAATAAAAAGCCCAGTGCACTGCGCTGGAGGACCAGCATGCCCAGCAAAACTGCCTGTATGCGTTCAGCCAGAGCAGAGACTGAAGACTCACCAGAATAGGCCACGTGACTTAAGAGTGGTTTTCCTGTTAGTGCACATTCTACTAGGTGTGTGATTATTAGTCAGCCTTGGCAGAGGTTCTGCTAGATTGGCTCAAAGGTCTGGGGACAAACCACATTTGACAAAACACTGCTTTGGAGAAGAGGGGGGCTCACTGTATTTCTACACCTTTTTCAAACTAGAGACTCTCCTGGAGGCTCAGGTGGCAAAATCTAGTTTGTTTCTCTTGCCACAGATGTGGAAGCCTGTAATTCTGTGATCATTTACTTGTATTCAAATAGTAAAATATGTTATCGCCTTTAAGGAAACAATGAATTAAGCTTCAGTTCCTACTGTGCGTCTTTCTACCCCTGTTAATGGACCCATGGCACAGGCCTTCTAAACTCCTCCCTGTAATTACCTGAGGTGAATAATGTTTGATCCACAAAACACACAAAATTGTAACGCTGTCAGTTTGAGAAAGTCAATGAGAACTTTCTTAATACTGTGAAGGTAAGAGGGTTCTTCAAAAAAGCTTAAAATTTCATTCTTTTAAAACAAAAAAAGGAAAAAAAAAGGAGAGGTGAAAAACATAAACGTATGGCACAATCCTGGGCAAGACCTTGGGCTCACGGTGAGAACGGCCTCAAGAAACTAGAGGTCACTGCAACCTGCAGCTATTTTAAGGACTTTGTGAAAACAGAGTAGAAATGGGTTTAGAAAATGCAACTACCAAAAAGATGTGTTGGGGTTCTCCCCTTCCCCTTTCCTCCACAAGGATTCTAAAGGCCAACCATTCTAATTAAGAGGCCTATCCATCAAAAGTAAAGATTTGGGCTTACATTTTGTTGAGGGATTTTAAACTATTTTAGTTATACTGTGTGTCCCAAAAATCTTAGTGCCATTTTACACTTCAACACATCAAGGCTTAAATGTTATTTAATAGCTATAAAAATATTTAAATATAATTTCACAGCTATTATAGCTTAAAATAACACTAAGACTTTTGGAACACCCTGTATATAAAAGCAAATGGGAAAGTATGGCACCATCTTTAAGGAAACCATTCAGCCCAGCACACCTTTGTGCATCATTCTGAGCTTGTGGATGAACTCAAATCACTACAATTGGGAATATATAGTTTCTAAACGTCAATGTGGGAGATATGAATGACAAAGGCAGGATGGACTAGATGGGAAGGAGACAAAGCTGAATTAAGGGTAAATTCAGTCTGAGCCTTTACCCAAAAATAAAATTGGATTCCGTAACACTCTGGAATGCTTCCAAAACCCTCATCATTTTTCACTGTCATGAGTTTCTGAACTTCCTAATTTGGGCCAGGGTTAAAGAGAGCTAGAAATGTATCTCTACAAATTTCCAGGCCAATTGTGCAGAACAAGGGGGCTTGGGGGTAGGTCAGTCATGCAGCCAGATTTCAAGGCATTTCTCCAAATAAAGCAAAACTCTGGAAGGTTCACCATCACTGACAGCTACTGTCCAACCTTGACCCCATGGGGGAAAAATAAAGGCTAATTCCTACCATGAGGCATCAGATGCTCCAACGAAAATAATTTTAGACAAAAATAGCTACACTTTGGCAAAGTCAACCATATATTTCTTGAGAACCAAAGAACAAAGTACTGGTCCTACCTCCCAAGCATTATCCAAAATACCCCCAAAATCTACTGCAAAAGAGTCTCCAAGGTGGCAGAGTAGAGGGGACCCAGAACTTTTTTTTTTTTCCAACTGGACATTCAAATACTTACAAGAATATAGCTCTCAGTCCTCAACTATGGCAAAGGTGAGAGTGAGGCTGTTATTACCCTAGGGAGTGTATTAGGGTTGTTTTATGCACCCAAACTCAACCTACTTCATCTTGCCCAGGCCATTTCGTGATTGGGCAGATGCCTAAGGTACTTACGGGATTGTTCTACCAAGTGCTAAATTTCAGTGCTATTGGGGCATTGGTGAGTAAGTATTAGTCAACAGTTGAAATATTAGTCTTTAAGAAAAAGGGGCCCTTTCCCATTTCCTGCACTGCACCTCCATTTGCTAGGGTCTATATACAATGGCAACCGGAGCTGGCTGCTAACTTGTGGGCCAAAAAGGGGATTGTCATCATCAATTTAACACATAGCACTAGTGCTCTTTGGCTACTAAGAGACCGTGACTACACGATCCAGCTGAAACTGCTACGTGTGCTTCATGTGTAGGACAGACTGAGAGCAAACAAATAGACATAGACACTTCCTATCTACACTTCCTATCTAGTTGACTAGCAGCAGAAAGGTTCTGTAAACTTTCCCTTTTCCTAAATGCCTGGATTGTTTCCACATAGGATTTTAGAATCATAGCTTAAAGAAGAGACCAATGTGTTATTCCACTGCCTGGAAACTTTTCCATTCATTATCTGTAATGTGCAGCAAAAATCTCCTTAAGCCCCAATAATTGCTTTCAGAACCCTAAATGATTGTCCTAAATTGAGTGATGCTGTTTTTTTTCCCTTGTTACTACACAGAGTGTTTAGATACTAAAGGCTTTCAAAAGGCAACCTAAGCACCAACTACAGGAGTTGCATTTTAATAGAATAGGATTCTCAGCCTTCAAAGTAATACTGAGTTATGACTGAAGAGTATGGAACTCATGTGAAATGTACGTGATAAGGAGATCTATGGAGGGCCTCCACTGTTCACTGCAAAAGGTGGATCATGCAACAGCATTAAAATTACAGTATGACGATCACCACATACTCAAAATACTGCACATATCACTAGGAAGTGCTTGCAGGTAACAGGTTCAAACAAAAGCAAGTGATGTCAAAGGGCAGCATGGATTTGGCTTAGCTAAGTGAGGAGGGGAAATCACTGCCACTGGACTGAACACTCCCACCCGGCAGCCAACGAGATGAACGTGTGCTGATCCTTCTGTCTATAGAAAAGGCAACAAAAAAAGATTCTGTCAATACAGATTTTTTCCCCTATAGTTCTTAAAGTAGCATAGAATTTGTTTTTCTTCTAACAGTAACACAAAGAGTGCTGAGTCTCAGAGCACATTTATGTATATATTTTTTTAACTTCCCTGGTTTTAACAAAAGGTGGTTGTTAAAAATCCTGGTAATGGAAGTCTTTCAAATAAAGCAAAACATAGGCTTGGTCCTTCAAGTTGTTCTTCAATTCTGGTCCTTCTAGTGTTAAAATCTCATACTAAGTTCTAGAGAAGAATGTTATATCAATTCTAAAATATTAAAAATTAGAATGTGTCTAATTTTTCCTATACCCTCCCCCCAAGATGGTGGTGGTGGGAGCCTGTAGTTATTTTCTAACTGGATTAAGATTACCTAAATCTTTTCTAAGGGAGTGTTACTTGCACAGTTCAAGTGAAAAGGTTATTGATTTCTTTAAATAAAAAAAATCTTATTTCCACATCCAGAAAGGGCCACCAGTCTGCATCATGTGTATGTATTGAGAAAAGCTGGCACCAACTCAAACCAGTTACAATTACATTGGAAGGAGTGAATGCTTGTCTTCACTCCCGGCCAATCACTGATATAAGATAGCAATAAAGGAGAATGGTAATAGAAACCACCAAGGGCCTCTTTCCTTAATAGAACATCTCATTCCTGCTGACTTCCTGAATTCTTCAGTGTGAACTCTGAGAAAGAAAACAACCAACTTCAAAAGAAAACAGAAGCAGCCAAAGCTGCTCAGAAGCCCATCCCTGCTGTGGGACCCTCCCAGGACATCTCCTAGACCCACAACCTGATTCTGCGGTTTCCCAGAACAGGGAACAGCTTCAAATCTTTCAGAACAATCAGGTGTACTCAGGGAGCACTGAACCCAAACTGAACCTCTCCTGACTTGAACAACAAGTTAGATGCTACCTTCAAATAAAAACCAACTTCAAAAGAACAAAGTCATGTCATCTTAAAAAGAGAAAAGAATTAATCAGAAGGTAACTCAAAATTACGATTTGAGGCTTCACAGAGGCCTTGACCTCAGGAAACAAGAGACCACAACAATCCACAAACTGGAAAGCCAGACCTAGCAGCCAGCTTCCTGGTTTGCTGAACTTGACTACCAACAAATGAAAAAGGATTCAAGAAAGGGACTGAGACCTCTGGGGGTTGTCCTGTCTTTTTTTGGGGTGGGGTGGGGTGGGGGACTGTTGTGTCTGCAGCAAAGCGGAACAGGGAGCAGTAAGCATGTGCCCTTCTCTGCTATGGGGAGATTATTCCTGGATAAGGCAAAAATACTTGGGAATCACAAAGAAGCAGCTGAGGGAGGAGGTGCTGGACTAACAGCCAGTCTTTCCCAGCTTTGCAATAAGCTCATCACAGATCTTTGTCAGTTCTTCAATTTCTTGGTTCTGAAAAATAGAAGATAGGAGTCAGAGTATGATCTTTTGACTCTTTTTGCATCCCCAGCAATTACTGATTGTATTCAGAAACCATGGAACTCTAGCTGAATAGGCCCTGCTCTCCTATCCCAACAACTGAGCACATCCCACCACTAACTGAATGGTTGTCATATATGAATGAGAATATGGCCAGGGCCACACAGAGGGGAGGCAGGAAGGAAGCCATTTTAGGAAATTATAAGCCATGATGGTTGGGTGAGATGATGTCACAAGGGCAATGTTGTGAGGAACAGGATGGGGTTTAGTGACCCTGCAGTGAGATCTGGTTGAATGTTACTAATGATGTCCATCCTTGGTCGGGCTATATGACAAAAGTGCCTCATACCTGGGGCCGCTCTCTGCCTCAGACTGCTTCCTAAACCCCAAATATCCCTCCCACTCCCACTGAATTACTAACATCCCTTACAGCCCAATTCTAAGGCCACCTCAACAATGAAGCCTGTTCTGATTCCTCTCCTGCTGGTAATGACCTTCCCATTCATGTCTAACAAAGCACTTTACTCTGTATCTCTCTAATGAACTTTCTATGTGAAATGATCTACTAAAGCAATCATTTTCCCCCTGTACACTCCATGAGGACAGGGATAGGGCTGAATCTAAATTTCCCATCTCCCTCCAACACTGGGCACAGTGACAGATACAGCAAAAGATGTATGCAGGTTTATTTTATACTACACGGAGGAAATGACAGCTGCAGTGGTTGTTATGATGGCCAGGTGGTACTAGAAAGCCAACATCATGGAAATGACCCAAATGGATGGCGGAGTCAGTAGCAGCCCACCTCTGCAGGGCTTCTGGTGAGGAGGGCCTCCCAGATCACCTACTGGATAATTAGGTGATCATGATATTTTCATTTGGAGAAAATAGGAATGGCTTCTTCATTTTTCCCCCCAAAGCCTAATCTTGACATTTTCCACTAACATCCTGCAATGACTTGTTCTGACGTGAAGGTGACGCCAGGGCCTCAAAGACTGTGCCAGGGGAGTAAGTTTTGACAAGCCAAGCAGGAAAAGTCCCAAGAACGGGACAATGATGGATCATCTGCCACCCATGGAACTGGCTCGAAAGAAGCTCACCACTAGTACACTGACCACCAAGCACTTAATTTTCTTGTCTTTCTACAGAAACTCATGAAAACTATTTTTTACTGTTTGGGGGGAAGGGGAGGAGAATGACTGAAGAAAAAATATTTTGATAATCATATTTTAATATATTTATTGATTTCCTTTATAATATCACGTATTTTATGTATTTAAAAATATTATTCTGATAATAGGTTGTTAGGCTTTGCCACAAATGAACTTCAGTACTCCTGGTCTAGACTCTGCATATGGTGAATTGTTAGGGGACCTACAGAAACCATTATGTAAGGAAACTCCTCCCAGCCCCTCTGTACCCCAATAATCCAAATGAAAAACCTGTACCTTCTGCTGAAGGGCTCTTTCTAGAGACTCCACTTTCATCTGTTCTTTTCTGAGGCCAGCATGGAGAGCTGCACTCTCAGCTTTGGCTTTTGTCCGAACCTGAGCAATCTCTTCGTTGGCTCTATGGTGTGGAAATTGAATGAAAAGGAAAAAAAGAATGCACAGAGATTAGACTCTGGGGACAGTTAAAGTGCCACTGCCTTAGTAGTCAGCACTCACAGGATGAGGACCCTTCCTGGAAGAGCTAACATCCTACCACACGCCTGATAAAGACAGACAGGAAACACCAACTCATCTTGAAGAACCTCTGCTCGGTGAATTCCTACCCATCCCATAAAACCCAATTCAAATGCCACCTCCTTCAGTATGTCTCCCCCAATTGCCCTGAGGACTTAAAGCTCAGGGTTAAAAGCTGTGGCCAATCCAAAACCAATTACACAGGAAAAAAAGTGTCCCTGAAAAGATAGTCTGAAGCAAGGGGAAAATAAACTATTAAAAAAAATCAATTAATGTATGGCTTTCTCAAAGTAATGCATAGAGCAACAGGCATGGGGATAAGAGTGGGAAGGCTTAGTCATGCTCAAAGTCATACTCTTTGGAATTTATACCCCTTACCCACGTGGCCAGACATAGGGGCACTCTATGAAAAGCAGGTATTTACACCAAGTTCAATAGGGAAGATTATATTGGGCAAAAGAATTCTCAATTCAAAACCCCTCAGCTGCAAAACATTCTTGCTCTTCTCCACCTTTCCTATAACATTCCAGACCAGGAAAGTCATGTTTATCGATGACTCTTACTTGTCTAGTTTTTCTTCCGCATGGAGTTTCAGGGCCTGATATCGCTGCTCCTCCTGTTTGACTCGAGTTAAGTAGTCTTGAGCACATTTTTTCAAAGCCTCTTCATTCTGTTCCAAGATGGGAATTTGAAATCAAAAGAACATGTTACTGCTTCTCCTAGGCTATATACACCCATAACAGGTTCTTCTATAAGATTCAGGTCCCTAGCACAGAGTAAGCATTTAACAAGTGCTTTATCATTCATTCATATTAAACTTCATGAATTAAATAAAATTAAAGCAAAAAATACTTGAGTGACTTAAATGTTCAAGATACTTGTTACAGCACACACTCCTGGATAAGGACTAGAGAAACGTCACTAAATTAATTGGCACATCTTAATTTATAATGTATAAAGTAATTAAATTTTATTCCTCCTAAAAATATTATACAATGAATCCTCCACTCAAGTACTCTTCCAATACCTTCCTGAGGTGTGGCAATGACTTTGGGACCTTGAAGGCCAAACCAGCAGAATCCCCTGTTATGAACAGGTACAGGCATTGGCCCAAAACAAATTCCCATTGGCCATGTCCAAAAATTCACACCTCAGTCTACACTGAGTCCATCACCATCAGGAGGTGTGTAGAATGTTTCATCGTGAGTCCTCTGGAACTGTGGTTGGTCACTGTACTTTAACAGTATTCTTAATGCTCAGGAAATACAGAGTTGCTGTTTCATCTACTGGTCTCCAGGTTAGATGAGCTCTTGCTATCATTACTGATGTTGGTTGGTCACAAACAGCACTGAGCATCTTTTCTAGGCTATACTCACAGCTGTGAACTTGGCTGCAACAGTGTGGCCCATCAACAATAACAGAAGTAAGAAATGAAAAGAGAATTAAAAGGCAATTCAAAGCCCTCCATTTAAGAGGCTGGCCACATCAAACTGAAGGTGAAGGAAACACCTAGGAATGAATAACCAGATAACCTTCCAGGAGTGACAAGGAAGCAGAGAGAAAAAGGCTCAACACCTTCTTAAACCCTTCAAGGACTCCCTTGAGGTTCTCATATCTCCGGAATAGATCAGAGAGAGATCTCTCCACAGAATTCAGGTCTGCCAAGGCCTGCTCCTTCTCCATGGTCAGCTGCTGGAGGCTCTTCTGAGAGCTCATGTTTGTCCTCTGCTCATCCTCTGTAAATATAAGGCAACAAAGTAAGGATGCTGTCGTGAAACCTCTTGCTTCAAATTAGTCTATAAATCTGGTAACGTGGAAAGGACACTTCACACAACTTTTCACAGAACTGTAGAATCTTGAGTGTTAAAAGAGATGTAGACCTCTAAGACCTCCCTACCTTTGAAGGTGCATCTTGTACTTGCGGGCAACTCTGTTTTTCCTAATATTAAGCTGCCCATTTACTTCTGTGACTTTCACCCCACTGCTCCTACTCAAACTTTTTTTTAAGACCACTTTACACTCTTAAAATTACTGAGGATTGCCACTCCCTTAAAAAAGCTTGTTTATATGGACTATATTAGGAATATTTACCATAAGTAAAATGTCTGAGTATTATGGTGAAAATAGTGTTGACTTCTCAGACCTCCTGAAAGGATCCCTGAACCACTTTGAGAATTGCTGCCTTAGCACAAGTCTAATCTCCGTTCCATATGATAGACTGACAAATACTGAAAAGACTGTAAGGACGGGTATCACCACATTTTCTTTTCAAAAGTCCCTGCTTTGCTTTATGTGAGAACTGTGATCTCTTACAACAACAAGGGCTCAAAGAAGAGAGAAGTACAATGCTTTTGTCCCTTTGGAGGGCAACATTAGGGAAGGGGACAGGCTCTTGACTGATGAAAATGCTCTCCACCACCAGAGAAGGAACCATCATTGTCTGAATACATAGGGAAGCATATTATTTTTCTTTCTTTCAAGTCTTCTTGTAGAAAACGACTAATATGGAAATGTTTCATACAATTACACATGTATAACCTATATCAGATTGCTTCCCGTCTCAGGGACAGACAGGGATAGAATTTATAACTCAAAAACTCAAAAACTTAATGTATGACTGGTAGAACATTTAGTGCAAGGTCACTGGGGAATTAGGTAGTTTCTGCCCTACCCAGCATGCTGATCTGAAATCCACCCCCATTGGGCTAATGGCTCATGCTTGTGAGGCAACTTTCCTCTTACCAATCATCTGAGCAATGGTTTTTTCGTATTCAGCCACAATTTTCCTAAAAAAAAAAAAAAAGAAGAAGAAGAAAAAGAAAAAGAAAACAAATCTATCACATGAGTTTTGTGTTTGCACACTATGGACATTGTTCCTTGCACACAACACTCTATTTGCCATTTTCACTTGCTGTCCCCCCTGCCTGGAATGCTCTCCTCCTCTTTACCACTGCCTCCTGGCCTCCTTCAAGTCCTAGTTAAAATCCCACCTTTTTCAGGAAGCCTCTGCCATTCATCCCTAAGGTGAGTGCCTTCTGAGATGATCTCCCATCTACCCTGTACACAGCTTGATTGTACAGTTTTGCACAATGCCTCATCCATTTGACTGTGAGCCCCTTGAGAGCAGAATCTGTTTTTGTCTTTCTTTGAATCCCCCCCAATATTTAACACAGGCCAGGCACATAGTCAGCACAGATGTTTTGTGAAATGACATACTAATTTGCACAGATATTGAGCTCCAACTAAGTCACTAGAATGGACCTAGTAAGATACAAAGTTATTTCAGATTTATGCCGCCACTGTACAGACAGCCTTTTGTTACAATTTCAGAATGACAGAATTTTTCATTTATCCAGGTTTTGCTCCTTGTTGGATTTCTAACTGTAATTTCAATATGCTTCTCCTGCTCCCAGTTCTGCACCTTGAGACGTTAGCTTTCTGATTCCCCTTGTCTTTTCTCCCCTACTCCTCACCCTGACTTGACAAGAGCCCTGCTCTAAAAGAGCACTCAGTTTTGGGTCTGAGGACCTGGATTCAAATCTCATATCTGATGCTTATAACCACAGTAATTAGATCAAGGTATATGACCTCCCTGGGACTCAGTTTCCTCATCTGTAACATGAAGGATGCCCTAGGTGGTTGGAGGCCCCTTCTAGCTCTAGGCCAATAAGCCCATGTTCTCTGACAGGCTTTTTGTGCTCACTCATCTTTATGTAACCACTCATCAGTGTGTAAAATTTTTGGTGAATGCTTGTTTTTCAAACACTACCTAGAAGGGACTTTTAAAGGTTATCTGGTCCGGTCCCATCATTTTACAGATGAGGAAATGGACTTGCCCAAAGTCACAAGGGCAGTAAGCTTCTAAGCCAGGATTTGACCCTAGTTTGACTCTCAGGAGTGTTTCTCCATGCCCCCCCCCCCCTCCACCACCAAGGAATTATTTAGGATATTGGCTTTCTCCTCTCCATGGCTACTTGCCTTTAGCCACTTTGTCAATTTGCACCTGCTGCTCTGGCAGGTTTCAACTCCACGATACAAGAAGCCTCCACAGTGAATACCCTCAGGCTCTCTCCTCTGCCCCCCAAAGTTTTCCTGCCTCTCTTTGTGTGTAGTCTCTCCTCATTAGATTGTGAGCTCCTTGAGGGCAAGGACTATATTTGTTTTTATTATTAATTGTATCCCTGGTGCTTAGCACAACAAGGGGAACATAGTACGCACTTAACAAATGTTTGTTGGATTGGCCATTTCAGTTTTCACTGCAACTTTTCCAGAGGGCAAGGAGATAACAGAAATCTACCAGTTTTGCCCTTTCTTAGCACCTATGGTTAAAGTCTGGTTGATGGTGAAGGGATTTGAAACTAAAATGCGTTTAAAAAATTCTTTATGGATCTGAATTATTTATGCTATCTTTCTCCCCTACAAGCACAGACATAAAAGAGTAGGTCTTGCCCTAATGGTTTTCCATTAGTCTGCATTATCTTTTACATATATTTGTGATGCCATGGTAATGCCATTCCGTGTGTATGGAGCTTTGACTTAACACAAATCACAAAATGGCCCTTGACTGCATAATCACCTACAGGAGACCACAAATACAGAGAGCCCCAACTTTCATTTTGGAGATAAGGACTCCCAGGCCCAGAGAGAGGGACGGAATCCTCAACAGCTGGTGAATGGCTGAGCCAGGCTCCAGTCTAAGCCTTCTGCTCCTTCCGTAGAAGATTCTCTTGGCTGACAGCAATGCTCTTCCCAGCCAGCTTGCAGAAGCCTCCAGCACAGGCTAACCACGGTCCTGGTTTTCAGCGCATGGCAATCTCTGTGGCTCGGTGAAAAGAATACCAGCTCTGGCTTCAGTGGGACTTAGGGTGTCCTGATACCTTTGGGCAAACCACTTGCCTTATTTTTCTCATCTGTAAAACGAGAGGGTTGGACTACCTGGCCTCTGAGGTCTTTTCCAGCTCTGTGTCTACGATCCTTATTTCTTTTTTTTGCCTTTCCACAGAAATCTCATTTTAGGAGTGTCGCAGATATTCAGGCCGATCCAGCACAACATCCAGAACCACAACTAGCATTCGCAGAGCGCCTTAGGGTTTACAAAAGGCTTTATACACATTACCTCATTTGATGCTCATGACAACCCAGGGAGGTAGTTGCTTTATCATCCCCATTTTACAGATGAGGAAACTAAGGCAGACAGAAGATAAGAGACTTACTCAGAGTAATGGAATGCACAGGTTTCCAGAGTCAGCATCAAGCAACCCACATCAGAACAAAAATTTAAGTGCGTTTAAAATGAACCCTGAGCTACTCATGTGACCAGACATGTCAGTGTTTGAAGCTAGGTTTAAACTCAGGACTTCCTGACTCAGCACTCTACCCACAACCACTGTGCTCACATGCAAACAGCCAAGTTCTTCAGCATTCAAAGGAGAACACATCCTATCCCATTCTACTTTGAGATAGTTCTGTTAGGAAGTTTTTCCTTACAAGCTAACCTAAATCTGCCTCCTTGCATATCATTAGCTCTTCTTGTCCACAAACTCGATGCAATCTGTTAACCACAAATCCAAATTACAAATACCTCCAAAAGTGCTATCTTCCCTAAGAATTCTGTGGAAACTCTAACCTCATTTCCAAGACTTCTTGTCGGGTCTCTTCATATTTTTTCTTCCATTCATTTGCTTCAATTTCTTTAGTGATTATCTAGAGCATAAAAAGAAACAAAACCTGGATTTAGCTCTTCTGATACATTTTACTGATACAAGTTTGGGTTTTTGAAATTAAAAAGTGGGAACATAAATGAGCATAGAGAAATCAAACCCCTTCCAAGTCTCTGTATTAAGACAAAAAGTCTTACGCTGATAGTGCTGACTGAAAACTAAATATTAATCTTATGGTTATTAATAGAACATGTGTGGGTCTATAGAAGCACCTACATCAGACCTAGTTAATCACTCTTCTGTCTGCCAGGACCATATGGCCACCACCCTGAAGCACCCTCATGAAGAAACACCCAGAAAATGTCCTGGAACTGAGGCTACAGTGTTAACGGTCTTAAGCTAGGGGAAAACAGGAACAATGTCACTAAGTCGAGTTGAGACATCAAGGGATACCCTACCACTGGGGGAATGGAATACCCAGGGATCCAGAGTCAGCATCAAGCAAACCCTGATCAGAACAATATTCTAAGTGAGCACTGTCTGTTTTGATTCAGTCAGTCCTTTCTTTTCTGCAGGAAGGTGTCTATACAGCAGTGCACAGTCTGCACTATCTGTCCTCCTAGGTGCAAAGGGCTGGGGCTTTTAGGGATGCAGATGACAGACTATCTCGACCTGTATCAGGGCATGGAATGGTCCTGTCCTCTGGCCTGTGGTCTTACTAGCTGACTATGTATACCAGAAGTGTGTCCGCCATTGTCAAGAATCCAGGATAGCAGGCAGGACCATGAGTCTTTTCTGCCCTTTCATGATGAATAAGTAGATGGAAACAGAGATAGGAAAGTGCTAGAAGGTGAAACCTGGGATCGAGATGGGTCTTATGCAGGAAACCCAAGAATAACAAGGTGGGTTTTTAGGGGAATGGGGAGCAGGAAAGCCAAATGGTTTCGTAACATCTTGGAGGTTCTCAAAAGACAGCCATATCTAATCTGGTGGCAGCTGGTTATCCATTCATATGCTGCCTTGGTAGTTTATACAAACTATTGGTGCCCAACCTGTGGTAGAGCCTTCCAAACTTGTACTAATCTGATCAGCCACAGTTGGACACTATACTTTGACCCTAACATAGTGATGTCATTTTGGTCTTCTTTGAGAACAAAGGACAACAATCATCCTTGGTAGTTTTCAGCCTGGCCTGGAGGTTTCTTGTTTTTGCTGAGTTGTTTCAGGAGTGGCTGACTCTTCATGACCCCATTTGGGGTTTTTCTTGGCAAGCAACTACGTTTAGGTAGTTTCAAGTTTCTTCAAATAATCATCCCTCACCAAGACCAGTGAGTAGAGGATGAAAAGAACAGATGACAGACTCTGAAGTTAACAAAAAAGTAAATGTTTTTGATGGGTGAATTAATAGAAATGGTATAACAAAACAGTAGACTAGGGCACAGTGTGGGTCCAATCATGCTAGCAGTTTGAACTAATGGTTTTAGAACTAAAGTCCTAGGTTATACTACATATGTTCGACTTGCCCATCAGACTGGAGGTGGTAGGTGTTGGACAAGTGAAATCTAATTTGAAAACACAAGGAAGAGAATGGTCTATAAATGCAAAAACAATAGTTCTCAGTCTAAGTTGATGTGGAAGTCCATGAAGCCAGAATATCTCTTATAAGAACAATCAAGTCTTTTGGGACTTGATAACTGAAAGTTATCAACTATATGACCACCAGTATGGCATCCTGGCCCTATAAGGGTGGCAGGTGTGTGATTAAGTACATTGAGAGGGATGATCAGGGAATCAGGTTAAGAGGTCCTCCTAGTTTCTTGACCAGATTATCTTTGGCTTGTGTTGCAGGTACACACAACCAAATGTTAGGGCAGACTTCATAGCTACAAAAAGTAGTGGGTGACCAACTGTAGAATCTTGAACACTCCAACATGCCTGGCCATCTACCTGTTGTAGCAGGTGTAGGATAGCTGTCCACTCGTCACCTAGAGGGTGAAGTGATACACAAATGAGCAGAAGCTCATCTGAAGTGAAGTCTTCCTCTAAGGAGAAGAAGAGCTGGCATGCTAGGTAGTAGAATGAACTTGGGTATACAAGTCTTGCTCTTTCTTAATGGATAATCTTGATGAGACCAAGGAGAGGCTAGACCCTTACATTTCTTAGCTAAACAAAGGCTCCTTTCTAAGGTGCCTGTACCCTGGCTTAACAAAAGGAGCATCATTCTCTTCTTTGGGGAAATATTCAATTTTAAAGCAGAACTCACTAAAGAATAGTCATCAGAATTGGTGCTAGTTTAGCTTATGGCTAGTTGTACAGCAGGCTTAAGTCCTAGCTCTTAGTGTGGCTAGTGATCCCTTTGAATTACAAATACCTCATTTGCCTGCAATATCAGCAGTTCTTTTCTCTAGATGACTGATAGTGTGGTATTCTATCCCTGTGACTTCTAGGGAGAAGAAGGTATAGGTTCCAACAAGCTGGTTAATGGATCATTAGTGCTACGTCAGAGATGAATTTTCTTCAAAAAGATGTATTAAGGGTTGGAGCATGACAAGTATGCTGAGGAAGTTAATCCTACTCTGTTTCTGTAAGCGGGGCAGAGATTCATTATTTAAGTGCTGCAGGACTCTGGATTTGGAAGGCCCCCTGGAAGATAGAATATCTACTTTCCAAGGTCTATTATGAATGCCAGTCAACCTATCAGGTGCTATTTCCACTCTGTCAAACTGATATTTTATTAACTTCACATAACACAGTACTCATGAAGTACGCAGTGCCATTTGGACATGGTGCTGGCGACCTGGTAAGCAGATTAGCCTAGTAGAGTATCACTCCCACAAGCCCTGGAGGACAAAGTTCTAGAGTGTAGGAGAGACATTACAGAGTCCCAAGGTTAGGTCCATATATTCAAATTGACCAAATCTAGTTTGAAAGGCCTTCTCTTTCAAAAACAAAAAACAAAAAAACCTTTTGTTTTTCATCACCTATATTTCTTAATATATGCTTTCCCGTCTCCCAGAGAATCATCCCTTATAACAATGAAGACAGAGAAGAAAAACAGTTCAACAAAACTAATCAGTCCATTGCAAGAGTTTGACATTATATGCAATATTATACACCCACAGACCCCACTTCTGCAAAATAAGGTGAGAAGATATGAAAGACTTTAATAATTCATCTATCTATATAATTACATTGTATGTTCCTTAGAGCTCCAGTCTTGGCCACCCCAACTGGGCTACAGAGTAGACAATGACACACAGAGATCCCTGTTTATGACTGCTGGAACTGACCTACCTAGACCAATAAGGCCACTTCGGTGGCTGTCAAGGTCCTTCATCATTCCTTGAGGGAGAGGTGGTGACATAACTCAAATCTGACCATCTAGACCTACCTATTAAGGCAGGAAATGTTTTTCATTTTTGCTTTCACATCCTCAGGAGCCAGCCGAGTGCCTCACACTGAATAAATAAAAGCTTGCTGAACTGAAATGAATTGAGATGGTGAGGAAGGGAGTACAGATGGTGGTGGGGAAATAACTTTAAGGCTGTGACCTGTGATCTAGAATAGGCATGAACAGTGATAATGCTGTCAAGCTTGGGGGCTCTAATCATAGGAAAAGAACAAAAAAACCAGAGTGAAGCAGGATTCTGGTCAGAAACACAATTTGGGTTGCAAACTGAGCATTTTATGGGCCAGTTGGGCCCAACTTTTTGTGGAATCAGAGGTAGACAGCGATATGCTTTGCTGCAATTATTCTCACCTCTGCTAAATGGATGAATGGTATTAGTGAAACCAAAAAATCCCCACTTCATCCTCCTCCAAAAAAGAGAAATTTAAGAACTGTGTAGAAAACTTGCTAAGCAGAAAATGTAACACACAACAGCCTGCATTTTCCATGAATATTTTTGGTTATTATAGACCTGAGAAAGTAAGGACCTAATTCCTTAGGATCTGAAGCCTAGAATTAAAGAAGTTTGGAGTTCCTCTATGTGTTTGTGCGTGTGCATAAAGCATGTGCATGTGAATGTTTCTATGTAAGTATGCGTGTGCAATAAAGAATAAATGTTGGCTAATTTCCGAAGTGACAAAGAAGAATTAGTGAATGTATTCATTTGATTGCATTTGTGTCACTTCTCATGCAGCTAATCCTTTGATTTAAGTAACATGTCTTACCTATGATTAAGATCATTGGTTCATATATCTGGAGACCTAGGAGATCATCTTGTACAACATTTTCATATTATAGAGTTTATAATATAGATGAAGTGGGGGGGGTCACCTAGGTAGAAGCAGGATTTGAACCCAGGTCCTCTGACAACAGTCATCATTATTTCTCCTGTATCATGGTGATTAATTTGAAATTCTGTAAGTATGCGACAATAACCAAGACAAAATGCTATGGTACTACAGAAGAGCTGAGGCAAAGAGAAGTTAGATCATTCCCCCTAAGGATATAAGTAAATTTCAAAGCCAGAGATTCAAACCCATACCCAGTGTTTTTGAATCCAGCACTTATTCTATGATATTACACAGGGAGCTCTTTATGAGTCCTATAACTTCAAGGCACATGTGATTCTGGTCAAAAGGGATGACAACCACCTGCTAGGCTAGGGTTTTTGTGAACAAAGCATCCAAAACCCAAGCCATTACCTCTTCTCTTATTAAGGTCAGGACTGCAGTCTTATCTGATTCACTGAGACAGATGCTATCCAGGGGACTTTCATCTCCACATGCCACTGACACAGGAGCTTTCTCTGTTGAGCAAAGGTCAAACACACCCTGTGGAAAAAAAAAAACAAAACCCATTATTATTAAAACCACTCAAGCCACTGGCTTCTAGGCTTAAATCTGCCTCAAAAAATTGCTCCGTGTTGAGGTTTTCAATATGATGATGTCTCCCTTTATGAAATTATTAGCAAGCCAACGAGAACACATGGTATGACCAGCTTTTGACGTAGTCTCCCCTTAGAAATAGCTACATCAGATGCCAAGAGGATCAGTTCAGATGTTCTCAGCGTGTGGGCTCAAAGTGCTTAACAAGATGTTCTTCCCTTTGTCTCAATCTTTAAAAAAGATTGTGAAGTCATTTTTAAAGTCAATGAGGGACTAACTCCCAATCATAGCCACAATATCAATGATATACATTTACCAAAATTTTTTTACCTGTATATATCATTTGAGCCACACAACAATAGTACTGTACAATTATCCCCATTTAAAAATAAGGAAATTCAGGCACAGATTAAGTGACTTGAGCAATCAACAGTATTACTTTATAATTTAAAAAAAAAGTTAGTGTAGTTAGGGAAAAGATAAAATATTATAAAATTTAAAAACTAATATGCAAAGCACTTTTATGTAAATTATCTTACTAAGCATCACAACAACCCTGAGAAGTAGGTACTAAGGACACTCTTATCACACAGCTGGTATGTCAGGCAGTATGTGAAATCATGTTTCCTAATTCTAAGTCCAATAATCCAACTGTTATTTTTAGCTGTAATTGAAACACTTACAAAAATTTTTTTTGGAGATTGGGTCTCCCTCTCTTACCCAGTCACTCATGGGCTCAACCCCACTGATGATCAACATGGAAGCTCTGCTCCACTCGTTTTTCCAACCTGGGCTTCTGATTCACTTTCTCTCGGGGGTTTCTATATTGGCATATTCAATCCTCTTTAGCCCTTTTGCAGCTCAAGCTCACAAACTCAAATCAATCTACCAACCTCTAGAGATTACAGTCACGCACTACTACTCTAGTCTAACATATCATTTATCAGCTTTTGTTGAATAATTAGACATTTTTTTCACCTGTGACTATATAACAAAAGTTCATGCCTTTTGAGATCAAATTTTTTAAAAATTTGGATAGACATCTAAAATACAGTGCAATCCAACTATCTCCACTATCTGTCCCATACTCAAGGCCCAGCTCCAGAGTTGCCTCCCTCACAAAGGATTCCCTGATCACTTTCCCAAGCTGATGTGATCTCTTAATTTTTCCACTGGTTTTGTGGGAGAATTTCTCACAGTCCTTTATTCCATTGTATACCCCCAAATTTTACAGTTTGAACTGGTCCTTGAATGTTTGCAGGATTAATTTCCCATGCTTTGCTTTTCATGTGCTCAATGAAAAGTGCCAAACTCTTCTCCACTTCTTTTACATTTTCTCCCTGTATCATAATATCATCTATGTAGTAGTGCACCAGGTAACTTCAATTCATCCAAATGTTCAGCCACAAAGATAACAAATAGTTGGACTACGCATTCTTATAAGGACAAGCCGCACTATCCACAGTTACTCCTGAGGTCCCTTCATCACTGAGTCTCACAATCCAAGATACTAACGATTCTCCCGTTCCTTGGGTAAACCTACTCAAGATATCTGTGATTTCCTGCTGTGTAAAATCTTCCAAAACCTCTCTGAACACTGTATTATTTTCTTGGGTCGTGGACAGGTCAAGTCAAACTAATGATGAAAATTGGACAGTTACCTAAGAAAGAATATACCGTGGTCATTGTACCCATTCCTGAATACATCATTGGAATAGATATATTGGAATTTACCTGAGGGGAGATACCAATTTGCAGTATGGAAGATTAATTATACAGTTTTAGTGGGAAAAGTAAAAATGGACCCAATCACTTTACCTGAACCTTCTAAAGTAATTAGTTTTTAGCAGTATCATGTGCCAGGTGGGCAAGATGAAATTGCTAATACAGGCAGGTAGATGGCTCAGTAGATACCTAGAGTCAGGAAGACCTGAGTTCCTATCGGGCCTCAGGCACTTACTAGCTATGTAACTCTGAGTAAGTCACTTAACCTGTTTGCCTTAATCCACAGGAGAAAGAAATGGTAAACCATTCCAGTATCTTTGCTAAGAAAATCCCATGGACAATATGGTACCTGGGGTCAGGAAGAGTCAGACAAGACTGAATGACAATGTATGCCAAGGACTGTGTTAAGTGTGGGGGACATAAAAAAATGCAAAAAAACCCACAGTACCTGCCCTCAAGAGGTATCCATTTTAACAAGGGAGACAACATGTCAGCATTTAGACACAGAGATGAAAGTAGTATGAAATAGAGACTAGGGAAAGCCTCAGCAAAAGGTGCAGGAAATCTGAGCTGACTCCTGCAGGAAGCCAGGGAAACAGACTTGAGGGGAGGAAGCATTCTAGGCATGGGGTGAGGCAGCCAAGTCAGTCAGTCAATGAGCATTTATTAAGTGTCTACTATGTGCTAGCTACTGTGCAAAGACAGGGAAATAAAAACAAGAGTGAGAGGACCTCAGAGCCAGGTGGTATCACCAGATTACATAAACCATAAGGAGGCAAGTAGGGAAGGCCAGGGAGAGCAAGGTAGGGAGGGATCAGGTTGTGAAGGGTTTTAAATGTCAGACAAAGTGATTTATAATTATCCTGGCAGTAACAAGGAGCCCCTGGAGCTCACTAAGGGGAGGGAAGGTGTGGGGTGTGGGGTGTGTGTGTGAGAGGGAGGGAGGGAGGGGGAGAGAGGGAGAGGGAGGGAGAGGGAGGGGGAGAGAGAGGGAGAGAGAGAGAGAGAGAGGGAGAGAGAGAGAGAGAGAGAGAGAGAGAGAGAGAGAGAGAGAGAGAGAGAGAGAGAGAGAGAGAGAGAGAGAGAGATGTGGTCTGACGTGCTCTAGAAAAATCACCTCAGTGGAAGATAGAGCAGAGTGGGAAGAGGCTTGTGGCAAGCAGGCCCACCAGCAGGCTACTGCGGCTGTCCGGGTGTGAGGTGATGAGGCCGAAGCCAGGCTTGTGGCTGAGTATAGAAAAAGGAGATGCTGTGAAAGCAGAAAGAGAACACTTGGCAACACACTGATGTGCGGGGTGAGTGAGGAGTCAAAGATGACACAGAGATTTTTTAGCCTGGGTAATGGGGAAGACGGTCCTTCCTCAAGACTAACAAGGGAATTTAGAAGAGGGGAAGGGCACACGGGTGGGAGGAAGCAGGGAAAGAAGAGTTCTGTTTTGGACATACTGTGTTTGAGATACCTATGGCACATCTAGTTTGAAATGTCCAAGAGGTTATTGGAGATGTGTCACTATATAGCTCAGTAGAGAAACCAGGGCTGGATATATAGATCTGAGAAATATCTGCACAGATGAGATCACAACAGAGTCCAGGAGAGCTGAGGCGATCACCAGGTGAGATAGAAGAGTGAGCCCAGAGCAGAGCCTGGGGGACACCCAAAGTTGGTGAGCACATTAGATGGAGAACTAGCAAAGGAGATGGAGGAGAGGTTGGACAGGCAGGAGAAGAATCAGGAGGAGTGCCAAAAAAAAAAACCTTAAAGGAGAGCATCCAGAAGGGGCTGATTGACATCAATCACTGCAGATAGGCCAAAGTGGGGCAAAAGCCATTAGATTTGGCAATTAAATGATTAATGGGAACATTTTCGGTGCAGTGGATAGCGTACCAGACCTGGAGTCAGGAAGACCCCAGTTTAAAACGGGCCTTATTAGTGTGACCCTGGACAAGTCACTTAACCTGCCTTAGTTTCTTCAATTGTGAAATGAAGATAATAACAGAATCTACCTCACAGGGTTGTTGGAAGGACCAAACGAGATCCTGTTTGAAAGTGCTTAGCCCAGTGACCAGGACATCTAAATACTTATTCCCTTCCTTTCTGCCAGTTCCTATAACCGATCCTCATAGGACAGGAACTTCACCATTCCAGCTGCCTGCCTATGGACACTCCATCTTATCAATGTCCCTTCTAAACGGTGGCAGCCACGCCTGAAGAATATGGAGTACTGAATTTCTAAGTCAACTACTGCAACCAAGATAATCATAAAGGTAAAATGAATCACTTTTTACCAGACAGCAGACCCAAACACAGTTTGCTGCAAAAGCAGAGTGCAAATGCTAGCACGGTCTGTCTTGCTAATGTCCCTGAGGGGAGGAGAACGAGGGTTACTCAGTCGGTCCAAGTTCATTCTGCTGACAGTGTTAATGCCACCATTAGGTGCCCTTGTCACAAGGGCGGCAGAGATGACCTCAGGCCCCATCCATCAGCTGTTTCTTTCTATATTGATGACAGAGATCATCTGACCCAGTTCCAATCTCAAGAGGGTAAAAAAAATTATTGAATATGCTTTGCTTCCGTAGGGCTAAATGCTAAGAAGGGACACTGCTGCAATCAAGATGGAAATTGAAATCCACGCGTCCAGCTCAGGCCTATTCATTTTGTTCTACAATCTCCTCATGCTCTGAAGTGCCTGCTGGCACTGATCGAGTTGTATTTAAAACTGCCGTCCAGGAAGATGGGAGAGGCATGAATTTCAGTGAGAGACAGGCTTCTTAAAAAAAAGGGGTGGGGGTGAATGGCAAGTTTTATTTGGGCAGGGCTCTGTGTGCTAGACTCAAGCCTAAGCTTTGTTCTCTTCCACATTTTAGGAACATGGAAATCAAGTTCCCTCATGAAATTCATCTCAGGTTCTTTTCCCAAGATGTTCTGTTCTCACTCACCAGCTTAAACTATTCAATAGGTACTTGTTAAGTACCTACTATGTGCCAAGTCCTAGTGATAACAACAAAAGAGAAAAAAGTCCTTGACTTCCAGAGACTTGCATTTTATTATACATTCTCTACATTTCTTCCCCTTAGGATTGCAGCAGGAGTAACCAAATGCCTTGACTGTACATCACACTTGTTTTCAAAGCTTTCCACAACAGATTGCCTGGTCTTTACCACAACCCAATGACGTGGGCAGGGCAGGTTCCAGTTTTCCCTTTGTTATGAAACTGAAGTTCAGGAATTAACCCAAGGTCATCTAGCTGGCAGGTGACAAAGGTTGTGATTTCTGGTTTTATGAGGTCATGCTTTTTCAGTACCCTCACTGCGTACTAATATTTTCACTTTACCACTGACTGACACACCTACTGTCTAAGATACTCCTTTTGGGGAAATACAAATAAAATGGGGTTTCTAAAGATGTATGATGATTTTTGTAAAAACTTGCTTGGGAAACCAGAAACTCCTGTCACTTATCCTTTTCCATGGGAGCCCATGTATTTCTTTAGGCCAAGACTAGCTGTCAACTTGTGTTAGTTCAAATGATAAGCCTCCCAATGAAACCTTTTCATTTCTAAAGCTGTGTGGGAATTTTATTGCTACATCTAATTAATCTCTGGGCTACCATTATTTTAAAAAGAAAAAAAAAATTCTTCTATAGGGTCTTAAGCAACTATTTGGAAAAGAGTTATATCCCAATAATCCCTTACATAGGAATGCTTTTAAAGGATTTAAAAAATATCCCATCAATTAGCAACTCTGAAATGATATATGTGGATCCTACTTTTATATATAAGGAAACTGACCTTTAGAAATAAAGCGATAAGAGAGAATTTGGAACCCAAAGTTTTAAAAACTAATGTTAAAAATTGCTTTTACTGGGGAAAATAAAATACTAAATAAAAGCTTTAAAAAAAGAAAGTGATAAGCCCAAGATCATCCTTTCACCTCTAGGGGCCTTAGGTATTTTTGTCTATAAAATAAGGAGGCTAGACTTAGTGATTTCTTGTCCCTTTCAGCTCTAAATCTGTGATCCTGTGACCCAGTAAGTTAGTGGATGAGCTAGCAACCCAGGCCATCTGCCTCCTGATGCAAGGTTTATTTTAGCTGAACTATGCTGCTTCCAAGGAATGTCAGGGTAAAGACTGGTTCAGATTTAAATAGGTCTGTCCTTAATGGCCTATGCTCAAGCTTTCCTCAGGTACCTGGCTCATTACAGAACAGAGGAATCCTCAGTTGCTCCAAGGCTATGACCATGCAGCACAACCTCTGAGTCCTGTCAAACTGGAAAGACTTTGGGTAAGGCCCCAGAGACAGAAGGCTGGCCACCAGGTGAACAATATATTCCAGTAGCAAGTCATGAAGACCATCTACAAAGGTGTGGAGGAGGACCGCCCATCAGTGAAGGGGGGGGACGACCACAATGATGAGCTCTATGCAACCACGGAGTTCACTACAACACAGACCATGTCATATTAATTCGGAAGGGGGTGGTATGTAGAGGGACTGGACCTGTGAGGCCCTGAGGGACTTGTATGGGATCAAAGGACCAACATGTTGTTAAGGCCAGACTTAAAATCTGAGGCCTACTTTCTATCTACAGAGCTCCTCACCCACCCTATAGAGGTCTTTTTATTTTCAGATATTAAGGAAAAACTGGGGGAAATACTGTGAGTCTTTAAATGTAGTTATTGAAATTACGTTCCTGTCTAAAACAGAGGTCTTGGATGGTGTCAATTATACCCTAACACTGAATGTGAATTCAATAAATACATCTGCCTAACACAATTTTGTGCCGGCTTGAATAGCTTGCAACCTCCCTTACCATGCTTGAAATAACTCCTATTGAATTATTTAGGTCTGATGAATAGACATTAATTGTCTAAAACGATTGTACTGATGGCAGGGCTAACATGAGGAGAGGAATGGCAAGGAGAAATTTATACTTGTGAAATCTTTACTTTACTCCAACAGTGCCTCTCTCTAATCTCTTTTCCAATACAGCACATACAGGAACTGCCTGTCCTACAGCACACTAATTAATCATATATCTATCTAGAGTGAACATGACCATTGGGATATACTATATTTAGGGCTAGCTTGGAAGTGGGGCACGAAAGAAGCTGAATAATAGATTCAAAGAAGCCTAAAAGAGATTTATACTTAACACTAATGTCAGACTGACCTGGGAACCCTAGGGGATAAAAGGAGTTACAAGGAAATCACAAGAATAATTAACTGGTAAGGTCAGTGGAGCCAAGAAAGGCCAAAAGGAGGGGCTCTGCTCTCAGAGTTTGTGCTGACCAAGCTGTAAAAGTCAGGAGAATGTCTATTACTGTGCACATGTGTAGAGAGAGCTAGTCTCAGAACAGATGGGTCATGAAAAATAGGGAAACTGAGTGGCATAATGACCTTGGAGTCAGCAGACCTAGCTTTGAATCTTGTCCCTTCCTCTTATTAGTTGTTGCGGTCCCAGACAAATAAGACATTCTGGGTCTCTGTTACCCAATCTATAAAAAGGGGCTAACAATGCTTGCACCACTCATCTCAGTAAAAATAAAGTGAACCCTACTTCACAGGGTTGTTGCAAGGACCAGATACAGTAACATGACACTGGCTTTTACTGTTATTGTTGTTATTAATTCTGCTGTGGGTCATGACATGTTCTGATATAAATACAAGACATATGCAAAATTGAGTTCCTGTCTTTTGAGGTAGGGTTTGGAGACATTTTTAAAAAAGGTGACCTTTGGGCTGATCTCTAAATGGAACTTTGGGGTTCCAAGACACTGAGTAAAGTAAGGAAGGAAAAGTTTTCCAGACACAAAAGGCAACCTATGCCAAAGGCACAGAGATAGGAGGGAGCAGAGATAATATGCATTTGGAGAGACCAAGTGCATGATTTATCAAGGCCCTGGGCACCTCCTTCTCCAGGTAGGAAACATGTGCCATGATCAGCGTTATGGATACCATGGCATGGTTTGGTCCCTAAGGTCAGGATCATACATAGAAACACCAATCAGTAGAGTGGATACAAGGCAGTGGCTACTGACCAGTTCTGTGACATTGTGGGGTGGTAGAAAGAGCAGCAGATTTGGATTCAGACATCACCGTGGACCTAAGTAGCTCTGAGCCCATGTGCAAATTATTTAACCTTTTAGACCCTCAGTGTCCTCAGTAAGTCAATGGGAAAACGGGAGTCACTTAAAAAACACTTCTCAAGTAAGAAATGTTGTTGTAATTCCCTTTAATTTGGTCAGTCTGCTCCCACACATCCTGATTACACTTGCCAGAAGGTTTTGCTTATTAACTGGGTCTAGTATTTAATTCACCCCTAAATGATCTCCCAACATGTATGACAATAGTGAGGTAGGAAAAATAATCACTTGAGTCTCTGTAGAGAGCTATGGTTTCTAAGAGGCCTCCCCAGGGTTCTGTTTTAGGAAGATGCTTATGAGATGAAAGCTTACTGGGAAGGGCCCCCTCAAAGACAGAAGGCTTCAGACCATGCTACATGAAGATCAGCCCAAGGAAGCAAGAATGGGATAGGTTGGAAAGGCCCTGGGGGGACATGACAACTGTTTTTAAAGTATTTAAAGCAATGACATTCTGTTCTTTTTCACTGGACATATTCAGTTAGAGATGGATGACCAATGTCAAGTATGCTTTGGAAGAGATTCTTTCTCAGGTACAGGTTGGTCTAAGTGGGCTGAAGTCCTTTCCAACTCTGACATTCTATGATTCAAAGATCTGTAAAATGGGCAGTGATATTTGTTCCCATTACTTCAGAGGGCCCTTTTGAGGAAGGCACTTGACAATCCCTAAAACATTACACAAATTTGTGCTATCATCATAATAAAAGCTGTCAGAAGGCATCATCCCACTGACATCACGGGATGGGAAAGGAGGGGTCTCCCTGCATCCTGCATGAATACTTTGATTTTGTTCAAGCTGTTAGGAAGACAGTGGCTTCTTGGCAGTATTATCTGATTTGTCTAGTGTGTGTCCTACATGCCAAGGGCAGCCGGTTCTTTCATCCTATTTCTGCCCATTGTTAAGTAAAAGTGGTCTTTGTTTCACATCATTCTGGCTCAGACAAATGTCCCAAAGCCACAATTCAGCACAGACTGCTAACCCATCGATGGCTCTAATAAAGAGAACAGCTATTATTAAGATTATTATTCAATCACAGCTGATTAGAAAATGAAAATAAAGCTATGGTATGTATTCAGTCAGGGCCACAGACCCTCAATGGCTGGTGGAATGTATAAAAACAACAACTACTTACACAGCTACAATATGCTTTACCCACAATAACCCTGTGAAGTAGTAGGTAGTGTATTATGATTATCATTTTATAGATGGGTAAGCTGAGGCTCATGGGGGTTAAGTGACTTGCCTGTGGATTACACAGCAAATAAATATCAGAGCTGAGATATGAACCCAAGCCTTCTGACATTAAGTTCAGTACCCTCTCCAAGTATGTAAGCCAGCTTTTCTAGGATCTTACACTACAGGGACCACAGATAAGCCAATCTTGTCGTGAACCAATTAACCAATCAATAAGCATTTATTAAGTGCCTACTATGTTCTAGGCACAGGAGGTACAAATGAAAAGAATGAAACCATCCCTATTCTGGTATACAACAAGGAACTTCAACCTCCCACACCTGTTGAAGACAGAACAGGTCTCCCATAATTCTAGGAGTGGCATACTTGTAGTTGTAACAGACAACTACACTACAAAAATAAGGCTCCTTGGAATATATGTATAACCAAGGTTATACACCCACTATTTGTGTGGCCATAGGCAAGTCATTTAGGGTTAAGAGGCAACATGGAACAATGAATGGAGGGAGGGTAAAAAACTTGGGCTTTGTCAGGTATCCATGAAGGAGATGAAATGGATGTCTGCTCATTTACCTTCCAGTTTTAAATTCAATAACTTAACACCCTAGAAAACTGAATTGTGACCAATATTATGAGGAGAGATGGGGTTATCTCACATGTTACTGGGGATACTGGGAAAGGTATACATTGAAGGTACAGCCTTTTGCTGAATATTCTGTAGTTCCTGACTTTTTCTAATAATTATTCCCATTAATGAAACCAATTAGCACAAGTAAGTAGTCGATGATGAGACCTGACTCATTTATGAGGGACCTAAGTGTGGTCCATGGAGAAACATGGAATTTGGAGTCATGGTTCAAAATCCAAGATCTGCCAAGTTACCTGTGTGAATTTGGGAAAGCTACTTTATTTGTGTTCCTCAGTTTCCTCATCTATAAAATTAAAGGGTTGGACTAGACAGCCTCTGAAGTCCCTTTCAGGTCTCAATTTAGAAGCCAACAATGAGCATCTACTAGCTAACTATGAACACTGAGAGGTTACTGGCAGGTTTTTTTCTCCATGGAGGTGTTTTTTGGGGGGCCTTTCTTGGAGGGCCCTCAAAAAACACAAGGACTACCACTCAAGAAGAGGTTACATATCATCTAGGCCTGAAAGAGCTATGTACAGATCTGTTAGAAGACAGCTTCTCCTGAAGTATATTTATCTGCCCCACCTGCCTACACAGGACCAGCTCTGAAAGCTTCCCCTAGGCCAGCCTTTCTGCCTTCACTCAGGAAAAAAGATGAATTGGTTAAAGAGTCCCTTTCTCTGGTCCCTTGTTGTCTGAAAGTCCAATATAAGATTTCAGAACAAAATCATGACACAGAACTGAACATACCGGTGCACTGGATCCATCCTTCTCCATCTTCTGACAGGTATCCTTTTCTAAGCCTAAAAATACAGAAAATCACTGTTATTAGTGTTTCAGGGAATCCATCCTTTCCATCTTCAAGGAGAATTGCCTTTAAGACAGAGGTTCTTAACATGAGGTCTGTGAATTTGTATTTTTAAAAAATTGATAACTATATGATTTCTTTTGTAATCTGAGGATCCCATGTGCTTCTCCAGATTGCCAAAGGGGTTCATGACACAAAAAAAAGGCTAAGAGCTCCAGCTTTACAAGCATCCCTGATGAAACTGTGCAGTTTCATCAGGGCCAAGATATAACATGGCAATATAAAATAAAATTATCAGATTGCTTGCTGTCTTGGGGAGGGGAAAAATTGGAATTCAAAATTTTATAAAAGTAGATGGTGAAAACTATCTTTACATGTAACTAAAAAAAAATAAAATACTATTAAGTGGAAATAAAAGGTGTGGATTATAATTGAGTAGTTGATACCTTCTCCCATTACTTTTACAGGTTGGAGGAGGGTGGGTATAAGTGCCCATGAATGTGCAACACTGCACATACAAAGAGTTCTTGCTTTACATAAATGGACCAGGGTGAAGACCTCTACCTAAAGAAATTTTTACATAATGCAAATCTGCCCCCAGATGTGGGAAATAGAGAGGGCCAGCACATGGGGGCTAGGAACAAGAGAAGCAAGAGGAGAAGGAACTCTTAGGGAGCAGGGTCAGCCATGTGGGTGCTGGACACTGACACGGACAGAAGAGGATGGGTGACATACAAGGAGCCAGGACAGATGATGTGTGGTACCCAAGCAGACAGAAGACAGACACAGGGTAGAAGAGAGGAGGGAAAGGACACCAGAAATGCAGGTGGGTGGAACAGGGCAAAGGTCTGCTCTGATGGAGGTCTCAAGCCAAGCGTCCAATCCATGGTGGCAGTCTCTCTGAAGTCTGTTCTTCTGCTTTCACGTGGAGGTTGTTTTTGTTTTTAAGTCTGGCAGGGATGGAGGTGGGTGGCTGTGGAGCAAAGAACCAAGGGGCAGCCGTGGAGAAGAAATCACAGTACTATTCAGTAAAGTTAACATTGCTGGGGTTTTTTTGGAATGCAGATTTCTTTTAGGATTCTTTACATAGAGTTAAACTTGCATAATGCCAATTTCCACAAAGTGAGAACTGTCTGTACTGTCAATTTTTTTTGATGTATCTATCAATCAGTTTTTCTTTTCTTTTTCTTTTTATTTAAAACAAATCTTTTATATGGGATGGCTCTCTGGGAGGGGGAGGAAAAAAGGAAACTTAGGCTAAGTAAATACAAAATATACCAATAAAATGTATTTCTAAAAAAATAAAGACAGAAAATTGAGTTGTCATCCATCGTATAGTTCTGCTACTTGGGATGAAAAGTCCAAGGAAGAAATGGGTTGAGTTGGTTAGCCAAGAGCCCTTAGGAGCATCTGCAGTGGGGAGAGGCAAGGCTGCCATCTAGTGTTGGTCAGGGGAGGTGCATCTTGTGTGTTCATAACATCAAAACCAGACACAAACGCAAGAAGAAATGAATATTATTTTATCAGCAAGCCTGGGTAAATTTTTTTAACCTAGGCAGGTCCCCAGGAGTAATGAGGATTTGGCTGATCTTGAAAGAAGTCTCTATCTAGTGAGGAAATAAACACAAACACAGAAACATGTGGTTAAATGTTCTCTACTACAGATCTGTTTTTATCTAACAGGATATTATATCCATATATTGAGATATAATCTTTCTGGTTTAGACCTCTAATTTTATCAGTGTGGGGGAACTAACCCCCAGTGTAGAAACCTACTCCACTGACACAGATCAACAAAGCCTGGGGCATTGAGAGACTGAGCCAGAGGAAGCACTAGGGCCCTGCTTCTGGATTCCATTGCCCTCTATGCACTAGATGCCACAACTGCCTCTCAGTCTTCTCTCTAAAAATCAGAGCCACTGAAGTGTGTGCATCTACAGGTGTCCTAAAAGTTTTATGCTATTGAAGCTTAAGATGGTAAAGTTAATTAAGGCTCAAAACTGCCCTAAGACTTTTGGGACACTGACTATCTGAGAGTTCATTGATGTGAATTCTTTCTTCTTTGGTGCAAATGACAACTGCTTCAGGCCTTCTGTCTTATGACTGTGGTCCAAGCCCTTCCACAAATTCCCTATAGAGAATTAACCCAATGTTGCAGGCCTTCCAAGGTTTTTTCATGAGTACTTCATAGCTATTTATCTACCTATTCATGAATAAGGACAGGGTCTGGCCCTATGATTTTGCTGGTTAAAGGAAGCCTCCCAGTGAAGAATCAGGTCGGCACCTTCTAAGTGACTCTCGGTCTTAGTGAGTCACCTGGAATGCTGTAAGAGGTTAAGGGACTCACATGTCCAGTGTGAGTCAAAGGCAGGGCTTGAACCTGGGTCTTCCTGCTCTAACCACTGGGCCAAGGCTACCTCTATTCATAGGCAGGAAGAATATATTTATCCAACACCAACCTTATCTGTGGGCATAAAAGTTTGAAAACAAAGTTATGTTGCTGAATAGGAAATGTAATTTATAATACTCATTTTCATATATAAACAAACAGTTCCAAACCTCATCTCAGAAATGGAATGCGGAATTGTCCGAGGAACTTTAAATAGCAAACAAGTAAGAGTGACTTAAGCTTAATGTGTTTTCTGTAGTGCACCAACAAAAGAAAATTCTTAGGCTTTATAATGAATCACTAAGGTACAAGTCTCAAGATGCAGTGGACAATTTGGTTTTCCAATGCCTGAAAGCAGGACTATTATAGAAGCCTAATAATTCAATCATACTTGCCCCCTCCCACACTCAGATGTTTATACGCCAATGCACAGAAGGTGGGAAACTGAACTGGCAACTTTATGAAGGAGGTAAATGAGATCTCCCATCAGTAAGCTAAGTTTTTAAAGAAACATTTACACAATATAGGCACGGGCATATAACTGAAAATAAATATGAAAACAGTGAGTTGACAGACATGTTGTCAGGAAAGGCAATGCCTGATATGGCTGAAACTTACAATAATGGCAAAATGGTTTTTAGTTATATTAGGTGATAAGACGAGGAAATAGAAGTGATGAGACCCTTGCTCTGCATGGATGGAAGAATGAAACAGGTTAACCCAGAGAAGGTACTACTATAGCCATTAAAACTTAAAACTACCTTGAGGCCTTTGGGCCACCCTGTATTTAATTCCTGCTTTGATTCTGGAATGAATGGTCACCAGAATGAGAACTGAACAAAAAAGGTTAATAAGGAACTGAAACCTGAGATGAGTGAGATGGTGAAAGAGTAATAGGTGATGAAATAAATTCAAGCTACTTGGCCTGGACAAATCATATTTATTTTTATTTATGCATTTTTATATAGCATTAATTATAGAATAATATATAATA
The DNA here is from genome assembly GCF_011100635.1 of Trichosurus vulpecula. Taxonomy (NCBI): domain Eukaryota; kingdom Metazoa; phylum Chordata; class Mammalia; order Diprotodontia; family Phalangeridae; genus Trichosurus; species Trichosurus vulpecula. The sequence goes on from NC_050575.1 coordinate 305,163,780, forward strand.
TTTTATATATTTATTAAATATATATTCTCCTAGGAGAGATTTTTGGTGGATTAAAAAAAGAAATAGATGCTTAGCCTACACTGATTTGATTGTAGAGGAAAACTTAGATTGACACATTCAGAAGAAAAACACTCTTCTAGGGTCCTCCTCAAACAGAGGGAATCATGGTGTACCAAGTATCACATTCTCTATATAGGACCTACCCAATACAATGGAAACCTCCCTACAACTCTTAAAAGCCTGTGGGTACGGGGCGCGGAGCCAAGATGGTGGCTGGAAAGCAGGGACTTGCCTAGGACTCTCCCCCTCCAGGACCCTCCAAACACCTGTAAAAAATGGCTCTGAACAAATTCTATAACTGCAGAACCCACGAAATAGCAGAGGGAAGCAGGGATCCAGCCCAGGACAGCCTGGATGGTCGTGGGGTGAGGCATATCGCGCACAGAGCTGGGAGCAGAGAACAGCCCTGTGGGGGCCACACCAGGACCAACCAGACCAGGAGCCAGGTGGAACAGGCCCTAGTGCCCTGAATCAGTGAGCTGTGGCAGTTACCAGACTTCTCAACTCACAAACACCAAAGACAACAGAGAAGGTTAGCGGGAAAAGCTGCAGGGACAGACTGAAGGAGCTCACGCCACCACCCCGGGGGCAGTGGGGGTGGTGCAGCTACAGAAACTACAGCTGCAGTTGCTTCTGGACCCAGGCTTACCTGGTGGGAGGAAATAAGTAGCAGATCAGAGCAGGAGTGCACAGCTAGCTTAGATCTGAGTCCAGTCCTGGTTGGTGGTTCTTGGGGGAGGAGAAGCGCTGGTGTGGCAGAGCTTGCTGTATAGAAATAACTCTGAAAACAACAGCACATCCCCTCAAGCTTGGAACAAAGTACTCTCTACTCTACATGTAGTCATACCCCAATGAAAAACTCAAGGGTCAAGTAGTTGGCTGGGAACATGGCCAGGCAGTGAAAACAGACTCAGATTCAGACTCAGACTTTGGAATCTTTCTTTGGTAACAAAGAAGACCAAAACATACAGCCAGAAGAAGTCGTCAAAGTCAAAGAGCTTACATCAAAAGTCTCCGAGAAAAACATGAACTGGTCTCAGGCCATGGAAGAGCTCAAAAAGGATTTGGAAAAGCAAGTAAGAGAAGGAGAGGAAAAATTGGGAAGAGAAATGAGAGCGATGAGAGAAAACGATGAAAAACAAGTCAATGACTTGCTAAAGGAGACCCCAAAAATACTGAAGAAAACAACACCTTAAAAAACAGACTAACTCAAATGTCAAAAGTGCTCCAAAAAGCCAAAGAGGAGAAGAATGCCTTGAAAGGCAGAATTAGGCAAATGGAAAAGGAGGTCCAACAGACCACTGAAGAAAATACTACCTTAAAAATTAGATTGGAGAAAGTGGAAGCTAGTGACTTGATGAGAAATCAGGATATTATAAAACAGAACCAAGGAATTAAAAAGTGGAAGATGATGTGAAAGATCTCATTGGAAAAACCACTGACCTGGAAAATGGATCCAGGAGAGAGAATTTAAAAATTATTGGACTACCTGAAAGTCATGATCAAAAAAAGAGCCTAGATAGCATCTTTCAAGAAATGATCAAGGAAAACTGCCCTGATATTCTAGAGCCAGAGGATAAAATAGAAATTGAAAGAATACACCAATCACCTCCTGAAAAAGATCCCAAAAACAAAACCACTAGGAATATTGTCTCCAAATTCCAGAGTTCCTCAAATCAAGGAGAAAATACTGCAAGCAGCCAGAAAGAAACAATTTGAGTATTGTTGAAACACAATCACCATAACAAAAGATCTAGCAGCTTCTACATTAAGGGATCAAAGGGTTTGGAATATGATATTCCAGAGGTCAATGGAGCTAGGATTAAAACCAAGAATCACCTACCCAGCAAAAATGAGTATCATGCTCCAAGGCAAAATATGGATTTTCAATAAAACAGAGAACTTTCAAGCTTTCTCAGGAAAAGACCAGAGCTGAATAGAAAATTTGACTTTCAAACACAAGACTCAAGAGAAGCATGAAAAGGTAAACAAGAAAGAGAAATCATAAGGGACTTGCTAAAGTTCAACTGTTTTGTTTACATTCCTACATGGAAAGATGATGTGTATAATTCATGAGACCTCAGTATTAGGGTAGCTGAAGGGAATACACACACACACACACACACACATATATGGGGAGAGAGAGAGAGAGAGAGAGCGTGCACACACAGGGTGAGTTGAATATGAAGGGATGATATAAAGGGAGAGAATGGGGTAAATCACCTCGCATAAAAGTGGCCAGAAAAATCAGTTCTGTTGGGAGGGAAGAGGGAGCAGGTGAGGGGGAATGAGTGAATCTTGCTCTCACTGGATTTGACCTGAGGAGGGAATAACATACAGACTCAATTGGGTATCTTACCCCACAGGAAAGAAGGAGGAAGGAGATAAAAAAGGGGGTGTAATAGAAGGGAGGGCAGATGGAGGAGGAGGAGGTAATCAAAAGCAAACACTTTCGAAAAGGTACAGGGTCAAGGGAGAAAACTGGATAAAGGTGGATACGATAGGAAGGAGCAAAATATAGTTAGTCTTTCACAACATGAGTATTGTGGAAGGGTTTTGCACAATGATACACATTTGCCCTAGGTTGAATTGCTTGCCTTCTTAGGGAGGGTGGGTGGGGAGGGAAGAAGGGAGATAATTTGGAACTCAAAGTTTTAAAAGATGTTAAAAAAAAAAAAAGTTTTTGCATGCAACTAGGAAATAAGATATACAGGCAATGGGGCATAAACATCTATCTTGCCCTACAAGAAAGTAAGGGAAAAGGGGATGGCGGGGGAGTGGGGTGACAGAAGGAAGGGTTGACTGGGGAATGGGGCAATTAGAATATATGCCATTTTGGCAGGGGGAGGGTAGAACTGGGGAGGAAATTTGTAATTCAAACTCTTGTGAAAGTTAATGCTGAAAGCTAAAAAATATTAAATAAATAAATAATGATAGTTTGGGAAAAAACAAAGCCTGTGGATAGAAATCAGGTAAATATTCTCTTATCTACTAAATAAGGAAAACAGACTCTTCAGGCTATATGTAGGCTAGGGAACTTGACTTGATTCCTAGAAAAACACCAGAATGGGTTAGTAAAGGAGTGCTGAAGAGTACTTAGAAAGGGAAGCAACAGTATGGGTGCATTAAGAACAAAGTCAAACTGGGCCAATTTCACTTCCTTTTTAGATAGTGCTATTAAACTGCTATCAACGAAATGAGGAGGGTGCAGTATACTTGGATTTCAGCAAATACCTTGACAAAATCTCTCAAACATACTAACAGACAGGATGGCAAGATATGAATTGATGATAATCTAGTTAGGAAGGTTCTAGTGAGCAACTCATTAAAAGACACAATCCAAGAGTGAAAATTAACGAATAAGGGTCAATCTGGAGAAAGTTCCTTGGCTCTGTTTTGTTCAATGTTTTATCAACAACTTGGATGAGGGCATCGATGGCATGCCTGTTTTGGAGACAATAAGAAGCCAGGGTTGAATAGCTCCAACTATTCAATTCTTAATTTGCTTCTATTTCCTCTACCAAGAATGATATAATCTGAAGATGATATGAATTTGGGAAGGGCAGCTAATATATTGGATGACAGAATTAGAATGAAAAACTCTATATAAGGCTTGGAATGGTGGATCAATTCAAATAAGATCAAACATAATAGGGGGAAATGTGAGGTCTGGCAGTTGAACTAAAAAAAAAAAAATCAACCATTACAAGTGAAGTACGGTGAAGACTTAGCTACATTTAAGTTTACATGAAAAAGATGTGGGAATTTTGATAGACTATAAACTCCAAAGGAGTCAGTAACATGATTAAGGCAGTCAAATAAATTAATGTGATCTTAGGCAATAGTAATAGGAACATAGTGCCTCAACAAAAGAGGTCATGGTTCCTTGGTCTGAAATCTGAATTACTATATTCAATTCTGGGTCCTGAACTTTAAGAAAATCTTGACAAATAAATTATTTCCAAAGGAATGAAACCAGGAAGGAGAGGTGATAGCTGCGCCACAGAAGAAACAACTGCAGAATTACTCCAGAGAAGAGAAGATGTGGGGAGAAAGTAGGAGGACATGATTGCTGTCTTCAAGTATTTGAAGATTATTAAGTGGAAGAATGATTAGTCTTGTTTTGTTTAACCCCAGAGGACAGAACCAAGACCAACACAGTTATAGGAAACAGCTCTAATAGTTATAGCTAGCAATATTTGTACCTTGGGTAGTACAAGGTTGATGGGGGACCTGAGAGGGTGTTGTGACCTTTTGCTACCTCCTCCCCATTCATAAACAAAAGTAGTCATGTGGGGGAGGGGTTTTATGGTGGTTCCCTCTTCCTTCTGGTTGACTACTGAGTAAGCATGACCATCAGCATCAGCAAGGGAGGGCCACCCACTCAGATCAATTCAATACCCCCACATTTTGGCTGGAAGTCCCATCCCTTCGACATCCTCTGCCTGAAGCTAGGTCTCATCCACCATGTGCACGGAGTGATGGGTGCCAGGAATTGCCTATACAGGTGTATGGAAAGTAAGGTAAGGTGGGGAAAGGATCTCCCTCTTTCTCGACCACTTAAGTCTCATCACCACCCCTACAAAACAGGACTGACAACATAAGATAATATTTGTCTCTTTCTCCTTTTGATAAAAGCCTAGGACAACAGTGGGATGGGGGATGAAGAAGGACAAGATAGGGGCTGGGGAAAGTAAATGTACTAAGCCATACTGTGTCCATGAAGCTGAAGGACTGCAAAGACATTTCAGCACCCTACAAATTTGATGACCTAGGACAAAGCTCTAGTTGCCTTATCCCAGTTATGATTCTGAGTTTTAGGCTCCAAATCAGGGAAAAACATTTAGCTCTAAAAATTAGAGGCATCCCCAAGTAGAGAGGGCAAGCTCAGTAAGTCGGGAGCTCCTTGTCACTGGAGGTCTAGAAGTAGAAGCTGGATGATCATCATCACTGTCTGGGATCTTATAAAAGGGATCCATGCCTTATGTGGGGCTGAGTCCACATGCTGTCTGATAGCTCTTCCAATTTCGAGATTCCAAGCCCTCTTCTTTACTCCAGAGAAAAGAGTTGGCCCAAGTCCTCTGTTCCTGTTGTCTCTTCCCCTCACCCCCATTAGCTCGAGTGATTCCAATTCTTCTAACCTTCTTATGAGGCAGCTATCGCGTCAGGCTTTCAGAATGCTCTAAATTATTAAATATGATAGAAGATATGCTCCCATACCTGCTTCTGAGGATGAAAACGCATGATTTATGGCAGACACAGGAACATTGGAACATTCAAAGTACTCCAGGTCGTCTTCTGGCTCACCTTTCACCTCGGCCTCAGACGGTTTCTGGCTGGATGATGTAGAAGCCAATTTCTCTTCATCGGTGGCATGGCCATCCCTATTTGAAATATCTGGGATCTGGGAGATAATTGCTCCTTTGTCCTAAAGAAAGAAAGAGATGCTTAGGCAATGCTGATTTGATTGTACAGGGAAACTCAGATAGACAGTCAGAGGAAGAATACACACTCTTCTATGGGTCCACTTCAACCAGTGAGGATCATGGTGTACCAAGCATCACATTCTCTATATAGGACCCACCCAATACACTGGAAACCTTCCCACAATTCTTAAAAACCTGTGGGTAGAAATCTGTTGTGCCTTACTTTCCCTACATGATCTGCCCACCTCCTCTTTTCCAGTCCATACCTGTCCTTGATTATTATGCCTTTTAGGTCACTTTTCTGGTGCAAATCATCCTGGTTGATACAGTGCTTAGCATAATGCCAGGCACCTGATAGTAAATGCTTTATAAATGTTTGTTGAAAGAAAGACAGTCTACTTACACCTAGTCTGAATCTTCCCATTCATTAACCTTTGTAGATACTTCAAGTAATGGGAACATCAACTACTTGGATATTGAGACAATGGGCACATTCTGCATTCCACCCTCCCCCCACTACCACCCCCGCCCCACTACTGTCTCATAACTATTCAAGTTACAAAATAAACAAAATGTAATGTCTTTTACTAGTTTGTTTTCTTGTTTTCTCCATTGGGGAGGGGAGTGGCAAAAGGGAGAAATGGAGGCCTGAAAATAAATTTCTTTAATCACCCAGAAAAATTTTTATAAACATGCACACATACATAAAAAATAAACACACACACACACACGTGTTTATATAAATATTTTTATGGATATGTTTCTTTTCCAGTTTCTATGACTTGTGTAGTAACTGTGGGGTTAGAAGGAATTGGCAATTACTGGCCTCAATTCACAAATAAAAAGTTTACGCTCTGTTGAGACTTGTAAATAACAGACTTAGACTTAGACCTACCTGAGAACACACATCCAAAGTAAGTGAATGAGTTTCATACTTCTTTCCTTTACAGCCACTCCTGGAAAGAAAAATAGGCCTATTTTAGAATCATATTCCAAGTTTCTGGGGTGTGTGGGGAAGAAAGTGTGTACAGCAGACACAGGCTAAAGCATGAGACTGCACAAAGAAAGGTCTAAAATAAATCAGAGATGGAAAATGCCTGATCGGTCACAAACTCCACGTGTTCTCCCATAGGGAAAGGGCAAGAGGAAGAAACTACCAGTGGGTTCATCCTTAAAGAAAAAATACTTCAGTTGCTTCCACAAGCTAGTACTGAAGACTGAACTCTCAAATGGCTGCAGGACACTATACTTCACCAGTACATTTCCTAAATTCTCAAGCCTGGAGAAGTTGGTTTTTCCAGCTTCTAACAAATGAGATTTTGACACGGATCAGAAAATATGGCTCTCAAACAAGTTCTATATAAACTACAGTTTAACAAATTCCTTAGAAGTAACTCGAATAAGAAAATTGAGCATGGCTCCACTTACTAACCAAAGAAGGAGAATTATAGTCAACAGACAGCGTAACAGTAAAAATGATGGAGCAGCCTGATATAATATCATTCATGTTTTATTAGTAACAAGACAGATGATGAACACTATGTCCTGTGTACAGCCAGAACTGGGGAAACTGAAAACAATTTAATATGGCACTTGCTATTTTGAGAAAGCACAGGATTTTACTGTTGGACAATCTCATTACGCTTCTGTATTTTTATTTCAGAAAAAAAAGGATGCATCTGATTTTTAAAACCTTTTTATTTCACTTAAATGACATACCCAATATACACATAATTATCAGAATGTACTTGACTGATGTGCCAAATCTGTATTTTCAGGGCTCTGCTTTCTCTAGAGCCGTCATGGTCATGGTTACCTCAGTGCCTGAAGTTGTGAGAGAAGTTAAGTTGATTCAGCAGAAATGCATACTCCTAAAATCCAGGACTTTGTCCTCTACACAAAGGCTAGTCGGACTTCCAATGTCAGGTAGCAGGAGAGCTGGCCAAACAATGGCTGTCTTCTCCACCTCAGGGGCAATTAAGAAGCTTTCTGGAACATTTTCTTTACCGATTTCAGGACATGTACAAGTGCCATGCCATGGAAGCAAGCTCACACAGCTAAGCCTAAAAGGCCACTTTCCATTCCTTTACATACAGACAATTGCAAGGCTCAGCTTTTTAATGAGGTGGAATTTGAAATGCAAAGGACACAGTGTCAGACTAAACTCAAGAGGTGGAAGCCAACATGCTGCAGAAGGACAGTGGGAGGAGAAAGTGCCAACCCACCCCAGGACCAACAGTAACCATGGAAGAGTACTTACAACAGAAAACAGAGAAATTTCACTTGTTCAGTAGTCCTGATGCACCAAAAATAAAAAATAACAGAATAGAGACAGGAAAGAGAGACAGACAGATGGAGAAAAAAAATCATGTAAAAAGACTGGGATATTCTCTCTCGCTTGGTAGATGCAAAAGAATGCAATTCTCTCTGTGATGTGTGGTGTAATATAAAAGATGCCCAAATTCATGGATGTTAGTTACCACTGGAGAATGAATGATTATCACAAATCTCAACTCTACAGAAACAAGGCTGGATGATAGATCAGTGTTAGAAAAGTCAGGATGTCTACTCTAAAACTGAGTCTAGCAAAGGTATGAAATTTATGCCGATAGCTTTGTGCCAATAAAGTGAACTTCCAAATGTATCGTATTTGAATGCATAGAGCATGGTTATAGTAACAATAAACAGCATTTGCATAGAGTTTTCAGGTTTGCAAATGCTGTACATATTATCTCACTGAATTCTTGTGATGACACTGTGAGGTAGGTGCTACTATCACCCCCATTTTACAGATGAGTAAACTGAGATAGAGGTCAAATGACTTGCCCAGGTTCACACAGCTATTAAGTGTCTGAGGCTGGATTTGAACTCAGCTCTTTCTGATTCCAAGTCCAGTGCTCTGTGCGCTATGGTACCACCTATCTGCCTCTAACGCTCCGGACCCTCAACAGTATCACTCTCTAGTCCAAGTTTACATTTGAACCTAAATAACAGAAAGAGAATATAAAAATTTCATCTAGTTTATCAACTGTCACATGGCAAATGGTCAGAATCTGGGCCAGGATGACTCATTATTTCTGTGTTCCTTCTTTGGTTTACGAAGATCTTTGCTCACAACCCTGTTGTGTATGCAGAAGCATGTGGGGACATAAATATTACTGGATCCTTTTCCTTGTATGGATGAACAACTGAGGCTTTGAGAGGTTAAGTTGCCCATCCACCGTCACAGATTTTAAATATCAGAACCAGGACTACCAATCTACTGTTGACCATGTCTTTCTGGCAGACTATACTACGTAAGTACAAATGACCCAGATTTAGTCACTGCTCAGTGTATGAAAGAAGGTCTTCTCTACCAAAAATCTCCATGATTATCCAGAACCTGACACCCCCTTCTTGCAGAACATGCCAGGAGACTATTTAATAGGATAAATTTCTAAGAAATGACTACTAAGTAAGTGTCCTGGATGGAAAAACCATCAGTCAGGAGAACCCAACAAGAGGTTTACTCATCTGTGGGAGATCCAAATCTACTGAGTGGAAAAAAACAGTGGCTAGTGCTTCTCACCACCTGAAAATGTATCCTGACTTCCTGAGGAAGAAGTCACAGGGAAAACTGTGAAAATTTCTCTCCTGTTGGCATAGATCTCTTCTGACTGAGCCTAAAATGAAGACTTTTTCTCCCAGTCTTTCCTCTTCTTCAGTATATTAATATTAATAACAATTATTAACTATTCCCCTGTCATTTATCCTGGGATCTGGGCCCAATTAACAAGAAACACTAAAAGCATGTGCGCACGTGCACATGCATGCATCTATTTTTTCCTTTCAGTTCAGATCTATGATTTCATTAGTCTGGTGGAACTCCCAGTGTAGAAACTCCTCCCACCAATGGAGAACAGCAACTCCTCAGTAACTTCTAGTACTGGAGAGCTGTCTGGTGCCTGAAAAGGTTAAGTGACCTGCCTAAGGTCACACAACAAGTACATGTCAAAGGCACTATAGGAACACAGGTATACTCAGTAGCTGACAATTAAGAGTTAGAAAGCGCTTTACATACATGGCTTCATTTGTTCAGTGCAAGGACCGTGGTAAGGAAGGTAGCATATTTATTATCACCACAGTACAGAATTAGAATTCAGAGAAAAGAACTTGCCCAATGATCACAAAACTAATAAATGTCAGAGTCAGGAACTAAACTAAGGTCACCTGTCTCTCAAATCCACTGAAATTTCTATTTAAACACCCAATGGAAATAGCATGATAAAAGAACCTAAGAAACCTGGCACAGACATTTAGTCCAGTTTTAGCCTCAAGTCAGGGCATTTGGCTACATCATTGAAGACAACGTGATTCCTTGACACTGCCACACACTTCTGCCCTCTCCAAAGTTCTGGAAACCCACAGAAATATGGAAGTTAGAGGGAACCTTATGGTCCATCTAAATCCAACCCCCTCATTTTACAAGTAAGGAAACTTTGGCCCATACAGGTGAAGTGACTTGGTCACACAGCACGTCTATGATAGAACCAGGATTGTTCTGACTTCTAGCCTAAGCCTTCCTACCACCCAGTTTTCTCTATTCCCTATTCAACTTCTCATCAAGACACACCAATGTGAAATGACTCCTCACTTGATTTCTAATTCTATCACCCATCCACTTTTTATTCCTTAATTCAAGGGTCCAGAATACTACCTCTGAAAAACAGGGCTAAAGCACAAAGCGATAAATTATTAACTGTTGGATTTGGACAGTGGATATGGCCTAGGACTACATATTCAAAGACTTTAATAATTCAAAAGGTACTTGGAAAGACCATCCAAGATTCAATAGGGGGGAAAAAAATCTAAGACATAAGCAAATGATTTATGGCAAATCTTTCTGAGCTAGATTTAACTGATCCATTTTCTGAACAGTTACCTTATGGTCACTTACAAAAATTATACATTATGGAAGATCCCTGTGCCATTAATCTTAAGCAGGCTTCTACAAAGGGCTAGCACAGTGCTACTATTCCAACGCTAGATATTAAGCCAAGTGACTCCTGCTAGACGACCCAGGGTTTCAGAGGCCCATCACCAGTGTTGCTTGTTGGTCTCTTTTAACGGAACAAGAGACGCGAGACAAAAAAGTTCATACAGAACCATTTTTGTTCAAAAACAAAACTGTAAGTTACAAAAATGCCTCTGGTGACTCTCGTTCTACACAATAGCTAATCTGATGTTAGGCATAGTAGTGAAAACTCTAGGCTAAAGCTCCAAGCATCCATCTCTGTCACTTCTGTACCTACCAAGTTAAATAGGCACCAAAAGTTATATAGCTGGCTGCCAGGCCCCACAAACAGAGCAAAGAACAGAACTACCCCACCATCCACTCTCACTCACGTTATCAAACGGGACTGTGCCTTCTTGGGGGAAGCTGTCCCTTTCTTCACCTCCTCACCCTGTACTTCATACAGCTGAGACTCTAAGATTTCAATAGGTTCATTACCATCTGAGGAACAAAAGTTAGCTGGCCCATAGTTGCTTAGGGTCTTTGTAGGCTTAAAGGGATCCATGGAGTCATCAAAGTGATCTGGGTCAAAGTGATATGACCCCTTTGGGAGGGGTGGAGAGCTCTGCAAAGTGGAGCTGCCTCCAAAGGGGTTAAAGCTGCAGTCATCCCCCTGACTGGGATCTAGTTTAGAGGAGGCTTTTTGAAGGGGAATTTCTTCATATGCTAGACTGGAAGGCTTTTCCAAGCCTTTGGCAGTGACTGGTTTGCTGACTCCTTCTTTCTGTGCCCTGAGAGCCAGCTTGCTAATCATCTTCCTGCCTCCGGGGGCAGGTTTCCTAGGAAAGGGTTTCTTGATTCCTGCACTCTCAGTGCCATCTGTGAAATCGAATTCCAGTTTCAAAGGTGAACCCTTGGATTCCTCTAGCAGCTCTACCCCTGAATCACTGGCATCTCCATTGGAAGAACTTAAGGTTTGCTTCACCGCAGGAGGAGAATTGGGGATCTTAGAACCTCCTATCAGGAAAGGATTTGTGTTTTCATCAAGTTCATCTGGATTGAACTGATAGGATGCTTTGGGGATTGGGTGGTCCTCCACAACGGTGTCAGTTTCTGAGAATTCTCCTCCAGTAGTTCTCATTCTTAGAGAGACTGGTTTGGGTTTCCTAAGCTTGCTTCTGCCGGACACAGACTCTGTAGTCAAGGTTTTGGCCTTTGACTCAGCATCACTGGAAGCCTCACGAGTCAGTCCCATGTCGTCTCCTGTCATTGAATTTTCTCGTAGGGCTGCTGAATCATTTGAGGACAAATCTTGATTGGAAGCTGCTGTAGAGCTATCCTCAGGCTTCTTAGCATCCAACAACAATGGCATCAGTGGTGAAACCTGGCCAACTTCAAGGTCAGCTTCCGTATCAGCATTCTTGTCTGCCAGAGGGGCCAGGTGGTGTAGCGCTGCCTCATTCTCCGATGATCCGGGACATGCCTCATGCAAACGTTTTTCAGACACTTCCGCTACCAGCTGTTCATCGAATTCCTGCAGTCCTAAAACAAAATACAATAAACAGCCTGTTAAGGTGTATGGCAGCTCTCTGAAAATCAGCAGATTTTTATATCAGCAAAATGGCACCTATAAGAAGAGGCAGGCTCCACCTCCCCACTCTTTTTTCCTTCAGAAAGCAAGGTCTAGAGCATTCCTATGTGGTGAATGTTACGTTATGGAGGTTGTCATATGCCACCCTGAATGTGGTTGTAGGGTTATAGACACAGAGCTGGAAGGGACCTTAGAAGGCAACCTAGTCCTACTTATTCTTTTTGCACAGGAGGCCCAGAAAGATTAAGCAAACCTTTGCCTAAGGCACAGCCTGGAGAGGCTCTAGAATGAATGTTTGTCAGATGTCAGTGAGCATGTGATGATGCCAAAACTATATGAATAGTAAGAAAATACAACAAAAGTACACTGAAGAATTCAATAGCAGAGACCACCAAGCATAGTGAGAACATTTCCTCCAGCCCTAAAAGTCCTTTAAAAAGAATTCTTACCTCCCTTAAAGAAGCCAAAGGCACATAACTGTCAAAGACAGTTTTGCAGGAGTTGCTTGAGAATTTTAGGGTCATCAATTTTTGTCCAAGCAGATTTGGAATAATGGGTGTTAAAAAACACCAGCATTACACGCTCTACCTACTTTCTCATCCCGCATTCTACAAGTCAGCCCTGAAATAATGGGAGCTTCAAAAACTGAAAAGTATACTGACTGCCCTTTCCAATCTAAACATCCCAGCAAATTTTAGGAAATAAATCAAAATTATATTGGGGGCTGGGCAGCAGGAAGGGCCAATAACAATGGCACAAACAAGAAACACTGATCTCTATTTCAGTTTACCTTGTAAATTCTATTTTTATTTTAGGAAATCTCCTCTGAGCCAGGTCAGGATAACAGGCTGATATGTACCCTGCTTTTTGGTGATAATTTACATAAAAGTCAGATCTCTTTTCTGCTAGGCCTTTATTGGGGCAATGGTGCATATTCTGATACAGTATCGACTAATGGAAATTAAACAGTTACTATAACTAGCACAACATTTTCTCCGAGATCAGTAATGGTAAGGGAGCAGAGTGTAAGCCATGGCTGGGTAAAGAGGTCACATTGTGAACTTTCCCCACCCAACATGTTCCAAAGGGATTAAACCTTATTCCTGGATGTTGCTCTTTTCCTTCTCAAACCTTAGCTTGGCCATCACTACAGAAGACACCTTTAAAGTGTTTAAAAATACCCACCAACTCATTAACATATTTCTAGGGATGGAAGATCTCTTTCTTAAATGAACATATAATCAACTCTCAATTGGGGAGGTTGGGGTGGGATTTGGAGAGGCAAGGAAATATGATATAAACATCCAATTCGAGTGCTGGCACTAACTGTAAGACTGGGCTAAACTTATGGGCCTCAGTTAACTAATGTGTAAAATACTGATAATAATACACCGCCTGCTTTATTAATCTGTGAGGTGAGTGTGTTGTGAATCTGCAAAGCAATGTGTAAATGAAAGCTTCTCATTTCTCATTCTTCTAGGAATCTCACGCTTTCAACCTGAGGGAAGGCCGCCACTACAGAATGCCAGTACCTTTTGTGGTCCTAAAGAAGCTTAACTCAAACTACAAGCTGAACATTCAATAAAACCTTAAATTCTTTCAACCACACATGTACCTACCCCTGAGACAGCCTCCATCCCAAATACTCTATTCTAATACTTAGGAAAAGAGAGTAATGCAGAATTCATTAAACCAGAGTGGAAGACGAAGGTGGCCAAGTTTCCATTGTCATGATCTACCTAGATCCCTGGTCTTGCAAGGTCTGGTCCCCATCACTTCAGCCATTTAACTAGTAGTCCTACCTGGAGCTGGAAGCCAGTTCCCAGGCAGGATAAATATGAGGATACTAGACTTTATTGTTTAGCTAACTCAGTATAAAAGTTAACCCTAACTATGAGGGTTCTTTTTTGACCGTCACGGAATCATCAATTCTTGGCGCTGGAAGGTGTCTCAGGTTGTCTAATCTACCCTAGTTCTAGTAATTGGGATCTTGCCTTGTTGCTTATGACTGCTTGACTAGATCCAAAGCAGTCGTTCGTGGCTCAATATCAACTTGGAAGCATGTCTCTAGTGGAGTACCCGAGAGATCTGTTCTTAGTTGTGCTGTTTTAACATTTTTAAAAAATCAGTGACTTGGACTAAAGGCATATTTAGCATCGTTATAAAATGTGCAGATGACATAAAGCTGGGAGGGAATGGTAACACAATAGATGACAGAATCCAAAACAATCTATAGGTTAAAATGTTGATATAAATGTCAGATGGAATTTATTAGATTTAAATGTAAGCTTTAAATGTAGGAGACTAGGAAATTATGGTGTCATTAAAACAAAAAGGAAGATTCTCCAACTGAAAAATGCTCAAAAGATATGTTCAGGCAGGAAGAAATCCAACTTATCAATAGCCATATGAAAAAATTCTACAAATCTTTAATAGAGAAATGCAAACATCTTTGACATTCCACCCATCAGACTGACACAGTGGCCCTCCAAAAAAGACAATGACAAACACTGGAGGGAAAACAAGGATGCTAATGCACTGTACTGTTGGAGTTGTAAACTGATTGATCCAGCCACTCTGGAAAACAATTTGAAACTATGCCTATGTAGTCACTAAATTGTTTGTACCTTTTAGGCAGCAGGCTCCTATTCTGAAAAGATCAAAAGCAAGAGGGAAAGAACCGTATAGACAGAGCAGCTTTTTGTGATGACAAAGAACAGGAAGACATCCATCAAGCAGGCTGAACAAATTATGGTATGAGAATATACTGGAATACTTTTGTGCTATAAGAAATGATGCAAAAGGGGAGGAGACTCAGAGAAATCTGGAAATACTTCTATGATTTGATCAGAGTGAAATGAACAGAAACAGAAAAATTTATTCCCTAACACTGTAAATTCAAACAACTTTGAAAGACCTAAGAATTCTGATCAACACAATGACTAATCATAATTCCATGGTACTTGATCAAGCAAATTACCTGCTGAAGAGTGGTGATAGACTCAGGGTTCAGATTGAGACACGTGCTGTTTGGACATGGCCAATTTGGGAATTTATTTTATCTGATTATGTGTATTTGTTACAAGGGTTTTGGTTTCCTTTTTTCCCAAATGGAGGGAAGGAGAATGAAAATAGATTTTTATTCATTGAAAAAAATTAAATAAACAAAAAGCAGGGAAGCCTGGAAGAATACATTTGGGGGAAAAGATGATTTCTGTTTTTAACATGTTAAATTGGAGGGCATCCAGGTGGAAAATGTTCAATCAGCAGTTAAGAGATGCTGAGCCTGGAACTGCTGAGAGAGGTCAGTACAAGTCAGTTCAATTAAAAGTCATAGGAATATACAAAATAAATCCACCAAAAATGGCTCTGGATTTTCAAAGATTATGGGCACTCAAAGAGAGGAACTATGGTACAGAGGATAGATGGACAGTCTTAAGAGTCAGGAAACCTGGGTTTAAGTCCTGCCTTTGACACATACTAGCACTGTAAATATCTGTCAGTCCCCTAACATCTCAGTGACCCAGATAACTCTAAATATGAGTTCCTGTGTTTCTCCCCACATTAAGCTCTTTACTTGTATGAAATCACAGATCAGGATCAAAAAATGAAAAAAAATGTTCTGACACTGATTCAGGCCTTCTTCTGTACAGATCATAAACAGATGGTTGAGTGTAGACGGAAGCAATCTGTTTAAACAACGGTCCCATTTAATTTGATCTGGCATTTTAATTGTTAAAAGTATCTCCTGTGACTAATAACTTCACTTGCAGTACTATTGAAATTCAAGGCCCATTAAAGCCAGGAAGGAAGAAAGAAAATTTAGATGTGAGCCAGGAAGCTCAAAACTTTTGAAAAACACACTTACTTTAGGAGGGAGAGGGGAAATATGGGTATTTTGTTTTGTTTGAATGCCATTTGTGAAAACTGGTGGAGATTCTGGGCAAAGAAAATATGATAATAACAGCAACTACTTACTCTGAAGTGCAGCGTTACTTCAGTCTGTCCTTCAGTTAGGATAACTGGGCCTCATTTGGGCCCTAATGAATGCTGCCTTTTTCCAGAAATGCCTGTTACGGGGAAAAACCCCATAAAGTTGCTTGTTTCTCCAACCAAATGTACATCAAAACACTTTTAGCTGGTTTTTGACAGTCTTGTATCAAGTTTCAAAAACTTAATTATCCAAGTATAGAAGTGAAAAATTCTTGAGTTTGAGTTGCACTTCTAGGGCTTATAAAGGACTTTGTTCATAACAATCCTCTGAGGTATATGGTGTAAGTTATTTTTATCACCATCTTACAGACGAGGAAAGTGAGTTTCGAAGATGCGAAGTGAAGTGTTGAGGGTTATAGAGCTGAAAAACATCATGGTTAGGATTGAAGATGAGCCAGCAATGGAACTCAGTGGCCAAAAAGTTAATGCAGTCTTAAGCCACACTAAAAGAATAAGCATTTGTGTAATTATGATAAGCAAACTTGGTCCTGAAAAAGATATGAGAAAACACATCTCTCTTTTCTAGAATAAGAAAGAGTAAGAATGGAGAGGGGGGGTGGAGCCAAGATGGCAGCTGGAAAGCAGGGCCTCACTTAAGCTCTCCCCCAAATCCCTCCAAACACCTGTAAAAAATGGCTCTGAACAAATTCTAGAACTGTGGAACCCATTAAATAGCAGAGGGAAGCAGGTCTCCAGCCCAGGAGAGCCTGGGAAGGGCCTATTAAATGGTGCTGGGAGCAAAGCGCAGTCCAGTGTGGGCCGTGCCAGGACAGACCAGATGGGGAGAGGGCCAGAGCAGGCCTTAGGGCCATGAATCACTGAGCTGTAGCAGTTACCACAATTCTCAACCCACACATGCCAAAGACCACAGAGCAGGTTAGTGGCAAAACTGCTTGATCAGGGTGAGAGAGGTCCGGCCCCAGCCCTGGAGTGGCAGGGTGGTGGCAGCAGCAGCAACAGGAAGCTCCTGCAGCTGCTTTCAGAGCTCCAGCTTCACCTGCTTCAGGAGTCCCTGGCTCACATGGTCAGAGGAATCAAGTGGCGGATCAGTGTGGGACTGCAAGAAATGCTTTGTTGGCACAGAAGCAGCTTTGCCTTGCTTGGATCTGGGTCACAATCCTGGTTGGCAGTTCTTGGGGAAGGAGAAGCACTGCTGTGGCAGAGCTTGCTTTGTAGAAGTAGCTCTGAAAACTGCAGTGGAGATCCTAAAGCTCGGGACAAGGTACTCTCTACTCTACAAGCAGTCATACCCTGACAAAAAGCTCAAAGGTCAAGTAATTAGCTGGGAACATGAACAGGCAGCAAAAAAGGACGAAGACTCAGACTCAATTATCTGTTTTTGGTGACAAAGAAGATCAAAACATACAGCCAGAAGAAGTCAACAAAGACAAAGAGCCTACATCAAAAGCCTCCAAGAAAAATATGAATTGGCCTCAGGTCATGGAAGAGTTCAAAAAAGATTTGGAAAAGCAAGTAAGATAAGTAGAGGAAAAATTGGGACGAGAAATGAGAGTGATGCAAGAATATCATAAAAAACAAGTCAAGGACTTGCTAAAGGACACCCAAAAAAAATTGAAGAAAATTATACCTTAAAAAATAGACTAACTCAAATGGCAAAAGAGCTCCAAAAAGCCAATGAGGAGAAGAACGCCTTCAAAGGCAGAATTAGTCAAACGGAAAAGGAGGCCCAAAAGACCACCGAAGACAATACCACCTTAAAAATTAGACTGGAGCAAGTAGAAGTTAGTGACTTTATGAGAAATCAAGATATCATAAAACAGAACCAAGGAATGAAAAAAATGGAAGACAATGTGAAATATCTCATTGGAAAAACCACCGACCTGGAAAATAGATCCAGGAGAGATAATTTATGATCAAAAAAAGAGCCTAGACATCATCTTTCAAGAAATCATCACGGAGACCTGCCCTGATATTCTAGAGCCAGAGGATAAAATAGAAATTGAAAGAATCCATCGATTGCCTCCTCAAATAGATTCCAAAAAGAAAACCCATAGGAATATTGTTGCCAAATTCCAGAGTTCCCAGATCAAGGAGAAAATACTGCAATCAGCCAGAAAGAAACAACTTGAATATTGTGGAAACACAATCAGGATAACACAAGATCTAGAAGCTTCTACATTAAGGGATCAAAGGACTTGGAATATGATATTCCAGACGTCAGTGGAGCTAGAATTAAAACCAAGAATCACCTACCCAGCAAAATTGAGCATCATGCTCCAAGGCAAAATATGGATTTTCAATAAAATAGAGGACTTTCAAGCTTTCCCAGTGAAAAGACCAGAGCTGAATAGAAAATCTAGCTTTCAAACACAAGAATCAAGAGAAGCATGAAAAGATCTGCAATTAGCCTCCGCCAAAACACCTTTCACAGTGACAGGTGCAATGCTGGAGTGGCACAGGGCTGCCTTCAGTGGTGCTATGTGGTTATATTGGACTGATGACAGGCATCCAACAAATCCAATGGTGTTCGCTTTGGAGACTTCAAATCTAGTACCAGGTTATCTGCAACATGAAGCACAATCAGAAAGCTGTTTTCTTTTCCCCTCTTCTGGGTCTTTGTGCAAAATATTGAATTGCAAAATCACTTTAGTTTATCTGGTGGAGAAGACTGAACATTTCATCTTATTAATGAAAACACACTTCCATATTCCTCCCCGTGCATCAACACATCTTGTCTAAAACTGCCTGGTGCTTCTCAGCTTTAAGGAGTATATGTTTGAAACTCCTGTCACTTTAAAAAAAAAACAGACTAACCCAAATGGCAAAAGAGCTCCAAAAAGCCAATGAGGAGAAGAATGCCTTGAAAGGCAGAATTAGCCAAATGGAAAAGGAGGTCGAAAAGACCACTGAAGAAAATACTACCTTAAAAATTAGATTGGAGCAAGTGGAAGCTAGTGACTTATTGAGAAATCAAGATATTATAAAACAGAACCAAAGGAATGAAAAAATGGAAGACAATGTGAAATATCTCATTGGAAAAACCACTGACCTAGAAAATAGATCCAGGGGAGATAATTTAAAAATAATTGGACTACCTGAAAGCCATGATCAAAAAAAGAGCCTAGACATCATCTTTCAAGAAATGATCAAGGAAAACTGCCCTGATGTTCTAGAGCCAGAGGGTAAAATAGAAATTGAAAGAATCCACCGATCGCTTCCTGAAAAAGATCCCAAAAAGAAAACTCATATGAATACTGTCACCAAATTCCAGAGCTCCCAGGTCAAGGAGAAAATACTGCACCATTTGAGTATTGTGGAAACACAATCAGGATAACACAAGATCTAGAAGCTTCTACATTAAGGGATCAAAGGGCTTGGAATATGATATTCCGAAGGTCAAAGGAGCTAGGACTGAAACCAAGAATCACCTACCCAGCAAAACTGAGTATAACACTCCAAGGCAAAATATGGAATTTCAATTAAATAGAGGACTTTTAAGCTTTCTCAGTGAAAAGACTAGAGCTAAATAGAAAATATGACTTTCAACTACAAGAATCAAGATAAGCATGAAAAGATAAAAAAGAAAGAGAAATCATAAGGGGCTTACTAAAGTGGAACTGTTTTGTTTACATTCCTACATGGAAAGTTGATGTAAGTCATGAGACCTTTCTCAGCATTAGGGTAGTTGAAGGTAAGGGGTGAGAGAGGAATATATTGAGAGAGGGAGAAAGAGAGAGATAGAATGGGGTAAATTATCCTGCATAAAAATGGCCCAAAAAATCAGTTCTGTTGGGAGGGAAGAGGGGGCAGGTAAGGTGGAATGAATCTTGCTCTCATTGGGTTTGACTTGAGGAGGGAATAACACACACACTCAACTGGGTATCTTACCCCACAGGAAAGTAGGGGGAAGAGGATAAAAAAGGGGGTGATAATAGATGGGAGGGCAGATGGGGGAGGAGATAATCAAAAGCAAACACTTTTGAAAAGGGACAGGGTTAAGGGAGAAAATTGAATAAAAGGGGGCAGGAAAGGACGGAGGGAAATATAGTTAGTCTTTCATAACATGAGTATTGTGGAAGTCGTGTTTTACATACTGATACATGTATGGCCTATGTTGAATTGCTTGCCTTCTTAGGGAGGGTGGGTGGGAAGGGAAGAGGGGAGAGAATTTGGAATTCAAAGTTTTAAAAGCAAGAAAATGTTGTTTTTGCATGCAACTGGAAAATAAGATATACAGGCAATGGGGCAGGCAATCTATCTTGCCCTACAAGAAAGTAAGGGGAATAGGGATGGTGGGGGAAGTGGGGTGACAGAAGGGAGGGCTGACTGGGGAAAGGGGCAATCAGAACATATGCCATCTTGGAGTGGGGGGAGGGTAGAAATGGGGAGAAAATCTGTAACTCAATCTTATGGAAATCAATGTTGAAAACTAAAATATCAAATAATAAAATAATTGTTGGGGAAAAAAAGTAAGAATGGAGAACACTGAATATATCTGTTGGATTTGATTAATTTACTGTTTAGTTCAGATGAATTGAATTTTTTTATTCTTTGTTTTATGAAATGGCTCTCTGGATGAGAGAAGAAATATAATAGTAAATTTTGTGCTGTAAAAATGAAAGTCATCAATAATTTTTAAATGAGAAAAGGAGAATTGGTATTCAGAAGGGAAGTAATCACTTCACTATACTCTGCAGGCTAGACCTGGGCATCTCATTTCAAAAAGGCCAGTGAAACTGGAGTTATGTCCAGACAAAGACAACCAGGATGGTCAAGAGCCTGAAAACATGTCACATAAACAATGGCTGAAGGGTTTAAGGAAGGTTTAATCTGAAGAGCAGGTTTACTTGGGACCATGATACTTGAGTTACTATAATTTGGAAGATGACTAAACCAGAAGGCAGAGGAAGGACCAGTGGGTAGAAATCACAAGGAATTCATAGAGTTGTAAAAAAAAAAAAAAAAATAGAATGGGCTGCCTTGGGGGTGCTGTGAGCTATATTTGTCAATGGAAGTATTCAAACACAGACTGAAGAACTGGTTGTTAAGAATTTTGTAGGAGAGGAGTCTGATGTGAGGGTGGCCTAGATAATTTCCCTTTGGCTTTAAAATATAATGATAATAAGAATAATAATTTATATAAAGCTTGAAGGTTTGCAAAGGGTTTTCCATAGGAGGCAAAGTAACTTGCTCAAGATTGTACACAGATAACGAGAAAGACCATTTTTTGTCGTTGTTGCAGACTCTTCACGACCTGATTTGGGGTTTTTCTTGGCAAAGTGCTCACTTCCTTCTCCAGCTCATCTTACAGGTAAGGAAACTGAGGCAAACAGGGTTAAGTGACTTGCCCGGGGCTACGTAGCTAGTAAATGTCTGAGGCCAGATTTGAACTCATGAAGATGAGACTTCCTGATTCAAGCCCAGTGTTTTAATCACTTTAAACCACTCTGTCCAACCTCATTAACAATACCTTCCTCTTTGGAGTCTCATACTTAGTCTGAACTGTGTTCACAGGAAATACAGTTTGAAAATAAAAGACAAAAAACAGGGGAAGGCTTCTAAGATATAAGGCACCTCCTCCAAACCCCTACTTCTTTGCACAAGTAGGGGGAGAGGCAGCTGTTGGCATGGACTTTTTAGATATGTTGGTTAATTTTGCTAATTTTTTTCCTCTCTTTTTTATGCTTTGTTATAAGACGTGGGGGGGGAGTGCGGGGGGCGGGGAGAGATGAACACATCAAGAAATGTGGGTGATAAAAAATAAAACAATAAAATGAAAAACCACCAGTCAAAAGCCTTCATGCAATTCACTGCCCTTGGAGAAAACTATGGTTTAAAGGATCACAGATTCAGAGACACAGCGGAATTTAGATATTATCCAGTCCAATCCTCCTGTTTTATGGGAGGTTGAGAAACTTGCAGAAGGGAGAAGTGTCTTTAGTAATAGCAACAAAAAGTGGGTGTCTGCAAAAGATCTTTCAAAGTGAAAACTCTTATGAAACAATTTATGGACCTTCCCATCCCACCCCAGTCTAAAGTATGCATCTCCGTTGAAGGAAAGACATACTGGTGTTAGGAGAATTGAGGTGATAATCTCAATGATCTAGCCCTTCAGGGCACCCTGACTTTAGGTCAGGTCTATGGATACCTACATGCCTTTGGGATGTAGCCTTAAGAGCTTCTTTAATCTACTCTTTCTCCATTCCTAAACTGGGAGGAAATGAGCTAGATGGGAGAGCTAGCTAGTCCCAGGGGCTTATAAAACAATCTTTATGATACAGATACTTTTTTGTACTACTGAGTCCTTGGCAGGTTAACCTCAGTGACCCAGGCAATTATCTAAAAACATCTGCAAAAAAAAAAAAAAGTAAACATTCCTATATCCAACATGAGGAGCCATATATACAGTTTTATGAAAGGAAACACTTTCTAGAAGGAAAGCATTTGGGGGAAACATACAAATTTCCATAAGATAGTAAAACAACAACCAAAAAAAACCTAAGGTGCTCCTTCTGATGCCAATGAAACCCCTATTTGCCCCTCTCCACCGAGGTCAGGTCACATTCATCTCCCAGGCATGAGCGAAAAGTTGAAGTGTCACTTACCAAAGCTGTAATTTGCCAAACTCCTGACATTATCTATTGTTTGCATGGTTTCAGCTTGGAGTCAAAAGACCTGGGTTTGAATCCTTGCTCTACCACTTAAACTATGTTATTGTAGATGAATCACTGAATTTCTCAGTCTCCATTTCCTCATATTGGTACTATCTACCTCACTGGGTTGTTAGGAGACTCAAATGAGATCCAGTGGGAAGCAGGCTGTGTAACCCGTAACAGATCGATATACAGTATTAACAGGTACGTATGTCCACAATGCTCATTCAGGGACTGCTGAAACCCTTTTCCCTGGAGTTCTCTAGGAAAATTAGCCTGTGAAAGGTAAGAGAAAGGGCTAGTTCAGAGAGCTGTTTGGCTTGTAGAACTCACCATTAATTCAAGGGGATTTAAAGAAAAAAAGTTAAATTGTTAAAGACTCAAATCAGGCAGGTATTTCATTAAACACACTTTTACTGCCTCTGTTGATATGTCCAGAACTGTGCTAAGTAACAAATCACAAGTTTGGGATGTCCAGGTATGTTAGGGCTAGAAGGGAACACAAGAAGCTAAGTAATTAGTACAGCTTTCATCTTACAAAGGAAGAAACTAAGAGCCAGAAAGAAAGAAATGATGGGCTCATTCTCACAGGTAATATAATTCAGCTAGGTTATGAACCTAGCTTCTGATTCCACATCCTTCCCTTCAAAGCACCTGAATGACATCCAAGCATCATACAGCAAACGCTGGTTTAGTAAGAATACAAATGCAGAAAAAGCTCAGCTTTGCCATTCTTCCCCAACCCCAATTTTCAGGAGGATTTAAAGCCTCCTACTTTGCAGCTGAAAACTCTTTTTAAAAGTCTGAAAACACCATTATACAATTCACCCAAACTCAGTCTCTCCCAGCCTGCCCTGCCCATTCTCAGCCCTCCTCTTCTCCCCAACACACAAAGACTTCTTAATTTTCTAAAGGTCCTTTCCCTGAGAATGATGAAGGGCTGAAAATAACATGATGATCCTCCTGGCTCTGGCAAAAATCTGCTAAGTTCAGCAGCACCTGTGATAGTATTAGCAGAAAGATAACTCTCTTGCCCTATGCCTCCTCAACTCAGGTGGTTATATTCCCAAGGAGATGCATTCAAGGCAAGAACTAAAAAAACCTTTCCCACTTGTCCACTTCCTATTGGTTGCTATTTCTTAAGAGTAGTTCTTCTGCCTTCAATGACAGCCTCCCCCAAAGTCAGTGAATAGACAGCATGAATGTTACCCAATCAATGGCTTTCATTTTTAAAGTGGAAACAGTGAATGTTATCTCATTTCCTGTCTTCAGGTAAGATTATTCTCATTATGAAGAATAAAAAAAGCACAGGAACCAAAACCTGTGGTTTCATATAGTACCCTAATACTCTTAATGTGAGAAGACCAGGTTGGCCTATTTTCTAATTATTTGTAGATTTGCTTTGGGTTCAAATAGAGGTCTATGCAAGCCTTTCCTAGCTCCATTAAAAGCAGGCCACATTTCAGCAAAAAATTCAGAGCTCTTTTGGCCTAAGAGAAAAACCAAAATTATTTACAGAGGGAAGACTGAACACTAATCACAGGTAAAACAACTTATGTATGTTTTCAAAGGTTTTGCACTCTTCCCAAGAATGACTGAACTCTCATTTACATCCACCCTTTCCTGCTTCAGCTACTGTGAAGGTCTCTTTTCTTTTTGGGTCATGGAGTACAGAGAACAAGGTTTTAGTGACAAAGGATCAGAGACAGGTGAGGGATCAGGCCTGGGGAGGGGATGTGTCTTGCTCAGGTCCATGCAGGTGGCAACGGTCACTGCACCCCCTCCTTCCTTATTGTGTCATGTTGCTTCCTGATGAGAGACCTGACATTCTTCTCTCAGCTCATCTCTCAGTCTCGGTTTCCTTAGCTTTAAGACAACCTGTACCAGATGTTTTATACAGCTGTTGTGGGTAAAACTGAAGTACCATACAAAAATGTATTTGGATCCTACACATGATTTCATTGGTAACAGAAAAGTCCTGGTGAGGAAACTCCCTCACCCAATACAGATTAGCACTGTTCCTATTATTTACAGTCTTAGAAAGCTGCCTGGGGGCACTAATCTTCATAGGCTCACGAATATATCCTAGGCAGGATTCAAACCCAGGTCATCCTAATTCCCAAGCTGGTCCTCTATCCATTGCCTTTTGTTAGCTAAATGTAAGTTATTTTTACCTCTACCTCAAGGGAAAGTTATCACACTTTAAATGAGGCATCTGGTTCTCCAAACTTTGCATAGCCACACGCCAGTATATATGTATGTATGCATGTCTGTGTGCGTGTGTCTGTCTGTTTGCCCCTGACCTCGTGCCCCAAGAACAATACTTTATTTTTGAACATATAATGACTACATATACACACCTAGATAGTCTCTCCTAATACCACTCTCTCCTTGTTCTCATTTGTAAAATGATGGGGTTGAATGAGATTGTCCATCTCTGCATCTATGATCCCAAATTCTTTCTATCTTTTGATCACTCCTCAGCTTACTTTAATAATTAGTATCTATATTCTACTCCCTAACTGTGGGTATCCTTGAAGGCTTTGGTCTTCTTTTCTTTCTGTTCCATGGCTCCAATTGCTATCTCTAGGCATCTCCTGAGCATCAGATCCAAATTAACTATTGTCTATTGGACATCAGCTCAATATGTCCAAAATGGAACTCATTCTAATCCCCCCTAAACCCCAGCCCTTTCCCAAACTTCCCCATTTCTGTTATGGGTGCCACCACTTTCAATCACCTGAGTTCACAACTTCTGAGTCAGCCTGGACTCTTCCTGCCTCCCAAGTTTATGATTTCCACAAGTCATCTGGACTAAAAATTGGTCTCTTTGCTTCCAAACTCTCCCCCTTTTCCTTTCATTCTCCTTACACTGTCAAAGTATCCTTCCTCTCAAAGAATCTTGAGAATCTATAGTGGTTCCCTGTGGCCTCTTAGGATAAAACGCAAATTCTTTGACTTGGCATTAGGAACCCTTGACAGTCTGGTCTCCCCCTGCTTTCTCGGACTTATTTCATAATATTTCCCTTACTCCCCATTTCAGCCAAACTGGCTTCCCTGCTGTTCCACTAAGATGGAAGGCAGCCCAGCTCTTGACTCCTAGTTTTGGAACATACCCGTATGCCAGGAATTAGCTTTCTCCTCACTTTTTTCTCTTAAAATCTTCAGCTCCCTTAAAGGCTCAGATCAGGTCCCAACTCCTGAAAAAAACCCTTCCTGATCCCTCGGCTGTCAGGGCAACCTCCTTCTCAGATTACATTTTGTCTGCTTACTTGTTGTATCTTCCCCAAATCAGGAGAATGCAAAGTACTTGCAGGCACGGGCTGCTTCTGATGGCCTTGCATAGCACATGCTTAACAAATGTTTGTTTCTTCCAGTGATCTGAATTTTTCCCCCTTTGTGTCTGCATTCCCAGCAATTCATAATGCCTGGCATATATTAAGCACTTAATAAATACTTGTTGACTTGAAGGAAATAAGTGAATTCTACCCTAAAATTAAGATGAGAGATCAGATGATGGCCTGAATGTTTTGAGTGAGGAGGGAAAGCATGAAGATACTGAGTTAAGATAGGAGAGATGGAGAGAGGCTGAGAGTTCTGACTTCACTCACTTAAATCAATTTTTCCTAAGAAGCGCAGAGCTTTCCCAATATGCCCATGTGTTTATATTAAATCTGTAGTTGCACAAAGCTCAGGTAATGTCAGATATTAAAACCAGAAAGAGGAAGAATTCTGGTAATAGGGGGCTCATATCAATCAATTGGCCTTTATTAACCAGCTACTCTGTGCCAAGCACTGGGCTAGGTACAATAGTTCCTGCCCTCAAGAGGTTTCAATTCTATAGAGGAAACATGTCCAAATATAAAACAAATGCAAAATATCTACAAAGCAAATACACCATTTTGGAAGTGGGAGGAGAGAGACACTAGCAACTGTGGACACCAGCAAAGTCCTCAAATTTGAGATGGCCTCTGACCTGTGCTCTGAAAGAAGCTAGAATTTCTAAGAGGCTGAGGTAAGGAGGAAGGACATTCCAGGCTGAAGAGAATAAAGACATACCAATAAGACCCTCCCACTGCCACCATCAAATGACAGTTTCTTCTCTAGGCCTCAGGTCACTACATACTTAGCTGGCCATCTCATTAGTATTATAAGACATTATTGTCACCATCGCAATATACATCATTAATAGCAGCTGACATTTGTGTAGTGCTTTATGATTTCTATGACAATAGACATACATTAAGTTATTTGATGTAAACATAATGCTAAGTAAGACCTGCTGACAATAGTGGGAAGGCTCTCAGAGAACAGAATGTATAATAAGAAGAAGAACTTACATGGCTTCAAGTTTGAAAAATGCCTTACAAATTTTATCTCATTTATTCTCAAACTTGGGAAGTGGGTGCTGTGGCTATTCTCGTTTTATACACAGGTTAAGTTGTACTTACAGAATCCTAAGTCCGACTTCTTTTTTATTTCACCTAACTCCATCAACATACCAAGTAGTGTATCTCTTGCTTCTACTCCTATCCAAACCCCAATCTTTGATGAAATGAGGCCCTTTCAGGCAGGCCCCAAGCAGGTCTGGGCAGATTGTTCTCCTAGCACCTTCCTGACTCTCCAAACTGGTTGTTCTACCACCCCTGGCACCTATAACTATAAATCCTTTCAACTAGGATGTGTCCCTAGGCATCTGGGGTTGATTCCCACAGTTGTCCTAGTAAATGATCTTAAATTAAATTCAAATTCACTAGGTTCACCGTTCCTTTCCCACCTTATCCCCTTGTTAGCAGTTCCTTTTTTTTCCTCTCACATATTCCTGGTATCCAACCACTCACTTCAGGTGTTACTGGCCCTACTTTGGTCGGTTCCCTATCAGATCAACTTATTATCCACCACAATAGAACTTAATGCTTAATGTAAATAGTCATTCTAGTTAACAGAAAGAACTCCTCTCTGTTACCTAGAATGACCAAATACTTAACTGGGGAGAGGGACCAGTCATGATAGGGTAAAGGTTCTCAGATGTACCAGCTTACATTTCTAGAGCACTTCATAGTTTCCTCATGACAATCTCTATTAGGTAGATAGTGCGAGGATCATTATGCCAACTGTATGGATGAGGAAACTGAGACTCCAGGCCACTGGGGAAAGAGCTGGGAGAGAGGGGCAGATCACACCTCCTTCCTAAGGAATCAACTCCTACTCTGAATCGGCAGCTAGGTAGTACAGTACATAGAGTACTAGACCTAGAGTCAGGAAGACCTAAATTTTAAAATGTGACCACTGATACTCACTAGCTGTGTGATCCTGGGCAAGTCACTTAACCTCTATCTCAGTTTCCTCATCTATAAAATGGGGATAATAATAGCAACTGCCTTCCAGGATTGTTGTGAGGATAAATAAGAAAAATATTTGTAAAGTGCTTGCAAACCTTAGAAAATGATATAAATATTAGCTATTACTATTATATCTCAGTTACTTTAGAATTCACTAAACCTCTCTGAAGTGTTATTTGATATGATCCAGTGAATATAAATATTCATCAGAAACACTGTCAGTTGCTTTTGCTGGACTACTTTTCTTTGTTACACAGGAAGTTGGAAGGAAGAAGATATGTAGATAGATATGTATATATCTATATGTAGTTATGTATTCATATTTATATAGCTACATGGATATCTATATCAATATCATAGATACATAGGAAATAACTGGTGTAAAAACACAAAAGGAATCAATAAAAGCTTTAAAAAATATATTTACCAGAAATTTTCCCTTATAACTCCTAAGAAATTTCAATTCTTCCTTGCTATCATCTGCTGCACAGCTGGCTCTTTTTCTCACCAGCTCCAGTCACCTCTCCCTTCCCTATCACCTTCTCAAAGAAAGGTGTGTGTTTGTTAAACTGTTGGGAAGTTTACCTCCCAGAAAAGTGAACTGCCAGGAGAGGAGAGGAGTCAACAATTCTAAGGGCATTCCCACCCTAAACCTAGGTCTGGGTCTCCTTTTGAACTACTGATCTGAGGACAGGCATCTTCTCCTGTTGTCACATCTACTCGTCTTGTTTTTTGCTTCTTCTCTGAAACAAATCACTTCCTTTCTGTGAGTTGGCACTAGCCTTTACAACTTTGCAAATCAAGGTTCTCTGCAAGTTACCACGAAGCCCCTGTCCTCTAGAAGACTGACCTAGCCATGTTATACTTGAAAGAGAACTTTATAGGAATGACCAAGGAGCCATTGGGGAGGAGGGGATAAGGAAGAACCGTTTAATATTGGGGTGGGAACGCACAGATGAAGACCATGAAATGGTCATTACTAGAGAAAGGCTGGCATTTAATCCTCTAAAGAAAATTTCAGCTCCAAGTAGGCAGCAAATGAGGTCAAAGCCCCAGACACTCTCAAATGTATAAGCTCTTCTTGTATCCCCATGGAATGAATGGTGGGAACAGGGGAGGCATGAAATCAATTTAAATTTTTCCCCTAAACTTGACTCTATCTTCCAGTGTCAAAGAAGGGAAAAATTTCCTAGCAATACAGGAGAAATGAGAGTTGTTGGGGTTTATTTGTTTTTTTGAAAGTACAATCTGGAAAACGCTTAGCTCCTGTAGGTCTTAGGTGAAACTTATCTTTAATACTGACCAAAGCAATAACTGGGATGGGGCAACCTGAATTTTGCTGCAAGGCGCCGAAATTTAGAAGGCTTTATGATTACCTGCTGTCCATCAATTGCTACAAATAGAAGGGTTTTGCACCTAGTTAGCAGGAATAACTAAAAGAGGAAGCAGACACCTCCACCACCCCCACGCTCCCAATGCCTTTAAAAGTTAATTTGAGAGTATGTTTTATGCTGCTTGTCCCAAGTTCAAAAACTGTTAGTGAGAGCTTTGATACTGACTTTAAATTTCTATGAAAAAAGATAAAGGAAAGAATGAGGATAGGTAATCTTAAGGTCCTTTCTAGCACAAGGAGTCTATGATTTTTCCCCAGCATGAAGAATTTTTATTTCGCGATGTGCTTTATATAGTATTTTCGGTGTGTCACTCTTTAACTATTGAGGGAGGTGTTAGGTCTCACATTCAGATCCATTTTGGGTTTTTCAGTTTTTTGTAGAGAAGCCCACAACATGTTTAAATAAGTACTGTACGGAAAAGGACTAGCTAAATGACATCACTTCTATTTTCTTGCTCTAATAAGGGTGGAGAAATGCACTAGCCACATCAGCTACATCTATTAATCTTCAGACCCAAAATGATTTCGTTTTCTCTCTCTTCTATAAAATGAGGGTGTAGGATTACAAAGATTCTACAATTCCTCCAAAGGAGAATTAATCCATTCCCGGTTCTCACTGCCCACTATCCATCACACCCCCTACACCTTCATTGTTGAAACTTCTGAAGAAGCCTCAGATACAGAAGATACCATTCCCTCAGGCTTCTGAGACTGGGGAGGGAGGACAGAAGTGAGAAATTCAGTAAGACAGGACTAAGAATTAAATCAGAAAACTTAAATTAAATCACAGAATCAAGAGTTGGAAGGGACCTCAGAAGATATTTACTACCTCTGCCCGAATAAAGAATCCTGTCTACAATATCCCTGGTCAAGTGATCACCTAGCCACTGCTAGAAGACTCCAGTGATAAGGATCTTACAACTACATGAAGGCAGCTCACAGGATAGATCCCACTTTGGGACAGCTCTTATCTAGGGTTGTTAGGTGATGGAGAGAATAGAACACTGTGCCTGGTGTAAGGAAGGCCTAAATTCAAATCCAAAATCAGACATTTCCTAACTGTGTAACTCAGGGCAAGTCACTTAACCTTTGTTTACCTCAATTTTCTCATCTGTAAAATGAGGATAATAGCCCCTACCTCCCAGGGTTGTTGTGAAGGTCAAATGAGATACTGTTCATAAAGCAATGAACACGATGCAGCATATAGTAGGTGCTTAATAAATGCTTGTTCCTATGCCCAAAGGGCTATAAAACTATGCATACCCTTTGAACCACCTGTACCCCTACTAGGTCTATATTCCAAAGAGATCATAAAAAAGGAAAGAGGACCCACATGTACAAAAATATTTATAGCAGCTCTTTTTGTGGTGGCAAAGAATTGGAAATTGAAGGGATGCCCATCAATTGGAGAATGGCTGAACAAGCTGTGGTATAGAAATGTAATGGAATATACTATTGTTCTATAAGAAATGATGAGCTGGTGGATTTCGGAAAAACCTGGAAAGACTTACATGAACTGATGCTGAGTGAAGTGAGTAGAATCAAAACACTGTACACAGTAACAGTAACACTGTACAATGACCAACTTTGATAGACTTTGCTTTTCTGGGCAACATAATGATCTAAGACAATTCCAAAAGACTCATGATGGAAAATGCTATCCATAGCCAGAGAAAGAACTATGGAGTCTGAATACAGATCGAAGTATACTGTTTTCTCTCTCTTTTTTTTTCCTTTCTCAGGACTTTTCCCTTTTGTTCTGATTCTTCTTTCACAACATGACTAATATGAAAATATATTTAATATGATTGTACATGTATAGCCTATAACAGATTTCATGCCACCTTGCAGAGGGAAGAGAGGGAAAATATTTGGAACTCAAAATCTTGTAAAAGTAAATATTGAAAACTAAAAAGAAATAAAAATAAAGAATAAATAAATGCTTGTTCTCTCCCTTCCTCTTTTCTCCTTTTCTCTATTAGGATGTTTTCCCACATATCAAAGCCAAACTCTCTCTTTTCTGGGCTCACTACACTCACTTGCTTTTCCTACAGGATCCTAGAGGCAGCTAGATGCCACAGCAGACAGAGCACTGGACCTGGAGTCAGGAAAACTTGAGTTCAAATCTGGCCTCTGACACCGGCTACATAAACCTGAGTAAGACATTTAATCTGTCTGCCTCAGCTTCCTAATTTGATAATAACCTCCCAAGGTTGTTGTAAGGATAAAATGAGATGTTTGTAAAGTGCCTGGGAAACCTTAAGGTGTTATATGGATGCTATTATTATTATGCATATACTTTGGAACTGCTCTATACTGTTATGGACCTGCCCCACCTGGCCCCCTTCTAACTGCCTTCCAACATCCTGGAGCAGCCTCAGTTTTCTCAAGTGGTATAAGTAAGTTCCTTGAGGGCAGGGGCTATCTCACTTGCTTTCCACCTGCAGTGCAGAAAACAAAGTCTTGCATATATTAAGTGCTTGAGAAATGCCTTTTTTGTTTTTAATATAGACATTTAACAATCAAGAGACTGGGTTTTCTTGGACCTTTTCAGACTAGGGCAGTCTGGTTCCACACCAACAATCCTACTCTGTGCTATGTGTGTGGCCCTGGGGGCTGGACCAGTAACAGCAGTACAGCACTGAACCACGAACACTGTTCCTCTTCCTCCTTTGAACTCCCTCCTCCCTTCTCAGGGAGAAAGCTTTTGGCTTCTTTTGTTTGAAGGCTGGCTACCAGAGGGCATTTAGAATGCCCCATCTTTCCCGCTAAAATTGTGTAAATTAGGGAATAAGCATTTATATAGTACCTATCACATGCCCAGTGTTGGTTTAGGTTTTGGTTTTTGGGCGTTTTGTGAGGGGTGGAGAGTGGCTTTTGTTCAGGTCAATGGCTTAGAATTTCTGGCAGTCATGATTCAGTAAAGTCAGGACATATTCCTTCGGAGAGAGTACCAAAAAGGGCAATGGATTTGAAGGCCAAAGCCCTGGGCCTGGGTTTGAAGGCAGGCCCTACTACCTTACTAGTGTGTAACCTAGAACAAGTAACTTCCCATCTTTGGGACCCAAGTTGTTCCTTCTAACTCTAAAATTCTGTCATTTCATTTTCTACTGTGATGAGGGTACAGTCTCTGGGAACCCCCTTGAACTCTCCTTGAATCTTCCTACTACATGAGGCCATAAGCCTTTCATTATCATTAGGCCATTTCTCTCCCTAGCCTTGCCCTTTATTGTTCAGCTACTTCCTACCCTTGATACTATCAATATCCATGCCTTCAGCTACTTCCCACCCTTAATCTCATTCTCTTGGTTGCTGGAGTCTGACCTCATCCCAGTCCCATCAAGCTCCTCCTTACACTCCTCCTCAAGACCCTCCCTAAACCCCTCCTCCCATCACCCCAGGACCACCCTAGATCCCTCCTACAATCTTTGTGTGTGTAACTTTCATCTTACTTCCATGAAGGTGCTGAATCTGGCCGGCTAGAGGAAACAAGCATCACAAAGGGTGGGATTTCTTAAGACAATCCATTATGATGAATCCCTAACAAACTTTGTCTTTTCCCTTGGCTGATAAGGTTTGAGTCGAATTCTTTCGGCAGGACCTGGCATGTTGGTGTTTGGGGTCTCAAGCAGGCCTAAAAACCTATGGCTCCCTACCATCATCATTTTTCTTTAAACTCATCAACTGGATGTCCCTGCAGATATCTCAGGCTCAGTATGTCCAAGACAGAACTTTCTTATCTTTCCATCCGAACCCTCCCCTCTGTTCCCAACCAGTCACTCAGATTCCCATTCTAGGTGTCATTCTTGACTCAATCCATCCAATACCTAAATCCATCAATATCCAAGACTTGTCATTTCATATATTCATAATTATTTCTCATCTCTGTTTCCTTTCTTGCCTCCCACACAGACACCAACCCAATGATGGTCCTTGTCATGTCTGGCCTATTGCAGTTAGTCATTTATAAAGTGCCTACCACATGTGCCAGGCTCTGTGCTAAGCACTAGAAATGCAAAGGAAAGTAAAAAAAAAAGTCCCTGGCTTCAAGGCTAAGGTCTCCCCCTTAGGGAGACAACATGCCAAGAACTATGTAGAAAATATACAGGATAAACTGGAAGCAGGCTCAGAGAGGTGGCACTAAGGTTAAGGAAAACAAGGAAAGGCTCCTTGTGGGAGGCAGGACTTTAGCAGGGCTGTGAACGAAGCCAGGAGGCAGAGACAAGGTGGGGGAGAGAGAGTCCCAGGCATGGAGGATAGCCTGTGAAAACACTCCAGGCCAGAATGCTGATCATCCTGTCTCAAATCTCTCCTCTCTCCAATTCACCTATTACTCAGCTATCTACGTGATCTCTCTTAAAGCAAAGGTCTAACCAGATCACCTTGCTCCCCCATCTCAATAAACTTGAGTAGCTCCCTATTACCTCTAAGATCAAGTTAAAACTGCTGTTTGGCATTTAAAGCCCTTCACAACCTGGTCCCTTCCTTCATTCTTCTTACACTGTCCTCCTGCCCCCATGTGACCCCAATCCTGTGACACTTGCCCATCGATGGTCTCTGTGCCTCTGCAATGGGCTTCTCCTGTGCCTGGAATGTTCTCCCCACTTACTCTACCTCCTGGATTCAGCTTTAAGACTCAGCTGCCCAATTCCACCTATATATGAGGCCTTTCTTGGTTCTCCCTCCCCCAAGCCACCTGCTGCCATTGCTAGACGCTTTCTTCTGAGATTACCTTTCACCTACTCTCCTCTCTCTAGATCTTGTATGTATAGTTATTTCTGTGTTGTCTCCCTCATGAGAATGTGAAGTCCTTGGGGGAAGAGACTATGTTTTTTCCTTTCTTTTTATCAAAGGCACTTCGGACAATGCCTGGAACAGAATAAACATTTAATAAATGTTTTGTCAACTAACTAGATGTCCTCTGAAGTCCCTTCCAGCTCTAAATCCTATGACCATGTCAGTGGCCTAAGTGCTTAGCTGGAATGTCACAGCTGGAACGGACAAGAGATACCAACCTGGGAAGGACCAAATCCAAGCTGCTGTAGGGAGGCCTTTTCCACCCAGCACAGGGCAGAACTTGCAGGGTGTGGGCCACATAATTCACATTCCCTAGGGGACAACTACTTTAGTGCTCCCCACCCAGGACACCCTAGAGAGCTCACCTCACCTGGAAAACAAGGGTTTCTGACTAGTACATGGGGGCGGAGGTGAGTCAGTACAGAGATAAAACCATCTCTGGAGCATTCCAATATTTTATGTAAGTACTTCTAAAATGATGCTCCAGATATGACAGCAATGAAAAAAATCTAGGCACAACAGAGATATGAACCTGTTGCAAATAAGCCTGTAAAAACCAAACACTAAATAAAAAAAACAACAACAACCACAACCCTTTCCCTGGGTTCCTTTAGTTAATATCAGCTTCCCAGAGTGTATACATAGGGTCCAGCAGGAAAACCAAGAGAATGCTGGGCACTATCTATCTGCCAGGCCTGAGGAAGTTAATGAATGGTATTTCAAAGAATGATTCTGGCCCCCAAATACATGACCTCAGAAATCTGAATTCTAGAACAGAAAGAGGAACAACAGTATGGTAGGTACTGTGGAAAAAATGCTGAATGAGTCAAAGAACCAAGGTTCAAATCCTCCCACCTTTGTGACAGTCCCTTTCACTTAACCTCTCTGGGTCTCTCAATTCCTCACCTGTAAAATGAGGGGACTAGACTAGATGGCCTGTACTGTCCCTTTCCAGCTACCTGTAATCCTATGATGAATTTGGGACACTTAAGACAAGGATGAGGAGTTTGGAGAATGAAGGAAGCCATTTCAAACACAGACTTCTGGCTGAGGTTCTGAGCTACTTACTCTGCTTCCAAAAAAGTAGAATTACATCTCTAGGAAGCTAAAAATTGTCCAGATCAGGAGGGCGGGGAACCCACAAGTCAGGAAGTAGGAGTCTAGTCCTGGACCTACCCAGAAGTTCCCCCCACTGCTCTCCCCCAAGAAGCCAAATGCACTAATTAATTATGGATGGAAAGCTCTCCTGCTTGTTGAAAGGATGCACATAATGCTAGTCAGTAATATCTGGTGCAGCTTAGATTAATTTAGCATTATGCTTCAAATTC
The DNA here is from genome assembly GCF_011100635.1 of Trichosurus vulpecula. Taxonomy (NCBI): domain Eukaryota; kingdom Metazoa; phylum Chordata; class Mammalia; order Diprotodontia; family Phalangeridae; genus Trichosurus; species Trichosurus vulpecula. The sequence continues at coordinate 305,199,317 of NC_050575.1, forward strand.
CAGAAAGGAGAGAAATGCCCAGCCAGCAATTTAGAAATGCCCCCTTACCCAGCATCTTTCCTCTATCTACCAGTAGAAAAACAAGGAAAAAGAGCCAAGTGCTTTCAGGTCTGACTTTTCTACCTGCAACCTTTTAATATTAAGGCAGGAATATTTCTGAAGTGCCCACTATGTGTCAGGCACTATGCTAAGCACTTTGCAAGTGCCATTTCATTTGATGCTCACAACAACCCAGGGAGGTAGGTGCTATTACTATCATCCCCATTTTATGGATAGGGAAAACTAAGGCAAATAGTCAAGTGACATGTCCAGAGTCACACAGCTAATAAATATCTGAGACTATTTTTGAACTCAGATGTTCTGACTCCTGGGCCCAGTACTCTAGTCATGAGTCACCCAGATATAATCAAAAGGCAATCCTGGCCCCCAAGGAGCTTCCATTCTAATGGAGGAGGTCAATATACAAATGGGAACTGAAAAGGGGGATGGGGGAAGTCAACCTGTGAGAAGCTTTTTAGCTTATATGGTTCAAACTTGTTCATCCCATCAGAAATAATTACCACTAAGTACAAGAATTACCAACCATCCACATAAAATTGAAAAGCAGAAGGGGAGTAGAGGGGTAGGAAAGCAGGATCTCTCCCTTAGGAGAAAATACCTCAAAAGGGAACAGATAAGATGTGTCTCTAGAACCCACAGGTGGGCCCAGCTTTACCCTGGGAGGTCTCCACTAATTAACATCCTGCCATGTCTGCTCCTGGCAGGAAAGAGACTCTGGGCCCTTGAAGGCTTTACCTGTAAAAAGGAGCCCAGGCTTCCAGGCCTCAGGTTATCTACTGTGTTCAGGGAGCCCGCATAGAGCTTTAGCTAGGCCATGTCAAGATTTTTTTCCAGGCACAGACACAGGCCCCAAAAGGTAGCAATCTGATTCAATATAAAATGAAATGAAGGGTCTTCTCAGTTCCAAAGTTAGCTTTGAGAAACCTCTTCTTTGCCTGTCTTTATAAACCCAAGCCTGTGCCTGACACATAGTAATTGTTCAATAAATGTTTTCTCACTAATTGACTATATCTCCTCCCCTACTAATATAGGCCTCCACATTCCTGACTAGTTCCCCTGAGTGGGGGACATGCCTTGGTTCATGTGAGAAACGTGGTTTTGGGGATCACTGGACTTCCCCAAATTCTGAGAACACACGGCTTTGGGGATCATTGGACTTCCTAGGCAGGGTCAAAGTCCTAAGGAAGAACCCTGTGATAATCCCTAGGGAAGGCTGTGTAGATCACAGGACTCCCAGAGGAAGACCAAGTGGTAGCCACCCCTTAATCTGTGGTGATCACAGGGCCTCCTAGGGGTCAGACCCTAAGGAAGACCCCAGTGATGGCTCCTTAGAGCGGCGGTAAGATCACAAGGCTCCTGAGACAGGGCCGGAAGTCCCAAGTGATGTCCCCTTAAGAAGGCTGTGCAGACCACAGGGTTCCCCAAGGGAATCCGGAGTGGTAGCCCTCTTAACACCGCAGTGGGGATCACAGAACACCCCTCAAGACAAGATCCAGGAGTAAGCCTGGCGAGTTTCCGCCACCTATTGCTTCCCTTCACTTGACCTTAGGAAAATCCATGTGATTTGCCCATTCTCACCCAAAGAGCTGAGGACCAGAGTGGGCAGAGGAAGGCATTTTATTGCACTCAAGAGAGCTTGGGTGTAGTGCTCATGGGAACACTCACACTGATACAGCTGCAGGAGCAGGGGTAACCATTCCCTCCACTCCTGCTAGAGTCATGGTTAGTTTACAGTCTGTTTTTTACATAGTTTTCCTAGGTTATACAGTTTATATAAATAAGATAATAAGGACACAGAAGCAAAAGTGAAATTTTTCCTTGTCTTAGTTTAGGATTAAACTATATTCTTTTACTTCCCCTACTTTCCCTCTTTAACATATGCAAATTATGCAAATCAGTAGGCCTGGATTCTTGACCAAGACCAGACCTTAGATAAGCTTGAACTGGTTCAAGTGGGTTTGGCCTCTCTATTAGAGACTAGACTGCCTTCTCAAAAAGTATGCACGTGCGTACAAGCCTCTGACCTCTCACCTGACTGACCTTGAGGCCTGGTCTCTGCTAAAGCTGGGGTGGGGGAGGGCGGGGAAGCACACCTTTAGTTCTGTGGAAACAAAACTCCTCCTCCCATTTCTTACAGTTCAGCAGGACAAGCACTGTACCTGAAGTGAGAAGGTCCTGGATTCAAATCTTGACTCTAACACTTTGATTTGTATAATCCTGAGGAAATTATTTAACCTCTCTGGGCCTCAGTTTCTTTATCTGAACTCAATGACCTCTAGAACTAGATTTCTTCCAGGTGTCTGCCTGCAACAGTGAGAAATTATGCCACCAGACTCTCATATTAGCTAATCAATGGTCACTTAAGTGCAAGGATCATACCATGACCAGCATTTTATCTCCTCCTTCACTTGCCTCTAAAACTGGCTAGCTTGCTCACTCAAAATTAGAAAATCACAGATACCCTGATACCTACATTTCCAAGTGTAACATTTTCAGTGAGGAACAGCCCTACTGCTTTGACCAAGTTGAAGATTTATTTAAAAATATAGTCAGGAGCAAACGTTCATCCCAGAATCTCACCCATCCAGGCACTTGCATCACATCACCCACTCCAAGTGAGTCATAAGTGAAAGTGAGAGTAATGGTCCTTGCATTATCTGCCAATTATGCCCTTTTTTCTCACCCTTCATTTTATGATCTTACATAATTAAATACATTAGTATTTAAAGTTCCTCTTAAATCACAGGGTGGGTTTTTCCTCCATTACTAAATATCACAAACCCACTAAATGGTCTTTAAAGGTTATGATGAAAATAAACCTCCCTCCTTTCTTTGCAGAGGTGGGGCATTATGGATTTGGAATGATGCTTAAGCTCGATTATCTCAACGCTGAGGATTCTCAAACCTACTCATCCAGCCTGTGATCTAACTTCTCTGGCAGACCTCTAGCCTCCCATCTCCAGCTGCCTTTTTTTTAATTCCAACCCTTGAGATTTAATGATTTTTTTCTTCTAGTCTGCACAACAAAAGTACAAACACATCCTGTATGTACAAAAATATTTATTGCAGCTCTTTTTGTGGTGGCAAAGAATTGGAAATCAAGGGGATGCCCATCAATTGGGGAATGGCTAAACAAGTTGTGGTATATGAATGTAATAGAACACTACTGCAACCTGGAATGACTTCTATGAACTGATGCTGAGTGAAGGGAGCAGAACTAGGAGATCATCATACACAATTACAGACACTCAGTATTGTAAGGACTAACTTTGATAGACTTGACTCCTCTCATCAATGTAAGATTCAAAGATAGCTCCAAAAGACTCATGATGGAAAACGCCATGCACATTCAGAGAAAAAATTATGGAGTCTGAAGGCAGATTGAGGCAAACTTTTTTGCTGTCTTTTTTTTTCCTTTTTTGGTTTTGTTTCTCCTTTCTCATGATTCATTCCATTGGTTATAATTCTTCCTTAGAACTGGACTATAATGTAAATAAATTCAGTGTAAAGGCGTATGTAAAACCTACATTGTATTACATGCCGTCTTGGGGGGAAAGGGGGGAGGAGGGCGAGGGAGAGAAAATTTGGAACCCAAAAACTTGTGGGAGTGTTGTAAACTAAAAATAAAAAATAAATTTATTATTAAAAAAAAATAAAATAGAAATTGAAATAGGAAAAAAAAGTACAAACACATTATCTAAAATGTTGCCAAAAAACTCAACACAGAAAATTTCTAGTACTGACTGTACAGGATGTCTTGTAGACATCTTAAATTCATCATGTCAAAAACTGCACTCACGATCTTTCTCTCCAAACTCCTCCCTCTTCCAAACTTCCCTCTCTTTGTATACCTAAGCCTGTGCTTGGCACACAGTAAGCTTTCAATAAACCCCTTTTCAATAACTGACAACAACTCCTCCCCTGCTAACATAGGGCTCCATATTTCTGACTTTCATCCTTCCAGTCACCCAGGCTGGAAACATTCATTCGGTCTTTCTCACTGTTACCAAAGCCTGTCGATTTTACTGTCTAATATCTCTCCTACATACCCTCTTCTGACACTGGCACCAATCACCCTGGTGCAGGCTCTCTGGACTATTTCAATAACCTGATGGTTGGTCTGCCAGCCACAAGTCTCTCCCCACTCCAATCCACTCCCTCTGTTGTTATTCAGTCGTGTCCAACTCTGTGACCCAATCTGGGGTTTTCTTGGCAAAGATCCTGGAGTGGTTTGCCATTTCTTTCTTCAGCCCATTTTACAGATCAGGAACTGAGGCAAACAAGGTTAAGTGATTTGCCCAGGGTCACAAAGTTAATAAGTGTGTCTGAGGCCAGATTTGAAATCATGAAGATGAGTCCTCCTGACTCCAGTACTAGCGCTCTATCCTAAGCTGTTCCCTTCCTCCCCCCAAACCTCAGCTGTTAAAAGTATTCTTCCTATAGTGCAGGTCTGACAACGTCAATAAACCCCAGTAGGTCTCACTTCCAGGTTAAAATATAAAAACTTGTTCGGCATGCAAAGCCCTTCATAACCTGCCCGTCTCCCCACCTTCCCATCCAGTATTGTAAGATCCAGTGACATTGGCCTCCTGGCTGTTGCTTAAACAAGACACCATCTCTCAGCTCTGGGCATTTTTTCTGTCTGTCCCCCATGTCGGGAATCCTCATCTCCACCTCCCGGCTTCCTTCAAGTTCCCACTAAAACCCCACCTTGTACTGGAAGCCTTTCCAGATGTCCCTTAATTCTGGTGCCTTCCCTCTGTTAGCTCCAATTTCTCCTGTCCATATTTGGTTTGTCCATCCTCATTTGCATGTTTTCTCCTCCACTAGACTGTGAGCTCCTTGAGAGCAAGAACTGTCTTATCTGTCTTTGTATCCCCAGCGCTTAGCACAGTGCATGGCATACAGCAGGGACTCAATAAATGTTTAATGACTGACTGTGCCAGATTGATTTTTTTTCTCTCAGCTTATTAGAGAGAAGACAGAACAGACAGCTGAAAAATGAAGGTGACAAAAAACTAAAGATGACAGTAAAAACTATTTTTTTTTGTTTCCCTGGCTAAAAAAGTAATTACTCTGTGGCCAGTCTGGTGACAATCCCCTCTGGCACTTGGCTAGGCTGCTTGGTTCTTGACCAAGAGATATACAATCTGTCACCAGACTCACACAAAAACCCCTTTTGAACCTTGGGGGACCTGCAGTGCATAGACTCACTGGGCACAGCTCTGAAGAGCACAGGGATTACCTCCACACCACAGAGAGGTAGAGGAGTAAGACTTTAATGGAAGAATATGCATTAAAAGAGAAGCAAAGCATTTCCGGACCCAACATACATGGCTAAAATGACAGTTAACTTACATTTATGATGTTGCAAATTTCTAGACCTCAACTGCCCAGATTTTTGGGAAGTGTCTTAGACTTACAACAATACGAAAAGTTATATCTGGGTTAACCAAATATAAAAAGTCTACTATTTTGGATTCAAGAAGGGATCAAACCCTTTCTCTAACAGATGAGGCAAGTTAGACCCCTCCGCCCGCCCCCCCCCCCCAAAAGTGACTTGCCCTAAGGTCATGCAGCCACCTAGTACAGAGATCACAGAGCAGGTCTCCAGAGGACCAATACAGGGGTCTTTCCCGGCATGCAACAGGGGCTGTACACATGCTTATTCCCTCACTCCCTGCCCCCCCCCAAGTCTAAACTGTTTTCAAAACCATACTAAGTGTCTTCTTTCTACAATCAATCATTCAATAAGGGATTATGGTGCAGAGTTCAACAGTTCTCAAACTTCTTGGTGTCAGGACCCCCTTATACTCTTAAGAATTACTAAGGACCAACCAAAGAGCTTTTGATCATGTAGGTTATACAAATAACCTGTGTGGTATTAGAAATGAAAACATCTTAGTACTTGTTTTGAAAACACTTTAGACCTTGCAGACTCCCTGAAAGGGGGCTGAGAATGGAAGGAATAAGCATTTATATAGACATAGCAGCTACTATGTGCCAAGCAATGTGCTAACTGCTTTACAAAGATTATATCATTTGACCCTCACAACAACCCTGTTGGGTAGATACAATTGTCCTATTTTACATGGAGAAATTGAGACAGAGGGGTTTTTTTGGCAAAGATACTGGAGTAGTTTGCCATTTCTTTCGCCAATAGATTAAGGCAAATAGATTTTGTTAAGTGACTTGCCCAGGGTCACACCAGTAAGTGTGGGAGGTCACATGTGAACTCAGGACTTCCTGACTCCAGGCCCAGAACTCTCTATCCAGTGCGCCACCTAGCTGAGGTCCCCAGAACACACTTTGAGAACCAGTAGTACAGAGTCCTAGATTAGAAGCTAGGAAGACCTAGGTCTAAATCTGAAACTTATTGGGCCAAGTCACTGAAGCTCTCTGTGCCTCTCATTCTTCAGCTACAAAATGAGAGCACTGGATCGGATGACCTCCTAAGTCCTTAAGTGCTCTATGATCAAGCATCTACTAAACTCCTACTACTTGTGCCGAGCACTGTGCTGGGAACAGACACTTCAAAGACAAAAAAAAAAAAAAACAGTCCCTGACCTCAGGGAGTGTGCATTTATTGGGGATATCATGCATATGAAATAAGCATATAACTACAAGATAAATAAATACAAGCCAAGGAGAGTAAGGGGGAGTTAGGGGTCTCAGGCCACCAGCAGTTAGAGAAAGACTTCATGGAGAAGGCAGTTCCTGTGTAGAATTGAGGGAAATAAGGAATTCTAAGAGGTGGAGGTGAGGAACATAGCAGGCATGAGAACAGAACAAGGGCATGGAGGTGGGTTCAGCTGGATCATGGAATGTGGGAAGGGGGTGATGAAGAAGAAGGTGGAAAAGACTGGTCGCGGACATGTTATAAAGGGTTTAAAGACCAAACAGAGCAACTTGTATTTTGTCCTAGAAATAAGAGGGAGTCATTAGAGTTTATTAATGGAGACAAGGTTAGACCCCTAGGAAAATGACTTTGGCAACCACATATAGGATGGACTGGAGAGGTGAGATCCTTGAGATAGGGAGATGAATTAGGAAGGTATTGGAATAGGCAAGTGAGAACTAATGAAGGCCTCAACACAAGTGGTGGCCATGAGGCTGGAGAGAAGTGGATGGATGTGAGATGGTATGGCAGTCAAGTCGACAAGACTTGGAAACCAATGGTATAGGTGAGGTGAGGGAGACTAAGGAGGGAAGGATAACCCCAAGGTTGTGAACCTGGGAGACTAGAAAGATGACAGTGCACCTGACACAAAGAGAGACGTTTGGAAGAGAAATTATAATGATAAAGATAATTCTGGACTCATTGACTTTGAGCTGCCCTTAGGAATCCAACTCAAAAAAGCCGTTGAAGAGGTATGAGAGATTAGATTTAGGAGTCATTTGCGTAGAGATGAGCAAACCAGACAATCAAGCCTAAATTTACTTCTTTGCAGCTTCTACCCATTAGTTCTGGCTCTCTCTCTTCCATAGGAAACACTTGAAGACTTGTTGAAGACAGTTATGACCCCTGAGTTATTCCCAAGTCCTTCAAATGATTTTCACATGGCATGGACTCTATCTATGACAAGCCATTCATCATCCTGGTTGCCCTCCTCTAGACACTTGGAAAAACTTCCTAATAATTAAAGCTGTCCTAAAGTGGAATGGGCTGTCTCTGGAAGGCACTTGATCTAGACCCCTTGAGGGATATGCTGTAATGGTGATTCCTTTCAGCTATATGCTGAGCCAAAAGGCACCTTCCAGTTCTTAAATTCTTTAAGTCCATGGGAACAGATGAAGTCACCAAGTGAGAGTGTAGAGAAAGATGAGGGCCTAGGAAGTGCCACTGGGAGCATCCACAGTTAGGGGATGTGATATGTATGCCAAACCCTCTATCTTACCAGGAAGAAAGGAAGTCATAGTCAAGGAGCTTAGGCAAGAGAACTAAGAGGGGTGTCCCAGAAAGTCCAGCCAGAAAGGAGAGTATTGAAGAGGAGAGTTTATTTTACACATAATACCTCGCACTCTTGCTCTAGAGATCAAGAAAAAAAACTGTTTTTAATTTGGTACCTATTAAGTAAATGTTGAAAAAGCAGTCAGTCAAGAAGAGTGAGGGCTGAGAAAGGACACGTGGATTTAACAATCAAGAGAATTTTTTCCTAATACTTTAGAAAATGCAGTTCCAGTTGACTCAATGAAGATGTTAGACGCTAGAATGTAAAAGTCTGGAAAGAGGAAGGGGAGGCAACAGGTATAGGAGGCAGCTTTTTCTAAGAGTTTGCTTGTGAAAAGAAACTTTTATTCTATCCTTTGAATGAAGTCTCTCTTCCCCCCGGGTCAGGAAGTAATTAAAGTTCTCTACTTGCAGTCTGAAAAAAGCATTCCAAAAGCCAGTACCCACCAAGCTTTACAGCATTCCCATCTCTGACCATCTCCTCACTACTTAGCAGACTGCCAAAGAGCCAAAGATTAAGCCCCGGAGGTTCTGACCCTCTCATTTCTAGAACTTCAGGTTTCAGCTTCATTGACCATAAAGGCCCAACCTCAATATTTCACTTTACTCCTAACTCTTTCCATCACAGCCAAGCCAACTCCCCCAAGCCCAGCCTAACTCCCCAAGCATACCCTTTTGTCCTCTACCCTCTATCTCCCTTCCAATTTAGGAACCATTAACTATCATCAAAATGACTCAGTCATTGTTCCTGGATGGGTGTGTCAGATTATCCCTGAAGGCCCCACTCACCATCCTAGATAATTTTCCAGACCTTAAGTGCCCCTTCTTGACCTTTCCTCTTGGTAAGTTTTCTTCCCCCTTTAGAATGGAAGTTCAGTGAGGGCAAAGGCTTTTGTATTTTTAACCCCAGCACCTAGGGATGTAATTGGCATGTAGTAATAGGTAATGCTCATTCATTTGTAATATCAAAGTTTCTGCCACAGAGATGTCAAGTCAAAATATGATTTTAAAGAAGAGACAAGAGCCTAGAGGGATGAGCTACGAATTAGTTTAAAAGTAATTGCTAATAGCGAGTCATAGCAACCCACAAGTGGAAACTGCTAATTTGCAGGAGCCTCTGCTGTACTTTATAGAGCTTCAGCTATTACTCTGGCAACTCCTTGAGGTTCTAATATAGGCTAGCGCTGAGGTCCAAAGACCTTGGGCAAGTAACTGAGCCAATTTCCTATTTTGTCAAAGGGGTTGAAGTCAAAGACCTCTGAAGTCCCTTCTAGCTCTCTGATCCTATATTTGTTTCTCAGTGCCTAGGCACAGTCCCTTGAATAGAATAAATACTAAAATAAAAGCTTAATGAATCAAACTGAACTGAGGACAGAGGGAGAGGACTTGGTCTCTGCCCTCGACTTGTTTCAAGCAGTTTGGGGTTTGCTTTCTATATATTCTTTCTAATGAAGCTTCCTTGCGGGAGGACCAGGGAGGATATTCCCAAAACATTCAGTCCATGAGTTAAAGAATACTTTACTCTGCTATCTAGTTCCCTCGTGGGGTAGTAATTCATCACCCACTGACTTTTGGGGCTGGAGGGAGTTTATTAAATGTATTTAAGAGTAAGATGCTTGTTTTGTCTTTAATGCTCTATGAAAAGGATGGATAGTTGCTCTACTATCATCCCCAAAAGTTGGGTCACTAACCTTTTCTTTAAAAATTCCAGATAAAGTGACTTCTTAACCTCCCCTGAGATAAAGGCATTCCAGGGTCTCCACTAACTCAGTCACTGAAATTCTTTCAATGCTGTTAAAATCTAACCCCTTTCTTCTAGTTCTAAGCGGGGACAGAATCACAGATCACTGTCTTCTGTTTAGCAACTTCTCAAAGGTCTGTGTCTTCTGCCACTAAGTCTGCAAATTTCAAATGTGACATTGCCCTTTCTCAATAGTAAGTGTCTATCTTTGAGATCACCTAGGCACAGAAAGTTGCATGTCACAGGTAGATGTCTAGTTCCACTTCTGACTTAAAACATTATGAAAAATAAGGACAAAACTCTGGAAGGAGAAATGAAGTGACACTGTCTTAGTGTGTCCACAAGGCTGGATTCCTTAAGGGCTGGCTTATGGAATTATTCTTAGTCTTTTATATACATGTATATTTTATACATGTATGTAAAAGAGATATGTGAGTCAACCTTCCTACTGATATTCTTAGCACACACACATACATCTACACACACATAATCCAGGACTTGTGATTTCACAGCATAGGGAGCTCCTGGTGAGAAAACTATCACAGGAGGCACCTGTGGAATTCTTTCCTCCAGCACCTAGCACAGTTCTCCATTAAGAAGCAGGTGCTAAGGATGATAATCTTAGGCAAGTCACTTCCATCTCTGGGCCTTGGTTTTGTCATCTGTAAAATGAGTCGTTTGGACTAAACGATTTCTTAGGTCCTTAGTGACCCCAGCATGAATGGTCCTAGGACACTGTATTCTAGGTTACTGGCAGTAAAGAAAAGAGGGCACACTTTCAGGAGTTATTTCAGAGGTAGAATCTGTAAAATGCGACAAGAGCTTGTACAGAACGAAGAAAGTAGATAGAGCTCTCTGTGTCTTCCTTTGCATTTACCATATGCGTCTTCCAGATGCCTCTCTCCTTTATGCCTGCCCCCCGCCCCCAACCTTCCACATTCAAGGTAGCACAGTAGAAAAAAGCTCTATATTTGGAGTAATTTATTATCTGTGTGACCTCGAGCCACCAAACCTCTCTGGTCCTCAGTTTCCGAATCCCTAAGAAGAAAGGGCTGCATTTCAATGTAATTGGTTTCTCTTTGTAACTTTATACGTTTAAAAATTATTCTGAGGAGTCCGTAGACTCCAGCCAGCAGAAGGGGTCCATAACACAAAAAAGGTTAAGAATCCCTGCACTGGACTATACACTTGACGGAAGGATTGAGGTCTCAGCTGTTTTTGTATCGTTCAGTGCACTACATAGTACCCTGAGTAGTGTATACACTGAATAAGTGTTTTCTGAACTGGATTCTAGTGGAGCTTGGGTCCAGGAGTCTTACTTAGTCCTAACCAGAACCAGACCCACCAGCGTCAGCTACTCAGGAGGGAGTGCCTCACCCCTATCCAGCCGTCTCACCTCAAGATCTAAGTATAATAATCTATTCAACATGGCTACACCTAGAATTGATTTAGAAATTCTGAATCAAAGCTAGTTTAATAGAGGAAGGGCTTCTCACATTAGAATAAAAGGTCCCTGAGGGCAGAAATTTATTTTGGGTTGGTTTTTTTTTTTTTTGGTATTAGCATAGTGCTAGGCACACAGCCCCCAAGCTGTTTTTCATTTATGCATTTATTCCATTGTATTAGAATGAATCATTTCAGCTCCAAGGCAGTCCAGGATAAAACCTTCCATCCAATTAGCACAGCTGCTGGTAACTTAATTATCACTGAGACTGAGATAGGGTGTAAGGGAGTGAATACAGATGCTTCACCAAGATTTCAGTTAAATTTGAGACAATACATAGGCTGAGGTAAGGCCAAGGACTTATTATTCAGAGACAGAATTACAAGCCCTAAACTAATCTTTAAATTATATTTTTAGATATCTTCAGAGCTCAATCATTGTTCACTAGGGCCTTAAATGATGGCCACAAATTACATGAAGATCTGACAGGTGAGCAGACATGTCATCAGACCAAAAACCATTCCCCAGCACTTCTAAAACTACACTGCTGATTTTAAGAGTTACTTGAACATTCATGAGGTTTATCTTAAGATGGAAAGACTTCCTCATTTGTAAAGTCAAAAAAAGGGTACTTTTAAAATGGAATGGGACAGAAGAGAAAATAGATCACTTTAATGACTGAAAAAGGTTTTCCACAAAAAATTAATGCAATACTTCTTAGGTAAGGGACGCAATGCACAAAAAAACCCTTTGTATCAAATATCTCTGATATGGGTTTGACATATAAGCAATAGAAATAAATAATAAAAACCCATTCCCCAATAAAAGTTCAAAGGACATGAACAGTTCTCAAAAGGATATCAAGCTATTGAAAACCATATAAAAGAATGCTCCAAATCGCTAAAAATTAGAGAACTGCAAATGAGAACCACTCAAAGGATTCATCTCACACTCAGCAAATTGGCAAAAATAAATGAAATGAAAATGAACGATGAAAAAACAAATAGTAGCTGACATTTCTATAGTGCTATATAAGCCCTTTCAAATATAATCTCATTTGATCTCACAACAACCCCAGGAGGGTAGATGCTATCTGTTATCATCCACATTTTATAGATGAGGTAACTGAGCACAAAGCAGTTGAGTGAATCTGTCACACCATTAGAAGACAGATTTGAACTCAGAAATTTCCTGATTCCCAAGTCCAATGCTCTACTGACTGTACCATGTAGCTGCCTCACGGAAGATGGGAAAGAGTCAATGCTGAAGGTGTTGTGGAAAGATAGGCACATTAAAATATTGTTGGTAGAGTTTTGAATTGGTAGGACCATTTTGAAAAGCAATTTGGAATTATGCAAATAAAATAGCTAAAATGTCCATACTCTGAGTTATCATTGCTAGGCACAGGACCCCTTTCTCAACCCACCCAACGGGATCCTTGACAGAGGTTTCATACACACCAAAATATTTACAGAATAAGTTTTTTGTAGTAGCAAAGAAGTAGAAACAACAGATACCCATCAATTGGTGACTGGCTAAACAAACCATTGCACATGGCCAACAGGTGATTGATTCCTTTGGCAACATCTACTCAGAAAGATTATTTACTAAGCCACAGAACGATTTCAATCTATATGGATGGAGCGGGTACACATAACAAGAAAATCATGAATCTTTGAAGTATTTAATTTTTCCTGTATTTATAGCTTATCTCCCCAACAAGATCATGAACTCCCTGGGGGAAAAGAATGTGCCAAAAATTTCTATCTCCCATATCATCTATGTGATGAATACATAATAGGGGCTAACTATTTTAAAATTTGATTTCATAGTCTCAATTTTCTATTTCCTTCCCCTCCATATGACCTCTTTGTGTAACACAAAATACGCCATACATCTCATTAACTTCTTGGAATCCTTGATAGATGTTGTACAGGGAATTGTGCGGCCCTCAAGACAGCCAGAGTTGAAGAGCAGCTGGAGTGGAGAAAAACACCTGGGTGCAAGAAGAGCACCCCAGTGGAACAGGGCAAGGCAGCATAGAGACTAGGAGGACCAAGGCCAAGAAGCCTCAAGTTGGCCCAATCACAAAGACAAGACAGATCCAAAACATAAGCTATTTCCTCTTAAGGAAAAACAACCTGCATGCATATTTTTTTTTCCATTTTCAAATACGTTTTATTGATACCTTTTGTCTTATCACAATTATTTCCTCCTTTCTCCAATCCCCAAGGAATAGCAACAGCAACAACAAAACTCTTGTTGGAAATGGGCTTGTTAACTGACTACTCTAAAGTACTAAGGGCACTTCCTCACTAAGTACTAAGAAAACTTCCTAAGGAGTTCATATGAGAGTATAATGTGCTTCATATGAGAGGACAATATGAACACAGGCTACCTTCTATTAGCTGGATTAAAATTCCTGAACAAAAACATGTCTGAATTTCTCCCTAGTTTTGCATCATGTGAATTTCTCTAATGAGATACAACACTGGGGAGTATAATTATACAAAAATTCCCTCACAAGGAGGTAATGCTCCTTCACGAATAACCTCTTTATCAGAGATGACTGGATGGAAGCAGTATAAACCCTCCAGATGAAATTAGTCTATCTGGGAAAGCTGGGAATTTATAGAGCCTGGGAAAGCTACTAGGATTTGGAGTCAGAAGAATGGGGGTTGAAATCCCAGCTCTAATACTTACTGGTATATGTGTGAGAGATCTTGGGCAAATCAAGTGTGTTGGGTCTTAGTTTCCTGTTCTGTAAAACACCCAAATGGATCTGTAACCTCACTGACTTGGAGATTCCCTCCAATGATGCACCTCACCTCACCACCACCAGCTCTTGGTCTGGTCCCCCTAAATCCTGCTGGAGGTTTCCTCAACTCCTGAAATCCTGAGGATAACTAACAGCAGCAGAGTACTCTAGCTATCTACTTTTTATCCTTCAATCTTCTAACATGTAAAACAGGGGTAATAAATAACAACTTGCACTCATTCTATCACAGGGAGATTTAGAGTGAGGTGCAAGGGAAAGAATAATGGCCAAAAGGTCTGCACCAGGCTTTACATTTTAGTGGAATAATGACAGGTACAAGCACCATACAAATGTAAAGATTCAGAGAGCAGGCCTCACCGAGGATGCAGACAGACTGTGAGACCCCAGCCAAGTCACTAAAGGTCATTTTAATTTTCAGTGCCTGAGGAGGCCAACTTGGAAAGACTAGAAATTTCAGAACAGGTGTCATGTTGTCGTAGTAGAGAGATTCTTTACCAGGCTGGGGCAGCTAGGTGGCATAGTGGATTGAGTGCTGGGCCTGGAGTCAGGAAGACCTGAGTTCAAATCCAGCCTTAGACACCCAAGCTATGTGACCCTGGACAAGTCACTTAACTTTTGTCTGTTTCCCCATCTGTAAAATAAGGATAAAAACAGCATCTACCTCCCAGGGTCTTATGAGGATCAAATGAGATGATAAAAATTATATAACTCTTAGCACATAATAGGCACTATGTAAATATTATTAGGTGTCCTCTACACCAAAGTAAGGAGGGATGTGGGAGGGAGAGAAGAAAGAAAAATATTACTATTACTATTTAGTTACTATTAGGGATTGTCCTGCCTTTAGACACCTTAGACTATGCCGCTGCCAGAAACCTTTTCTGCTGAAATGTCACTCTAGAAGTAAAGTCTCTAGATGCAATTTCCATGAAAAAAAGATAAAATCTTTAAAAACCAATGTTTAGTAAACCACACAAGGCTCTCTGAATTCACCAAGTAGAGACGATTTTTATCACTGCCTTATTAACAACTTCTGGAAAGCAATAATATATCATATCCTTGCTTCTGGAAGGTGTCTGCAGAACACCCCAGGAAATCCTCTTCAAAAAATATTAAGGCAAAAATAGACCAAGGTTTTTCCCAACCCTAAAGAAAAGGAGATGACAATCAGAATATCTTATTTATACCATGGGCTGCTAATGAATCTACTCCCTCCCAACTAGGGTCTTCCAAGGGAACCTCCTGTAGTATGACTCTCTCAGGCAAGTCTTTCCAAACCCTAGAACTGGGTTAGGGAAAAACCTTCCTATGCAAATGAGGTCAAATTGAATAAAAGAGTGGCAAGAAAATCCATATAGCCTGAGCAACTGAACTTCAATGTGAAATAATATCCTTTGGCAGTTTTTTGCCTCTTAATAGCTTCTCCGGAGTTGGAATCTAGGTTTTGGTTGTACTTTGTTATTTACAATACTGGACAAGCCAAACAAATAGAGCTCTGGCCTTTCCTGCTTCACGCTGATTCCTAAGGACAGAACTGGCTCCAGGCAGAAAAAAGAAATCACACTTTTCTAAGACACCTCCAGATCTGGAGATTCCCTAGTATTTGGTAGCCAGTCTCTCTTCCCTTTCATCTTCCCTGTAAAAACAATATCAACACCCCAACAACTAAATAACACAAGGCTCCCTGACCTCACCAGGTAGAGGTGAAAATGAGGGGATGAGAAACCTGTCAGAAACTAAGAATGAAGTGTCAGTGGTAGAGGAAAGACCAACAAACATTTGGCTTTGTTAGAAGTGAATCAACACTTCCCTCTCCATTAAAGAGAATTTGGCAGTGAAACCATTATCGGAAGGAATGGTAAGGTAAGGGCCCTTCCAAACAGAAGTTCAAAGAAGCTAACTTCTCTTCTCCTTTCTCATTCCGTGCCCTCGCCCCCCCATTCTTAGTGGATTTTATTTAATTTTACCAGGCACTAGCATACTTCCTGGGGAACAGAAAAGGGAACTAGAAAATAGCTTTTGCAGGTCCTTGAGGGGTTTTTTGTTTTTGTTTTGCAAAGCCTAGGAAGATTCTCCATTGGAATCCTACTCAGGCTGCTGAGTTTTATGATAGTGAAAGCTTTCTGAGATCAGGGCTGTTGGGAAAGAGTGATATGAACTGGCTCCATTCCCTAAGGGGCTTGCCCAAAATGTTGGTGAAACACAGCAGAAAGGACCTGGCACCTCCCAATCTGAGAACTGAAGGCAGCCAACTCTCAACTAGGAATAATGTTAAGAACTGGAATCCCCAGATCATTTTAGCCAACCTTTAAACAAACCTGCTAGCAGAGCTGCTATCAATTACTAGGACTAAGTGATTTGGCTTTCTCTGTCTCCCCAATTGCTTAGCACTGAGCCTGGCACATAGTAAGAGATATAAATGTTTGTTGACTGGCTGTGGGTGGTAATGTACCATTGGTTAGCTCTGTGTGAGACTTCGGCCAATTTTTTTCCATTTTTCTGGGACTTGTTTTTCTCATTTGTAAAAATGAAGAGATCTGTAGGTATGGGTATGGAATCCTGCAAGTACTCAGACTCAGTTGATGTGTGAGTTTGCGAACTTTTCTCTTAAAAAATTTTTTTTAAAAGAATTGCTGGTAGGGGAAGGGGAAAGAAATATTTGGAAATCAAGTTGACGTAAAAACAAGATGTCAATAAAAATTAATTTTTTAAATGAGGGGTTCACACTGTATAACCCTTCCAGCTTTAACAATTTACCTGGAATAAAATAACATGCTCCTATTGTGGAAGGCAAGAGAAAAAAAAGAAAAGGGACCATATAACCCCCCTCCCCCATCTCCTCCTAATGGGGATACCTGGCCTCTAAATAATACAAGGTTGACAATTCCAGTGATTTTCTGGTGAAAAATGAGAAGGGTTAAGATGGCAGAGCCATATAAAAGGACCCTTCCTTCAGATTAAAATGAGTTTTCTTATCTTTAAAAGGAGGGTGTGAGGACTACCTCATATCTCTAAGATTCCCTTTCAGCTCTAAAAGCCCAAGATCCTGGGATGTAAATACCAAAACAGCCTTCATTCCGAAAACAGATTCCACTAATTAGATGGAGCAGCAGCAGAAGCTGCTGTAGGTCAAGGAGTCTCAAGGTGTACTGATTAGGGATTCAGGGAGTCAGGGAGAGCCACGATTATTTGTGTCAGGTTTTCCTAAGCAAATTGAGGATCTCCCATAATCCCATGAGGATGGGTGTGAGGTATGTTAATGTGTGAGAGACAAGCACTATTAAGAAATTCTTTAGACTCTTCCAAGTCAAATTAGTTGCAACTCTGGCCTTAAGAACACCTTGCTTTCAGCTGTGCCTCTGGGAAAACATTCATCTCCACTGCAGAATTCATGAAAACAGATCAGAACCCATCTGCAGTAAGCTACCACTCATATTTTACCCGTCTCTAAGGGCAGAGGGGAAGGGTATGGGCAAAAATGACTTCTCAAACTACACGATGATCACATAAAGGAAATTCAATCAATGTAAAGGGAGATAAAAAGGACTGACAAAAATACCATCTGAACTTCACCCCCTCCCCCCGAATTCTTCAATAAACCAGTGTGTTTAATATCTGTCTCCCGAAGTAAATAGATGGTGGCTTCAGCATTAATCCATCCAACCCCTTTAACAAGGGCACGTGTATCTGAGACACGTAATTTCTTGTCCCACCTCCTACAGATTTCTTTTAACCAGTCCAGGAAAAAAAAATACATAAATACATATAACAAAGCAGAAGACTGCTGATTGATATCTTTCTTTCTTTACCTTGAGTTTTGGCCCCAGGTCCTTCTAATCCCAGGGATGGCTCACAGAAGTCCTTTATAGGTGATCGGATGGGTGTTTCCGCTTCAGGAGTCTCAAAATTACCTTCAGAATCCGAGCTGCCGAGGGGGGAAAAATGAGGAATTACCACTTTCAATGCTATTTTGGACATCCTTCCACAGCCTTTATACATCCAGACAGCTCAGAGTCTCCAGCATTCTGTGTGACTGTCAAATCTACCGGTCGTCCTCCTCCGATAGATAAGCCCGTGGCCATCGCAGATTCACAGCGGGTATATGCAGGCAGGTTTTCAGGATGGTTGGGATTCTATCAGATTCCCCTTCACTGAACGCTAATCCACCGGAGCCCTAGCCCATATACACCACTTTAGGTCTGTATTTCTTTTTTCCAACACCTCCTTTCCCTAAATCATGGCTATTTTAAAAACGACAATATACAGACCTGAAACCTTGCAGTTTCCCGAGGCCAGGCCGGGCTGGAGCCTGGGTCTCTCCCCTAGAGGGCACGATCATTCATCCTGACCCGCACGCCAACCGTAGTTCTGACCAGAGCCGGGGTCCCTGCTCCTGAACAAACGCTACCTGCCTCAGGCTCGCTGAGCTCGGAGATCAGAAGTCAATCACCTGTCTTGCCTCTCCAGCTGGGTGGCCGCGGCTCAGCAGGCGACCATTTCATGGCCACTCGCTGAAGCCGCCGGGCCAGCCTTGCCCAAAACCTGCCTCTGTTTCCTCATTAGCACCGCTGCATTTCTTGGTGACCCAGCTACCCCGGGCCCCGAATCCACTGGGGGTGGGGGTGGGGTGATCCCTCCCCAAGGAGGATTCCCAAGTTCCAGAACCATGAATCAACCAGACTGAAAGCCTTCGAGCTCATTAGCGTCTCTGAAGCTTGCAGAAATGAGACATTAACCAGATCAAGAAAGGGGGTGGGGGACGGGGGGGGAGAGGACAGAATACAGAAGCGCTGCAGATTTGGTGGGTGTTCAAGAAGCTAGCTAGCAGGGGGATGGGGGGAGGGAAAGAAACACCCCTGCAAAACACCACCTACAGAAACGAGA
The DNA here is from genome assembly GCF_011100635.1 of Trichosurus vulpecula. NCBI lineage: Eukaryota > Metazoa > Chordata > Mammalia > Diprotodontia > Phalangeridae > Trichosurus > Trichosurus vulpecula. The sequence goes on from NC_050575.1 coordinate 305,218,176, forward strand.
GAGAACGGTGAACCCAGGGGCATTCCGGAGGCTGGGGGGGAGGGGAGGAAAAAAACCAAAACGAACACAGAATATACGGCACATAGATGCAGAAGGCACGAGTTCGAATCCCGGGGCTCTGGCCGAACTAGGGATGCTGCATACTTGCCTGAAACTCAAAGACTTGGTCTCGGCTTGGGAATCCTCTTCCTCGGCCTCTCCCTCTGGCCCCCGGTCCTCGCCATCAGCAGCGCCTCCGCCGTGCACGGCGGACCAGGTCCATTTGGCCCACTGGACCGGGGACAGGATCTGCCACGGGCTGAAGGCCATGAGCGCGGCTGTCCCCGCCCCGGCCCCCCAAGAGGGCAAAGGTGGGGTGAGGGGGGATGCAATCCCTTTTTTTTTAATCCCCTGTTCTTTTCAAAATGGAGGGAAACGGTGACAGCCGCCTGTGGATATTTGTGGCCGGGGCAGCGCGGATGTGGTTAGACGTACACCGTCGGATCGCCGCCCTCTTCTCTCCCGGAGCTTCCTCCCCTGCCCCTGAGGCGCCGCTGCCCCAGCCCCGGGCTCGGCTTCTCCTCCCCGAGATCCAATCAGCGCCCAGCTCGGGCGAGAGAACCGCGGCTCCCGCTTCTCAGGGATGCGAGCGGAGGCTGCGGGAGGAAGCCGCCCCCTCACTCATCCTCATCCCTCCCTCCCCCCCTCCCTCCAGCCCCGACTTCTCCACGGCTCGCCCCAGCCCCAACTGCGGGAGGAATCAGCTGGCTGCCAGATATGGGACCCGCTCCGGGCTGGGCGGGGCTGCGCCGCGCTCTCCCTCCGAGAGCCTCCCCCTCGGGATGTACCACTCACCGCGCAGGGGGGTCCCGGGCGGAAGCTTGGGGGCTTGGTGCAAAGGCGGCAAATTCCCCCCCTCCCTTAGGCCAGATGGACTGGTCCGAGACTGGCTGTAATTCGTTTGTGGGAAGAAGTTTGATGGGGGTTTTGGGGGAAGAGATCGAGCCTCCATTCCACCCCCCCTTTCCTGCTCCATAGCAACAGGAAACCTGTTTTCTGAGCCTGCTTTTCCTCATTTCCCTCGCCCCACCTTCTCACCACTCAGTGGAGTTACTGGACTCGAGGGCTGGAATTAGCAAACCTCCCCCACTGTTCAGTCAACCCTTATTGAGAACCTACTATGTGCCACGCAGGCAGCTGGGTAGCAAAGTGGATAGATAGCCTGAATTCAATCCTGCCTCAAATACTTACCCTGGGCAAGTCACTTAACCCTGTTTGCCTCAGTTTCCTCATCTGTAAAAATGAGCTGGAGAAAGAAATGGCAAACTGGGTCGCAAAGTCAGACAACAAAGGATGCATAAGACAGCCCCTGCCCTCAAGGAACTTACACTCTAAAGAGGGAAGACCACAAGCAAACAAATATATACACAGCAAGCTATATTATATACAGGATAAATAGAAAATAATGAACAGAGAGAAGACACTGGAATTAAGAGGTTTAGGGAAGATTTCCTTTAGAAGGTGGAAACATGATCCAACCATTCTGGAGAACAATTTGGAACTATGCCAAAAAGAACTCTATGGGTATTCTTTGGCCCAGCAATAGGACTACTCTGTCTGTACCCCAAAGATATCATAGAAAGGGGAAAAGGACCTATCTGTACAAAAATATAGCAACTCTTTTCGCAGTGGCAAAGAATTGGAAACTGAGGAGATCCTCATCTATTGGGGAGCGGCTAAACACGTTGTGATATGTGATTGTGATGGAATACTATAAGAAATGCCAAGTGGGATGGTTTCAGAAAAACCTGGGAAGACTTCTACAAACTGATTCAAAGTGAACTGAACAGAACCACAAGAACACTGCACACAATAAGAACTATATTGTAACAATGATCAACCCTGAAAGACTTAGCTACTCTGATCATCCCAATGATCTGAGACAGTTCCAAAGAATCCATGATGAAAAATGCTATCCACCTCCAGAGAGAGAGATCTGATGAACTCTGGGTGCAGACTGAAGCAAACTTTTTTCACTTTATGTTTCTAGTTTTTTATTTTTTTCCAACTTGACTAACAGGAAATTTTTGCATGATTTCACATGTATAATTGATATCATATTGCTTACTTTGTCAATGAGTGGGGGAGTGGCAAGATGGAGGGAGAGAATTTGGAATTCAATTAAAAAAAAAAAGAATGTGGGATTTTACTTAGGACTTAAAAGAAGCCAGGAAGGTTACTAGTCAGTGAGAGTATTCCAGGTATGGGAGACAACCAGAGAAAATGCCTAGAGTTGAGAGATGGAGTATCTTGTTCACGGAACAGCCAGGAGGCCAGTGTCACTGGATCAAAGAGTATGTGTTAGGGAGTAAGGTGTAAGATGACTGGAAAGATAAAAGGGGGCCAGTTTATGAAGGGCTTTTAATCACTATCAGTTTACTGTAGTAATAATAGCTAGCATTTATAGATATACAGATATGAAAGAAATGATTATTTCTCTCTTGTATTTAATAGCTAATTATTGAATTAGGACCAAGGTTTTTCCCCTTTTCTACTTCCTCATCCAGAAATCAACCAGTGTGGGAAATCTTGGACAAAGACTTACCCAGCCAGTAAAGCTAAGATGTAATCAAAGACAAGTAAAGAAATTCCAAGTTTAGGCAAATGGGTGGATTCCAGCCAATTGTGTTTACTCAGGTGTGAGAAAATGTGGATTCTCCCTTTTGTCTGAGGGTAAAGAGGAAATTGATAAATCTGAACTAGATCTGGGTGCTCGGTGTCATGTACCCCAAGACACTCGTTGGAATAAGCCCACCTCTCATTGTAATATTCATTCTCTCATTAATTGTTAACTAATCATAGTTTATTGCCACCCTCTGGAACACTCACTCTTCCAAAGGCATATAAACTGTGGGCCTACCCACCAGGATTTGTCTTTTGGTCCAAGAGAGACAGTCAAATGACCATTTTGTCTATTGATAATAAGCTAGCATTATTAATAAAATAATTAATTACCTGGAAACCATGTCTCTCAAACTTTTAAAACATCACAGATAGACATACACATATCTATACACACACACACACACACACACACACGATGTTGTTATTGCATATGTGTATACACACAGGGTGTCCCCCAATCTCTTAGTGCAGTTTAAAGCATCAGCAGCTTAAATAGTCTTAAACTTTAAGCTGCTGAAGCTTTAAACTGCACTAAGACTTTTGGGACACCTTGTGTAATCTCATTTGATCCCTACAACAACCCTGAAAGTAGGTATTATTGTTCCCCATTTTATAGATTAGAAAACTCGGGGTAGGAGAGGTTAAGTGATCTTGCCCAGGATCACACAGATAGTAGTATCTGAGGCAAAATTCCAACTCTGGTCTTCCTGACTCTTAAGTCCAGAGCTCAGTGCACTACTCTACCTTAGACTGGTTTTGTTTGGCCCAAGAAAGCAAACCAGGAGCTGTGGATGGAAGTTCAAGGGGGAAATTTAGGCTTCTATGTAAACATAAGGGTAGAGGTTGGAAAAAAAACCCGATTAATACTAGACATAAGTGGAATGGAAAGTAGGTGGTGCAGTGGATAGAGCACCTGACCTGGAGTCAGGAAGACTCTGAGTTCAAATCTGGCCTCAGACACTGGCTAGCTGTGTGACCATGGGCAAGTCACTTAACCTTGTCTGCCTCAGTTTCCTCATCTGTAAAATAAGCTGGAGTAGGAAGTGGCAAACCACTCTAGTATCTCTGCCAAGAAAACCCCAAATTTGGTCAAGAAGAGTCAGACACCACTGAAAACCACTAAACTTAAACATAAGTAGAATGGGCTGCCTTGAGAGACAGAATTCCCCATCCCTGGAAGTCTTCAAGCAAACTCTACATGACCAATGGAGTATGACTGGAACATGTTCTGGGCAAGAAATATCCAGTAACTTCACGTGTTTCCAGCCCCACACACTCTCAAACTTAATAATAATTCCCCACGACCATGTGGGCCAACAGTAAAAAGGCCATTTCCCCATAATATATCTCCCATTAAGTTGAAAGTCTAAATGGATAAATCCCTTCCCTCATTCCAACAACTTCTTGCTTCACAAAATATAACCTCTAATAATAAATGTAAAGGTTGTCACTCTTTACTTCAACCCTGTCAACTGGAAACCCTAAGAATCTCAGATCCTCTAATCAGTTCCCTTAGTCCAGACCCCCAAAGCTAGAATGGCTCCAGGGGGTCAAGGATGGTAATGGGGAGAGGTCCTAAGTTGGGATAGTAGGGTAGGAATCAGAGTCCTGAGGATATCCAACTCTTAAAGGAGGAAGCTCACAGTGTAAATTGAGGCAGGAAAGCTTACTGAAACATGCAGGCAGCACCCACCTTCCCCTAGCCAGGGGAGCGGCCCAATTCCCCAAAGACATGTTAGATGACCTTACCTTTCCCGAAAACCACTGGGATTCAGAAAATCATCAATAGCATTTTCTAATCTATAAGATGGGAGAGTTGAACAAGATGACTCAAGGGACCCTTCTTTTTCTAAAATCCAAATACCCTATAAATGATGATCGGAAGGAATTTGACATCTCCCCCCTCACCCCTCTAAAACAAACAAACAATGAAAACAAAACAGCATTTGGAGAGGGTCTGAAGTCTTAAGTCAAAGGTGTTGAATTACACAGTAGAATCAATATGGTATTCCAGGGCCTCATCAGTTTTACATTTCTCTCACTTAAAAAAAAATTAATAAGGCTTCTGCCTCATTCCATCACTTTCTTTCTGGCTCGTTTAGTTAGCTGCTTCAAGCCTGAGTGAAAGCAGTGTTAAAAATAAAACCCTCTCCATTCCAGGAGGCAGAGGAGGAACAGCTGAGCCCCTCTGTTTTCTTCTTGTTTCAATGTGGAGGATTATTTTCTTCCTTTTCACCAGCGCCCCCCTTTCCTACTGAAGAGTTAAAGAAAAGGAATACAGGAGGAAATTATACTGGACCCAAGAGATACAAGCTCAAATACCCAGCTTCTATTCAATTCAATAAACATTGGTTAAGTACCTACTATGAGCCAGGCACTGTGCTAAGGACTGGGGATACAAAGAGGCAAAAGATGATCTTTGCCCTCATGGGTCTTACAATCTAACGGGGAGACAACGTGCAAACAAATATATATAAAGCAAGCTGTATACAGGATTAATAGGAAATAATTAATGGGGAGAGAGGGGCAGCTAGGTGGGGCAGTGGTTAGAGTCAGGAAGGCTTAAATTCAACTATGACCACAGACAATTCTAGCTGTGTGACACTGGGCAAGGTACTTACCCTCCATCTGCTTCTGTTTCCTCAACTGTAAAATGGAGATAATAACACCCACCCTCCTAGGATTACTGAGATAATATTTGTAACTTGCTTCACACAGTGCCTGGCTCTTATCAGGCACTATATAAATGCTTATTCTCTTCCCTTTACCTCTTCCCCCACTTAATGAATGTCTATTTCCCTCTTTCCTTACAAGAAATCACTCAACAAGCAAATAGCCCTTGCTATGTTCACACTTTGCAAGTTTCAAAGCACTATATAAATACGAGCTGTTACTATCCTTATTTAAACACAGGCTAGATGATCAATTGCTGAGGATGTTTTAGGAGGATTTTTGTCTTAGCAGGATGTCCCTGCTATTAAAGATAGGGTCTTGGAGTCCCTCAAGAAACTCAGATTCAGAGACTCCTCAACAGGTGAGAAAATGGCCTAAAATGACTCTTTCCCCTGAGGCTAGAGGATCATTAATAAGGAGAGAACTAATTCCAAAGACATCCACAGACAAATTAATTTTGCTAGAAGCGAGATGGATCCCATTTACTTTTACAGCCCCATTCTCAAATGGAATTAAAAATTAGGAGAAAAAAAGTAAGAACTTTGGTTTTTCGTTTCCTGTTGCAAGAGGAAGCTGAGGTGACAAACCAATGAAGAGTAGAAACAATCCCTCCCTGACTTCACTGGAGTAGTTTGCCATTTCCTTCAGCTCACTTTCCAGATGAGGAAACTGAGACAAACAGGGTTAAGTGACTTGCCAGCGTCACACAGTTAGTAAGAGTCTGAGGCCGGATTTGAACTCAAGAAGACGCATCTTTCTGACTCCAGGCCTGGAACTCTATCTACTGAGCCATCTAGCTGCCCTTCATTTTACATATGAGAAAAAAGGCCCAGGAATGATATATAAACTGCCCAAGGTCACACAGGTAATAAGTGAAAGATTTTAGATTTGGAAGAGGCACATCTGACTCTAAATCCAGTTCTTTTTCTACTCTACCACAGGGCCTCCACTACAAAAACTATATTCTATTTTGATGAAAAACAATCAAGGGAAAAAGCCAAATTTTATTCTTTCTGGGCCTCAGTTTCTCATGTGTAAAATGATGAGATTAGGTTCTTGTTTCAACAATCCGGCTAGCACCTGCTGTGGGGGGTGTAAAACCAACAATCAGCTCACAGAACGCTGCAAGCCCAAGTTCTTTTGATCTGCTTTACTAAGGAAAGCAACATTAAGGGGTTAACAATCTTACTTTAATCCAGCATATAAATATCATTCACTTAGTTCAAGGGAAAAAGCCAGCACCCTGAACTTCAGAGCAAATACAAATTAGAAACATCAACAGACAGACCTTGTCAGATTCAAATCCCAATACATAGCTTCCAGAGTTTAACACAGTCCCAACATCCGGGCTTACGAGTTGGAGAGTTCTTAGCTATAGCTGCCTGGAGTCTCCGCAACAGCCATCAAGAGTGAGAGCCCTGAGCAAATAGCTCTGCCTTCTTTTTTTACACAGTTTCAGACTTCATCAAATGTCATCTGAGTGACCAGAACTTAGGCTCCTATGATTGGCTCTGGTGTTAACACCTCCCTTCATTGTCCCCACCTTGGTTACCAATTCACACCCATATAGGCTTAGCACCTAATAGATAGGGGTTTGGGCCTGGGGTTTAGCACCGAGTAAGACTCAATCAAAGACACTGAATTAATCAAAGGAAACAAAGGCCAAACTCTTCAAGGATCCCCAATATAGTTCTATCATCTCTCAAATCCCTTATACATTTAGTAGTCTCTGCATCTATAAATTCTTCCTCATGACCATTTATTTTTTTCCATTCCTTTTTTTTTGGAGGGGGGAAGGAAGGGCAATTGGGGTTAAGTGACTTGCCCAAGGTCACATAGCTAGTAGGTGTGTCAAGTGTCTGAGGGCAGATTTGAACTCAGGCCCTCCTGACTCCAGGGCCTGTGCTCTATTCACTGTGCCACCTAGCTGCCCTGCTCATGACCATTTAGAAACAAGAATTCAGGAAATACAGGTAAGATGGTGGCAACTTGGAACTGAAAGGAGTGCACTGGGTCCTGGGCTTGCTGGTAGATACAAGGAAAGGTCTTTGTTGTTGCTGTAGAGGCATTTTTTTCAGTTGTGTCAGACTCTTTGTGATCCCATTTGGGGTTTCTTGGCAAAGATACTGGAGTGGTTTGCCATTTCCTCCAGCTCATTTTACAGATAAGGACACTGAGGCAAACAAAGTTAAGTGACTTGCCCAGGGTCACACAGATAGTAAGTATCTGAGCCTGGATTTGAACCCATGAAGATTAGTCTTCCTGATTCCAAGCCCAGTGCTCTACCCACTGTGCCACCTAGCTGCCAAAGAGTTGTTAGAGAGAGTTTAATCAGTGCTACCAGATTAAGAGGTATAATCACTATACATAGGATGACCCAAACCTCAAATTTCCCCAGAATGCTTTGCCTGGAGACCACAAATATTCCCACAACTCCCCCATCCTTCAGAACCCTTCACTTGACCCTGCCATCCCTTCAAGCTAGCATCATTTATCTCTCCTCCCTTCCACAGGCTTCCGCATCTCCCACTTGTTTCTCAACCTCTTACAACCTGGCTTCTAGGCTCACCATAGCTGAAATCGCTCTTTCCAAGGTTACCAACTATCTCTTAATTGCTGAATCTCATGGCCTTCACCCAGTCTTCATCTTCCCTGACTTCTCTGGAGCACTTGCCACTGCCAACCAACACCTCCTCTCAGACATTCTCTTCTCCCTGAGCTTTCTTAATATAGTTCTCTCCTGGTGCTCCTCCGACTTGTACAACTGTTCCTTCTCAGCCATTCTCCTTGGCTGGATCTCATCCAGGTCCCTAGAACTCTATCTTGTACCTTTTTTCTCTTTCTAGTCTCTCTCTTGGGGAAGGCTTCCATGGGACTGGGTGGATCATGTATGGAAGATTTATAGGAAAGAATGGCTAAGATCAGAGATCTTTCAAAAACAAAAAGCTGGCAGATTAGGTTTGTGCCATAAGAATTCAATTATTTACTGTTTAAGGACATAATGTGTTGAGAGAAGAATTTCATGCTTCAATACCTCTGTGATTTCATCATTGTGGGAAAGAATTCTCCAGAGATACAGGCCAGAACCCCTCCTCCATGATTCTTCATTCTATGTGACTCTCCTCCATTTTCCCCTCAAGGTTCCACGGTTGTTCTTTTACTATCTTGGATTTTCCAGCGGGTTGTCTCTCTAGCTGTCCTTTCATTCTTTGCTACATGACTGACCTACCTTCATTGTAAGTCAGACGTGTACATTGTACATACATACATTGTAAGTCCTCAATCATGTCTTTCATAAAATTCCTCCTGCTCAAGTCATAATACATTTCTCTTACAAGTTAGGCTGTGTAACCAGTTGAGACAAGAAACATGCAAGATATATTCGTACAACACAGGTGACCTCCAAAGGTCACCCAAGAACTATAAATCACATTCTCAAAGTGTCTACTGTTATTATCTCAGGACAGGTTAATTACAGCAGAACATCTGAAAACTTGCCCTTTCCCCCCAAAAAAGGTCCTGGTCTGTCTTCACACATCACTCACAATCTTCCCTACATACTCCTTCTGGTGCCAAAAAAACCCCAAAGAAACCACACACCAAAAAATAAAATAAAATAAAATAAAAAACCCAACCCTCAAACACAAAAGTTGTCTTTCCAGAATGCAAAGTTTTCTGACATGAGAAGAGGAATGAATGAAGATTCAGAGAGGAGTTAGGAGTCCGAAGGGGCAGCTACAAAGTCTCAGTATAAAAGCAGCGCAGGGTGTTCCTGAGGGACACTCCCACCAACTAAGTAACGACAGGAGATATAACACCAGAGTCCTGAGATGAAAACAGTCAGTCATGAAGCCTAGACGGAAAAAGGCAGGTGGGGCTGAAAAGGGGAGAAAGATAAAAAGGGAACCACTAAGATAAAAGAAATGGCTGTAGAGAAACTCACTTATCAATATGACCTGTAACTATAAGGACCTCAGAGTAAAACAAACCTTTATGTTATTGAGCCAGACCAATTTTGTGGTTTGGTCTTTATCATGAGTTCCCAGAGAAACATTTTAACTCCTGGTGTTCAACCTTTTGGCAATGAGCCTCTCCAAACTTCCATGACACTAATCTTCTTATGCCCTCCATGTCTTATGGCCCAAACTCAAAGTCTTTCCAGCTGGCAGACATGGCCGTAGCTTGTGCTCCACTGGAAGGAAGGAAGGATACAAGTATCTATTAAGCACCTACTATGTGCCAGGTATTGTGATAAGTGCATTGCAAATATCTTATCTGAGCCTCATAAGAAAGGTATGTGATATTATTGTACAGTTGAGGAAACTAATCCAGATAGACATTAAGTGACTTGCCCAGGGATAAACAGCTAGTAATTGACTGGGACTGGATTTGAAATCAGGTCTCTCCTAGTCCAGGCTCATGGTTCTATCCACTTTGCCACCTAGAAGCGCTAAGGGCTTTGAAAAGCTTGGGTCAGCTCCCTCCTCTTCCATATGAGACAATGGCATAGTGTGTGCAGCAGCACACGAACTCAACTCTGTCATACCAATATTATTCTGGTAAAGCTTACATGGCATGAAAATCACAGACAGCCATGATCTGGGAAGAATTCAATTTTGAATAATCCAGCTTAATGGAAAAACATGGGAAACATGAAAAGATTATGGAAAATCACCAACAACCTTCCTATTCTAACATTCATCAACATGTATATAAGAAGTAGTATAAAATACATTATCAAAAACACAAAGGACTAGATGTGGAGTTGGGTCAGTTATTTGGCTATAATGACAAAGGATATGCTTTCTGAGATGCTAAAATGACAAGAGAGGGGGCGGAGCCAAGATGGTGGCTAGAAAGAAGGGACTTGCTTAAACTCTCCCCCAGGTCCCTCCAAACACCTGTAAAAAATGGCTCTGAACAAATTATAGAACTGCAGAACCCACAAAATAGCAGAGAGAAGCAGGGCTCCAGCCCAGGAAAGCCTGGATGGTCACTGGGAGTGGAGCAGAGCACAGCCCCGCGGGGGCCATGCCAGAACCAACCAGACTGGGAGCCAGGGGAAACAGGCCGTAGGGCCCTGAATCATTGAGCTGCAGCAGTTCCCAGACTTCTCAACCCACAAATGCCAAAGACAACAGAGAAGGTTGGTGGGGAAAACTTCTAGATCAGAGTGAAAGGAATGCACAGTTGGCCCCAGCCCTGGGGATGCAGAAATGGTGCAGCTCTGGGGCTGATTCCAGAGCTCCAGCTAGTTGGCTTCCTCGCCAGGCCACCTGGTGGGAGGAATTAAGCAGTGTGGTGGATCAGAGCAGGAGTGCAGAGGCTGCTTGGATCTGGGTCGCAGTCTGGGTTGGTGGTTCTTGGGGGAGGAGGAGTGCTGGTGTGGCAGAACTTGCTGTGTAGAACTAGCTCTGAAAATAGCAGCGCAGCCCCTCAAGTTTGGGACAAAGTATTCTCTACTCTATAAGTAGTCCTAACCCGACGAAAAGCTCAAGGGTCAAGTAGTTGGCTGGGAACATGAACAGGCAGCAAAAACACACTCAGATTCAGTCTCAGACTCTAGAATCTTTTTTTGGTGACAAAAAAGACCAAAACATATAGCCAGAGGAAGTCAACAAAGTCAAAGAGCCTACATAAAAAGCCTTAGAAAAATATAAATTGGTCTCAGGCCATGGAAGAGCTCAAAAAGGAGCTGGAAAAGAAAGTTAGAGAGGGAGAGGAAAAATTGGGAAGAGAAATAAGAGTGATGTGAGAAAACCATGAAAAACAAGTCAATGACTTGCTAAAGGAGACCCAAAAAAATACTGAAGAAAATAACACCTTAAAAAATAGACTAACTCAAATGGCAAAAGAGCTCCAAAAAGCAAATGAAGAGAAGAATGCTTTGAAAGGCAGAATCAGCCAAATGGAAAAGGAGGTCCAAAAGACCACTGAAGAAAATACCACCTTAAAAATTAGATTGGAGCAAGTGGAAGCTAGTGACTTGATGAGAAATCAAGATATTATAAAACAGAGCCAAAGGAATGAAAAAATGGAAGACAATGTGAAATATCTCATTGGAAAAACCACTGACTTGGAGAATAGATCCAGGAGAGATAATGTAAAAATTACTGGACTACCTGAAAGCCATGATCAAAAAAAGAGCCTAGACATCATCTTTCAAGAAATTATCAAGGAAAATTGCCCTGATATTCTAGAGCCAGAGGGTAAAATAGAAATTGAAAGAATCTACTGATCACCTCTTGAAAAAGATCCCAAAAAGAAAATGCCTAGGAATATTGTAGCCAAATTCTAGAGTCAAGGAGAAAATACTGCAAGCAGCCAGAAAGAAACAATTTGAGTATTGTGGAAACACAATCAGGGTAACACAAGATCTAGCAGCGTCCACATTAAGGGACTGAAGGGCTTGGAATGTGATATTCCTGATGTCAAAGGAGTTAGGATTAAAACCAAGAATCACCTACTCAGAAAAACTGAGTATCATGCTCCAAGACAAAATATGGATTTTCAATAAAACAGAGGACTTTCAAGCTTTCTCAGTGAAAAGACCAGAGCTGAATAGAAAATCTGACTTTCAAACACAAGAATCAAGAGAAGCATGAAAAGGTAAACAAGAAAGAGAAATCATAAGGGACTTACTAAAGTGGAACTGTTTTGCTTACATTCCCACATGGAAAGATGATGTGTGTAATACATGAGACCTTTCTCAGTATTAGGGTAGTTGAAGGGAATATACATATATATAGACAGAGGGCACAGGGTGAGCTGAATATGAAGGGATGATATCTAAAAAAATAAAATCAAATTAAGGGATAAAAGAGGAATATATTGAGAGAGGGAGAAAGGGAGAGATAGAATGGGGTAAACTATCTCATATAAAAGTGGCAAGAAAAAGCAGTTCTGTTGGGAGGGAAGAGGGAGCAGGTGGGGGGAATGAGCGAATCTTGCTCTCATCGGATTTGACCTGAGGAGGGAATACCATACACACTCAATTGGATATCTTACCCCACATGAAAATAGGGGGAAGGGGAAAAAAGGGGGGATGATAGAAGGGAGGGCAGAAGGGGGAAGAAGTAATCAAAAGCATACACTTTTGAAAAGGGACAGGGTCAAGAGAGAAAACTGAATAAAGGGGGACAGGAAAGGATGGAGTGAAATATGACTATATATTGGAATGTTTTGCATAATGATATATGTGTGGCCTATGTTGAATTGTTTGCCTTCTTAGGGAGAGTGGGTGGGGAGGGAAGAGGGGAGAGAATTTGGAACTCAAAATTTTAAAAGCAGAGGCTCAAAGAAAAGGTTGTTTTTGCATACAGCTGGGAAATAAGATATACAGGCAATGGGGCACAGAAATCTATCTTGCCCTACAAGAAAGTAAGGGGAAAAGGGATGGGGGGAGGGGGATGGGGGTGACAGAAGGGAGGGCTGACTGGGGAATGGGGCAATCAATGTCATGTTGGAGTGGGGAGGAGGGTAGAATGGGGAGAAAATTTGTAACTCAAAATCTTGTGGAAATCAATGCTGAAAACCAAAAATATTAAATAATAAAGTACGAAAATAAAAAAAAAGGACAAGAGAAAAGTCTCTAAAGCTAAGGAATGCACCGGTTGTGAACTTGGGAAACTGGAAGGAGAGTGAAACCTTAGTCAAAAACAGTAAAGAGAAGTTGATTAATGGGATGGGTTTTTGGGGAAAGATAATGAGTTCTGTTTTGGACAGTTGATTTTAAGATGCCTAGAGGCCATTCAGTTCTAAATGTCATCTGCACAGTTGATGATGTAGGGCTGGAGCTCAGGAGAGAGACTAGATTTTCAAGCTATCTCCATGGAGATAAGTAAACCTTTGGGAACAGAGAAGGTCACCAAAGAATCTGCTCTATGTTTGGAAACCAAATCACCAAACTTATCAGAAATGCCATTGAAAAGGAGAATTTTAAAAATATCTAAAGGAGGAGGAAGGAGGCCTACCAAGATGTCGAACAAATATTACTAAGCAGTAATCATTAAAACAGTGGAAAAGTTGATCGATGAAAATGATTAGCTATACAAGATCCAGGGGAAACTGAACATAGAAGCATAGTGTTCAATAAATCAAAGGTCAACAACTACTGGGGTATGAACTTGCTATTTAACAAAAGCTGTTGGGAAAATTGGAAAGGAATCTGGCAGAAACTAGGTTTGGAGCAACCTTTTATACAACATACCACAATAAGCTTCAAATAGAAACATGACCTAGATATAAAAAGTCATATGCAGATAGTTTTCATTAACTCTGGATAGAGGAAGAGTTCTTGACCAAGAACTAGATAGAGAGTATCATAGTAGATAAAATGGACAATTTCAATTATACAAAACTGAAAAAGATTTACATTAACAAAAGCAACATCAGGGCGGAGCCAAGATGGCAGCTGGAAAGCAGGGACTTGTGTGAGCTCCCCACCAGGTCCCTGCAAAAACCTATAAAAAATGGCTCTGAACAAATTCTAGAACTGCAGAACCCAGGAAATAGCAGAGGGAAGCAGGAATCCAGCCCAGGACAGCCTGGATGGTCGCTGGGTAAGGTCTATCGCTCACAGAGCGAAGGGGAGTGGAGCTCAGTGTCGGTGGCGGCAGGATCAACCAGACCAGGAGCCAGGAGGAACAGGCCTTAGGCGCCCTGAATCAGTGAGCTGTGGCAGTTACCAGACTTCTCAACCCACAAACACCAAAGACAACAGAGATGGTTAGTGGGAAAAGCTGCAGGGGACAGAGTTTGCAGTTTGGCCACCGCCCCAGGGGCAGTGGGAGTGGTGCAGCTACAGAACTACAGCTGCAGTTACTCCCAGCCCCAGGCCCACCTGGTAGGAGGAATTAGGTGATGGATCAGAGCAGGAGTGCAGAGCCTGCTTAAGATTTGCGTCAGGCCCAGGTTGGCGGTTCTTGGGGAAGGAGTGCTGGTGTAGCAGAGCTGGCTGTGTAGAAATAGCACTGAAATCAACGTGGCATCCCCTCAAGCTTGGAACAAAGTACTCTTTGGTCTATAAGCAGTCATACCCCAACAAAAAACTCAAGGGTCAAGTAAGTTGGCTGGGAACATGGCCAGGCAGCGAAAACGCACTCAGATTCAGTCTCAGACTTTTTGAATCTTTCTTTGGTGACCTAGAAGAACAAAACATACAGCCAGAAGAAGTCAACAAAGTCAAAGAGCCTACATCAAAAGCCTCCAAGAAAAACATGAATTGGTCTCAGGCCATGGAAGAGCTCAAAAAGGATTTGGAAAAGCAAGTTAGAGAAGGAGAGGAAGAATTGGGAAGAGAAATGAGAATGATGCAAGAAAACCATGAAAAACAAGTCAATGACTTGCTAAAGGAGACCCAAAAAAATACTGAAAAAAATATTGAAGGAAACAACACCTTAAAAAATAGACTAACTTAAATGGCAAAAGAGCTCCAAAAAGCCAATGAAGAGAAGAATGCCTTGAAAGGCAGAATTAGCCAAATGGAAAAGGTCCAAAAGACTGCTGAAGAAAATACTACCTTAAAAATTAGATTGGAGAAAGTGGAAGCTAGTGACTTTATGAGAAATCAAGATATTATCAAACAGAACCAAAGGAATGAAAAAGTGGAAGACAATGTGAAATATCTCATTGGAAAAACCACTGACCTGGAAAACAGATCCAGGAGAGATAATTTAAAAATAATTGGACTACCTGAAAGCCATGATCAAAAAAAGAGCCTAGATATCATCTTTCAAGAAATTATCAAGGAGAACTGCCCTGATATTCTAGAGCCAGAGGGTAAAATAGAAATGGAAAGAATCCACAGATCCCCTCCTCAAAAAGATCCCAAAAAGAAAACTCCTAAGAACATTGTCACCAAATTCCAGAGCTCCCAGGTCAAGGAGAAAATACTGCAAGCAGCCAGAAAGAAACAATTTGAGTATTGTGGAAACACAATCAGGATAACACAGGATCTAGCAGCTTCCACATTAAGGGATCGAAGGGCTTGGAATACGATATTCTGGAGGTCAATGGAGCTAGGATTAAAACCAAGAATCACCTACCCAGCAAAACTGAGTATCATGCTCCAAGGCAAAATATGGACTTTCAATAAAATGGAGGACTTTCAAGCTTTCTCAGTGAAAAGACCAGAGCTGAATAGAAAATTTGACTTTCAAACACAAGAATCAAGAGAAGCATGAAAAGGTAACAAGAAAGAGAAATCATAAGGGACATATTAAATTGAACTGTTTTGTTTACATTCCTACATGGAAAGATGATCTGTATGATTCATGAGACCTCAGTATCACAGTAGCTGAAAGGAATATGCATATATATGTGTATGCATATATATACATATGTGTGCATCTATGTATGTATATATGTAGGTGTATATATACGTGTATACACACACATACATATATATATGTAGACAGAAGGCACAGGGTAAGTTGAGTGTGAAGGGATGATATCTAAAAAAATAAAATCAAATTAAGGTATAAAAGAGGAACATATTGAGGGAGAAAGGGAGAGATAGAATGGGGTAAATTATCTCGCATAAAAGTGGCAAGAAAAAGCAGTTCTCTGGGAAGGGAAGAGGGGGCAGCTAAGGAGGAATGAGTAAATCTTGCTCTCATCGGATTTGACCTGAGGAGGGAATACCATACACACTCATTTGGGTATCTTACCCCACAGGAAAGAAGGAGGAAGAAGATAAAAAAGGGGGAATGATAGAAGGGAGGGCAGACAGGGGGAAGAGGTAATCAAAAACAAACACTTTTGAAAAGGGACAGGGTCAAGGGAGAAAATTCAGTAAAGGGAGATAGGTTAGGAAGGAGCGAAACATAGTGAATCTTTCACAACATGAGTACTGTGGAAGGGTTTTACATAATGATACGCATGTGGCCTATGTTGAATTGCTTGCCTTCCTAGGGAGGGTGGGCGGGGAGAGAAGAGGGGAGAGAATTTGGAACTCAAAGTTTTAAAAACAGTTGTTAAAAAACAACAAAAAAAAAAAGTTTTTGCATGCAACTAGGAAATAAGATACACAGGGAATGGTGCGTAGAAATTTATCTTGCCCAACAAGAGAAGAAGGGAAAGGGGGATGGGAGGGGAGTGGGGTGACAGATGGGAGGGCTGACTGGGGAACGAGGCAACCAGAATATATGCCATCTTGGAGTGGGCGGGACGGTAGAAATGGGGAGAAAATTTGTAATTCAAACTCTTGTGAAAATCAATGCTGAAAACTAAATATATTAAATAAATTAAATATTAAAAAAAAAACAAAAGCAACATCTTTTGCACATGATTCCAATTTTAAAAAGGTCCTATTTAGGATGAGAGAAAATATCTAGTCCTCCATTTTACTTGTTATGTGACCCGGAAGTTACACTAATAACGGCAATGCACTTAGAAGGGAAACAGGTATCTACAGAAAAAATGTTTACCAGCAAATTTCTCTGACATCCAAATTCTGTAGGGAATTGATACAAACATATAAAAGAAAAAGCCATTCCCTAATAGATAAATGATCAAAGGATATACCAAGCATTCTCAAAGGAAAAAGATAAATGCTATCAACAATCATATGAAAAAAATGCTCCAAATTACTAATATGAACATTTAAAAACTCAGATTCTTCCTTATATTCCTCAGATTGGCAAAGATGACAAAGAAAGGAAAATTACAATGGTTGAGAGGTTGTGACTGAATTAATGAATGAATACCTGAGGAGAGGGTTAGGCTAGTGACTTTGCACAGCCCTTCCTCACTTGGTTCTGGTTCACTTGAAGGTCATCGCCTAGCCCTCCTGATGCTGTGGTCCTTTGAGAACAGGGGTTAAGTAACAACCTGTGAGTGGTTTGGGCTGCCCCACTGGGGACCCAACTGGCTAGTTCCAATTGGGCAGCACAGCTCCCGCCTTCTTTCCTTTTCCCTTCCCCTTTCCCTTCCCTGTGCCTTCCCTTTCCTTTCCTTCCATTCCCTTTCTTCCTTCTTCTCCCTCTGTTCACATAGGATATCATACCCTTCCATGTGGGTGCTATACCCAAAGTAATGTATATTTTGATCATTGAAACCTCCCAAGATATCTTGGGGTTTATGGGTTAGATTTCTTTCTTAAGGACCATGCCTTAAACCTAATTCACTCTGGCTCTCATGGATTGGCCAACAATAGGTCCCAGCCTAAGCTTCTCTTAGTTTCACTTAGTAGTCATTTGTTTGAGCCCCGATTGGTTCAGAGTAAATGTAAATAGCAATTGTTTCTGTTTTGACCAGAAACTCTGAGGGTCTTTCCCTCCCAGACTGAATTTTGTTGGTTTTTTATTTTTTTTAACTTAGTAAAAAAGGCCATTCTTTGTCTCATTTCTTACCTAGCCTTAGTCACTGAATGGGCGTTGCCTTAGTTGAACTGAGACCTAGGAAAGACCTTAGCTTAAAAAGGCCAAGGTCCCCCACTGCATTGGTGCCATAGCCAGTCATCCTGATCTATAAATTGCCACTGGACTCGGTTGACTCTGGAGAAGAAAGTGAGGCTGGTGACTTTGTACAGCCCTCCCTCACTTAAATCCAGTTCACTTGCAAGTCATGTTACCATTTTCCTGATGCTATGAACAAAACAATAACAACAATAATGAATGAACGAAAAAGTATTTATTATGTACCAAGACTGTGTTAAGTGCCAGGAAAAGAGTCTGGACCTGTGATGCCATTAGTATAAGGAACTCCTGAGTAAGGAAAACCATAAAGATCTACACCTTTCCCTGAAGTTTATTGCTTTAGAAAGTTGCCTAGAGCATTCAGAGGTTAAGTGACTTGCCCTAAATACATGTCTGGAATGGGAGGTCTTTTTGGCTTTGAGGCTAGATCAGTATCTACTAGGCCAGTGGTTATGAAAGTGTAATAGGCCACCCTACAGTCCCCAGACCCTTTCAAAGAGTCCTCAAGTCAAAACTATTTTCATAGTAATGAAGACATTTTAATTTCTAATAGGTAAATATTGGTGGATATATATAAACTAACATAAACAAGAGCTCCTAGGAAGGCTCTCAATCATTTTTATGAGTTATAAAGGGATCTGGAGACAAAAAACCATGAAAAGCATTATATTAGGCTAAACTACTACCAATAAAAGCAAAAACAGCCCCTGCAATAACAGAACTTCCATTCTAATCAGGGGAAAAACATACAAAGTACAGTCAGGGAGGGGCACCACGAACAGGACAGGTATAAGGATGGGTAGAGCCATCGGGGAGTAGATTGACACATTTCATCCTAGAACTGCGGCAGAGTTGATTTGATCAAGGTTTGTGGCTCTAGAACCAGGGAGTAGAGGTGGGGAGGTTTAGAGAGGGGAGAGAGAGGAGGAAAGGATACCCTAGGTCCAGGCTGCAGGGTAGCACAGGCTATAAGATGTCTAGAGAGAAGGAAATGAAAAGGAACAGAGAAGACAGATCTGTTTAAGCATTGTTAGTAAAGTTCTGAAGTGGTCCAACTATTCTGAAAGGCAGTATCTCAAAAGTCACCATACTATGTATTACCTTTGACCCAGCCATAAAATGATGAGGTATACAACACAGAGATTAAACACAAAGAAAGGATCTTTATGTACAAAAATATTTATAGGAGCATGTTTTGTTGTAACAAAGAACTAGAAACAAAGTGAGTACCCATCAACTGGGAGATGGTTGAACAAACTATGGTATATGAATGCAGTATAATGTTACTGACCTTTAAGAAATGACTTGGGAGGACTTATATGAACTGATACAGAATGAAATGAACAGAACCAGGAGAACCATTTATACAATTACTGAAGCATTGTAAAGGAAAACAACTTTGAAAGATTAAAGAACTCAGTTCAAATAATTTCCCAATGTAATCTCAAAAGAGGGGCAGGTAGGTGATATGGTGGATAGAGCTGCTGCTGCTGTTTTCCTGGGTTCTTGAAAAAGACCATGACATCAGGGAGGTGATGCCATGACCTGCAAGTGAACTGAACTTAAGTGAGGGAGGGCTGTGCAAGGTTACCAACCACACTTTCTCCTCCGGGGCCGTCTGGGTCCAGTGTCCAGATATAGATTAGAACAACTGGAGATGGCCCTGGATGCAGTGGGGGACCTTGGCCTGTGCAAGCAAAGATCTTGCAAAGGCTTGATTAGAAATGAGGCAAAGAGTGGCCCAAACAGAAACAATTCCTATTCACATTCACTCTGAACCAATCAGGGCTTGAACAATGATTAATAAGTGAGGCTTAGGTTGGCACCTATTGTTGGCCAATCAATGAGAGCCAGAGTGATTTTGGGGTTAAGATTAGAAAACTGAGGCCCAGAGAGGTAAGTAATACACTCAAGGCCTCCTAGGCTGGTATCTGGAGCCAGGGCCTCCGACTCTGAACCTGGCACTCATTCAACCATACCTCAAAGTAAAACCCTGAGTTTTGTTTTCTATTTTTCCCAAACAGTTGCCTGACTCTGCCTTCATCTTATACAGCACCAGGCCTGAAGTCAGGAAGCCTCGCCTTTGTGAGCTGGCCTCAGACACTTACTAGCTGTGTGACCCTGGGCAAGTCACGTAATCCCATTTGCTTTAGTACTTCATCTGTAAAATGAGCTTGAGAAGGAAATGGCAAACCATTCCAGTATCTTTGCCAAGAAAATCCCAAATACAAAAAAAATAAAAAAGAAAGAAATTTAGGGGGCAGCTAGGTGGCGCAGTGAGTAGAGCACTGGCCCTGGAGTCAGGAGGACCTGAGTTCAAATCCGGCCTCAGACACTTGACACATGTACTAGCTGTGTGACCTTGGGCAAGTCACTTAACCCCAATTGCCCTGCCAAAAAAACAACAAAAAAAATTAAAAAAAAAAAAAAAAGAAAGAAAATCCCAAATAGGGTCGGAAAGAGTAGGACATAACTGAAAATAACAACAAAAAACTTCATAAGAATGTTAATGAAACATGCCTCCCACCTCCTGATGGAGAATGGAGAGGTGATACAAGGTAGATGCAAAATGAGATATGTATTTTCAGACACCCATTACACCCATTACAACATAAATGTTATTCTTAATCACACTATTGTTATGACGAAGGGCTTTTATTTGGGTTGAGAAAGTAGTGATAGCAATCCCCCCCCCCCAAAAAAAGAAATAAAAGAGTCAAATATAAGAAAAAACAAAAGAGGGTAAGGAAGTTCAGAAATAAACAACAAACAAGGCAATGTCAACATTACTATGTTAAATTTAATATGTCTTTTAAAAATCAAGTTCTATTTAATAGTCACAATTTGATATACAATCCCCATTTTCTAGCTTTCTTGGTATGTTTATGCTTACTGATGAATTTCTAGTTCATTATAAAAGTAAATAAAATGAAAAATATAAAAGAATAAAGAGGCTTTTAGCAAGAGCCTGAGGGGCGTTACTCTCTTTTGGGATAAATGTATGAGCTTTACATATGGTACATGGACCTTAGGATGTCTCTTCACCATCCGTAGACTTTTTTATTTTTATTTCCTTGCTGCTTCTCTGGATCAGTGAAATGTCACTATAATTTGATTTAAGTCTTTTACTCTCCAACTACTTAATGCCTCCACTTAAGATAAAGCCCCAGAAAGGGATGGCTTCTCTCTTCTTTCTTAAATAGGGAAAAATGGGCCTCTTTTCCACAGTTCAATTCTGTCTTCTCCTAGGAAGGTTAACAGATCCTCAAATAGCTATAACAGCTGGGCCTGCTCCCCAGCCACTCCCTGCTCAGAGATTCCTCCCCAGAGGCTTCCCTTTAATAATTGCTGTCAAAACCCACCCTCATCCATTTTGCTGTGCATTAAAAACATGAAGTCTGATTTCTTCCAAAGGTGCCCCATCAGAGGCATGCCAAACACATTTCATTAGGCTGTGAGCCCAGGGAACTTTATTTTAAAGACAAACATTTACTGAATACTCTATCCTAAAGGATATTATTATTCACCAAACCCCAAAAGTTAAAACTTATTTAAACTTAATTTTTTAAAAAATTTAACAACTAAACTTTATTTCCAAAACACAAATAAAACATAAGAGACCAAATAACATTTTTTTTTTGGAGGCAGTAGTACATGCCTAGGCATTCCAGTCACACCTTTTACTCACACCTATGTTTCCCATCTTGCATGCATAGCCATGAGCCATGAAAAAAAAAAAAAGCACATTCCCAGAGATTCTTAATTTCTTTGTTTGTTACAGACTCCTTTGGCAGTTTCGGCAGTTTTGTGAAGTCTTCTAATGTTTTTAAATATATAAAGTATAATACATATGATTACAAAGAAAACCAATTATATTGAATCAAAGCAATTTCCCAAAGTCTGCATAAGACTTTATGAAGCATGCCTCCCACTTCCCAGTGGAGAAGTGATGGAATGTAGGTGCAGAATAGGACATATCTTTTCTGACAACCATAACAACACAAGTGTGTTACATTTGATTTTCCTTTTGTTGCGAAGCGGGGCTTTTATTTGGGGTAGATACACTTAACTAAAATATATTTTTAAAAAGTTCACAGATTCTAGGTTAAAAACCTCTGTGCTGTTGCTTACTGTCTCAGGGAGGGAGAAAGGAGGAAGAGAGAGAGAAGGATAGAACTTGGAATTCAAAATTTAAAAAAAAATTTTTAACATGTAATTGGGGGAAAATGAAATATTATGCATATAAATATTAACTGAAGAAAAATCCCTCTTTCCTAGTCAATTTTCTCCCCCCCAAAGAATATAGTTTTAGATGAACCTTTCAGGTTGTAAAACGCTTGCATAAGGCTACTCCTATTCCTCTTATCAATGCCTATGGACAATTTTTCTTTTGCTATCTCATGGATTAGAAGTTGATACATTTTTGAGGTAGCCACTCTAGAAATCTAGGAAGCTGTTCCATGAAGTTCCCCACCCATTATAACAATCAGTTTTCAAAAACAGGCTCCTGTCTATGGTTTTCTAACCCATGGATTCAGATCCTGGTAATTCAAGTTTCACAATGTCTATCATTTCTCTACTTTCCTTTCTTTTCCCATTGCAACTACTAAAGCCTTAGTTTAGCTCCTGTATCAGTAAGGCAAGATTCACGACCTCGAGGATGACCATGAACATGCATGTATGGTTCAGAATTGCAAAGTATGGAAAACTCTCTAGGTAGAAGGCAGAAAAGTATAACATTTATTTAGGCACCAAAGAATCAAATCCCAGAACTAGTAATTCCAATTCGATATAGCAGTAATTGTATTCCAAAACCAATAAGCTCACCTCAATGTAGCAACAAGGAGATTAAAACACAGTATTACAGCAAAGAGCCAAGTCATCCTGTAACCTTTCCCCCCTGCTAGGGCCTTCCCATAAATAATCACTCACAAAATCCTAACTGTCTGCTTGCCTGTGTCCTCTCCCCCCTCAGTCCTCTGGTCTGCAGCTCTCTTGTCTCCACTCTCCCCTCAGCTGTCTCTTCTGCAGCTCTGTGGGCTCTGTGGAGTTCTTGCTCCTCCTTGGGCTGAATTTTGAATTCTGGCTTCTCTTCTGACTTCTGAATTCTCAGTTCTCGATAGCTATCTTCTGGGTTTATAAACTCTTTTTTTGGGCCGGAGGGCTTCACACCCAATCGGCAAAAGAGTGTGGGAAAGTTCTTTAATCACTGATTGGCATCACAAAGGTATGGGCCTGCCTCTCTAAACTGGCCCCACCAGAGGCCTATTGAATGGTGGGAAATATCTTCAATCACACTATCGCCACAGCTCCCTAATGACCTCTGCCCTAAACAATGGCAATCACCGTCTAACCTTCTCCAAGTCACTAGTCTAATCCATCTTCCAAAAGCTGCCCGATAAATCTCCCTTACCCACACTGCTCACGATGCCTGGAATATTTCTTACCACCAGATTTCTTATCACCTCTCTGATAGAGACCTTTCAGCCTACTCAATAAATTCCAAACCCCCTGGACTGACATTCAAGGCACTCTAGGAGCAGTATCACTCTACCCTCCCGGTCTTATGATCCAGCCAAACTGAAGTCCATCTCACCAAAATGACCCTTTGCTCAATACCATTCCAATACCTAGAATTCTCTGCACCCTCCCCTTCCCCATACCCATTTATGCTTGTTGACATACTACCCATTCTTCAAGACGTTGACCAAATATCACTTCCTCCATGAAGCCTTCACTGGCTCCACAGGAAAAATATTATCTTACCTTTCTAGGAATTCACACAGCACTTTATAGCTGTTCCAGGCAGTTAAACTAATTATAAAAACTGCCATCGAATCATTTACAACCCTTTAAGGTTTAAAAAGTTCTTTGTAAACTTTGAGCCTCAAAACAACCCTATTAGGTAAGTACTACTATATTATTCCCGTTTTACAGATGAGGAACCCAAGATTCAGAGGTTTAAGTGACAAGCTACTTGTTAGAAGTGAGAGGTCTTCCTGACTCTAAATCCAAATCTTTCCACTATATTTTTGGCCATATTCTACTTTCTAATATAGCAATTTGTGGACACAACTTACTCTCATAGAATGAAAGACCTTGGAGAAGGAGACTTTATCTTGCTTATCTTTCTATTTCTGTTAGATCTGAGTGCAGTGTTTTGCACATCCTAATCCCTTGATAAATGTTGCTTGAAATCCTTAGTTCTATGGACGTAGATCTAGTCTCTTACAGTAAGCAGCAAAGTGCATTTGTAGAGGCTAGCGGAACAATCACTTCCTGAAAACCCTGTTACTCAGCTGATAAGCTTGTGTGCATTCTGCTCTGATGAATAAGGATTCATGCCAGATAAGGCATTAGGAAGGTGATCTGCAAAAATATACCACCAATCGTAACAGCCAACATTTACATAATGTTATTAGTGTCTTGCCTGCTCAGTCTTCTTTGATCATTACAACAATCCTGTAAGGTAACTAGCAGCTAGGTGACACGGTGGATAGAATACTGGAGTCAGGAAGACCAAAGGTCAAATCCCCCTCACAATTTGTGATCCTGGGCAAGTCCCTTAACCTCTGTCTGCCTCAGTTTCCTCAGCTGCAAATGGGGATCATAAGAGCATCCAACTCACAGGGTTCTTGTGAGGATCAAATGAGATAATATTCGTAAAGTGTTCTCTTTTAAACTCTTAAAAGCACTACATAAATAGTAGCCAAAGCTCACAAAGGTTAAGTGGTTAAAGCAATAGTGAGATCATAATCTGATAGTAACACACTCTCTCCTTTGATCTTCTTCTCAGCCCTAATTAATTGTTTAGTTCCCTGCATTGTTTAAAGAGAAAGTGGTGGTATGTCTATTTCCAGATCTGTAAAATGAAAGTTTTATAAGAGATGATTTGTTAGATTCCTTCCTGTTATAACTCCCACAATCCTATAATACTACGTAGAGGTTTCACGAAATTCTCATTAAAAAATTTTCTCAGTCAAGCGTGGCGGTACAAGCTTGTAATCCCTGATACCTGGAAGACTGAGGCAGTTCTGGGTTGCAGTAGCAGCAAAGTTTCCCTGTCAACAATATGGTAAGCTACCATATCGCTGAGCACCGGGAAAGGGGCTACCAAGGTATTTAAGGAGGGGGAGAACTAACTCAGGTTGTCAACAGAGCTCATGCCAATCAGTAGTGGGGCTGAACCTATTAGTGGCCAATATACTTCCACAATGGGTAAGAGAAAGAGACAGTCTAAAAAACAAGGATAACAACAGCAATAACTTTTCATTTCATAGTAGAGGCTTAATTGCTAAATCTCAGGGTTATATAGTTGTGAGTGTAGAAGGATGCTTTTTCTTTTAAACCCCACCCTTAGTTGAAATTGAGCAAAATCTGTCTAGCTACTTTTCTGTTGAGAGAAAAGGGGGAACAGAAAATAGGAGAGAAAACAATACTTTTTTAATTTGAAAAATGAAACCCCCACCAATTTATCATAAAAACCTAGCAATATTTTCAATGTTAGCCAGAGCTACAAGAGAAAACAAATAAAAAATTAAATCTGTGGATATTAGCAAAATGGGGGAGGGGGAGTCCAAACAATCAACCTGTTGCTTTTTGACTCAAATTTTTAAAATAGTCTTTCTGAAAATTCAACTAAACCCCTTTACACAATCAGGTTCCAAGTGATGTTAATCACTAACATTAACATAGGCCTTCCAAGTGCATAGAGTCCCTTATACATATTAGCCTCATAATAACCTGGGGAGGTGAAGAGTTAGTGATAGTATTATCCCCTTTTTACAGATGAGAAAACAGGCTCAGAGAGACTAAGTGACTTCCTCATAGTCACATAGATAGTAAGTGTCTAGCTCGGGATTTGAAACTAGTCTTTCCTGATTTCTAATTAAGCACTTACAAAAATTCTAAGATTATTCTGAGTCTGAAAAACTTGAGACACTTCTTCGGTCTCTCGGTTGAGGAATTTGCCTGGATAAAAGTACTTAGTGGGGCAGCTAGGTGGTGCAGTGGGTAGAGTGCTGGGCCTGGGTTCTGGAAGACCTGAATTCAAATCTGGCCTCATATACTAGTTGTGTGATTCTAGGCAAGCCCAGGTACTTTTGCATATTGTAGGGACTTAGTTAAACTGAAGTAAGATCAATGGGCAGAAATTATAAGGAGGTAGATTTGATTCAGCATAAGGAAGACTATCTTAATAATCATAACTGAATTGTTGGATTCAAATAAGGTCATGTAAAAGAGTTTGGTAAGCTACAAATTGCTTGCAAATGTTTCAGTCATTTTAGTTGTTTCTAAACCCCATTTGGGGTTTTCTGGGCAAAGATACTAGAGTGGTTTGGCATTTCCCTCTCCAGTTCATTTTATGGATGAGGAAACTGAGGCAAACAGGATTAACTGACTTGCTCAGGGTCCCACAGCTAATGACTACCCAAGGCCAGATTTCAACTCTGGGAAGATTCAGCTTCCAGACCCAGTAGCTGCAAATGGAGTGTAGGTCAGAAATTTCCTCAGATTGTTAGTTAAATTGGGGTCACAGATTTAGAGCTGTAAGAGAACTCATGTCATCTGGTCAAACCCCATTATTTTACAGATATAGAACTCATTATTTAAAAGATTCCCTTCAGAACTCTTTGTAATGCAGACAACCACACCTTAATTCAACCGTTTGATGTTAGGATATTGTTTAGTTTTATATCTGGGTTTCTTAAAGCAAAGCACACCTGCAGATTCCTTCGCCTTTCTTCTTTGCACCCTCTTCAAGGCACATGGGTCTGCAACAGTCAAACTAGCTGGGGAAGATCCTTTGAACTAGCTGAAAGTCCACTGTTTACATCCTATAGCCCTCCTCTGCTCTGGTAACTATGAGGGTGTTTTCCCCTGAGTTACCAGGCTAAAACACTGCCATTGGAACCATGTGCCATAGAATAAGCAAAATTACAACCAAATGACCTATGCCTCTGGCCAACACTAAGGTTCTGTGATTACCTGATTCTCCCTGTTCCTGGGTCCTTATGACAATTCCTGGGTCTGTCTCTGTGATACCCCAGGTTCTACTCTGGTGGCAGATGTTACATGACTATCATAAATCCCACCTGCATGCGGACTGTAACTACCTGCCTGGGCATTTCTATACAATCACAGAATGCCAGAGTAGGAAGAGCCCTTAGTGATTATTTACTCCTAAGACTTCATTTTACAGATGAGGCCCAGAAAGGGATAACTTGCCAAGTTGGTAATAGCAGAGTTGGGAGAAAAACTCAGGGTTTTTTTTTTTTTTACTCCAATCCAGGGCTCTTTCCATTTCATAATTGCTACCGTCGTGTCCTTTTAAAAAATGAATATTTGTCATGGAGAGGTGGAGGAGGAAAGGAGGTTTAAGGAAGCGCACACACATACAACACTCCCTGGTACCATCAGGAAGGAAATGCCCAACATATAAAAAACAGACAACGCATTCCCTAAATCCTACATACAGTAGCAACTGTCAAAACAACATTCTCTAGCCCAATAATTGCATTATGGGGCAATCCAGCAGGCCTCCTAAGGAACTAGATTTCCTGTATGAAATCTCTGTGAATTCATTTCAGTGATAGCACCAGAGTACATGATGAACTGTGACTCTGCTTGGGATTAAATTAACTGGAAGAGATTTTTTTTCCTTCTTTTTTGATCAGTCACTGGCCTCATTTTAACAATACTTCTACTTGAGATGACTCTGGAAGCTTCAGGAAAGGCCAACTTGTACACATATTCTCTGGGGTCTGCATTTGCTGTGCCAGGAATAGACTTGCTGAGATCATATGACAAAATTCTGAAGCCTCCTCTGCTTACTGTATGCTTGCCTGAGGAAAGCTATCTCTGCATCCCTGGATTACACGTAATTCATCCTTCAGGGACACCTTCATCAAGGCTAAAACCAGTCAGTCAATAAATATTTATTAAGTACCTACTATGTGCCAAGCACTTTGCTAAATGCTGAGGGTACAAAAAGAGGTAAAAGACAGTCCTGTTCCTCAAACGGCTCACAATCTAACGGAGAGACGTCAAGTAAACAAATAGGTACAAACAAGCTGTAGGATAAAGAGAAAATAAATGAGAGGGAAGGCATTAGAATTAAGACAGGTTGGAAGAGCATTCCTGTAGAAGATGGGATTTTACCTGGGACTTGAAGGAAGCCAAGGAAAACAGTAGGTGGACATAAGGAGGATATGGAGGATGAGAGAGAATGCCAGAGACATGCTCAAAGCTGAGAGACTGCGTGTCTTGTTTGTGGAACAGCAAGGAAGTCAGTGTCACTGGACTGAAGAGTATGCAATGGAGTAAGCTATAAGAAGGCAGTTAAGTGACACAGTGGATAGAGCAATATGCTTGTCTGGGCCTGAACTCATCTTCCTGAGTTCAAATCTGGCCTCAGACACTTACTAGTTGTGAGACCCTGGGAAAGCCATTTAACCCTGTTTGCCTCAGTTTCTCATCTGTAAAATGATCTGGAGAAGGAAATGGCAAACCCATTCCAGTATCTTTGCCAAGAAAACTCCAAATAGGGTCACAAAGAGTTGGACACAACCGAAACTAGTGAACAAAAAAGGTGTAAAAAGATTGGAAAGGTATGTGTAGGGGAGGGGAGTTAGGTTATGAAGGGCTCTGAACATCCAGAACACGGGGTATAGATTGTGAGTTCAGTTTTGGACATATTGAGTTTAAGGTGTCTGGACATTCAGTTTGAGGTGTCTGAAAGGCAATTAGAGATTCGAGACTGGAGGTGAACAAAGAGGTTAGGGTACACAGGTAGATTCGAGAATCATTAGCATAGAGATGGGAGCTGGTAAGATCATAAAGTGAAGGAGTATAGAGCAAAAAGAGAAGAGGTCAAAGGACAGAGCCTCACGAAACATCTACTGTTAGAGGGTGTGACCTGGATGGGAATCCAGCAAAGAAGACTGAGAAGGAGCCATCAGATAGGTAACAGGAGAGAGGGGTGTCCCAAAAACCTAGAGAGAAGAGAGTTTCAAGGAGAAGAGGGTGATCAACACTCAAAGGCTGCAGAGAGGTCAAGAAAGATGAGGACTGAGAAAAGTCTATTGCATCTGTCAAGTAAGAGAACCCTAGAAACTTTGGAGAGAGAAGTTTCAGTGGAATGATGAGGTTGAAAGTCAAATTGTGAGGGGTTAAGAAGAGGGTGAGAAGTAAGAGAGCAGAGGTATCCACTGATGGTCTTTTGAAGGAATTTAGCCACAAAGGTCAGAAGAGACGTAGGACAATAGTTAGAGGGGATGGAAGGATCAAGTGATGCATGTTTGTAGGCAGAAGGGAATGAGCCAGCAGACAAAAAGATATTGAAGATAAATGACAGTGGGGATGACAGAAGGGGCAATCTGTTGAAGGAAACAGAATGGAATGGGATCACTTGATGTAGAAAGGTAAGGATTAGTACGGTGTAAGGCCATGCTATAAATCTATCATTCTATCTATGTCACTCTTATTGAACTTGATGCAAAGAATTTTAAGTTATAGGACAGATAAAGAACCACTTTATTTACTTCTTTAATAATTTGAAGCCTCAATATGATGGAGCAAACAAAAGCTTATTTTTTATTTGGTTCTTTAATAACTTGAAGCCCCCAAGTGATCAAAATGGTAACAAAAATAGAATTATCTAAAAAAAGGACATGACAAGGAATCTAACAAAGGTCTTCTGACATATAGAGAAAGGGAAGAGGAGGGGCAGATAAGGGCGAGAGAAATCAAAGAGGACTTTACTGTTCCCAATTGCAAAGGAGAACAGTGGGGTTGATTCTGGACTTGATTCAACGTGGTTCAAGAGCCAATTTACCTTCTGGCTCATGGGGAAATCAAGAAAATGTGAGAGCTGGAAGGGACCACAGAGAGAAATAATTTAGTCCAGGGAGTCTTAACTTTTTTTTAAAAAGTATCATGGATTGCCCTTGGCAGTCTGATTAAGCCTGTGGACATCTTCTTAGAATATTTTTAAATGCATAGATTAAAATACAGAGTTTTACAAAGGAAATCACCATATTAAGATAGTTATTGAAATAAAAAAAAAACAGAAACAAGCTTACATGGTTCAGGTTAAGAACCTTTGACTCAAGTCCGATTCTCTCATTGTATATAATGGGGAAACAAAGTCCTGATCTACCAACCCTTAGTCTAGTGACTGCGGTCAAAATAGTATTTATTTTACATAGTGTGAAAAAATATTAAAACCTCCTTTTGAGTTCAACCAAAAGTATGAAAAAATAAATATTTTCCTCAGTCTAAAGTCCTTTCCGGACTTACCTGAAAGACGAGAACTATAACAGCATTTAATCAAACTTTTCAAGGAACAATGTTCTCTAATACAATCCTTTTCCCCCTTTCTCTTAGGCCTAATACTT
Source organism: Trichosurus vulpecula (assembly GCF_011100635.1). Classification (NCBI taxonomy): domain Eukaryota; kingdom Metazoa; phylum Chordata; class Mammalia; order Diprotodontia; family Phalangeridae; genus Trichosurus; species Trichosurus vulpecula. Next base: position 305,248,330 of record NC_050575.1, read on the forward strand.
TTCATTTAAGGAAGTGTGCAAAAAGGTTAAAAAAAAAGGAAGAAAACTGAGGCCCCAGAAAATGGATTAATGGTGGTAACCAGATTTAGAATGATAAATACCTTATGTCTAGTTAAAATCACTTCCCCTGAAGAATACTGATTAGCTGGAAAAGAGAGCCCTTGAAAGGAGTGGTCATAGGGAGTGGAAAATGATTTTCCAAGATAAGTGACCAATTTTCTAGATTGATGAAGTGATGAAGCAAACTATTAACTTTTACCTTATTCTATATTGTGTTTTATCCTATTATGAAATTTTTTTTTTCTGGAAGAAAGGAATGATTTATTATGTGTCACTGTGCTCAGCATTTCACAAATATTTCATTTGGTCCTCACAACAACCCTGGGAGACAGATGCTAATATCACCCCCATTTTACAGATTTGGAAACTGAGGCAAACAGAGGTTAAGTCACTTGTCCAGAGTCACACAGCTAGGAATTCTCTAAATCTGGATTTGAACTCGGGTCTTCCTGACTCCAGGAGCAGTGCTCTATCCACTGTGGCACTTAGCTGTTCTAAGGGAAGGATTATTCAGAGGAGTTATCATCAGCTTGGAAAGAAAGGATCTACACTTACAGAATCACAGACTTTTAAAATTGGAAGGGACCTCAGCAGCCAGCTCGTCCAATCCATATGCTAAAGGAATACTGCTGCTTGAAGACCTTCCGGGATGGGGAACACATGCCCTCTGAAATTCTGCTAGCATGTTTTTTTTTCCCCTGAAATCTGGTCTAAATTGGATTCTTTGCAGCTCTCACCCCATCACTGCTAGTTCTGCCCTGTGGGGCCCAAACAGAACAAGTTTAATTCCCTCCCTACAAGCCAGCCTTTCAAATACTTGAAGACAGCCATCATCTCTCCTCCCAGCCCCCAAGTCCTCCCTTCTCCAGACTAAATATCCCCAGTTTCTTTATCCAATCTTCACATGACTGGACTCAAGGCTCTTTATTATCCTAGACACCCTCCTCCAAATACTCCAGATGCTTATTAATGTCCTTCTGTGGTTCTCAGAACTGCCCACAACTCTCCAGAGGTAGTCTGACCAAGGCAAAGTACAAAGGAGCTAACCACTTCTTTATTCCTGGAAGCTATCCTCTTTCAGGCCAGCCCCCAAATTAGCTTTTTTTGGCTGCTGCATCACACTGCTGATGCATATTAAGTTTGCATGGAACTTTTTCAGACCAACTAATGTCTAATCATGCTTACCCATCTTGTACTTGCGAAACTGATTTTTTGTACCCAAGTGTAATATTTTACATTTATCCTTATTTAATTTAATCTTATTAGATTGAGCCCAATGCTCTAGCCTGAAAACCTCTTTTTGGAGCCTAGACAGACATCCAGTATATTTGTTAGCCATCCCTTCTAGCTTTGTGTCATCTGCATACTTGATAAGCACATCATCAGTACTTTTATCCAAGTAATTGATAAAAATATCAAAAAGCACAGGGCCAAGCATAGATCCCTTGGGGTATTCCATTGGAGAATGGTCATGTTCCATGTTGCCATTGCATTATGAGAGACTAGTCTTTGAATCTAGCCATCCTACTGGTTCTGAATCCATCTAATTATATTATGACCTGGCCCACATCTCTCCATCCTCCCTACAAAAATATTATTAAATACTTTCTCAAAAGCGGCACTAAAGGCTAGGTAAAGTATACTACAGTATCTCGTCTTCCATCTCCTAGTTTACTAAACCTATCAAAAAAGGAAGTGAAGGCCTGTCTGTGATGAAGCCATTCTGGCTGGCTCTTTGCAACCACCTTTTTAGATGTTCATCAACTGTTTCTTTAATGACCCAGTTTGGTCTTTTCCCAGAAATTCAATTCAACTCATAGCCTAGTTTGTTTTCTTCCTCTTTTTTTGGAACATTAGGACATTTGTCCTTTTCCAGTTTTGTGGAATCACTCCTATTTTCTATGACCTGATAACATTGCATGAGTAGAATCCTTTCCCACATCACATAGACAATGTTCTTGTTTCACTCCTCATTTTATTAATAGCTTTTTAAAAACAAGATCTGACTATCCATCTACATGTAGTTTTTTAGACTCCTAATAAATGCTTTGGGGATCCAAAGGTGAGTGTCCTCATCACTTACAAGAGCCCTGTGTCTATCTCAGAGTTTCAAGGCAAATACCCTAAGGCAAGAGGCCCTGGAAGAGCATGAAATGTGAACACTGTGCAACCACACAAGTTGCACCCACCTTAGGGCATGAACTAAGAGAAGCCTGGAGAAATAGTTTCTTGTTATTCAGGTCCTCTATACTGAGTGTATTTTCTCCCTCAAGTTACACTCATAATAACTGAAATTCATATAGCATTTTGAGATAGCTAGGTGGCTCGGTGTCTAGAGTGCTGGGCCTAGAATCAGGAAGACCTGAGTTCAAATCTAGTCTCAGACACTTACTAGCTAAATGACCCTGGGCAAGTCACTTAACCCCAGTTTGCCTTAATCCCCTGGAAAAGGAAATGGCAAACCACTCCAGTGTCTTTGCCAAGAAAACCCCTTGGACAGAATTGGCCTGCTATAGTCCATAGGCTCATTAAGTCAGACACAACTGAACAAAAATGTATAGGCATTTTAGGGCTTAAAAAGCACTTTACACACAATGCCTTGTTTGATTTTCACTATAACACTGTGAAGTAGTCACTACAGGTATTATTTCCATTATACAACTTAAACTTAGAGGTTAAATTGCCATGATTACAAAGGCAGTAAATAGCAAAAGCTGGATTTGAACCTATGTCTAGACCAACTCCAAGTTCAACATTTTCCATTTAAAAAATTATTTTTCAGTGAACAAAGATGTATTTTCTTTCCTTCCCACTCCCCCACCAATAAAAAGGAAAAACAGCCCTTATAACAAATATGCATTCAAGTAAAACAGATTCCATCGTTTGCCATGTCCAAAACACCATGTCTCATTCTGCACCTGAGTCAATCATTTCTCTGTCAGCAGGTAAATAGCATGTGACGCTCTTTTTCTACTGCCTCTAACTGCTCTCACTATCAGATCCCTTGGGCTACTCCATTGGAAAGTGGTCATGCCCCATGCTGCCACAGCACTGTTAGGGACTAATCTTTGAGTCCTCACCCCGCTGCTTCTGAATCCATCTAACTACATTATCGTCCAGTCCACATCTCCCCATCTTCCCCACAAAAATAGCACCTTACCCTAATCCCTTCTTCTATAGCGTGACCCCCCCCCAAAAAAAAGAGATTTTGATTTTGGTAACATTTTAAAATGCATTTATATTTTCTTATCAGAACAAACATTTGAAAAATCAATACCCTTTCATGTGACATTATCCTGTCAACAGCCAGTACATTTTCTTTCTTATCATACTGGGTCATTTAATGACATAGCTGCTGTACATGTGAATTTATGGACCTTATATAATAACTCTGTTACTCATAGGTTGGAAAACACTGGGCCCTATTGTGATCAGCACTCCAAACCCTCAGGGAACAGAGATTTTCCTACCCTTGAGCCAATAGTGTGAGTCTAGTGGAGTTCATAAAATCAGCCTGGAATGTGGGACACTTCAGAGTGTGAGGTCATTTGTTCTTTCTACCCACTTTGAGGAACTGTAAGATGTGGAGCTCAAACGAACCCTTAGGGCCACCTATTATACTTACCACTCCCCCCTTTATAGATGAAGAAATTGAGGTCCAGAGCAACTAAGTGATTTACTAGATCCTAGTATAGTAGATCCTCTATAACAAATTCAGCAAACTGTTATACCACATTGTCTCCCCAAACAGATAAAGGCAAAGGGAGAAAGGCAGGGCCAAGGGTGGCACTAAAGTGGATTTAGGATGTACTGGTAGTGAGAAGAAGGGGAAAAAGAACAGAGATGCAATGGAGAGATGGAGGAAGAAAAAGAAAGAAACATAAGGGGATAGAGAGATGGCGGGCAATGATGCAGATGGAGATGGGAGGAAAAATTAGAAAGTTACAGGGATAAGGACTGGGCAGTAAATAGAGATGGCAAAGAGTCATCAGTCTTCATCCTGACCAAACACGATCCACTCATCTTCGAATCATTCTAGATATCCTCCACCTTACCCAATCACCCTCTGCTAGCCCTCCTGTAAGAAGAGTGTATGGTTAAAGGGAATCTCTCTGGGGACTAAGAGCTTTGGTTAGGGTTCTGAGAAGGATTCCAGTATGCATTGGAAATTGCTGAAAGACAAAATTTGGCTTGATAGGGGGAAATTTTTTTGTGGTAATTAAACAGCTCCAAAAATAGAATGGACTTGCTTGGTAAGTGGTGAGTCTCCCATCACTGGGGGTCTTGAAGGGGAGACTAGAGATGGCCATTTGTCAATGTATTGCATAAGATATTCCCTTCCAAGTTGTGATTGGACCAGATGATAGCCTTTGACATTCTATAATTCTAGAAAGTAGCAAAACTAAAACTAGAACTCAGGTCTTTTGATCCCAAGTCTACCATACTAAACTTCTGATTGGCCCAACAGTGTTACAGAAACATGTCACAACTTTACCGTACAGTCAGGTTATAATGTATGAATGATGTTAATGAGAAATAATATTAATCCAGACAGCCTTCAATATCTTGTACAATTACTTGTATTTGTTTTATTCTCTCTTTCCACTAGGGGGCAAGTAGCTAAATGTAATCACAATACCTTGTGCATAGTATATGGCAGGTACTCTTCTGCATAAGTGAAACTAACTTTTTCTCCTATGCCCTACAATCCAACCCCCCCCCCCCCTTTTTTTTCACAGTGAGGAATTTGCCAACGTTGATATTCACTTTTCTTGCATTTTAGTCCTAGATCATAAGGGAAAGGAATCTTATTTTCTGTTATTTTTAGGACTCAAGTGATACTTTGAAACAGATTTCAGAACGTCTTGAGGCATAGGGACTGAAAGGACTCTCTATCTTTAAAAAGTAACAATGGACTCTGCAGTGTTTCCTGGGGCTAAGTAGGCTTAGTATTTACTGGAGGTTCATTGTTTTCCTGGTTGCCTTTCCTCCCCATGGATCCCAACAGGATATCTGCAAACTTCTGGGGAAGAAAAATGAATCCTTCAGCTTTGTGAACAAAGGCCAACAAAAGGAAACCTTCTGCTTATATTCCACAAATAGGAGAAATGTGGAGTATGGCACAGCCAATCAGAAGATTCTTGCCTCCTCAATGCTTCAGTAAACTAAGCCTAAGATTGTATTCTGGCTGCTACATCCCATTTCAGGTTCATTAGTCAGTTTGCAACCTACTAATTCCCTAAATGTTTTTAATATCTTTTTTTACTGCTAATGTTTAGCCATATTTTCCCATCTGCTTTTGTGTGATTGATTTTCAAATCTAAATACAAGACTTTACATTTATCCCTGTAAAGTTTCTTTTTGTTAGATGTGGCCCTTCTTTCCAGCCTTTCATGGTCTTATCCCGTGATCCATCGTATTGGAGATTTCCCTCAAGCTTAATATCATCTACCAAAGGGATTAACACTCCGCCTATGCCATCTTCCAAGGGACAGATAAAAATACTGAATAGCAAAGACAGAGTCCTGAGACATTCCAGAAGGAACTTTTATCCAAGTTGGCATCCACCCATCAGTCACTGTTCTAGGGACCGGATTGCTTCACGAGTTCTTAATTCACCTCAGTGAACTATCACAGAGCCCTCCTGGTCAGAAGAATGTTGTGAGCCTCTTGTCAAATGCCTTTCTGAAATAGGGACATATTGTGTCTCCACATTTCCCTGTTCTGCCAGTCTGGTAACTTTGTAAAAAAAAAAGTGTAAAAGCGGTCATTCTGTGAGGGAAGATCTGTGTGAAAGGCAAAGCTGCTGCTAGGGGGGATGGGTAAATCCAGCTTGCAAGACTTCTTTTATTATCCCACCAGTGTTGGAATCTTTTCTTCCTTCCTTCTTTTCTCCCCTCTTCCCATCCTTTCTTCCTCCCCTTCCTTCCCTTCTTCAAATCTTCTCTCCTTCTTTCCTTCCCTCCCTCCCATATTCTCTCCTTCCTTCCCTTTCTTTTTCCTTCCTTCCTTCCTGGACTGGAAAGCTGATGGTTCCCTTGGCATGAGTAGGGAAATGAAGAAGAGGGGAGGTATAAGGAGAAAGTTCATGAGTTCTTTTTTGAACACATTGAGTGTGAGATGCCTCTGAGACATCCATTTGGTGATGTCCAGTAGAGAGTTAGATAGAAGAAACAAGTGTTATGGACTATGGAGGTAGAACACTTGTGGGTGATGATTATGGATCATATATAATAAATATAATAATATATGTAATCCAAGGTTATGGATTGAGGGTGCAAATCACAGTAACTGAAAAGGTGGGAAGCAAGGATGGTAAAAGGGGAGTCTACATGTAAATCAGAGTCCCCAAATATAAGGCTAAGATTTGGGGTACAAAGGAAGAAAATGAGCCAGGTACTATTGAAAAAGGAGGGAGAAAGAAAGACCTGGAAACCTGTAAAGAACAGCTAGGATATGTAGCTAAATGTGGGACCAGGTTTTACCTATGTAGGGAATGACCACAAAGTAGAGAGAAATAAACGGTAGTCCGTGGCAACAGCTGGCAGTCAACAAACAAAAGAAAGGGAACAGAAGGCTTCTTAAAAGCAGCTAAGAATTTTGTAATCTGAGAGGTTATGCCGAGTAAGAAAATACACTCTTTAAGAGGTGAAGTCAAATCTTCGACCAACAGGAGGAATGGGAAGCATGGAGAAAATAAGAACATTTTTTCCTCTTATGTTTTTTGTTTTTTTTCTCCACCAAAGTACCACAGTGGAATGTACACTGTATTCAGAATAAGGAGGCCTGGGCTGGATTCCCAGCTCTGATACTTATTAGCTATGTGACCTTGTACAGAGAGGCAGGGTGGTAAAGGAGTCAGGGGACCTAGGTTCAAATTCCAGCTCTGACACTTGCTACCTGTGTGACTCTAGATAAATCACTTTGCCTGTGTAAGCCTCAGTTTGCTCATCTGTAAAATAAGGGGGGGGCTTAGACTAGATGACCTCTAAGGTCGCATTTCAGCTTTTAAATCTATGATCAAATCAATAAGCATCTATGTGTAAGGCAGTGTACTAGGAGTGAGGGAAATAAAGAAAAAAAATCTATCAAGTAATTGCTAACAATTCTAGTTTACTCCATCTCTTTAAGCTTCAATTTACTCATTTGAGAACTATTTGCACTGTTTACCTCATAGGGTTGTTGGGAGGAACCTGTCTGATAATCTACAGAAGTATGAGCTGTTATTATACATATGAAGCTTTGCTTCCTTTTGCTCATTACTATTGACTGGGTGGGCTTTCTTCACTGGATCCTAATGATGGACACTATCCATAAGGGGTGAGGTGGCAGTCCTTCCAGAAGAAACCAAGAGGTCACGACCTCTGTAAGGTCAATGGGGAATAAGATCTTCCCCGCCCATCAATAGGTCTTATGTGTAGCCCATTGAGTGAAGTTTGCTTGCTTGTAGGAAGGTTTACACACTTTTTATTAATTTCTAATTAGGCACTGACTCAGGAGGGTTCTAGCTCTGAGCCTATTAGCTGCAAGAGTGTATATTCTGAGAGATGGGCTTTCGCTTTGGGGGCTCGCTTACAAGGAGGATCTTGTGATTCCCTGATTGAGACTCTGAGTGGCAGTATGTTTAGAACTCCCCACCTGCTCAGAGGTAAAGGCTCTCTCGATCTGGTGGTGAATGTAAAGTATATATAGCAGTATTGTTTTGACTCAGGCATTAGAGCCCTCCCTGTTGGTCTTTTTTTTCTCTTCTCTGTATTTTTTTCTGTTTAATTAAAGAAGATTGTTGACCCCTGGAACAGTAAAGCAGATAAAAGAACCTGAACTAGTAGCTATCCTGCTATCCTATGCCAGTGTGGTTGCCATTACAACCTCCTCCAACCTGAATTTCAAAAGGAATCCCCTCTGTCCCATCCCCAATAAGTGGTCAGCTAGCCTTCAATCAATCAATCAAATCTAATCAAAGAGCATTTATTGAGTGCTTACTATATACCAGGCGTCATGCTAGCTGGTGACGGTAAAAAAAAAAGAATGAAATGATCCTTGCTGACAGTAAGCTTACATTCTAAAGAAAGAGACAAGAACATATAAAAATATACACAGAACATAAAGATTTGTTTTGCTTCAGTATAATTAATTATTAACAAGGGAAGGCTTTTATTTTGTGGGAAGAGTTGTTGGAGGAAGTGGGTGAGTACGGATAATGATGGAAGAAAAGAAAGAAAAACACATCAATACAGCATTAAAAATAGATGAGATAAGAAGGAATTTCTGAAGGGGATACAGGTAAGCAGGGCAGTGTTGTTACTACCATGTTAAATGAATACTTCAAAAATATGCACAGTTTTATATACAATCTTCTTTTTCTGTTCTTTGTATTTGGAAATGTTGGGGTTTGTCAATGTTTAAATTTATAACGAATATACATCCATATATGTACATATGTATGTATGTGCATAATATATTTATAGATATGTGTATTTGTGTGTAAAATAAAGGAATCTAAGTAGGAAGCAGAGGTAGTAGTCAATGCCACTTGAGAAAACGCTTGAGGAAAGATATAGCAAAGATCCTGGCCTTCCTTCAGTTCCCCTGTCCCTAGTCCACCCCATTTAGCTTCATAGAATGTGGAGAAGGCAACTTGACACAGTGGACAAAGCACAGAATTTAGAGTTAGAGAACCTGGGTTCAAATGCTGGCTCTGCTATTTATTACCCATGTGATCTTGAGCTGTCAAATCATCTCTCTGGGTCTCAGTTGTGCAACTGAGTATCTGTAAAATAAAAGGGTTGAACCAGATTAGCTCTAAGGTTCGTTCTCCATCTAAATGAGCCTAAGGAGAAGTGCCACCTTGATTTCAGTTGCAAGAGGGACCTTTGGAGGAGACATTCTCTTCCATCCTTTCCCACAAAAATCTCTGGCAGGAGACTCAGAATGTGTCACTCCAACTACACTACACCCCTTCCTTTTTTATCTTTTTATCTTGGATTTTGCGCTATTTGTTTCTATTACATCTGTGGTTTGAATGAAGAAGGACATGAGGGCTGAGGATCCAAGACTGCAGATCACACATCTGAGGGAATGGGAAGATGTGCTGCCAGAGTAAGATGATAAAACCCTTTTTTGGTACTGTAGCTATGAATCATTCTCGAATTCCTTTTTTATTTGTTTTAATTTGCATTACTTTGTAGTCTTACAGACTTTTTCGTTCTGTGTGCTCTTTGTCATTTTTTGTATGATTCAGTTGAAAAATTCACTGGATTTGGGTTGGAATCTTGGCTCTGCTTTACCCCACCTTCAGGTCTGGCTTTAGTTTCCTCACCTGTAAAATGAATGGATTTACCTGGGTGACTTCAGAAGTTCCCTCAAGGTGTTTTCTCCTATACTTTTACTCTCTCTGAGGTAACAATGCAGCACCTCCCATATTTCTTGGCAATATGCACATTCTTCATCTTAATGGCAACATATAATTAAGGATGTCCTCCTGCTTACTATCAATGTCCTTCCTAAAATATACTGCCCAGAACTGAACATAATATTCCAGATGTGGTCATCCCAGGACAGCAGAGAGAGGGATCATCATGTCATTCTTTCTGCCTCTCATGGGAGCCTGTGATGACAGTAGCTTTCTCAGCTGCCTCATCATATTAACAAGGTAGCATGGATAGAAAGCTGGCCTCAGCATCATGAAGACTTGGGCGCATGCTTCATGCCATGTGACACTTGCAGGCAAGCCACAATCGCTTGATCCACCAGGTCACTCTCTAAGACTATGACACGCAGAGCAGGGAGCAGCCTGCCCCAATAAAGTTTACTCATTCATGCATTTCCCATATCGACGAAAGGTCCAGTTTCTGTGTCCTGGTCTTATGACCCTATTGATGTATATTTAACCATTAATTTACTAAAAACCTCAAATCCTTTTGAGCTGAACAGTCCTTCACCATATGCTTGTAAAGGTGACTGTCTTTTAACCCAAGCACAGGATGTTAAATTGGTTGGTAGACGTGTCAAAAGTCCCACTCACTTGCAACATGACTTTAGGTAAATCACTTCAACTTCCCAAGGTACAGTTTACTCATCTGTAAAATGGAGATAGCAATCCTTATGCTCCCTACCTCTCAGCACTGCTGGGAAAAAAGTCCTTTGTAAAATAGCATTCAAATTCTAGTTATCATTGGCAGCTTCCTCTCACCGCGGTTCTTGGGGAATACCAGGCTGCACTGTCACCAGCAGTGTATGAATTCATCTGCTTCCCCACAGCCTTTCCAACATTGGTGTTTTTAATTATTTTTACTAAGTAAACAGGTCTGAGGTGGTACCTCATGATTGTTTAAATGTGATTTTTTTAAAAAAGTTCGGAATGGCATTGAATATTTCCCCAACTATTTATTTCCTACTTGTTTAATTTTTTTTTTTTTGCGAACTACTTGTTCATTTCCTTACAATTTTTGTCCATTAAGAGCCAGATTTTTATTATTGATTTCCTATAAGATTTGAAACTCTAGTTTTTGCTGGCCAAATAATAATGATAACAGTTAGCACTGATATAGCACTTTACAAATACGATCTCATTTTGTCCTCACCACCCTGGGAGGTAGGTGTTATCATTACGCCCACTTTGCAGAAAACAAAACTGAGGCTTGCCCAGGGTCACACAGCTAGTAAGTGTCTGAGGCTGAATTTGAATTCAGCTCTTCCTGACTCTAGGTCCAGCAGTCTATCGACTGGACCACCTTGCTGCCTTAGGATTATTCCCCCCCTACCATTCACTGCTTTGCTCTGTCTTAAGTTTTATTATTTTAAATTGTACATTAAATATATACTAATGTATGCATAACATCAAACCTATCAAAAATGTCCCTAACGTTTCTTCTGTTGCTTCAGTTGTCAAGTACTTACTTCCCTTCCAAGATGGACATAAGTTATTGTTCATTGTTTTTCAGTTGTGTCTGACTCTCTGTGACCCCATTTGGGGTTTTCTTGCCAAAGATACTGGAGTGGTTTGTCATTTCCTTCTCCATTTTACAAATGAGGAAACTGAGGCAGAATTAAGTGACTTGCCCAGGGTCACGCAGCTAGTAAGTATCTGAGGCCCAATCTGAACTCAAGTCTTCCTGACTCCAGGCCTAGTACTCTGAGTCCACTCTTCCATTTTCTTCTCATTTATTCCTCACTCCATCTGAGATTTGTTGTAGTTTGAGGAATAAAGGAAGCAGTACAGTACAGTGGGCAAAGCGGCATCAGAGGCCTGGGTTTGAGTCCTGACTCTTGGCAAGTCTGGGCCTCATTTTCCTCATCTGTAAAATGGAAGAGGGGAACCTGATCATTTATTAGGGTCTCCTCCCACCTTAAAGCTGTGGGCCAATGTTCTAAATCTATTTTTCTCCATATTATCTAATTTTACCCAACAGCATTCATTACATGATAATTTATTACCCATTATTTTATTTTATCTGGTTTATCAGTGATTAAAATTTTAAATACATTTTTATCCAAATGTTTCTGAAACCTTCATCCTAATTGATTTTTTTTCCATTTTCCAACTGAAACCAAATAAGTACCAGCCTATTTTGGTTAAAGAAACAAAACAAAACTCAACTATCTTTTTTTTGTTTAATTGTAGATGGGTGAGTTCCACCCCCTATCATTCAATTCAATAGAGTTTAAAATAATAATATATATTATATATTTATATTTTTAATAATAATAATAAATTTAAATTGTACTTTAAAGTACACAAAGGACATTATACACATAATCTCCACTGAGTCAGGCAGGTACTACAGATATTATCTCAATTTTTCCAGATGTGAGGCCCCAAGATGTCAAATGATTTTCACATGGTCATACATGGTAACTGACAGTGGCATATTTAGAACCCAGGTCTCCTTGCTCTACGTACCTGGAGCAGATCCCAAACTTTTTGGTCTCTGGATCCCTTTACACTCTTAAAAATTATTGAGGAATTCTTACCCCGCCCTTTCATCCCTCAAGAGTTTTTGTTTATTTAGGTTATATCTATCTATAGTTACCACATTAGAAATTAAAACATCTTAGTATTATTATGAAAAAAGTTTTGACCCCTCCCCCCAGGAGCCCTTGAAAGGGTCCCTAGAAACCCTAGAGCTTTCAATGTCTTACTTTAAGAATCACTGCATTATACCCTACTTCTGCTCTTATTATGAGAGGCAGCTAGGTGTCATAAGTGGATAGAGAACTAGGGCTGAAGTCAGGAAGACTCATTTCCTGAGTTCAAAACTGGCCTCTGAAACTTAACAGTTCTGTGACCCTAGACAAATCGCTTAACCCTGTTTCCCTCAGTTTCCTTATCTGTAAAATGAGCTGGAGAAGGAAGTTGCAAACCACTCCAGTATATTTCCCAAGAACACCCCAAATGGGGTTACCACAAGTTGGACATGATTGAAATGACTGAACAATAACACAAACTCTTATGTATGAGGTACTGTTCTTGGGATTAAAAAAATATATTAATTAAATTTCCTACAAGAACTTACATTCAACTGGAATAACTTTTTCCCCTCAGTCTAATATTTGATATCTTTATATACTTAATCCCTGTATAAATGTTACCTATTATTTTGTCCAATTTTATATGGGCCCCACTTAGGATTTTAATCATCACAGAGTGAATGCTATAAATTCGATTGGAGAGTAAATAGTGCTGTGGTCTTTTCTGAGATTTTTCTCCTGAAACAGGAAAAAAAAACTATCTATTTATTTGCTGCTTTTTATTTCTACCATTAAAATTTTATAATTATCTTTATATAGATGTGTTACTTATTAATACCCAGTTATTTAATGCTTCTTGTCACATTACAAATTGAGTCACGACCTCTTTCATGATCTCTTCCACGGGTCTATTTCCAGCATCTGCAGACATTTATCTTACAGTATTTATCTTAAGATCTTTAAAACTTCGCTAAACTCATTTATCATATCTCTGGTAACTCTTTTGTAAATTTTCTTGGCTTTTCTAAGCATATGATCATGTCATCTGCAAGGAGAAATATTTTAATCTTTTCCTTTCCAATATTTATCTCATGTTCTTTTTTTCCTGGCAAATTGTAGTCACTAGCATTTCCAAATACTCTGTTGAATAGTGGTGGTGATAGGGGGCACCCTTGATTCATTTTTTTTTACGGGAATACAGCTAAAGGCTCTTCAATGAAAATATTGCTGACTCTTGGTTTTGAATAAAGATGATTTGTCATGTTAAGGAAAAAACTCTTCTTTATCATATTTGGATTTTTATTAAGAATGGTTGTTGACTTTTATCAAATACTTTTGGTACCTACTGATGTGATCTTATGCTCTGTTATTTTTCCATTTGAAGTGATTAATAACCTTAATCCATTTTCCTCATATTAAATCCTGGTACTCATGGGATAAACTCTACTTGGTGGTAGTAAGTTATTCTTTTTTTTTTAACATATTTCTGACTTGTGTTTGCCAAAATTTGATTTAAGAGTTTTATATCTATATATTTACAAGTGAGATTGGCCTGTAATTTTCTTTTTAAATGTGGTCTTCATCAGGGTTTAGAAAAGATCAGATCTGGCTCATAAAGAAAACTGGGTAGTATATTATGGCTTTTTTTACTTCTATATTTAGAAATCGTTCCTGTACTACAGGAATTATGTTTTTGGAATTATTTTTTTAAATTTCATTCGTTTGTTTTTGGAGGTGGGAAAGGCAGGGCAATTGGCGTTAAGTGACTTGCCCAAGGTTACACAGCTAGTAAGTTTGTCAAGTGTCTGAGGCCAAATTTGAACTCAGGTCCTCCTGATTTCAGGGCTGGTGCTCTACTCACTGCACCACCTAGCTGCCCCCAAAATGAACTGTGCTATGCTTTTTTTTAATGTTTTTGGAATTATTAAAAAAGATTTCCATCAAGTGCCAGACTGACATCTGCTTTTTTAAAAAACTAACTTCCTCTCTGTTACTGGTCTTCCCAAGTTGTCCTAGTCTTCATAATTATCATCATCACCACTACCATCATCATCATCCTCATCATAGCTGAAATTCATATTGCACTTTCAATCAACATTTATTAAGTGCCTACTATGTGTTAGGTACTGCATTAAGCATCCAGGGTACAAAAAGAGGCAAAAAGACAGTCCCTGCCCTCAAGGAACTCACAATCTAATGGGGCCAAATGAGTATGTACAAGCTAGCTATATACCAGATAAATTGGAAATAACTAGAAGAAGGAAGGCACTAGAATTAAGAGGCATTGGGATGGGATTTTGGTTGGGACTTAAAGGAAGCCAGGGAAGCCAGTAGACAGAGATGAGGAGGAAAAGCATTCCACGCACGGGGGACAGCTGGAGAAAACGTCCAAAGCTGAGAGTGGGAGTGTCTTGTTTGTGGAATGGCAACTGTTGCTGAATCAAAGAGTATAGGTTAGGGAGTAAGGTTTAAGGATGTTGGGAAGGTAGGAGGGGGCTAGTTTACAAAGAGCTTTGAAAACCAAACAGAGGATTCTGTACTTGATTCTGGAGGTGATAGGGAGCCATTAGAGTTTATTGATTTGGAGGGAAAGGGGAGGGAATGACATTGTTGGACCTGTGCATCAGGGAAATTACTTTGGTGGCTGAATGGAGAATGGATTAGATTGAGGAGAGACTAAAAGCAAACAGGATCTTACAATAGACCAGTCATGAGGTGATGAAGGCCAGCACCAGAGGGGTGGCATTGTCAGAGGAGAGATTCATATTCAAGAGATGTTGCGGAGCCGATATTGACAGGTCCTAGCAAAAGGTTGACCATAGGGTGAGCGATGAAAGGATCAGAGTATGACATCTAGGTATTGAGATTGAGGGACTGGGAGGGTGGTGGTGCCCTTTACTGTAACTGGGAACGGGGAGGTAGGGTCAGGAAGAAAGATAATGAGTTCCGTTTTAAACACATTGAGTTTAAGATGTCTACTGGACATGTGCTTCAAGATGTCTGAAAGCAGCAGGAGAGAATCGGATTGTAATTCAGTAGAGAGGCCAGAGCAAGATAGGTAGATTTGAGAATCGTGAGCATGGAGATGGTAATTAAATTCATGGGAACTGATAAAATCATCAAGTGAAGCACGATCAGGTCTAGATCTGTGATTTTATTGACATGGAGAATTCCTGAGTGAGAAAATTTCCTCTACCAGCATGAGTCCATACCTTCTCTGCAATTTACAGTAGAGAGCATCTGTTCTTAAAGCATGTTCAAGAGACCCTGGGGGGTCTGAAGAGCCTTTCAGGGGGTCTGTGAGGCCAAAATTATCTTCATATTAATAATAAAACATTTAAATTTCCAACATGCTAAATATTGATAGATATAACCCACATATACAAAAAACTCTTTGAGATCCTCTCATTTTTAAAAATGCAAGGGGCAACTAGGTAGCACAGCCCTGGAGTCAGGAGGACCTGAGTTCAAATCAGCCTCAGCCACTTACTAGATACGTGACCCTGGGCAAGTCACTTAACTCCAATTGCCAACTACCACCCCCCCCACCCCGGAAAAAAAAGTTCAGAAGGGCCCTGAGACCAAAAAGTTTTAGAATAGCTGAGAAAAGTGAGAGAGTTAGAACACTAAGGAATTAAGTGATAGCCAGTTATGTGTCAAGAGGCTGGATTGGAACCCAGGTCTTCTGCAAGATTTACAAAATGCTCTTCTGAAAAGCAATCCCTGTGAGGTTGATGCTACAGGTATTACTATCTCCATTTTCTTTTTTTTAAAACATATTTTCACATTAGTCATGTTGTAAAAGAAGAGTCAGAAAAAAAGGAAAAAAACCATGAGGAAGAAAAAAGAGAGAGAGAAAATAGTATGCTTTGACCTGCATCCGGACTCCACAGTTCTTTCTTTGGGGGTGGATAGCATTTTCCGTTGTGAGTCTTTTGGGATTGTCTTACATCACGGCACTGCTCAGAAGAGTTAAGTCTATCAAAGTTGGCCATCCAACTATCCCTATTTCCTTGAAGAAGGAAGAGGGGAGATCTAAACCAGTGCTTTCCTCAGTGTGGGGAACTCCCGGTGCAGAAACTACATCCATCCATGCAGATCAAGGTCATAGAGAGTTTCCTGGGGCACTGAGATGTTAAGTGATTTGTAAATGATCACATCGGCCTTCCTGATGCAAGGCCAGCCCTCTACCTACTGACCTAGCTAGCCTGTCAGCCCTGTTTTACAAAGAAGGAAATTTAGGCTAAGAGAAATGAAGTGACTTGCCCATGGTTGTACAGCTGGTACATGGCAGGGGCAGGGGTTAGGCCTGGGTCTTTCTGAGAGTCCAAGTCCAACATTTCTTCCACTATCTCTCATCCATTAGCTTCCCTGGCTTCACTCAGATTTATAATTTCCTAACACATAATCGGGTCTAGGTTAATGTTTGGAAAAAAAAACTTCATAATCAACTTAACTGAATAAAATGTATTTTTATACCTTTGTAAAACAAGGTGCTATATAATTAGTTAATAAGCATTTATTAAGCACTTGCTGTGTGTGCTAAGGGCAGGGGATACAAAGAAAGATAAAAGAATGTTCCCATTCTCAAGGAGTTCAGAGCCTAATGAGGAAGAAAATATTAAAACAACTATGCATAAGCAAGCTATATTTAGGATATAGTATAATAATAATATTAAACAACTAGAGATCATCCACAGAGGGGAGGCAGTAGAATTAAGGAAGAACAAGAAAGGCTTCCGGTAGAAGAGGGGATTTTATCTGAGACTTGAAAGAAGCCAGGGAAGCCAGAAGGTAGAGATGAGGAAGGAGAACAGTCTAGGCATGGGGGGGAAGAGAGGGAAAGAGGGAGGGAGGAAGGGAGAGGGGGAGGGGAAGGGAAGGAGGGAGAGAGAGAGGGAGAGGGAGGAGAGAGGGGGGAGAGGGAGGGAGGGAGGGAGAGAGAGAGAGAGAATAGCAACAAAGAAATAAAATAAAAAGTGACAAATACAAAATAGACAAAGGAAATAGACAAACCTCTAATTGCTCAGGAAGGACTGAAATACTCCATTATCAGAATAAGAGGTGCCTCAATCAGAATTGAATCTCTATACCCAGGCATTGACTAAAATCACAGAATCTTATTTGAATTAAAATAATAAACCATAGACATGAACAATGTGGAATTACATTTATATATATAATATATATGAAGAGATATATGTAAGCTTTCAAAATGATCTCATTTACATTTCTAATTTTATACCCAGGCATTGACTAAAATCACAGAATCTTATTTGAATTAAAATAATAAACCATAGACATGAACAATGTGGAATTACATTTATATATATAATATATATGAAGAGATATATGTAAGCTTTCAAAATGATCTCATTTACATTTCTAATTTTGTGAGTTTTGCTTTTTTTTACGATAATTTTGTTCAGTATCTCATCAATTTCATGAACTTTTTTTCAGAAGACTTTTGGTTTGTTACTTTTTTTAGTCTCATTGCTTCCCACTCCATTTTCTATTTTATTCTGCTTTGATGTTTATTTCCTTTCCTCTCCTTTGATTTATTTTATGTTTTCTTCCTAGAGTTTTTAGGTACAGGCATAGTCTACTGTATTTCACTTTCTTATTTGTTAGTGTAGGCATTGAGCATCATAAATTTTCCTCTAAGAACAGCTTTGCTCATAAATCTCCCATGTACTGCTTATATTTTCAGCCTTATTTAAACAATCTGTTCTTATTTTCTAAAATTTTCTAGTTGACCCAAAGTTACTTAGGGAACTATTTTAAATTTGTTGCTTTGTTCTTTGGTTGTATCTGACTCCTCATGATCCCATCTGGGGTTTTCTTGGTAGAGATACTAGAATGTTTTGCCATTTCCTTCTCCAACTCATTTTACAGAAGAGGAAACTGAGGCAAAAAGGGTTAAGTGACTTGCCCAGGGTCACACAGCTAACAAGTGTCTGAGGCCAGATTTGGATTCAGGTCTTCTTGACTCCAGGCCCAGGGCTTTATCTGCTGTACCACATAGCTGCCCTTATTTTAAAATAGGCATGTGGAGAGTTTATATTAAATACTTAGTAATTTTTTTGTTTGTTTTTTTGTATTGTGGTCTAAAACTGTGGTATATATACTATTTTTTAAAAAAGATTACTAAGATTTTCTCTCCACTCAGTTGCCTCATTGCAGCATAGAGGAGCCAGTGAGGTACAATCCAGTGGAAAGCATGATGGATTTAGGGTTAAAGGAGTACCTGTGTGACCTAACCTCTTTGGTTCTCAATTTTCTCATTGAAAATGAAGGGTTGTACAGGACGATCTAAGGTCCCGTCTATACCTGTCATCCTAAAATGTGGCCCTGGCTTTTCAAAGGCTATAACAGTGGAACACACACTCTCAAAGGCCCTATAAAGCTGGAAGGGCTTTGATTAGAGACTTAGCAATGGACAGATTGCTATATAAGGAGCCTTGGTGACATCTCACAGAATCTGAGCAGGAGAAGGGGTCTCAATAGAGCCCTTTGAGGTTTGTGAGGCACTGTCCTCACACCAACTCTGGGGAGTAAGTGGAACAAATGTTTTTAATACCATTGTGCATAAGAGGAAACTGAGGCTTGGGTTGGTTAAGGGACTTGGCCAAGGTCATCTAGCTAGTAAGTTTAGGAGCCAGTATTTAAATTTTGTTTGCTGATTTTTATTCGTACTTAGTCTTCTGATTCTAAGTATAGCATTGCTACTGCAGATGCTTTAAAAAAATTAAATTTTTTTTCTACAAATAAAAATGTTTTTCTTTTCTTCCACCTTTGCTTCTCCATTAAAAAAAGAACAAAACAAACCCCTTGTAACAAATATGCACAGTCAAGCAAAACAAAACAAGTTCCTGAATTGGCAATGTCCAGCTGTTTCTCTAAATATAGACAGAAGTCTGGCTTCCAACAAGGTGATGAATTTGGAATTTGGAGTGGTGTGGTAACAAAGAAACTCTTTCAACTGTCTACCAAACTGTGGAAGAGTTGGGGTCCATATACGTGGAAATGTGCAAACCAATGAAATTCTAAATCTTTTAAAGTATTAGCATAAGAGCCCCACATAGGATCAATTTGTGAAGGATCTGTATATACCCTAAGTGCAAAAACTGAAGATCACCCAGTTTTTCCAGAATAGTTCTTTCCATAAATTGGTTCATTTCCATCTCGTTAACCACATTGCTCATGTTTATGGTTTATTATTTCAATTCAAATATGATTCTGTAATTTATTCAGTGCCTGCCAGGCATTCAGTTCTGATTGAGGCACCTCTTATTTTGATAATGGACTATTCAAGTCCTTCTTGAGCAATTAGAGATTTGTCTATTTCTTATTTGTCACTTTCTCTTTTATTTCTTTGTTCCTAGGCTCCTTGAGGAGATAGATTCAGGGTAGGTACCACTGCTCTGCTCACCATAATACCCTTTCTGAAAGGGAAGGAAATAGCTCAGCAGAAACAGCTGAAACACAGACACAGTACTTGGTCCTGCGTGAACTCTCTGTCTCTGTCTCTCTCTGTCGGTCTCACACACACACACATGCAGTTTGTTGGGTGACAGCAATTGACTCTGGCCTTTTCATCCAGTCTAATCCTAAAATCCAAAGAACAAAAGTGCGCTCTCCCAAAGTCAGTCCCCCCTCCCACATTCTGCCTCAGTAGAATCAGAATGGTTGTCCTCAAGCAATCACCTGTATTGGTGAACTTGAAATCACAGCACCTAGGAATCTGAGGTGGCCTGAGAGGCCATTTAGTACAACCTCTCCCTGAAGAAGAATCAGTTCCACAATACATCTGACAAATGGTCATCCAGTTTTTGTTTTAAGACTGTCTATTAAGGGAGTACCCACTGCCTTTGGGGAAGTTAGGTGGCACCATGGATAAAGTCCTGGGCCTGAAGTCAGGAAGACTCATTTTTGTGAGTTTAAATCTGGTCTCAGACACTTACGAGCTGTGTGACCCTGGGCAAGTCACTTAACCTCAATTTCTTCAACAGAAGATGGGGGTAGCAATAGCATCCTACCATGAAGGGTTTCTGTGAAGATCAAATCAGATAATAATTATAATTGGTATAATGTCTGGCACACAGTAGGTACTATATAAATGTTACCTATTATTATTTCATAGTATAGATTTTTTTTCCTTAATCAAGCTTAAATTTACTGGTATGTCATTTCCCTTACCCATATTAGTTCTGACTTCTGGAGTCCAGTAGTATAAATTGAATTCTTTTTCTGTATGACAACCTTTCGAGTACTTGAAGACAATATCAAGTATCTTCAAAGTATGCTCTTCTCTATCCTGTGAACGTTTTCCTTTAAGGGATTCTGGCATGCTCCAAGTTCCAGGTTTTTTATGCATCTTGGGTCACTGTCCTCTGGATACCCTCCAGTCATTCTGTTTTAGGAAGGCAGTCCCCAGAAATGAACACTGCACCCAAGATCCAGCAAGACCATGACAATACATTTGAACTGTCAACTGTCCCATTCTTGATACTATGCCTTTCAATGTAGCCTAAGGCCACATCAGCTTTGGGAAACTCTTACCCATATAAAGGCAGCAGCTAGAGCAGTGGGTGTGAAGTCAGGAAATTGTTGTTGAGTTGTTCTTCAGTCATGTACAACTCTGCCCCATTTGGCAAAGATACTGGAGTGGTTTGCCATTTCCTTCTCCAACTCATTCTACAGATGAGGAAACTGAGGCAGGCAAGAGTTAAAAATCTTATCCAGGGTCACAGAGCTAGAGAGTGCTTGAGGCTAGATTTGAATTCAGGAAGATGAGTCTTCCTGACTCCAGTCCAGGCACTCTATCCACTGTGATACCTAGCTAGACTTGAAATCAAGTCTAGCCTCAGACCTCTTACCAGCTGTGTGACCCTAGGCAAGTCACTTGACTTCTTTCTGCCTCAATTTCTTCATTGTAAAATAGAGATAATAACTGCCCACCCAGGCTTGTTGTGAGGATCAAATAAAATAATGTCTGTAAAGCACTTAGCATGGTGCATGGCACACAGTAGGTACTTAATAAATGCTTATTTCCATCCATCCTTCCATATTGCCCTGTTGAGTCTGAGCATGCCCTCTTTTTTGTCATCTTTTCCAGAAAAAATGTTATTAAGTCACACCTCCCCAATTCTGTACTTCTGAGGTTGATTTCTTGAACCCATGTATAGTAATTTACATTTATCCAAATTAATCTTATTAGATTTGGTTCAATAGTATAGCCTGTCAACATCTTTTAGAATACCAGTTCTTTCATCCAATAAATTAGTTCTGTGATTTTCTAGTTTTCTTCTTTCTCGTCACTAACTGAAGCACAATTTTGATGTAGTCATAGAAACATAATTTTACAATTGTCAGGAAAGCAAACCTGAAAGACAGGAATAAGCCAAACCAAAAACAATAGAAGAGGAGTTCTCTATTTATTTTGTGTCCTAAACCCTCAATAAGCTAGGCATTTAACATACAATAACCTTGTACTAGCAGAATGAACATGTTTTCTCCAATATTTACATTCCGTCTTATCAGCAGGAAAAGGCCACAAAATTCACTTTCTCTGAAAGAACTTTGTCTGAAGAGAACTTGGAAGAAAAAAAATCCACAGAACTCACTGGCTAAGAGATTACTTTGAGCAGATTAGCTCTGAAGGAGATGGGAAATGTCAGTCTCATTTTGGGGGTTGTGGGAAAAGTGGCCTTTGTAGAAGAGGCTTTAGGGATAGCACCATGAAGGGCCACAAGCTGAGGGGCTGGAAGCACTGAAACCAAAATGGGGCTGTATCAGGAAGCCTGGGCAGAGAAGGCCACAAGGGTACAACTCAGCGATGCAGAGGGCTGAGTGCTGGAGTTGAGATAATTTCAAGTGTAGGGAAGCTCACAGTACCAGGGATTCTGGCAAAGGTGGGTGTTGATCCTGGCCATAGCAAGGTGGGGCTGGGGAAGCAGGGCAGAACAGGGAATGGGAAGTAGATTGGAGGAACGTTAAAGACTACAAGGGCTTCTGCAATGCTAACATGAAACACCTAAGCCATAATGAAAGGCATTGCGAGTCTAGGAGAATGGGGTTCAATACACCTCTCCCCACCCCCAACTAGCTGTGTGATAATGGGCAAGTCACTTAATCTTTGAACCTCCATTTCCTCATCTGTACATTGGGAATAATGCTCCCTGTGTACCTATTTCATAGGATTATTGTTGAGGATGGGACAATAGACATTGAACCCCCTCCCCAGACCACCCCACTCACATACACAGCATCCCCAAAATCTCAATGTCGTTTTCTGATATTAAAAGTTTTAAATTACACTAAGACTTCTGGGACAACAAATATCTAATCACTGTGCAAACTTTAAAGCACTAGAGATATTTATGTATTATCCATGTTTCTATTTTTGGTCAGAGCTACTTTATATGGGATGTTCCTTTTTACTCTAAATGTTATCCACAGTATCTGTTTGCTGAGACACGATGAGCTCCACAGCCAGAACAAAGTGTTCAAAGTGCCCTTAACAAGAGATAGATAAAACACAAGCTAACGATTCTTGGAGTACCCAACTGTCAAGGGCCACTTCATCTTCACAATAAAAAGATATTTGATTTAAATTTATGGTATAACATATCTGTTTATCACTTGCCGTTAACAAGATGAAATCCTCTTAAATTTCAGTTCCAAATTGCTACTGGAAATGATAGCTCTAGAATTCTGGCCAAAAATTTTTAATTCTCACCCAATTCGATGAGCCTGCAGGCTCCATAATTTAACCTCCTCCAGGCAGCTTTCATGGATCCCTTAGCCCCATAGGCTTTCCTCCTTCTCTGATGTCTCTGACCAGCATTGGTACTTTCCCCTTCTCTGCTTAATAGCTAAGTGGTACAATGCACAGCACTGGACCTGAAGTCGGGAAGACCCGAGTTCAAATCCAGCCTCAGAGTCTGAGTGTGTGAACCTGGGCAAGTCATTTCTCTGTTGGCCTCAGTTTCCTCAGCTATAAAATGGGGAGTAACAACAGCACCTCCTTCTTAGGGTTACTATTAAGGCACAAGGGATTGTGCTAAGGAGATACAATGAAAGGCAAAATTAGTCCCTGCCCAGGTGATTGTTGATTTCCTCCCTGTGAAGGGGCAGGGAGGGGAAGAAAGAGTAAGGGACAAGGATGGGACAGAATCTGCATTCAACAAACCAAGATGAGTAAGAGGCATAAAGTTCATGGTGCTGAAGGACATGAGGTGGGAGGAAGGAAGGTGGCACAGGACTGGAATCAGGGTCACTAGAGAGAGCACAATGACGTCCAAGTGTCCTAGGAAGGTGATGGAGGTCAGACTAGGCTGTAGGAGTCCGACACTCAGATAAGCAGTTGGATCAGACACTAATAAGGAGTTCTTTCAAGTTCATCCTCAAATGTTCTCCAAGCTCTAGCAAGGTTTTTATGTGAAGCTGCACCACCCCCTGGCTTGGTCTAAATTCCCTCCAGCTGCAGGGCTCCTACCACTGGCTCCTTTCTTTCTCCAGGGCAGTCACTGACATATAGAGATTATACACTTTCTATTCCTTTCTCTCCTGCTCCCCACACTTCCCTCCTCTGGGACCCCCAGAGCCTCTTCCTGGTCTCTTCTGCCCTCTGAACTGCTGATAACTTCCTACCAACCAACTCTTGGACTTTGTGCCTTCAAAAATTATCCACAAAAGCTTCCCTCAATTAGAATGGAAACTGATGATCTAACAAACTGGGGGGAGGAATTTGTCATATTTAAAAGGATATCAGGGTCATCCAAAATTGATAAAGAAAATCAGAATAGAGAGTGAGATTACAGTAGGGGGCATATATAGGAATTCTCGTGTGAATACTTCACAGCCCCTCTGCTGAGGCAATTCTAGCATACCAAACAGATTTCAGTATGATTGACATAAGAGCTAGACTGAAATATTGTATATATATGCACAGAGGTGTGTGTGTATGTATATATATATATGTGTGTGTGTGTATACACGCACATATATACATATATATGGGTGTGTCTATATAGATACACACCCATAGACACAGACAGACACATACACGGTTCTCTTCCAAGAGAATGCAAGTCTCTTGAGGTGTTGTCTTTTGCCTTTGTATTCCCAGCACCTATAGACACATCTATTTTCTATAATTTTCCATTCTTGGAAGTTTTCCACACACAAGAGATGTTCCCATTTGAGGGAATAAACAGGCACTGGCTCATATCTGGACCCTCTTAGTGTTAGGACATCTAATTTTACCATTACTAGGCAGAGGAAAAGAGGGGAAAGAAAAATCAAAACAAGGCCAGGTAGCATATCTCCTTAGTGAGCCAACCGCATGCTTTGTTAATTAAGTTGCACTGATTAGTACCAACCCAATCCATTTCTGCTTGTAGCAACCTCCATCATCCACCCTGGGTACCCATCAATTTCAGAAAATCCATTTCAGTCAATAAGCACTTATCAAGCGCCTACCACGTGCCAGGCACTGAGCTAAGCACTAGGGATACAAAGAAATGCAAAAATCTTCCTGTTCTCAAAGAGTCCACAGTCTAATGGGGAAGAGAACATGCAAACAACTGTGTAAATAAACTATATCCAGGATAAACTGGGAATAATCAGCAGAGGGAAGGTACTAGAATTAAAGACAATCAAGAAAGGCTCCCTGGGGAAGGTGAGATTTTAGCTGGGACTTGAGCAATACTAGGAATTTTCCTCATTGTGGGGGGTGGGGTTCTTCATCCCAAATATCCTTCCACCATGCTGATCTCCTCCTCCTCCCCTCCTCCCAGTGGTGAGTTCCTTCCAGGGGCTTCCACTTTGGTTATGGTCCTAGCCAGGCCATACTTCATTCTCATCCCAGATGTGCTTCTGCCTTTCGGACTTTGCTACTATGTCACCTCAAAAGGACCTTCTCCCCCTTCCCTTTTCAGCTTCAGGGATAAACATGAGGAATTGTCACTGAACTAGAAGGTGGAAGAGACCTAAAGGAATACTAGCCCATCTCCCTTTTACCAGGCAGGACTAACTCTGGAGAGATGGGTATCTAAGACCTTCACAAATAATGAACTTTTTCTGTTATTTCAACAATTTTTTAAAATCATGAAGTTGTCTTTCACATCTAACCTAAATATAATTTGGTACCTCGAAAGATCAGTGATTCCATGGGTCAGGTTCTCCTACTGCACCACAGAAATCTGCTCTGGACCCCTGTTCAGAAGGTGGCTTCATGAACTGCATGTCCCCCTCCTCCTCCCATTCATCAGTTGGTGGCCAATCTTTGGGAGATGCCCATCTCTAAATTTAGGCTGGTCTTGGGATGACAAATGCTGTTCATCCCTAGGCCTGTACTTCTAACTTAGTAGGACCTATACTGTCAATTGTACTTTGCTGGCAGAGACTTTCAGAAACAAGAGGAACCTCCATGCCATAATGTCTATCCCAGTCACCCAATTCAAGTCACCATTTTAATGCAGGTTTTACAAGAAATGGAGAGGCACAATTTCCCATTTCCTTCTTAAGCACCTTTCATCTTTACTTAACAATCAGTATTTTCAGACTTCTTAGCTACATCTCCCTTCTGGTTTAAATAATCCAATTTTTTTTCATCATTCCTCACATGCCTTATTTTCAATGCCTGTTCCACAAATCTCTTCCCACATTCTCCACATGTCTCTTAATTGCACATCAACAAATTTCAATTCTGCACAACACCCTGAACAAGTGGGATCTTAAATGCTTTTTGGTGATGATGAGAACACAGGTGGTAGGAGGAAGAGGGAAACTCACAGAGGAATTGATTTATTTCCTCCAAGCACAGCCTTTCCTTATGGGATTTCTGAGATTTGAATATGTCTTAAAGCCAAATTCTCATACTGGTAACTCAGTGAGAGCGCCTTCACATTACCTACTCTATCTAGCCAGACCATGTTTCCATCTGTCCATCCCAGCCTCATCTTCTTTCACTTTTGGTTTTTTTATCCTCAATGTCTAATACTGAGCCTGGCACACAGTAGACGCTTAATACATGCTTACTGATTGGGTAGCATCCACACCCTGCTTCCATCCCCATACTAATACTACCATTGCCACTGGAAAGGTCACGTCAAGCCCCTCCTCTGTGCCCTCACTTACCCTAGCAGCATCCTTCCTTTGCTAGCTACCATACCCCCTCTATGTGTTGTTCTCCTCTATTAGAATGTCAACTTCTTTTGAACCTTTTGTATCCTTGGCACTTAACATGGTGCTTTACATGGTATGAGTGTCTAATAAATGCTTTTTATTCATTGTTTAATCTTCCCTTTAGTGAAGACATGTCAAAAATACAGAACCTTTTTCCCTCTTGGACACCTGGCTTCCAAAGACTTTCCCTCCAAAACAACTTAGAACCAGTGCTAACCATGCTATTCATAACCAAGCACTTCCTTATAAGGAGTCAATATGATATACAGAAAGAACATTGTATTATGGCCTTGTCTCTAACAATTACAATGTCATCTTGGAGCAGACCATTTCAAGTCTCACTTTTCTCGTCTACAAAATGGGAACTTAAGATGGGGGAAAGGGATTAGGCACTGTGCCTTAGCACTATACAAATATCATCTCATTTAATTCTCACCATGACCGTTGGTGTTAATATTATCCCTATTTTACAGATAAGGAAACCGAGGTCAAGGTTAAGTGACTTACCCAGGGTCACATAGTTAAGTGTTTGAGGCTGGATTTGAATTCAGGTCTTCCTGATTCCATATCCATCACTCTATCCACTCACTACCCAGAGCTTCTTAAACTTTTTCACTTAGGACCCCTTTTTGAGTTTCTGCAGCATTTGTTGGCATTGTGTGGCCTGAGGGCATGTGTAGTGCAAAATATGCATGCTTTGTGTTCAGAAGCAAGGCAGCAGTGAAGTTGCATAATGCAACTTGGGCAAGCACTGCCAGAAACACCTTGGATTCATTACATTCATTACATCTTTGATTTTTAATTAATTTTTGGTCATTGTGCATTCAGAAACCTTTT
Organism: Trichosurus vulpecula; assembly: GCF_011100635.1. NCBI lineage: Eukaryota > Metazoa > Chordata > Mammalia > Diprotodontia > Phalangeridae > Trichosurus > Trichosurus vulpecula. The sequence continues at coordinate 305,275,390 of NC_050575.1, forward strand.
ACTGTTGCTAGATTTGTCTTGACCCCAGGGTCTTGACCCCCACAGTTTAAGAAGTGCTGCACTACACCACCTAGCTGCTTACACATACTCCCCTCTATTTAAGACCTTCTCTGATGCTTCTTCATGATGTATCACCAACTCTGGACTCTCAAAGTCTATGCCAGTGGGGCACAAACTCTGACAGGTCCTACCAAGCCAAATTGACTGCAAGAGTGTCGACAACAGCAATTTTCACTACCGAAAGACCAACCTCACCAATGTTTGGAGAGACTCATCCCATGTGGGCTTCTAGCCTTCCTCCTTATTCCCTGTTTTTAAACTTAATTCACAACATTCTCAGGAAGCTTTCCTTTAGTGAGGCTTTATGCTGCCTCTTACCATCTGGGTGACCTTGGGCAGGAAACCTCCCTAGGCCTCAGCAAGTCAGTCAGTCAATAAACATTTATTAATAATGTACCATGTACCAAACACTGTGCTAACTGCTGGAGATACAAAGAAAGGGCAAAGACAGTCCCAGCTCTCAAGGAGTTCACAATCTAATGGACCCCTCAACGTGCAAACAACTGTATACAAACAAGCTGTGTGCAAGAAAAATTGGAAATTACCAACAGAGAGAAGGTAATAGAATCAAGGGGGATCAGGAAAGGCTTCCTGCAGAAGATGGGATTTTACTTGGGACTTGAAGGAAACTAGGGAAGCCAGAAGGGGGTGGGGAGGACGGAGAGGGTTACCTGAATGAAGGACAGTCAGTGAACATTCCTGGGGTCTGAAAATGGAAACTTTCGCTCCAGGAACAGCAAGGAGACCAGTGTCATTGGATCACAGAGTACATTGTGGGGAGAGGAAGGGATTAAGGTATAAGAAGGCTGGAAAACTTGTGTGTGTGTATGTGTAAGGTTATGAAGGGCTTTGAACACCAACCAGAGGATTTTATATTTGATTTTGGAGGTGATAGGAAACTGCTGGAGTTTACTAAGTAGAGACATGGTCAGATCTGAACTTTAAGATAATTTTGACAACCTAGTAGAGGACAGAGAGGAGTAGGAAAGCAGCAGATAAGCCTTGTGGCAGGTAGACCAACCAGCAGGCTATTGCTATAATCCAGGTGTGAGGTGATGAGGGTCCGGTACTAGAGGAGAGAAAGGGGGTATGTGTAAAGGTGAAATAGACAGATCTTGACTATAGATTGTTAAGGGAGAATGAGAGAAAGGTGTTGAGGATGACACGTAGGCTGCAAGCCCTGGTGATTGAGAGGATGGTGGCACCCTCAGCAGTGATAAAGAAGTTAGGGAGAGGGAGGTTTGGGGGAAAAATAATGAGTTCAATTTTGGACAGGTTGAGTTGAATATAGAAGATACTTCAGCAGAGAGGTAGGTTAGGGCTTTGGTTTCCAAGGCTCTAAAATGAGAGGGTTCAATGAGACGGTTGCTGAGGTCTCTTTCAGCTCTCAATCTGCGATCTCCAGTGTTCTTGGACAGTTTCTTGGTGATCACCACTCTGTGTCACAGGCATACCTTTCCACACAAAGTTCACTGGTTCTGGAAACATGTTTGTTGAGTGGAAGGAGGATTAGTTTGGTAGCCAAAGGACCTGGATGTGAACCCTGGCTGATACTACCTGTGTGAGATTGGGCTAGTAAATTTCCTTTTCAGGGCCTCTATAACCTTATCTGTAAAATGGGCATATGGAGCTAGATAGCTGTTAGGTTACAAAATGCCCAGAGCCTTGAGACTCCAGGGAGACTTGAGTTCAAATCCAGCCTCAGATACTCATTAGCTGTGTGACCCTGAGCAAGTCACTTAACCACCATTTGACTTAGTTTCCTCAGCTGTAAAATGGGGATCATAGTACCAACCTCCCAGGGTTGTTGTGAGGACGAGATGAAATAACTGTAAAGTGCTTGGCACAGTGCCTCGAAACAGTCAGAACTTAATAAATGCTTCTTCTGTCCCTCTTACCCCTTCCAGTTTAAAATTCGATGATTCTGAAACATGGCTCATTATACATAATACATTGGGTGAAATATCACAGTGGTGCAGTGAGCTCCACAGAGATAATATTGGGCCAGTGTGAGGGTAAACTGTCAAAATTTCATAGAAGAGTTTGATTATAATGTATTAACAAAATGATGTTGGCCTAGGCAGCTACAGACCATGTGTGTACAATTAAAGGGTCCTTGTCATAATATAGCTTTAGTTTAAAAATATTTCTTGAATAAAAACAGAAAGGAAAAGAACAAAACTAAATGCTGTTATAATGGCCAGGTTCAGTCATGGGTAAGAGTTGAAAACACACGCACATATATGTGCATGCATATATATGTGTGTATGTATATGTAGACATAGATACGTATATATCACATACTATATATATATAATATATATATACATGTATAAACACATACACATATTTACCTCCTCTTTCTGCAGAGGTGAGGGAATAGGCCTATGGAATATTGCATACACTGTCAGACATAGTTATTTGTTGGTTTTGCTGAACTACTTTCTTCTTCTTTTTGATCTTTGTTGCAAGGTATGTCTCCCTGAGGAAGGGGGTAGAGGTTTGATACAAAGCCATAGATATCAATAAAAATATGACAAAACTTGTTGAATGAATTCTATTCTAGTAGAACAGAAACCCTTTGAGGGCAGAGACTGTTTCATTGTTTGCATCCCTAGTGCCCAGCACAGAGCTTGTAACATAGTAAACAAGTGGTTAAGCTAAATTGAATGAATAAAAGAATAAACAAATGAACTAGATGAAATGAAAACGTCTTCCTAGATTCCACCGTGATGGATCTCAATGAGTTACTAATTCCATTATTCTTTGTGTTTGGAGCTAGGAGAGCAGATTAAATTTTTAAAAATATTTATTTAGTTAGTTTTAGTTTTCAACATTCACTTTTATAAGATTTTGAATTTTAAATTTTCTCCCCTTCCTTCCCGTCTCCCTCCCCAAGACAGAGTGCAATCTGATATAGGCTATACATGTCCAATCATATTAAACATATTTCCACATTAGTCATGTTGTAAAGAAGAATTAGAACCAAAGGGAAAAACCATAAGAAGGAAAAAATCAATGGAAAAAAAAAGAGAAAATAGTATGCTTCGATGTGCATTCAGACTCCATAGTTCTTTCTCTGGATGTGGATAGCATTTTCGATCATGAGTCTCTTGGAATTGCCTTAGTTCATCAGCAAATTAATTTTTAAAATATGTATTAAACACCTGGAAAGACTTACATGAACTGTTGCTGAATAAAGTGAGAAGAAACAGACATTGTACACAGTAACGGCAACATTGTTCGAGGATTAGCTCTAACTGACTTAGTTCTTCTCAGCAGTACAGTGATCCAAGACAATTCCAAAAGACTTATGATGGGAAATGCTATCCATATCCAGAGAAAGAGCTATGGAGTCTGAATGAAGATCAAAGCATACTATTTTCTCTTTTTTGATTGTTTTTTCTTTCTTGTGGTTTTTCCCTTTTGTCCTGATTCTTCTTTCACAACATGACTAATGTGGATATATGTTTAATATAAATGTACATGTATAGCCTATATCATGTTGTTTGCTATCTTGGAAAGGGGGGGAGGGAGAAAAAATTTTGAACTCACAATCTCATAAAAGTAAACGTTGAAAATTTTTAAAAGTTTTTTTAAAATAAAATGGAGAAAAAAATTAAAAAATGAATACCAAAAGATACGTTTTAAACACTCAGTAATTCCCTACTTGACTACATCTATGTTCATATCTCTTACACATGAGCTTTGGGAAGAGGAAAGTTTTATCTTCTCTTACTTTTAATATCTGAATAAGCAATATTTTGAAATATTGTTTCTGAATATTCAGGTGCATCAATGACTTCAACAGCCTTACGGACTTCTGAGTTTAATCAACTTGGAGGCCTCAAGAGTGACTTAAAAAAAAACACTTCACAAAGAAACAATGGATTCTATAGTTCCTTGAGTCTGAGAAGGGGCATTTCCTGGAGGTCAGTGTTATCGAGTCTCCCCATGTGTCCCAACAGGATATCAGCAACCTCCTCTGAGAGAAGATTAAATCCTTCCACTTTCAGAAATATTTGAAGGCTTGGGCTGCTATATGTATCTGCAAAAGGAAGGTATTAAATAAGCCACAAGCTCTCTTTTGTGCTTGAATTTGTCTTCTAAACCTCTATTAACAGGGTAGCTTTTAAAGTATCTTTTTCATACTATATGCTAGGAAGTCACGCATTGGGTAGGAGACTAGAACACTTTTAAGATTCTTAAAATCTTGAAAATCAGTATTTAAGACATGATTTTTAAGACTTTTAAGATCCCTTCCAATTCTAAGTTTCTCTCTCTCCATTTTTTAGAAGTGAGTCTTTTATACTGGTTGTTAAATGCTCTCTTATCTCTCATCTCCATCTCTAAGAATCTCTGGCTTCCTTCAACCATCAGATCTAGCACTCCAACTTTCTATGTGACACACTTTCTGATCCCTCCAGCTGCTAGTGCCAGGGGTATGTTAGGGCCAGCTCCTAGAGGAGCCAATTGTTAAATATTCATTGTGATGTTACCATGGAAATCTTTAATACACTATTCTAGCCTTTATCAAGAACCTCCCACATGCCAGGCACTGTGCTAAGTGCTTTATTTGATCATCACAACAACCTGGCATGTAGGTGCTATTATTATCCCCATCTTACAGCTGAGGAAACTGAGGCAGACAGGGATTAAGTGATTTGTCCAAAGGCACACAGCCAGTAAGCATCTGAGGCTGGGTCTGAATTCAGCTCTTCCTGACTCCAGGTCTAGTGCTCTTTTTCTACTGAAAATAATATAGCATAGAGATTGCAAATCCTTTTTATGTAGCATATCAAGGCAGAAAGTGCTCTTGCATTATGCAGTCTCCTTCTGTCCAGGTCATGTTTCTTCACCAACTGTTCGGCAGTGGAGGAAGGGAGGTTATGCAAAGGCAGCTGGGAAAGTTTATAGGTACCTCAATACCTGCAGCAGGGGTCAAACTTCAAAGAGGTTGCAACTGGCCCCTCTCAGCACAGTCATGCAGAGAAATGTAGTGGGAATGAGCCAGGAGAAGTGCCAAACAAAGGGGCAAAGAGGCAGGCACTGCCTGCTGGGACAGCTGCCTTGTACAGGCACCTCCCAGTAGTGATCAGTGGGCAGTCTTGTGGCCAATTCGGGTGGGCTCTATGACTATTTATTTGTACTGTGCTTCTTAAGCCTGCTCCAATTCATATTCCAACTGGTCTTGGTTATCACATCCTTTGCAGATGCCAGGAATGCTATAATGGTGATGATCCTCTCTCAGGCATTGCTGTAACTGCTACCTGAGTCAAGGCACCACCTTCCTCAAGCAGACACATTGGAGACCCAATGGAAATCTTCAAGCAGAGTCTTGTGACCGCATGTTGGGGAATGTTATAAAGTGAATTCATGCTCACATATAGGAGAGGTTAGTGGATCTCTGAGGTGTCTTTCAACTCTTTTTCTTGGGTTTTGACAATATACTTCCCCAAGAGCTTGTTCTCACACCTAACCCCTTGAATCTCCTCTCAACCCTAGTTTTGGCACTCATCATCCCACCTTATTTGGACTATATAGTGAAAAAACTTCATGCTTCAACTTCCTGTGTCCAATCTCTTTCTTCAATCTATCTTCTAAAGAGCTGCCAAAATGTTCTTCCAAAAGCACAGGCCTGATCATGTCACTCTAGCGCTCAAAAACTTCTTTGGCTCCCTACTGTCTCTGAGGTAAAACATTAATATGTAGCCTGGCATTCAAGGCCCTCCACAAATTAGCTCCAACTTATCTATCCTTTTAGCCTTATTTCATATTGCCACTCTTTACGCACCTCACGTTCCAGCTCAATTTGCCTATCAAGTCAACTGAGGTTACTTGAACTACTGGTTCCCCAAACTCAATATCCCATCTTCTGCTTCCCTATATTCACATAAGTGTTCCATTACACCTGAGACGTACTTTCTCAACTCTGCAGTTCAGAATCTTTATCTTCCCTCAAAAGTTATGCTCAGATACAAATACCTTACTTCCCCATTCCTGGCTCGTATTACTTCTCTCTCTCTCTGTCTCCCTCCCTCCCTCCCCTCAAATCTTTCTAAAGTACTTCAATCAAACAAAAAGTACTTAATAAGCACCTACTATGTGCTAGGCACTGTCCTACTGTCCTAGGTGCTGAGGATATCAAGACAAAAGTGAAACAATCCTTGTACTTAAGAAGCTTACATTCTGCTAGGAGAAACAATATGTACATATGCAAGCAGATACAAAATGCACAAAGTACAACCAAGGTAATCTCAGAACCAGCAGAAAGAGTTTTCCAGGACATCAGAGATTCTAAGTAGCACAGTGAGGAAAGAGTACATTCCAGGTGTGGAAGGGGGCAGTCGATGCAAAGGCACAGGAGATGGAACACGCGAAAGATATTAAATGGGGGCAATTTGGCCAGAAAGTAGAGTGCACTGAAGTAGTCTGCAGCCATATAGTAATCCTTCCCTTGCTTATATTTATATGTGTACATCCCATACTCCTCAACAATGCCTTCCTTCTGAGACTTCTCCCAAATTATCTTGTATATTGTCTTGTTTTTACACAGTTGTTTACATGTTGTCTTTCCCACCAGACTGTGCACTCCTCAAGGGCAGGCACTGCCTTTTGCCTTTTTTGTGGTTCTGACACTTAACACAGTGCCTGGCACATAATAGCCACTTAACAAATGTTCACTGAAGGTGGAATGTAAGTTGCCCAGGGAACCAGAGGTTTTCAGCTCTGTATCCCTATTGGCTGGCATAGAGCCCTGCACACAGCAGATGCTTATAAATGTTTGTTAAGTTAAAGAGACCCACTTTGGGGTTTTATATTCATCATTCCTGAGGCTAGATGTGTGCTCTTTTGAGAAGGGGGTTTTCAGAACCATATGAGGGAGGATGATCTCAAATCTACCACCAAGATGCTGAAGAACAGATTTTGTAATTAATCACCAAATTCACCAAACTGAGAAACTCCAGAGATGACAGCAGTGTGTCTATTTCTGGAGCTCTGTAGTGAGAACATGATCTCACTGAATTAATTCAATAGGCTTCAAGATACACAATAAACCCTGCCCTTATTTACAAAGAGCAAACAAGCAAGGCTGTTTCCCCAAAAGAAAGTAGCATAATGTCAAAAGTGACACACCCAGAGGCAATTTGTAAAAAGCAATAGAACTGTAAGTCGAAAGACCCAGATGATCCTTAAAGTCCTTCCCAGCTCTAAATCCTAAAGTGATGTTTTATTTTTTAACTTCCAGAAATGAGTTTTGGTCATGGAGTGTATTCAAAACTCATTCAAAATTCCACATCAATAGCATATGAATCTTAAGGAAACTTTCCTTAGAAAAGATAATTATGAGTCTCTCCACCACAACACAGGCTGTCCACTTGTGATAGTGCAGTTTCTCTCCCTCTCTCAAAATATGTTGCATTGCAAAGTCATGAGTTTGACATGAACCCATTACTTTAGGGCCCATAAAATTTTCTCATCGAAATGTTTGTAGGAGCCACTTGTGGAATCAAATTGAAGAGCACTAAGGAAGTGAATGTCACCCAAAAACCCAAACCTACCTAAAACCCTCAAAACAATTCTAACTTATCCTAAAAATTAAAAGCCTAATTAAGTCAACTTTTTTTCTTATGGGTGTTTCCTAGTATCTTTCTCTCCACGAGGGTGAGAAGGCATTTTCAGGCTAGACTGCTTACTAGATAATAATAAGCTGACATTTATGTAATGCCTCAAGGTTTGCTTAGTGTTTTATATTACCTCATTTGATCCTTGCAACAACTCTAGGAGGTAGGCATATGGGAGTTATTATGCCTCTTTTACATATGAGGGCTCTGAAGGTCAGAAAGAGTGGCAGAGTAAGGGAAGCTGAACACAGGCCTCTGCTGACTCCAAGGTCACTGGGCTTTTCTCTCTACCACACCACCTCATTTATGCAAAGTCAGTTTGAATTTTGGCTTTTGGGGTTACTGAAATCATTGCTAATAAATCCACATCATGTTCCCTCTCAAAATGGAACGGCTACAAAACAATACTCATCTCCTGAGAGAATTAAACTGTAATCATCAGGAGTTCTTCTAGACTGCCTAACTTAATAGCACCAACTCTGCAAGCCAAGCAAGGGCCTTCTCATCTCATCGTTAAGACCACATTAGCAGAACTTAGGGCATCTAGGTGTCCAAGGGCCTGGAGTCACAATTTGGGGCAATTAGATAGGGTGGCACAGTAGATTGAGTGCTCTGCCTGGAATCAGGAAGACTCATCTTCCTAAGTTCAAATTCTGCCTCAGACATTTACTAGCTGTGTGAATCACTTAACCCTGTTTGCCTCAGTTTCCTCATCAGTAAAATCAGCTGGAGAAGGCAATGGCAAACAACGCTAGTATTTTTGCTAAGAAAACCCCAAATGAGGTCACAAAGGATCCAACACGACTGAAAAACGATTGAACAAAACAGAATTTCGGGAGTTCTCAGACATGCATCTCGTTCAACTTTTAAGCAAAGCATGAATCCACTCTACAATACCTATAGTGCCTCTGGTGATGGAGAACTCACCACTCCTTGATCTCCTTGGCAAGTCCATTATATTTTCTGGTGCTTTAATAGTTAGGAAAACCTTCTTCCCTATATTCCTTTTCTAGTCAAAGGTCATCATGTTGAAGACCTGTGTGGAAACTACCTCCAGCAGCTCAGATGTTCCTGAAACTCATTCCAACATTCTATTCACCAAACCACACAGTCACTACTTTCTAGTCACTTCTTTTAAATTATCCTTTGTAAAATAACAATGGCTCATATTTATATACTGCTTTTCTCAATATGCAGGGTGCTCAAAAAGTCTTAGTGCAGTAAAACCTGCATATGAGAAACTGATCCTCATAACCACAGGGAGGTAAGGAAAATATTGTTATTGTTCAGTGGTATCCAACTCTTGGTGACCCCACCTGAGGTTTTCTTGTTTTGTTTTTGTTTTTGGATGGGGAGGCAGGGAAGTTGGGGTTAAGTGACTTGCCCAAGGTCACACAGCTGGTGGGTCAAGTGTCTGAGGCCGCATTTGAACTCAGGTCCTCCTGACTCTAGGGCCGGTGCTCTACTCACTGTGCTCCCATTTGAGGTTTTCTTGGCAAAGATGCTGGATGGTTTGCCATTTCTTTCTCCAGCTCATTTTACAGATGAGGAAACTGAGGCAAATAGGGTTAAGTGACTTGCCAGGGGTCACACAACTGGATAGTGTCTGAGACCAGTTTTGAACTCAGGAAGATGAGTCTTCTCGACTCCAGGCCTGGCACTCTATCCACTGTGCCACCTAACTTCTCATTTTATAGATGAAGAAACTGAGTTCAAAGAAGTCAAGCCCCTTGTCCAAAGTCATACAGGTAGAAAGCAACAAAGTCAATCCTCAAAACCCTGTCACCTGTACCTCCAAATCAAGGGAAAACATGATTTTACTCCCTTGGAAGCTATAGGATTCCAGAAAACTGGGGGGTGGTGGGGGGTAGCAAAACCAAAGTCAGAAACTATTTCTTCCCCTTTATCCTTCTCCAGGTTGTATTAAAGTAAAGTAATATCATAAGTATATAGTAGGTGGTTAATAAATAATTGTTGGATTGGAGTGGATAATTGTATATTAAAGTGCCTTTTGCACAAGGGAAGGAAGCATGGTGCAGTTGTCAAAAGAATTTGAAATTTGGAGTCCTATTTTGGAAACCAGCTCTAGTTTGCCTCAGTTTCTTCAACTCAGGTCTCCATCAGGGTCTAAAGTTTATAATGAAATATGGTTATCACAGACTATTTAGGGTTTAGAAGCATTGTGCCTCCTCTTCGAAGGGCAAGGTACCTGCCCCCCCCCCCCCCCCCCGCCCCCAGACAAACACACACATACTACAGCTCAGTTTGACCTGCCAGGGTAGTTCATATGTAGCCGTCCCACCACACCAGCAGGACACCAAAAAACCACCAGCACTGAGACCCCGCCAGGTCTCCCCTCCAGCCTCACCCCCAGAGTGAGCCGGTGGCTCCAGGGGCCCCGGGAGCTGCTGAGTGCCTAAGCTAGGCTGGAAGCACTGACCAACGGATGGACCGATAGACGGACGCCCAGCGAGGGCGGGGCGGCGGCAGCTGCAGCTGCAGCAGCTGGGCACGTCCCGGCGCTGCCTGGCTCCTCGGGAACCAGCCCTGGCCACCTTCCTTCCCCCTCGGGGCCCCAGAACGAGGCGGACTCTCCCTAAGCTCCGGGAAACAGAAAGGGTATTCCGACTCACACAGGCTCCCTGGGTCTCTGGGGCTTCTCCCCAGCCGCGTCTTTCGGGTTCTGGGAGAAGGAGCCTCCCATCTTTTCTTAACTTAGTGCGAAGTTGGTTCCCGCTCGGCCCCTCGTCTAGCCCTGCAGCAGGCGGGACTGGAGACTAGAGGGAGGAAGAGGGGGTGGAGCAGAGGGTGGGAGAGTGGGAGGGGGCAGCCGTTCCTCAGGGTCCTGAGCCCTGCCCCAACCCCAGTGAAAGGCTCCCAGGACCTTCTGGCTGCCTCGCTGCGGGGCAACTGCATTGTCTGGTGGGCGGGAGATGGCCTGAACCGCTGCCAACTTCGCCAGTTGTAGCGTTCAGTCGCCCCAAGCCTAGATCACCCAAGGCGGGAGTGAATGCCCAGAGAAGCGAAGCGATAACCAGTCCACTAAACAGAGGGGGTGATGTGGCGGCTGGGGAGGGTGGTCATGATAGAAAACATATAGTATTGACGTGGGAGTTATTAGCCTGCTGGGGTCACGAATAGATTTCAGAGAACTTGGATGGACAAAAAAATTTATATCTTTATTTTCACTAACCTCTGGCTGAAATTTAGCGTTTCCTTCAATTATTTAAAAACACTGTTCTGAAGAGATCCATAGGCTTTACCAGATTTGGGGCGGGGGGAGTGTCCATGATACTCTCTCCCAAAAGTTAAGAATCCCTGAATTAAAAGCTGGAATGGACCTTAGAAATTATCTAGCTTGACTATCTCATTTGACAGATAAAACTAAGGGCCACACAGCTGAAGTGACTTGCTCACGATCACACAGGCAGTAAATAGCAGGGAAGAGATTCGAACACGAAGTCCGGGACTCAGCTACTCAACACCTCACAGCTGCGTTGCTTCACAGCATACCCCCTCATCCAGCGGGTGGAGCAAAGCCCGCGCAGTTGTTCTGTTTTCCCCTTTCCTCCTCAAACGTAACCGAGGACAAGGAGTGGAAGGCGCAGCTGGAAAATCAGATCTCCCTCGGGGGGAAGAAGGGGTGCTTTCTGGGCTCGGCAGGTCAATGATGCTTGCTCAAGTTCGAGAAGGATGTTGGGCTCTTCTATCCCGCCCCTTGTAGACTCAGAAGGGCTAGAAGGTAATCCGTCTGCAGCTGGTGCTAGGTAGGCTACCAGAGGCTAAGCCTAGAGCGATGTGATACGGTGCAACGAGTCCCTGCATTAAGGGTCGGAAGACTGAGTTCTAATCTAGGTTTTCTCATTTCATTCCTTTTTGGTCTGGAGAAAGTCACTTCATTGGGCTTTAGTTCCCCCAGCTGTAAAATGAGAGTTGGACTTCGCTCCTGGATCTGCTTTCCCTTTGTTTTGGCATTCACTGCCTTTATCCTGGCTGCTGGTCACTGCCATCGTCTGTGGGCTGCCACCGGCATCTTTCAGCACAATCATGCGGTTTCCAGCTTGGCTCAAGAACTCTGCTGCTGTCGGGCAGCTGCAGAATGCCTCTGTTACTAGGGACTCCTGTTTCTCACAGTCACCATCCAAAAAACCCAGCCCCCAGCTAGATGGCACAGTGCATAGAGGGCTCCATCTGATCTCATCTTCCTGAGTTCAAATGTGGCCTCAGACACTAACTAGCTCTGTGACCCTGGGCAAGTCACTTAACCCTGTTTGCTTCAGTTTCCTTATCTGTAAAATGAGCTAGAGGCAGAAATGGCAAAGCACTCCAGAAGGGGTCATGAAGAATTGGACATGACTGAACAACATTTTGCATGTAATGGAGGCTTGGTAGCATTAAGGAAAAGGGCTGCTTGGCTCCTCAGATTGAGAATTTGCCTCCTTTCAGCCCCCTTTGTAGAAGCTCAGGTGCTATTCTGATCAGAACAGCTGGGAAAGGGAGAGACTGGATCAATTTTATACCCATACCTTATGCTTTGGTGGGGCCTTTGCAACCAGGCAATGGAGTCAGTATATGATAGTGGAAGAAATGCTGGATTAGGAGAGTCAAATGACCCAGGATGGGATTTTTGGATCTTCCACTTAACTGTTAATAGAGCAAGTCATTCTATCTCTTTAGGTCTCAGTTCCTCATCTGTAAAATGAAGGGGTTGGACTAGAGTATTTCTGAGGTCCTCGTGAGCCTATGACCCTTCTAGCTCCAAATACTATCCTTGGGGAGGAGTAGGTGCCTCCCTTTCTCCTCTGACATTCATCATTCTGTTTCAGGCCCTTATCATCTCATACCTGGACTATTGCAATAATCTGCTTGTTGGTCTCCTAGATATAAATCTCTCCTCACTCTGTCCTCCATTCAGCTGTTGATAATTATTTAATATCAATTTAATAACTTCAATAAGCGCCAGAGCCTGAACTAATCAACCAGAAGAAGACCCTGGACCTAACAGCTTCTTTGTTCTCTGAGTAAACCCAGAGAACACCTCTTCCTATGTCAACAAGGCCAGATGGAGCTGACTTAAGAGCATTCTTTTCCTCTGTCTGTGGCCATTAAGGATGAGACCCTTAACCCGAGACACTATCTTGAATAATGTGACTTTTTCTTATCTTAATATTTTATGGGCATTTACTATGTTATGGTATGTTAATGGTAAAGAAAATACAGATGTCCTGGATCATAATTTCAATTGACAGTTTGTCAACTCTCTTATCTTATTGTATTTACAACATATTCTGTTAAGAAAAGTCCTTTTCTCGTACCATGGTTAAACATATATGGAGATCATAAATTTGAGTGACAGACATGCTGAGTTGGGAGTGTTCTAAAATGTATTTAAGCCTTCTTATTCTTTTGTTCAGATAGTCAGAACTTGAGCTCTGACTCCTTGTACATACAAGTTTGCTAGCTTCTCTAGCTTTAAAGGAATAAACAATATGAATTTACATATCACCTAGCTTGTTTGCCTCCTTTAACCAAACTTTCAGGTCGACACGGTCAAAGTGATCTTCCTAAAAGACAGATCTCTGACTACATCACTCCCTACCAATAAACTTCAGTGGCTTTCTATCACCTCTAGGATCAAATTTTTAAAAATTTGTCTGGTTTTTAAAACCTATCGCAACCTCTCCTGCCCCTCACTCTTGTAGCCTTCTCACACCTGACTCCTCTCCACTACTCTGCAATCCAGTTACACTGGCCTCTTTGCTGTTCCTTGAACAAGACAATTCATCTCCTGGTCCGCCCCCACCGTGTCTAGAATTCTTTCCCTCCTCATTTTTGCCTCCTGGCCACTCCTTTAGAAAGGGGACTGTTTTTTGCCTTTGTCTTCCTAGCACTTAGCACAGTAGCTGGCACATTATAGGTACCTAATAAATGTTTATTGACTGGCTGCTGAACCTATAGTAGTGTGCTACAGTGGAAAGAATATTAGATTTGGAATCAGATCTCCTGGATTTAATTGAGTACAAAATTATATTTCTAAAGATTTGTGATTTCACTAATGTTGTTTTAATCTGTGACCTTAGACAAGTCATTTAACTTTTCCGGACCTTGGTTTCTTCCATTCATCCCCTGCAGAAACTGGCATGTGCGCAGAACATTTCCAAAGGAATCTGCCCACATGGAGAGGCTAAAGTGCCTGCTCTAAAGAGAGTGACGATGTTGTTCAATGGAAATGTCTTTGAGAGACTATGGAGCACGCAGAGACATTGTGCAGCTGGTTCTAATCTTCTGACCACATGGTTAGAAGATGCCTTTTTGATTGGCTGCATAGCCAGAATTAGGAGTGTTTTGGTCAATGGCCACTAAGGCTGCAAACCACATGACCTTCTGGAAATAGGTCCTTGTTATTTTCTATTTTTAGGTGAAAAAATTAGAGATTTTGGCATTGTAGCATCCAGGTTTTGCAGATAGCCCAGCATTTGATGGCTCCTGTAATAGTTACCTTCAAAAATGACCTTTGGGACTCAGCCCAACAGTAGCTAAGACAAAGACTTCTCTGGTAGCCATGCCACATTTGGGTATGAAGTTGGTAGGACCAATGATAAGTAAAACCCAAGCTAAGCTTGAGCCCACTCTACCTAGAGACCAAAGTGAGATAAGGGAAAGCAGCAGGTGCTGCGGAGATATTGGAGAGAAATGTGTGTCCCTTTGTTCTTGCTATATCTTCAAAGTAAATATCTCTTTATAAGAACTGATTGATGTTAACATGGTCAAATGGAACTGGGGCTCTAGTCACTGGCACCTAAAATACAGTTGGTCTGGGGTGGGGATTATGGGATTAAAGAAGAGACACTCTAAAATCTTCAAGGTACCTCTAACATCCTGAAGGACAGGTGCAGCTCATCTGACTCTGGGACAGTGAGCCAGAATATACTTGCTATATGTAAAATAAGGGTTCAAACTAAATGATCTCAAAGATCTAATTCTAAGTTTTTGGATGCTAAGAATAATTGATAACTATGTCCCTTTCATCCCATCCCCCATGCCAGGGGTGGGGAACCTGTGGCCTCTAGCACATGTGGCCCTCTAGGTCCCCAAGTACAGGCCCTTTGATTGAATTCAAACTTTACCGAACACTCCTCAGCCTGCATTTCAACTTCTTTTCTCCTTTAACATTTTCTTTGATGTTTGTCTGATGTCACTTGTATAAAAATGAGAAGAGAGCACCCATTCAATATGCTTTGCTCAGGTCCTTGACCCTCCCTAAGGATGCAAACCAGTCTCTGGTTCTGGGGAAATGAAGTCTCTGACCATTGCTCTGATTCTACCTCATACATTGGTTTTGGTTCTATCAGACACCACTATGGAAAGATGCTAAAAGTCAGACCTATATAACATCTTCCTCTTTTAATAGTCAATCCAAATCTTTACCCTTCTGTTATTTCAGTGAGAAAAAGGAGGATTCTAATGAAAACCATCCTACCACACCCCAAAGGTCTAATCGATCACTCAGTTGATCAGTAAATACTTAGTAAGCCATCTGCCATCTAAATAAAAGGTTTTCCCTTCACGTTCTGCTCTTGCTTCCTTTACAATTTAGTCAGAAGGAAGACTGTTCTAGCAGCTAAGGATAATCCCTGGTACTTAGTTTCCTTATTTATATAATTGGAGGAATCAGATGAGATGCTTTCAAAGGTAGGTCCTTTCCAGCTCTGGCAATCCTTTGATTTTATCCTCTGGCCTTGTAACCCACGGGACTGGGAGGAATTGGAATCAAGTAAAATGCACAAGCCTGCGCTTTAATTCAATTGTCTATGCCAAGTATCTTCTGCTTGGGGCTAAGCTTTAAATTTCCTCTGATAATCCATCCACTAAACCTTCATTTTGAAGAATGCCACCTTGGGACAGCTGAACTACTTTCAGAAAAATATGATCCAGCTTCTTTTGACTTCCGTATTTTGAGATAATGTTACTAACATTTGCAAAAAGCAGAAAAAAGAAAAAAAATCCACTGGATCATTTTCTTTTTTTCAAGGGGGAGGGGGAAAGGTGAGGCAATTCGGGCTAAGTGACTTGCCCAAGGTTACGCAGCTAGTAAGTGGGTCAAGTGTCTGAGGTTGGATTTGAACTCATGTCCTCCTGATTTCAGGGCCAGTGCTCTACTCACTATGCCACCTAGCTGCCCCTGGACCATTTTCAATTCAATTTGATTGAACAAGCAATTATTATGCACTTACTACATACAAGTCACAGTGGGAATTTTGTATGTACTACATCTTTCATTCATTTGTGTAATAATAGAGATATGGACTAGTACAGAATGTCACTTGCAAAAATACTGCTGTCTGATCCCTACTAATGCCCTTACTGAGGATGCCCTTGTGATTCTCATAAAACTTGAGGAAGTAGGCATAAAGGTTGATGGTTGTTGTTTTTTTCTAGGTCACTCTTTTGTTCCCAATATTAATAAGGTCCAGGACTTTTTTCCATGAATTTAGTGTCTTCCCCTCTTTCAGATACCTTGTGAGTCAATCCATCAATGCCCTCAAAATTAGGTCACCTCCAGCCTAGATCTCCTCTATGCACACTTAATCTCATTCATCTATTCTTTCCATATTTATTCCCTTTAGGGCCATTTCTACTTCCTCTATATGAGAAGTTCTTAATCTTTTTTTTGTGTCTCTTACTCCTTTGTCAATCTGGCAAAGCCTGTGTACCTCTTTCCCAATAATGTTTTTCAATGCATAAAAAACAATACGTAGGATTACAAAGGAAGGCAATTATGTTAAAATAAAACTGTATTTTTTCCATCTAATTTCATGAACACCTAGAGTGGACCCCAGGTTAAGAACCCCTGTTCTATAGGCGCATCTAGGACTTATCATTAGTTTTTTTTAAAGCAGTTATTCAGTAGACCAAAATGCTACCTTAAAGCCTCTCTTCCAACAAGGTGTCTCTTATCCGTGTATTAAAATTATTCAAGACTCCTTGAATAATATGTTATCTCTAGTAGTTACCATGGAAA
Organism: Trichosurus vulpecula; assembly: GCF_011100635.1. NCBI lineage: Eukaryota > Metazoa > Chordata > Mammalia > Diprotodontia > Phalangeridae > Trichosurus > Trichosurus vulpecula. The sequence continues at coordinate 305,292,097 of NC_050575.1, forward strand.
CTTGATGGGCCAGGTATCCACCTATAGTCAGGCAGACTACCCAGAATTCCCCGTGCTTCAGCAGTTTTGTTCTTGACATTGAACTGACTTCTAAAAAGGATATGAGGAGTCTCCACTTTGCCTAAGGAACCTCTGAGGAAGGAGTGACTACCAGGACTGCATCTTGATTATTAGAGCAGGAAACAGGGTCTTAGTGGGTGGTCCTCCCTTGAGCTTTCAAGGAAGCTATAGACCCAAGGCTTAGAGGGAAGCAGATTGGGGAAAGGTGTATAGACCATTCAAAATCTCAATTTGAGTCGGGTAAATTAGCAACCAAGCAAAACCCATCAGAAGTAAGGCAGCAACAAACTAGCCCCGAGGCTACTGGGAATTACCAGTCTCATAACACCCCCTCCTTCAATTTTCCTTCCTCCAACCCTCTCATGAGGGAAAACCATTTTTCCATTTACCAAAAAATCCTTTACTTTCTGCTTTTCCCTTGCCCCCATCTGATTCAGGGGAGAAGGCCTGGAGAGGAAAAAAGACAACTTTGTCTCCTTTCAGTTCCTACAGTTGGTTTTCAGGCAAGTCATACTTTAATGGCTTACTTTCAATTTCTGTGCTATCTAAACTGTTATTATAAAAGCTTGATGGATATCATTGGAACTGTTTGCTTATTGGTTGTGTGGAGTAAGAACGCAGTGGTGGTGGTGAAAACTAAAATCCTTAAAGAGACAGTTGATAATTTTCCTTAGAGCCAATTAGAGAACAAGAGGGACTCCATGTAACTTATTAGCAACATATTGGTGATTATTCAAGCCCTTGACATTAGCTTTTTTTTTTCTTTTGGATGAATCTAATGTGAGGGAAAAAACGGTGCTAAGAAAACTGAGCTATGAAGAAAGCAGCTACTTTTCGCCTGAGGATACTTTGTGGTGGGCCTGCAGCAGCCTTGCTGAAAGCCTGGCCTCAGTAGAAGTGGAGTAATTTAGAGAGATGCATGAATTTTTAACAAGGGTTGGCAAGCGGCTATTGCTTTCAGCTAGAGAGCTTTTGCTATTGCTCACACACTCCCCCTAGTGGTTGGAGGTAGAATAACAGAGATTGTTCGATCCTTTCAGACTCTTGTGACCCAATTTGGGGTTTTCTGGGCAAAGATACTGGAGTGATTTGCCATTTCCTTCTTCCGCTCCTTACATAAATGATGAAACTGAGGCAAACAAGATTAAGTGACTTGCCCAGGGTCACACAGCTAGTAAGTGTTGTGTCTGAGGCTGGATTTGAACTCAAGAAGATGAGTCTTCCTGATTCCAGGGTTGGCATTTTTTCCAGGACACCACCTAGCTGCCCCTAACAACAGAGACAACTTTGTTCAATGACCCTCTGATTTTTTTTTAAAGCAGTTGATATGGTAGAACAAAATGCTGTCTTAAGTAAGACATAAAACATAAAGAAGTACGCTCATAAAAGGTGTTCATTAACCATGCAGCAGATCCAGTCCTGAGCTGGAATTGGTAGTGAGGATAGAGTTCTGGGCCTGGAGTCAGGAGTTCAAATGTGACCTCTGACACTAGCTCTGTGACCTCTGTCTGCCTCAGTTTCCCCAACTGTAAACTGGAGATAATAATAGCACCTACCTCCTAGGGTTGTAGTGAGGATCAAATGAGATAATATTTATAAAACCTTTAGCACAGTGCCTGGCATGTAGTAGGGGCTATATAAATGCTAGCTGTCGTCATCATCATTATTGTTATCAAGTTGGAGAGGGAATTTCTGTGTATGGTGACAAAATCCAGACGTTCCTGTTTGTAGATGACATTATGCTCATTGTATTAAGTCCTAAAACATTACAGAGCCTCATGGAAGAGATCTATAACCACTGAAAAAAAATTTTGTCCTAGAGATAATAGGGAGCCACTGAAACTTCTTGAGGAGGGGAGTGACATGTTCAGATCAGTGCTTTGGGAATTTGACAATCATGTGAAAAATAGATTGTATTTAGAAGCAGCCTAGCCTGGTGAATAGAGAGCTGGCATCAGTCAGGAAGACCTGGATTCAGGTTCTGACATTGACACAGACTTCAAGACCCTGGGTAAGTCACTTAATCTCTTGATGTCCCTGGGCAGCTCTCTATAAGTTGCAGAGCATTGCTGTTCTGCTTTGGTGGAAGTAATTTCCTCAGTCAATATCAGTGAAATCACAGATCTAATGCCCTTAAAAAAAAAAAGAAAAAGAGGACAAGAGAGGAGAAAGACCAGAGGTAGGGAGACTAATGAAGCTAGGCCAATAGTCTAGGCAAGAAGGATGAACTAGAGTCAGAGTTGTATAAAAGGAGACAAGGGGATAGATGGGAGAGAGAGTGTGGAGGCCAAATCCACTGAACTTGTCAACTAATTAGTTATGAAAGGTAAGGGAGAGTGAAGAATCAAGGATGATTACAAGACTAAGAACCGAGAGACTGCAAGGATAATGGTACTCTCAACAGAAATAGGAAAATTTGGAAAATTGATGTTTTTTTCGGGGGGGATGTCAGGATGGGGGGGAAAGAATGAGTTCAGTTTTGGAATTCCTTTGGGGCTTCCAGATAGAGATGCCCAATAGTTGGTGATACAGGACTATAGTTTAGAAGAGACTTGAGTGCTGGACGTGTAAAAGGGAGAGTTGTCTGAGTAGAGACAACTGAACCCATGGGAATGGAGAAGATCAAAGAAAGGAAGAGAGCAGAGACAGAGTAGAAGAGGGCAGGACAGAGTCCTGGAGTGAACCCACACCTAAGCATGTGGGACATGGGTGGATAGTGATCCAGCAAAGGACACTGAGATCTGATGGGTGGGAGGAGGACTGGAGAGAGCTGTGTCATGGGAACTTGAGGAGGAGTGAGACCAGGGGAAGAGGGTGGTCAAGAACATCAGCTCCTGCCCAGAGGGCATCTGAGATATGGGGGCCTACCACTCCTCCTCTGGGGCAGCTGAAGTGAACACTTTGACCAGAATATGAATGTGTATTCCCTGGGAGGAGAAGGAGAACAAGATATTTACTTCGATAATTCACTTTCTTGTTACTTTTATTCCTACATAGTGGTTCAGTGATAGGTTGGCCTTTGTAGGCTTTTCATTTAAGTTATCGATTAAAATTTCTTTTCATATGTTTAACATGATTGTACATGTATAATCTATATCAGATTGCTTCCTTCTTGGGGGAGGGAGGGAAGGGAGGGAGAAAAATTTAAAATTCAAAATCTTACAAAAATAAAATACTATTAAATGTAAAAAAATTTTTTTTTCACACCATTCATTGGCCATTCATTGTCAGAATGGAATTTGCCCATAACTCAAACTTTCAGGACTCTGTGACTACAGATACCTGCTTCAAATACTGGCTACTTCTGTTTCTTTAAAACAGTAACAACAAAACAAATTAAAATGGCTTTTATTTACCTGGTGACCTGGAAGAGACTCAGTTTATTTAACATGGGTGTCTCCTACTTTCAGAGCCAAAGAGGAAAACAGCCCTCCCAGAACACTCCTTGTCCTTACCCTCCAAATTCATTGCTCTCCACCCACTAATACAAGAGGTTCCTGACTCCCAAGAAAAGCAGACCTGGACTGCCTCTGGCCTGGCAGGAACTTTGGGCCTGCTTTCATAAGAAATTCTTAAATTGGGGGGGGCAGGGAGAGTGTTCCTTAATTTTAAACAACATGTACATTTAAAAATAGAATCAGGAACATAAAAATTATTGTCATTGTCTTGGGCCAATATAATTGTGTGTAGGGATTCTGAAATTCAGCAGAGCTAGTCAAGTGATAAACAGACATTTTATTAAGCACCTTCTATGCGTCAGGCACTGTACTAAGTGCTAGGGATACAAAGAAAACCAAAAATTATACCTGCCCTGGAGGAGCAGGGTGAAGAGAACATGTAAACAACTCTATAAATAAGATAGGAACAGAGATAAATGGGAGATAATCAAGAGTTGAAAGGAAAGGAATAAGCGTTAGTATAGCACCTACTAAGTGCCAGGACTGTGGTCATATTTTTCTCATTTTACAGGTTAAATGGCTTGCCCAGCTATTAAGTGTCTTGAGGCCAGATTCGAACTCAGGGCTTCCTGTTCCCAGGTCATGTTTTCTATCCACTGGGCCGCCTAGCTGCCTTGTGTTTTTTGAGCCTCATAACAACATTGTGAGGTAGGCATTACGAATATCATACCCATTTTACAGATGGAGAAACTGGGGTTCTTGGAAGGTAACTTGCTCATGATTACTCTGTTAATAATTGTCAGGAGTGATGTCTAACCCATGTCTTTCTGACTCCCTGGTCACTGCTTCATGTTGCCTCTTGAAATCACCCAGTAGTTAGGATCATAGGATTTTAGATCTGGTAAAGATCTTAGAGATCTTTCAGTTTAATTTCTTTATTTTATAGGTAAGGAAACCAAGTCCCCAGAGTCAGAGAATCATAGGATTTATTGTTGGAAGTGACCACAGAGGTCATCCAGTCCATACTCTTAATTGTACAGATAAGGAAACTGAGACCCAGAGAGGTTCAGTCATTTGCCCAAGGTCCTGGAGATGGCAGGGGAGATCCTCTGACTTCAGATACAGTGCTTTTTCCATCGTATCATATATTCCTTGAGCACAGTGATCAGCTAAATTCAAAAGGATGGAAGGGCTAGGATTCAAACCCCAGGGGTCATATCTATTATATGAACTTTATATTATATTGCTGTTTGTGTGTGTAACATTGAGAAAATCATTCCCTGTTTCTGGGACTCCATGTGCGTTTTGGGGGTGAGAGAAACTGGATGTTAAGAAGAGCAGCTAGGTTGTGAGCCTGGATGACTAAGAGGGTGGCGATGTCTTTGGCAGAGAAGCTAGGAAGATGGAAGAACTTTTTTGGGGGGGGGTGTAATGAAGGGGCAGCTAGTATGGTTAGATAGAGTGCCAGGCCAAGGGTCAGGAAGACTTATCTTCCTGAGTTCAAATCTGGCTTCAGACACTTATTAGCTGTGTGACCCTAGGTAAGTCACTTAACCTTATTTGCCTCAGTTTCCTCTTCTGTATAATGAGCTGGGGAAGGAAATGGCAAATCATTCCAGTATCTTGGCCAAGAAAATCCCAAAGAATCAGACACGACTGAAAACGACTGAACAACAGCAAAGATAATCGGTTCGGTTTTGGACATGTTGAGTTTAAAAGATCAGAAGGAAGCATATTTTAAATCAAATGTGTAAGGAAAGTCAAGGTAAAAAATTCTTTATTGTTTGGTATTCTAGGCTGTACTCAGAGGACAGGGAGGGACGGTAGTTATTTATCTTAGCTTTGTGGGAGCCAGAAAGTCCTGCCAAGTCACAGGAACACTGCTTCTAGCTAAAACAAGCATCTGACCTTAAGAAGAGGACTTTTGAACAAAAGCAACACCAAGAGTGGGCAGAACAGAATAAATAGCGTAGTCCTGACCCCAGTAGGCTGGAATAGTTCAGCCACTCTGCAAACAGGCCAGGGCCCACGATGGAATGATGACTCTGCATTAGCCCATGAGGCTGTGGGAGCAAGATGTGATTCATGGGATTGGAAAATGACAGGTCTAATGGAGTGGAAACCCAAGCCAAAGGCTGCTTTGGCAACAATTGCTCAGTGTCATCCATATCTGCGTAAGTGCTGCTTTCCCCGCCTCGTCCCCTGCACCACCCCCCCCCCACCCCGCCCCACCCTTGTCCCAATTTGGAGGCACTTTGGATGACTTTTTGGTTTTTTTTTAAACCTGGACCTGTTATTTCATCAGTAAAGGGAGAGCTTCAGGTGAGGTACTTCTCCATATGTAGATCAGCACCTTCTCTGCAATTTATGGTCTTAGAAGGTTGTCTGGGACAGTTAAAAGTTAAATGACTCACCCAGGGTCACATAGCTTGGAAGGAATCCTGGTTTCTTCAGCTTGGTCACTTATTAACTATGTGACCGTGGCAAGTGCTCTCACATGCAGCACTACATAAAAGTCAGTTATTGATGTATTTCTCTCTATTGGAGTGGCATGGTGGAGTTGTGGCTAGAGAACTTCCTAGTGAGTCAGGGACAGCTGGGTTCAAGTTTCACCTCTGATATACACTGGCTGTGTGCCCCTGGGCAAGTCACTTGACCTTTGGGTGCCCCTGGCAACTCTCTAAGACTCGATGTTATTGTTCATCCTTTTTGGTGTTTCAGTCACATACGACTCTTTGTGACCCCATTTGGAGTTTTCTTGGCGTAGATACAGGAGTAGTTTGCCATTTCCTTCTCCTGCTTATTTTACAAATAAGGAAAGAGGACTGAGTGACTTGCCCAGGGTAACACAGTTAGTGAGGTTGGATTTGAACTCTGGAAGATGAGTCTTCCTGACTCCAGGCCAGGCACTCTATTCATTGTTGTACCTCTAGGACTATAAGTTGCCACATAGGTGCCAGTCTACTGTGGAAGAGGTTCCTCAATGGGAGATTCCCATAACCAATGAAATCACAAGTATAAAAAAATCCATTTTACAGATAGGGAAACAGACTTATCAAGGGGTTGCAACTCATCCAAGGTTGCAGGGCTAATAAGTAGCCAAGCCCAGCACTCAAATCCAAGTCTCTTGGTTCCAAGTCGAATGAATATTGAATCTGTTCTGCCAAAGCTGGCTCATTCTCACTCACATTCAGGCCTTCCAGCCACATCCCACCCAAAGTACTCAGCATTGATCCTTACTTTTATATCTATATCCCTTGGCATTTATTTACTCCTCTCCTGTGTGGACCATCTTCTGCTCTGTGATGCTCTGACTTAGATAGCTACACTAAGTAAGTCAGCTTCCTCTTCTACAAGACAATTCTTCAAATGGTTAAAGAGTGATGCTGAATCTGCTAGGCCAAATGCTAGAAGTTAAACATTCCCAGTTCCTTCGGTTTTATTATTTACTAGCCAACATTTATGTAGCATTTGGAGGTTTGCAAAGCACCGTACATATGTTATCTCCTTCCAGACTCTTTCCCTGTGAGTTAAGCGCTATTATTATCCCCATTTTACAGGTCAGGAAACTGAGGCTGAGAGAGGCTAGGTGACTTGCTCAGGGTCACACAGCTAGTTGAGTGTCTTCCTAATACCAAGCTCAGCACTTCTAACCACTGCACCAAGTAACTGCCTCAGCTTCCTCATCTATTGAATAATACTTGGAAATAACACCTGAACCACTACCCAAGCAGGATAGTTCTACTTTGAGAAAAGTACTCTGTACGGCACAAAGTCCTATAGAAAAGTGAACTCCTGTGAGTAGTGGTATTTTTGCTGTTCAGTCAGTCACTCAGTCCTGCCTGACTCTTCATGACCCCATGGACCATAGCACCAATACCATCTGTGGTGTTTTCTTGGCAAAGATGCTGAAGCAGTTTGCCGTTTCCTTCTCCAATTATTATTATTATTATCTGCTTTTGTGATTCAGAGAGGCAGGAGATCTGTAGACATTCTTTGGGTAATGTTCAATGAGTTGGGAATCCACTTAACCATCTGTCTCATCATTCAACCCACATTTCTTCACAATGTTTCTCTGCTGGTGTCATGATTATGACCTGCCACAATGCCAATGCCTGTGGTCTATCACAAGCCATTAGATAAGCCTTGGCTTAAACTATTCATATTAGGAATCTAGCATCACAAAGAGCCTGGTACAGTGTAAAGAGCATAGGACTAGAAATATGTGTGACCATGACAACTCCCTTTGCCTCTCTGTGCCTCAGTTTTCTCATCTGTAAAATATGAGGGGACTGGACTAAATGATCTCTAACATCTCCTCCAGTTACGACCCCATGATTCTAGTCCTGGTTGTCCCTTTAACTCACCGTATGACCTCTGATGAGTCATTGGGTGGGCATATCCTTTGCATCTCCAGAATTCTGTGATTCTGTTTTTGGAGGCAAGAATCCAGCCACAGAATCACAGATTATCAGAGTTCAGAGGGACCACTGAGGTCATTTAGTGTAACCTGTACCTAAAAAGAAATCCTCCCTACGACATTCCTCATACTCAGCTTGAAGAGTTCCAACAATGGAGAACTCACTACCTACCAAGATAGCCCACTTTAGTTTTGGGTTGTTTTAATTATTAGGGAGTTTTTCTTTTTTTTTTTAAGTATTTTTTTTTATTTGGAGGGAAGGCAGGGCAATTGGGGTTAAGTGACTTGCCCAAAGTCACACAGCTGTTAGTGTGTCAAGTATCTGAGGCTGGGTTTGAATTCAGGTCCTCCTGACTCTAGGGCTGGTGCTCTACTCACTGCACCACCTAGCTGCCCTGAGTTTTTCTTTAGATTGAGTCAAAATCCTCCTCAAGAATGTCTAACTTTTGTTTCTAGTTCTGCTCTCTGGGGTCAAGTGGAACAATCTAATCCCCCTGCAGGTGCCAACTCTTCAAACACTTAAAGACGATCCTTGCACTGTATTCTCCTGTTGCTTTTTTGATAATTTCTCACAAAGCAATCCTGTTCCCTATACCACCATCCTGTCTCCCACAGTGCTTTTCTCATGGGCTCTTGGTGAAAAGTTGTTGGCAAACCAACGTGGTTTAATTATGGGACTGGCAAAAAGCAATCACATTGCCAGACAGAGATTGATAAGGTCATTGAGTCAGAGAACCATAGAATTATAGCTGATGACCATCTAGGCACCTTCTAGGACACTAAAGCCCAGGAGGTTAAACGTCCTCCTCGGGGGTCACACAGATAGCAAGCTGGAATTCGAAGTCTTTGACTCAAAATTCTAGTACTCTTTTGTCTGTGCATGCTGAAGAGACCACTTAAAACTTACGATCTCCAGAGTCTGGGTGTTGCTTTCAACAAGAGCAGGGAATTCCAAACCATTGGCCCCAGGACAGTTGCATCCAGGAAATCCTTCAGTGTCTGTCCTACTTGCTCCTTTTTTTTTTTTTTACCAGAGTGTCACTTACCTGAAAATTTTCATTTCCTCCCACTAATCCCTAGACAGTATAACCATGTACCTGTAATATACCTTATGGCCGCTAGATTTTCTTTCAGTTCTAGATCTATGATCCTACAACCTGAACGGCCTTTTGTTTCTTTGAGTTGGAAAGTGTCCCTGAAATGTTTGTTTATCATTCATAAGACCAGAAAATGCTTCATCAGGATGAGGCTGAAATCTGCTTACAGCAATAAATTGCTGTTCGTTGACTGAATCACACCGCGGGCCTCCCTCTCCATATTACGTAGCTCTGGCTTGCAGCTCTACAGGAGAAGCGTGCAGTGCATGCTGGTTAGCCTGTCCAGAGGAAAGGAACTGACTGTTCTCCCAGGCATGCCAGAGAACAGAAAGTGAGACTGGAAAACCAGAGTAGAGGCCTGGAGCATTAGATCAGAGAAGTGTGGAAGAAAGTTGCTTAGAAAATCTACTTACTCAGAAGTCCAGGTAGCAATCCGAACAGCAGCACCCTTGCTTCTTCTTAGGAAAATGTGTGGGCTACAAGCAGCTGGTCACACATAACTGGTTGCATTCCTCTTGCATCTCCAGCAAATTAACTCACAAGCCGCCCCTGGAAAGGGTCTGCTGCCCAAAATGAAGCAGATGGTAATAATTAGCCAGAAAGTCATGGCGTGGAAAGTTCCATATCCAAGGACAGCCCCTGCTGAGCAATGGACATAGCAAGGCCTGCCCCCTTGCCTCGGGGTATTTTATTCTCACTCTCCCAGGGGAGATGGCTCAGTATTGTGTCTGTTTCTTATTCCTGTCAGTGCCTCCTTGAACCCTTTCAAAAAACCCTTTTAACTGTAGGTGAGACCAAAAAACGAGGTTTACTTGTTTCTCTTCCAGGACTGTGAAACCTAGAGAGAGCTGAGAGCTGCTTTGAGGACAGTTGACAGAGTTTGGGGAGAAGAGACAGACTTTTGGAATGAGGGGAGAGAATTTGGGACAGTTGTGGGGATAAGCAGCAGTTTGGAGACAAGACAAAGAGTTTGGGGCCAAGTGGCAGTTTGGGGAGAGGTGACAGAGCTGCTTAGAGATAGGTGAGAGCGAAAGGACAAGAGACATAGATAGTTTGGGGACAGAACAAATAGTACAGATTTTCACCTTGCTTTGGGATTTGTGCACCCAGATGCACCACAGACTTATTTTGGGGAGTGGCCTGTGTTTGGAAGTAAGAGTAAAACTCTCCTAGTTTGAATTCTTGGTGCCATGTCCTCCTAAAAGACTAAAATACTATGGAATCAGAGCCTGAATTTTAAGTACGCAGTGTAGAAAACATTTATTCTGAATAACTTTGGGGGAGTTAAGAAAGCTATATGTTACCCCCCACCCCAAATTTTCTACCAGCTACATGCCCAATATTGTTGCTAGAGTTTCATCTTTTTGAGGGGGGGGGCAGGGCAATTAGGGTTAAGTGACTTACCCAAGGTCACACAGCTAGTACATGTGTCAAGTACCTGAGGCGGCATTTGAACTCAGGTCCTCCTGACTCCAGGGCCAGTGCTCTACTCACTGCACCATCTAGTTGCCCCGAGTTTCATCTTTTTAACTTGAAACCCAGGAAAATACTTGTGGGAGGGTTATAGTTGTTATCAATCACTTACATCTTAGTATGAATAAAAGTCTCTCTAGAGGAGAATGAATAGACAAAGACTTAGAGGGAACTATTGAAGCATTGTTATGGTAATTTAAGCATTGAAATCAAGGTATTACTCTGTAAATAGTCGTTCATTTGTAAAGTAGGAATGTTGGACTAGTGGAGCTTCTAGAGACCAGACTACACGGTCCTTTCAGATCTTAACTCTGTGATCTTATTATACCAGGTAAATAAACTATCTGTAGGACTGTTATTGTTGTTGTTAGTGTTATCATTAGTGGTAGTGTTACTGTCATATTAGGTTTTTTCATATTTGATATTCTATTTTAAAAAATTACATGTGTGTGGGATGAAAGATCATCACCAATTAAATTTATAATAAGGAGCCATCTCAGGGACAGAAATAAATTTTATTCAATTCTCGAGAATTGGGCATCCCCCGCTAGAACAAATCCAGCAAGGGAGGCGCTTTACACGGGACAAGGCACCCATAATTATACCTAACACAAGAGAATTCCTGCCCACCTCTGACCCTTCTCATCATTGGCTGGGAGGTGGGCTTACAATCTGAGCACAAAAGCTAGACAAAGAACTGGGAAATTGAGGCACAGAAACTCCAATTCCCATTCCCTTAGTTAATGATTACAGCTGAGGTGACATCTATAAATCTAAAGAAGGAGAATAGGCTAAGGGGAGGGGGAGACCCTCTCCATTCTCTTACAGTACTTTTACAGTAAAGGAAAGCAGATCATAGTGACCCTATTCTTACTGAGCAAATCTTTAAACCAGAACCAGAAGAAAGAACAGAAAGTTTCAGGGTAAACTTTCTCAGAGGCTGAGCCGTCAGACCCTCATGGCCTCAGAATTTTCCACTTCCCTATTTCTTGATTTTTAAACATTTTTTAGTATATATATATATATATATATATATATATATGTATCTTCCCTGTGAAGTCTTCACATTTTATTTACCTCACACACGTAATAACAATTTTTAACATTATTATTTTTTTAAAATTTTGAGTTCCAAATTCTCTCCTTCCTTCACTCCCTTTCCCCCTCTTTGGGAAGGCAAGTAACTTGATATAGATTATATATGTGCAGTCATGCAAAATATATTTTCGTATTACTTATGTTGCAAAAGAAAACACATACCCCCAAAAAACCCAACAAGAAAAATAAAGAAAGTTATACAAAAAACAAGTAGGCTTTGATCTGCATTCAGATTTCATCAGTTCTTCCTCTGGAGGTGGATAACATTTTTCATCCTAAGTCCTTTAGAATTGTCTAGATCATTGTATTGCTGAGAATCTCTAAGTCAATTACAGTTGATCATCATATAATATCTCTGTTACTATATACAGTGTTCTCCTGGTTTGCTCACTTCACTTTGCATCAATTCATGCAAGTCTTCCAAGGTTTTTCTAAAACCATCATGCTTGTCACTTCTTATAGCACAATACAGTATTCCATCACAATCATATATCACAACTTGTTTAGCCATTCTCCAATTGATGGAAGTGCCCTCAATTTCCCATTCTTAACCACCACAAAAAGAGCTGCTATAAATTTTTTGTGCATATAGATCTTTTTCCTTTTTTTTTTAAAGTCTCTTTGGGATACAGACCCAGTAGTGGTATTGCTGGGTCAATAGGTATACATAGTTTTATAGCCCTTTGGGAAAAGTTCCAAATTATTCTCCAGAATAGTTGAATCAGTTTATAAATCTACCAACAATGTATTAGTGTCCCAATTTTTCCATATCCCCTCCAACATTTGTCATTTTCCTTTTCTGTCATATTACCCAGTCTGAAGGGTATGAGGTGATACCGCAGAGTCATTTTAATTTGCATTTCTCTAGTCAATAGTGATTGAGAGCATTTTTTCATGACTATCGATAGCTTTGGTTTCTTCTTCTGAAAACTGCCTGTTCATACCTTTTGACCGTTAATCAATTGGAGAACGACTTGTATTCTTATACATTTGACTCAGTTCTCCATATATTTGAGAAATGGAGCCTTTATCAAAGAAACTTGCTGTAATTTTTTTTCCAGTTTTCTGCTTTTCTTCTATCTTGCCTGCATTGGTTTTGTTTGCGCAAAACCTTTTTAATTTGATGCAATAAAAATTATCCATTTTGTATCCCATAATGATTTCTGTTTCTTGTTTAGTCATATGTTCTTCCCTTATCCTTAGATCTGACAGGTAAAATATTTTATATTCCCCTAATTTGCTTATGATATCACCCTTTATGTTTAAATCATATATCTATTTTGACCTTGTCTTGATATATGGTGTGAAATGTTGGTCTATACTGAGTTTCTGCCCAACTTATTTCCAGTTTTCCCAGCAATTTTTGCCCCAAAAGCTTGGATCTTTGTGTTTACCAAACACTAGATTACTATGGTTATTTACTACTGTGTGTTGTGTACCTAGTTTATGCCACAGATCCACCACTCTATTTCTTAATACCAGATTGTTTTGATGACTATCACTTTGTAATAAGGTTTAAGATATGGTACTTCTGGGCCACCTTCCTTCACATTTTCTTTTCATTGATTCTCTTGATATTATTCACTTTTTGTTCTTCCAGATGAATTTTGTTATTATTTTTTCTAGCTCTATAAAACACTTTTTTGGTAGTTTTGTTGGTATGGCACTGAATAAATATATTAATTTAGGTAGAATTGTCATTTTTATTATATTGGCTCAGCCTACCCATGAGCAATTAATATTTTTCCAGTTGTTTAGATCTGACTTTATTTGTGTGAAAAGTGTTTTGTAATTGTGTTCATATAGTTCCTGGGTTTGCCTTGGCAGGTAGACTTCCAAGTATTTCACATTGTTTGCAGTTATTTTAAATGGAATTTCTCTTTTTATCTCTTCCTGCTGGGATTTGTTGGTAATATATAGAAATGATGATTATTTATCTGGGTTTATTTTATATCCTGCAACTTTGATGAAGTTGTTAATTATTTCAACTAGTTTTTTAATTGATTCTCTAGGTATGTCATGATATCACCTGCAAAGAGTAATAGTTTTATTACCTTATTGCCTATTCTAATTCCTTTAATTTCTTTTTCTTCTTTTATTACTATAGCTAGCATTTCTAGTACAGTATTAAATTATAGTGGTGACAATGGGCATCATTGCTTCACCCCTGATCTCATTGGGAATGCTTCTAAATTATCCTCATTATAGATTATGATGGTTTTAGAAAGATACTATTTATCATTTTAAGGAAAGCTCTATTTTACCCATGCTTTCTAGTGTTGTTTTTTTTTGAGTGTTGCATTTTGTCAAAAGTTCTTTTTTACATCTATTGGGGTAATCATATGATTTTTGTTGTTTTTGTTATTGATGTGGTCAATCATGTTGATAGTTTTTCTAATATTGAAACACCTGGTATAAGTCTCATCTGATCATAGTGTATGATCTTTGTGATGTATTCCTGTAATCTCCCTGCTAGCATTTTATTTAAAAGTTTTGCATCAATATTCATTAGGGTAACTGGTGTATAATTTTCTTTCTCTGTTTTTGGTCTTCCTGGTTTAGGTGTCAGCATGATACTTATGTTGCAAATGGAATTTGGCAGCACTCCTTTGTCCATTTTCTCCAAATAGCTTACATAGTATTTGGAATTAATTGTTCCTTAAATATTTGGTAGAATTCACTTGTGAATCCATCTGGTCCTAGGGATTTTTTCTTAGGGAGCTCATTTATGGCTTGTTAATTTTCTTTTTCTAAGATTGGATTATTTAAATATTCTATTTCTTATTCTATTAATCTGGGCAATTTATATTTTTGTAAATATTCTTTCATTTGATTTACATTGTTAGATTTATGGGCATATGATTGGGCAAAATAGTTGCTAATAATTGCTTTAATTTCCTTTTCACTGCTGATGAATAAAAGTGTTTCATTTTTGATACTAGTGATTTGGTTTTCTTTTTTTTTTTAAATCAAGTTAACCAATGGTTTATTTTGTTTTTGTTTTTTCATAAAACAAGCTCCTAGTTTTATTTATTAATTCACCGGCTTTCTTTCTTTCAATTTTATTAACCTCTGCTTTGATTTTCAGGACTTTCAATTTACTATTTAATTGGGGATTTGTTCTTTGTCTCATTATTTTTAGTTGCATGCCCAATTCATTAATCTGCTCATTTTCTATTTTATTGATGTAATCATGTAGAGATACAAGTTTCCACCTAAGTACTGCTTTGGATAATTTTTTTTTTTTGGTTTTTGGCAGGGCAATTAGGGTTAAGTGACTTGCCCAAGGTCACATAGCTAGTAAGTGGGTCAAGTGTCTGAGGCTGGATTTGAACTCAGGTCCTCCTGACTCCAGAGCCCGTGCTCTACTCACTGCGCCACCTAGTTGCCCCCTAAGTACCACTTTGGCTACATCCCATAAATTTTATGTCCATGTTAAATTTTGAATAAAACTTTCAGTTGTAAAAAATAGAGACTTTTTCTATCAGGTTCAGTTAAGAACAGAACATTAAAGCCAACAGAATCACTGAAGGGAAACAAGAGCAAAGAAGGGCCAGTCTTGGGGCTAATGAAAAACAAGTTCCAGTGCTTGGCAATTTTGCCTGTGCCTCATCCTGATGTTCTGGAAAGGGCAGTAGATTTAGATCAAGGGTGCTGGTAAATGTTTAACAACTAGCTCTTCTCCTGCCACCAAAATATTGCATGCAGTTTAATTTGCATTATTAACATTTTCTCTATCACTTTCTTAAGTCTAGAAAACAATAAATTAAATCCTAATTTGTAGCTTTGCTGATTTTAGAGGTGTCAATGCTCACATTAGAGATTTAACAATTTGGCTTTCCTGGTCCCTGAGCTGGCTCCAGCACACCACAGATTTGTGGTCAGAGGACTTGAATCTGAATCCCACTTGTATGATCATAGCCAAATCACTTCTGTTTTCTGAGTCTCCATTTCATCCTTTGTAAAATACAGAAGTAGAATGAGATAACCTCTAAGGCACTTTCCATCTCTAAATTCTCCTATGGGATATAGAGGCACCACATTTTCTTGAGTATGCAGGTGAAAAGGTACTTGAAAAAATCCAGATTCCAAAAAAAATTGTTTCTGGTTGAAAAGATAGTCAAAATAGAATCATTTGCTTTTAAGGGTTTGGTTTTTCTTTTATATACAAAAAAGAAAATTCTCAGTCCAGGAAAAAAAAGTCAGAAATATTTTGGTACATGGCCGTAGGAGAAAGGTATACTTTAGGTCACCCAAAGCTTTATTTAGCTTTAAACGAGTTAGCAGTGAATGTGATGTTGCAGCCAAAAAAAAAAATTAATTTAGGCTACTTTAAGAGACGCACATATTTTATCCAGAATGAGAGACATTAAAGGGTCATAGATTTGGACATGGAAGGGAACTTATTTTACAGATGAGGAAACTGAGGCCCAAAGTGGTTAAGTGACTTGTCCAAGGTTACACAGTAAGTGGCAAAACCAGACCCTCTGACTCCAAATCTGTTCTTTTCACTGATTCCTCTAGGTCTGCCTCCCCAAAAGTCTTATTCTCCTCTGCCCTGATCAAAACCTACCTGGAATATTGTGATGGTCTGTGGCAGCACACGTTAGGATGGATACCTGTGCATTGCAGTATGTCCAGAGGAGGGCATCCAGGATAGTGAGGGCACAGGAGAGCATGCCAAAGCGGAATTGGTCGAATCTGAGACTTATGACTCCAAATCCAAATTATGCCACATTGCCTAGACTTGCTCTGCTTGACCACAGAGGAGAGAATGAGGACCATTCGGGGAAAATAACAAGGAAGCCCACTTTAGCTCAATCTAAGGAACAATTTCCTACTAATTAGAGCTCTCTGAGAGAGGAATGGTCTACTTGGACACCATTACTGGAAGTCCTCAAGCAAAAGATGGAGTTTATTTGTCAGAAGGGATTCTTGTTTAGGTATTGGCTAGCCTATGCGATCTCTCAGGTGCCTTCCAACTAGAAAAGTCTATGATGTGATGGTTCAAATCCCCACTATCCTTTTGTGCTATTTGTTCATGGGGAATGAAAGAGAATTTATCCCTCACAATTTGAAGAGGCATGCTTTGTTGTAAAGTGTGTAAATTCTTTTAAAAACACACTTTACACAATGACCATGGCAATGAAAATGTCAACAACAAAAAAATAGCTGTATAATTACAATGACCAAGGAGTCTGGCCCTGGGAAAGAGTTGAGAAAATGTACCGTCCTCCCTTCTTTGCAGTGGTGGGTGTCTATGGGTGTTGAATATTGTATACACTGCCAGGCTTAGTTGATGTATTGGTTGGCTTTAAAAATTTTTTTTTTCCAATTTAAAAAAATCTTTATTACAAAAGACAAATTATTCGGTAGGGGAAGGGGAGGAACATATTCCAAAATAAAGATGATGTCCTGCTCATTTCATTCTCATTATGTCATATAAATCTTCCCCAGTTCCTCTGAAATGTTCCTTTCATAATTCTTATGGTACAGTAATATTCCATTACACTTATATACCATAATTTGTCCAGCCATTCCCCAACTGATGGTCATCCTCTTAGTTTCCAAGTCTTTGACACTACAAAAAGCTGCCATAAATATTTTTGCAATTATGGGGCCTTTCCCTCTTTCTTTGATCTTTTTAGGGCATAGTTCTAGTAGTTTATTTCTGGATCAAAGGGTATTAAAAATTCAGTGACGGCTGTACAGAATGACTGTCCAAATTCACGGTGCCACCAACAGCGCAATTATGTGCCTGTTCTCCTGCAGCCCATCACTAGTCATTTTCTTTTTTTGTCACTTTTGACAATCTGATAGGGGCAAAAGGGGATCTCAGAGTTGCTTTGACTTGCATTTCTCCAATTTGTGCTTATTTAGAGCATTTTTTCATATGTGATAGCTTGGACTTTTTCCTTTGAAAGTTTCCTGATCATATCCTCTGATCATTTGTCAATTGGGGAATGGTTCTTATTTTTAGAAATTTGAATCAGTTTATTATACACGTTATAAATGAGACATTTATCAGAGAAGCTTGTTCAACAAGCTTTTATCAAGTACTAACTATATGCCAAGTGCACTTAGGATACAAAGAAAGGAATTGTTACTGTTATTGCCGTGTTTAACTACATTGTAGTAGTGAACATGCCTTTTAGCTATCTTGGTTCTGCTTTTTTCTCTGCATCCGTTCATGTCTTGAATTTCTTTGAATTATTCATATTTATCATTTCTTATTATGCGACAATGTTCCATTTTGTTCATATAGCATAATTTGTTCAACCATTCCAATGGTATTGAGGTTCCAGAGAATCTTAATTGAGAAGAGGTAAATGGTCCTAGTACTTCAGCTAGAGGTGATATGTAAAAACTCTCGAGTCCAGGGTGCGAAGGGTACCCTTTCCCCCTAGAGACCCTTACTCTTTGTTTATGTGAATTCAGTTAAATCTTGGGGGACTCTGGCCTTTAGAAAGGGGAATAAAGCTTTTCTTGTGCTCTCTGAGTCTTTTTGGTCCCATGCTGGAGCCCCAGGGAAAATCTCTCCATGCTTAGATTCAGCTCATCACTGAGGTCTCGCCCTAAAAGATGACCAGATTCTGTTCTAGAATGATATTCAAGGTACCAAACAGATCAGTTATAGGACAGCTATTTATTTCTTCCACCACAAAAGAAACTTAAAATATAAAAGACTTAGAAGTGTACATTGACAAAAAAAAACCTAAAGCATGATATAGTAACTCATCATACATTATATTTTCCTGGGAAACTGACACTTAAGACATTAAAATATGAAACACTATGTGGGACTGCTAAATAAGCATTTCAAAGCTAGTTGTGCATAGATTGGGCTCATTAATATGGTGGCAATCATCTACTTCAAGAAGCTGTTTCAAATATCATCTCTGCCTGGACAACTAGCACCTACATTCAGAAGGCTCCCAACCCTTCATGAGGCTGCTATGTAGACTAGAAATACCCATCTTAGAATCACTTTTGGGTTGTCCATGCTCAGGGTAAAAACCACAAAGCAGAAAATGAAGCCAGAGACTAGAGCCCAGGCTCAGGCTCACTGAGCCCAGCCCATGTGCTTGCTACAATATGGGTATAGCTGCCGTTGATTCTGGAGACAGAGATGGGGAAGGAGAGGAAGGTAATGAGATTTTCTGTCCTTTCCTCTTACTGTTAGTCTAAAGATCAACTGGAAGTATCTTGACAGCCTTGACAGACAGGAGGAGAAAAACTGAGGATGGAAATCGTTTCTCCTTTTAAAGTCTATTAAATGGGAGCTCTTCCTGTCCAGTTCCCAATTGTCTTTGACAAGACCTCCAACTGTAGGTGTTTTGGGGGAGATTCTGGTTGCATATGTCCTTTGGAAGTAGCTTGCTCGCTGGAAGGCTTACTCAGCTCCAGGAGAAGTGTCCCAGTCTAACAAGTCAGGGTCAGGGTAGAGGTTTCCCATATTATACCTATTACACTCTTTTCCCAGTTAAATATTCATTCTCCTTAGCAAACCTGGGGTATGTATGGCACATTTGTCCATATCTCGAATTCTGGCCAGTTCTCTGGGGATATGGGGAAACTCAAGTATTGTTTTATATTAGTCCCCTACACTAAAGAGTCTCAACAAAATCCCTGTGGCAAAGTTCTTAATGCCTTCTTCAATGCCATTTAAATAGTTCCAGTTGTCCATTGAGTATAACCCTTAGATAATGCCACAATTAGCAGCCTTTTGTGAGGGTTGGTGGGCATGGATATTATAATCATTCTTAAATAAAAAAGTATGCAGATTGAAAAAATAAATATTTTATAAAGTTTGTCATAGATGACCACTTTCTTAGTATTTATAAGGATCTGCTCTAACCCAAAACAACTAGGGAAAAAATAAAATTGGAAAAAGAAACAAACAAGAACAAAAAATAAAGAAAAGGAAAGAGAAAACAAGTAGCTCTTCTCCCATCTCCCTATGCTCTATATCCAAGACTTTTGGTAAAGTTCCAAAAGGTAGATTACATAGAGCTGAGATTGATAGTATGAACAGGGCTGGTACCTCATGCATGTATCACTCTTACCTATACATGGTAGTGAGCAGAATATGTGATGGGAGTGAAAGGTATGAGTGATTGTGGAGAGTACAGTTAAGGTTGGTGGGAACAGCCTAGGTCTGGTGCTCATGATGTTGAGACTTTTGTCTTGTGTCATCCTCGAAGGTATCAAGGTTATCCTGGGTCAGGTGCATTGCTATGTTAGCAATAGCCACAGTAGCAGAAGAATACAGTTGAGGCTATAAACTAGAAATGAGGTTCTACTTGGGCTTAGTTTGGAGAAGAGGATACACCTAAGCAGTGGTGTGCAGAAGCTGGCTCCTAAGTCACTAAACTCTGCATATTCTTTGACATAGCAATTAACTACTAGACTTATACCTAGGAATGTGCTGCAGCCAGCTCTAACCTGTTCACAAGAACCAGTTATTGAATTGTCAGGGTGAGGATTTACACCTCATAAATAAGCAAATGCTATAAATCAGGCCTTGATTTATTGTTTGGTTGATTGTCTAGACTTAAGAAAGTGATGGACAAAATGTTAATGAGGCAGGAAGGAAGCATTTATTAAGTACCTACTATGTGCTAGGAACTTTACAAATGTATCTCTTTTGATCATCACAACATTCTAGGAGGTAGGTGCTATTATCCTCCTAATTATACAGTTAAGGAAATGGAGGCAGACAGAAGTTAAGTGTGATCCTTGCTCAGAGTCATACAGCTATTTAAGTGTCTCAGGTTAGATTTGAACTTATAGTATATATGTATAGTATTATTATAGTACTATGTATAGTGTTATATAGTACTATGTATAGTATGTACAGTACTATGTACTGTATGTATGTACTGTACTGGAAACACAAAGACAAAAGTGAAGGTCTCTGGCCTCCAAGGAGCTTACATACTATGGCAGACATTAGGCACATGACAAATGTGTCAGATCTTTGAAAGCTCCTACCTTCATCCTTTGAGGTTCTGTAGATTCATCAGCTTAGGCATTCTTTTCATTTATACAGATTACTACCCCTCTACATCTTAGTGGTTGGTCTTTGAGAGTCCCAATGGTCAAAAAAATTCATCACTCTTTGGCCATGCTAGGGATGAACTTCTCTGAACTTAGTGAGGCTGGTCCTCAGAGCAAAGACTCCTAGTTCACGGACCCAAGCTCTAAGATGGTGAAATTTTCTACTTACAATGCAAGTGCAATCCAGATATAGGACTAATGCAATGGACTAGGACTTAGTGAGCTGATGCAGCTAGATATTTGGAGACAGCTGGCAATGGCTGGAATTCACCAGTTGGTTCTTACAAAGTTTGCCATATGTGCTATGGGGTAGGTGCTCCTCTACCTGAAGGGACATCCTGTCATCAGTCCCATGGTTATGGCAGATCAATAACTGTAGCAATATGAGTGGTCCATTGCTCTTGATTCAATCATACCATCAGGAATACATTAAGAAAGGATGTGTAGAGTAAGATCAGGTTGGGTTGGGTCAGGACTGATCAAGTAACTTCTCCCATACTTTTCAACTTTGTACAAAAATACTAACCTTTTATAGATATTATCAACCAATGAAGGTGCCCCATACTTCTACTTGGTGGACTAGCCAATTATAATGCATTCTATGTAACATTAACTCTTTTCAGTTGTGTTCATTTGTTGTTGGGAGCTCGAGGACTGCTTCTTTTTAAAAAAATTTATTTTAATTTGTTTTTAGTTTTCAACATTCACTTTTATAAGATTTGGAGTTCCAAATTTTTCCTCCTCCCTCCCCACTCCCCTCCCCAAGATAGCATGCAATCTGTCTGTATATTTATACAATCTGTCATATACATGTACAATCATATTAAACATATTTCCACATTAGTCACGTTGTGAAAGAAGAATCAGAACAAAAGGGAAAAACCATGAGAAAGAGAAAACAAAAAACAAGATAACAGTATGCTTCGATTTGCATTCAGACTCTATAGTTGTTTCTTTGGATGTGGATGGCATTTTCCATCATGAGTCTTTTGGAATTGTCTTAGATCATTGCAGTGCTCAGAAGAGCTAAGTCTATCAAAGTTGATCCTTGCACAATGTTGCTGTTACTGGGGTTTATGCACCAGAAATGAACATTAGGAACTCTGCCCATATTCAGTAGGGCAGGAGCTGGTATTTAATTCAGCTCTGTGCTGCTTTCAGGGCTAGTACACCTTGGTCAGAACAACCTGACCTCTGTGGAGTTACAGGGAAGTGTGTGAGAGAGACTGATAAGTGGATGGTGAGAAGGTTCTGAGAAACCTGCAGATGCTCATCTGTAGTTGGTTTGGGTTTTCACTCTTTTATTTTCCCTGCGGATATTTAATATGAAAATCGTGTTGGAGTGGGGAAATCACTAGCATTTCTATAACACTTTAAGGTTTTCAGAGCAATTTACAAATATTATCTCATTTGGTCTTCACAGCAATCTTGGAGGGTAGATGTTAATATTATCCCCATTTTACAGCTGAGGAAACTGAGGCTGAGAGAAATTAAATGACTTGCCCAGAGTCACACACCTAGCAAGTGTCTGAGGCAGGATTTGAGCTTAGGGCTTCCTGACCCAATCCATCCAGCACACCCTCTCCTTACGTTTATAGCCCAGAGGGTTCCTCATTGTCTTGTGTGGTCCATGGTTGGGTCTTGTTCTGCTTGAGCATAAAGTATATTCTATTTGTAATACAAGTGGTGATGATGTGTTCTTTAGTGTTTGCCCCAGAGTTTTATAACTGATCCTTTAAAACTGAATTTGTCTAGCGGTGGGCATCTTCAAGACAGACCTTGACAATAGGCCCTTATTCAATTTTTTATTGCACTAAATGGAATACTCATTGTTTTTCAAAAAGCTTTTGGCTTCTGTCCTTGGAACAGCCCAGGTTTTATTGTTCATTTCTTCCCCACCCATCTCCAGGGTGATCTGTTAGCCAAATATGGGAGCAACTAAAACTATATTAAGATTTCTTTTTATCACTAACAAACATGGATACTCTTAGAATACAGCTATAATTATTTTAGGGGAGCTTGTTTACCATGCAGTTTAATATTAAAGACAGATACAGGAAGGTCTTGTTCAGAAATGGGATATATTGGCTCTACCCCCCACTCATAGGGGTCTCTGTTTAGTGGTATATAGGTCATGCCAAGTCCCTACTAGGCTGGAGTAATTCAGATAGGACCTGATAATGACAATAACACTCACAGGTCTATACTGCTTTGCGGTTTACAAAGTACTTCTATTCATAGAAACTTTGTCAAGTTGGTATTATTATTACTAGTAGTATTTATATATCACTTAAACATTTTCAGTACTTTATATTTATTATATAATATAATATATTTACTTATATATTATAATATAATTAATTATATTATAAATATTATATGTATTTATAAATGTTTAATCCTCGCAACAATCCTGGGAAGTAGGTACTATTATTATTCCTGTTTCATACATGAGAAACTGAGGCAAGCAGAGGTTAAGTGATTTGCCTAGGATCACACAACTAGTAAGTGTTTGAGGCCGGATCTAAACTCAGGTTTTCCTGATTCCAGGAATCCACCTAGTTGCCCAAGTTGGTAGAGCAAATATTATCAGCCCCATTTTGTAGACAAGGAAACTGAAGCTCAAAGAGGTTATTAGTAATTAGTCAATGAAAAAGGTGTTTATTAAGCATCTATTCTGTACCAGGTACAGTGTTACATTGTAATAATAAGAATAGCTAATGTTTATAGAGGGATTTAAAGTTTGACAAGTTCTATACACACTTGAGTTCATTTGATCCTCACAATAGTCCTAGGAGGTTGATATTAGAGATATTAGCACCCCAGCCCACCCCCCACTTTACATCTGAAGAAACTGTAGCTTAGAGAGCTTGTGCGATTTGCCCAAGTACAAGCTAGTAAGTATGTCAGTTGGAGACAGAATTTAAACCCACATCTGCCTGACTTGAAGTCTAGCATTCTTTCCAAGACCCCGTGCTGCTCGTCTAGCGCATGGCCCAGTTGTGTTCCTTAGCCTGAAGACACATCTTTGACATAGTGAATATTTAATGGTGAACATTTAAGTAATAATGTTGCATATGCTGGAACAGTGAATATTTAAGTAATAATGCTGCATATACTGGACCCGAAGGATCATTTTTGATTCCTCTGAAATGATGCTGCTTGTTCTAGGTCTCTGGGGCAGGGTACCAACAGAACCCACAGCCCATGGACAGACAAGACACCTAAGGGCAAACACAGATACTGCCATCTTCTCTTGAGGGGAGCCACACTTGTAGAGTGCATGACATAGTCTAAGAGAAAGGCAGACCCTAGGGGCACCAAAACGCTGCTGGATTTAGAATTAGAAGATATGGCTTTGAATCGCAACTCTGTCACTTGCTACCTATGTGATATTGGCAAGTCACTTCCTTTCTGCGGCCTGTTTCTTACTCTCTAAGAAGATGATCTCTCAGGTCTCGTTTAGCTCCAAATTCTGTGATCCTGCAAACCAAAACCCTATTTGTTTCCTTCCTTCATTCACAATTGCCTTTCACTGTATCATGAGAGGCTGGTACCATATACCCGCACTGCCTCCATTGCTTGATCTATCTAAATATTTTGGTTGGACGTATCCCTGGGTGTTTGCAGAGATGTTAGAGCTAAAAATGACTCCTCTTTTTACCTTTTGCTCACATGCACTGCTTTCCCTTTTGTGCTAAGGTTACGCCAGAAAGGAACATAGGTACTCTTTTGGCTCCTTCCCCCTTTCTTATCCCACTACTTGAGGACAGTTTTCCTCAAGGCTAAGGGCATTATCACTCCAAGATGGACCACTCTGAGAACAGGTCGAAGCCTGTGATGGTGTTCACTGGCATAGGAGAAAGTCAATAAATCAGATGCTTAAGCTAAATATGAGGTCGAACGTAGCAATCTGTGGACCTCTCAATGCTAACTTTATTTTTATGGGAAAGCCATCTAATTTCTCTGAGCCTAGGTTTCCCCACCCAAAACTCCCCCTAATTCCCATAGGCCATTTCATAGGAGGTACTGGACCAGTAGGAGAGAAAGCATTTAGCCAGGAGTAGAAACACCCATGGGAGGACAGACATGGATACAGAAAGATAATAATCCAACGTAGTTGGCCATTTCAAGAAGTATGATCCCCCAGAAGCAGAGAAGAGAGCTGGTGATGGGCTCAAGATAGGGACTGCCTCTAGGAGCCCAGCTGAATGGTCCACCTAGCAGAGATACTGTGCCTCAGGGTTGCTGCAAGAGGACTTTACAAAGAGAGAAAGGACTTCTAGACGATGCGTTACAGGCTTGTGAGTTACCCTTTGTCACATGTCTGCATTTTTGCCATAGTACTATCATTGTACTTTAAGTTTGAGCCTACTTCTCTCATGCTCCCATTGCATCTGGGGCCATCTCCAGTTGTCCTGATCCATATCAGGCCACTAGACCCAGATGGCTCTGGAAAGGAAAGTGAGGCTGGTAACTGCACAGCCCTCCTTCACTTAAATCCAATTCACTTGCATGTCATGACAGCACCTTCCTGATGCCATGGTCCTCTTAGAGAATGAAAGATAAACAAAGACAATTCTTCTCATAGATTCTGTGTATATTTTTTGGAGAGGTAGGGTTTGCAGTTACGGTTTTTTGGGTGGGTGGGGCATAATTTTGTACCAGCTGTTCTTACTATGCTATATTAATAAATGTTCTGTTGTGTCTGACTCTTTATGACCCCATTTTGGGGTTTTCTTGGCAAAGATAGTGGAGTGGTTTGCCATTTCCTTCTCCAGTTCATTTTACAGATGAGGAAACTGAGGCCAATAGGGTTAAGCGACTTGCCCAGGTTCACATAGCTAATAAGTGTCTGAGGTTAGTTTTGAACTCATGAAGATGAGTCTTCCTGATTCCAAGCCTGGTGCTCTATCCACTGTACCACCTAGCTGCCCCAACTGCCCATAGGGTTATCCCTAAAACTGGAGACAACAGCTGCTTCTCTGTGGACCCAATCTGCAAGTGTGACTATGAGTTGGAGAAGCAGACTTTGGGTGTGTGTGTGCGTGTGTGTGTGCGTGTGTGCGTGCGTGTGTGTGTGTGTGTGTGCGTGTGTGTGTGTGCGTGTGTGTGTGTGCGTGTGTGTGTGCGTGTGCGTGTGTGTGTGTGTGTGTGCGTGTGTGTGTGTGTTCTGTTGGGTTATTAAGATATTTAAAATACTGATTCCAACTTCCTATCAGCCATTTTTGTTCTGGACTTTTCAATGCAGAGATTATTTTCCAAGGAAGAGAAACAGAAGTAATATAAAAGCTGAGCAAGTCTGCCTTCTCCTCAATGAAAAAAAAATCAAAGCTATCTAAAGTTATATGAAAAAATTCTCTAAATCAATATTGATTAGAGAAATGCAAATTAAAACAACTCTAAGGTACCACCTCACACCTATCAGAGTGACTAATAGGACAAGGGAAATATTAGAGGTTGAAGGGGATGTGGGAAAACTGGGACACTATACACTGCTGGTGTTGTGAACTGATCTCATCATTCTGGAGAGCAATTTGGAACTATGCCCAAAGGGCTATAAAACTGTGCATACCCTTTGATTCAGCAATATCACCACTAGGTCTATATCTAAAAGATATCCAAAAAAAGGGAAAAGGATCTATTTGTACAAAAATATTTATAGCAGCTCTTTGTGTGGAAATTGGAGGGCATGTCCACCAAGTGGAGAATGGCTAATGTGGTATATGATTGTAATGGAAGAAATGACAAGCTCGATGATTTCAGAAAAACCTGGAAAAACTTGCATGAACTGATGCACAGTGAAATGACTAGAACCAGGAGAACACTGTACATAGTAACAGCAATATTGCTCGATGAAGAATTGTGAATGACTTAGCTATTCTCACCAATACAATGATTTGAGACAATCAATCCCAAAGGACTGATGATGAAACATACTATCCACCTCCGGAAAAAGAACTGATATGTTTGAATATAGACTGTTTAACTTTCTTTTTTCTTTTATTCAAATCTTCTTGTACAAAATGACTAATATGGAAATGTTTTATATAATTGCACACGTATAACCTATATCTGATTGCTTACCATCTCAAGGAGGTGGAAAGGGAGGGAGGGATAGAATTTGGAACTCAAAACTTTAAATAAAAATGTTTAAAAAAATTGAAGAAAAAAAGAGCCCCTTCCTCCTAACTAGAACTCAGAAAAGTATCTTTTTCTCTTCTCTTCCAACTTTTTATATAATGTGACCTTTTATATTTAGGTCATTTATACATTTGGAGTTTATTGTGGCATAGAGCGCAAAATCTGGGACTAGACCTAATTTCCATCAAACTGTCTTCCAGTTTTCCTAGCTCTACTTGCTGAACTGGGATTGCTTCTCCTAGTAGTTTGCTTCCTGTGGGTTTATCAAGCAATGGGATATTGTGATTGTTTCCAGTTCCTGCTTTTTCTTTTTCTATTCTGTTCTACTAATCTGCATTCCTATTTTCAAACAAGTAGGAAATCATTTTGAGGGTTGCTGCTTTATAATATAGGTAAATCTGGTCCTGCGATACCAACTTCGTTACTATTGCTTTTCAGTATTTCTCTGAATATCTTAGACTTCTTTTTACTTTAAATGAATTTTGTTATTATTTTGCCTAATTCTATAAAACAATCTCTTGGTAGCACTAAATCTGTAAATTAATTCATGTAGTCTCATCACTTTTATTGTATTGGTACAGCCCGGGCATGAGCATTGAATGTCTTTCCAAATTGTTTAGATCTTCTTTTTTTATAAAGTGTTTTGTAGTTGCATTTATATAAGTATAACATGTGTCTTATTAGGTTAACACCCACATATTTTATGCATTTTGTAGTTATTTTGAATGGAATTTCTCTGTTTCTCTTGGGTTTTGTTAGTAATATGCAGAAAAGCTATTCATTTATGTGTGTTTTTTTTGATTCTCTTTTCCATAATATAGTTTCCCTCAACCTTCAGCTCCAGTGAGGTACTCAATGCAAGTAATATTGTCCACATTTTAGGGATAAGGGAACTGAGGCCTATAGACTCATGTGAGATCCCATGGCTAACACGTGGAGGGTCCACAACTCAAACTCCATTCTCATAGCTTCAATTTCACCTCTCTCTTCATTCTACCACAACCATTTATGCCAGCAATGCTAGATTAAATGCTAAATCAGAGAAGCAGCATGGAACAATGGAGAAAGCTCTGAATTTGGAGTTAAAGGTCCTGGGTTTGAATCTTGATTCTGCTATTTCCCGCCTGTGATCTTTTTAAAAATAGAATATTTCATTTTTTCCCAATTACTTGAGAATTACATATTGTTTTAAATTTTGAGTTCCAAATCTTGAGCAAATCACAACCTTCTTGCACTTCAGTGTCCTTATCTACAAATGAGGGAGTTAAAAGAGATGACATCCAAAGTCACTCCTTGCTCTAAAACTATGATTCTGGTTCTGCCATTTACCAGCTGAGTGACTTTGGACAAGTCATTTCCTTTGTCTAGACCTAATTTTTTCTTCTTGCAAAATGAGAGTGTTTTGACTAGCTGATCTCTAAAAGTCTCTTCCAGCTCTAAGTCCTATGATCCTATGCTAATACAAAGTGTTGTAGGAGCTCAGAGAAATGGGATACCACAATGTGGAATGCTACAGGAATCTGCCTAAATTTACCCTTGGGCAGGGGCCCTGCTAATCTCCAACTCATTCTGGCAGGAGTGTTTGTGTTATGAAGCAATCCATTCAGTTGTTTAAAGTCCAGTGCTGATGAAACTAAGGCCACGGAGTCAGTCTTGCTGTGGGTCAGTCGGTCTTGCCCTTTCTCATGCTCACTGAAAGCATCCTTCACCCCAACCTTCTGTCTCGCAAATGCAAGTCCTTAGTCGTGAGAAGCACTGAATCCGAGTGCAGATGGCTCAGTACAGATACATCCTTGTCTTCTCTCTCCCCCCACCTCCCTCTCTGGACCTATTATTTCGCTAGCCTTGGGTTTATCAAGCAATGGAATATTGTGATTGCTTCCAGTTCCTGCTTTTTTGTTTTTCTAGTCCATTACATTGATCTGTGTTCCTAGTTTCAAACAAGTAGGAAATCATTTTGGTGATTGCTGCTTCATAATACAGGTAAATTCGGTCCTGCTATCCCAACTTCATTACTATTGCTTTTTGTTATTTTCCTAAATATCCTAGACTTCTTGTTACTTTAAATGAATTTTATTAGTATTTTGCCTAATTCCATAAAACCAACTCTTGGTAGCACTAAATCTGTAAATTAATTAGAGACCACAGAACTGGTGAGGAAACTCCTACCAATGCAGCAAGTTACAGTTTTAAATAGTTGGTCGGAGCTGTGAGAAGTTAAATGACTTGACTGTGTCAGAGGCAGGACTTAAAATGAGGACTTAAAACTTAAAAACTTCCGGACTTTGGGACTGGCTTTCTCTCCATTATAGTTTATAGCAGAGCTGCTTTCTCTGTCTGGCGCCATGGCCAAGAGGGGAATGAAGTGTGTCTAGATACTAAATTGCCATATTACTCCGTAACCCTTGGGCCATGACTACTAGTGAGTTAAAGGCTAACCTCCAAGAGAATGGAAAATATCATAGAAAACACTTTTAGTGATCCCAAGCTGTTCACTACCACACAGCCCAGCACTGTTGGCGGTGGGGAGACCCACAAAGCCCCCATTTCCAATGATGCTGAGTAAGTAGCATAGTCATATATGAAGTAGGTAGTGGATAGAATTCTGGGCTTGGATCAGGAAAACCTGGGTTTGAATCCTGCCAGAGACACTTCCTAGCCGTGGGGCCCTGGGCAAGTCACTTACATTGTGAGCCTCAGTTTCCTCACTTGTAAAATGAGGAAAGTAATCACATATACACCACAGAGTTTTGGTAAGGATCAAATGAGATAAAAGAGATGTAAAATGTTTTTGCTATTGATTTAGCTATATGTTGGATGATGTACCAATGACCTAATGAGTTCCCTTTCAGACTGCTGGAGTTCTTCAGAGCCTCCGGCCCCTTTTTTCTTGGTCATCTCAGAGGTTATTGTTAGAATGTTAGAGCTAGAAGGGATCATTTAGTTCAAACTTCACATTGCCCAGAAGGGATGAATGATTTCGAAAAGGTTATATAGACAGTGTCAGAACCAAGACTAGGACACAGGTCTCCTATTTTCCAGGTCCTCTAATTTTCCATTGCACACCATTGTGTCTTCCATTTCACAAATGAGACCATTGAGGCTCAAAAAAAGGACATCCGGATTGTCCAACATCACAGACTTGGTTAATGTCATCGCTGTAACTCAAATTTAGGTCTTTTGAATCCTAGCCCAGTGCTCTGGCTTTACTACACCACCCCAATTCCTTTTCCCTGATACAAACAGAGTTTACAGTATTTACAAATGCCACTTGACATTTCAGGCAATCAGAAAATCCCATTCTCCTTGACAACATCTGTTTCCCAGAATTCTTCAATAAACACTTCCCACACCAATTCCTAAACAAAACTTGCACTCCAAGGGACCAATGCATTAGAGTTAAACTGAAAGAAGAAAAATTAAAAAGAGAAAAAAAGAATCCTGGACTCAGTTTTAATACAACCCAGATTCTATCCCACTCTCTGCACCCTTCCCTTATCAGTGAATACACCCACAACCCAGTGTTTAAAAGGCTTCTAGTGACACAGTGTCTGCCTAGTATATTGTTGGTTCTCAGAAAGTCAGTGCCAGCAAGAATTTCCCAGTTCTACTCTCCAATTGGTTTCGTACCTCAGAGATTGCAGCTTTCCCGGGGTGTGGGGTTGTGGAGGGTAGTTGTCTCTCCCCCTTGTGCTACCTTCTACACCATATTCATTGCTCCTTGGGAAGCAGGGAGATTCTCTGACCAGTGATCGTGAGGTATCCAGAGGAAGGAGTAGGGAGTGAGAGGCATAGGGAGTGACAGTGAAGGGGCTGGTCTCCAGAGCTGAATTCTTGGCTAGAGGGAAAAGGATGTTTTGTAATATTTGGCTTGTGCTTCTAGAGGCCAGACAGGAAGGGAGAGCTCAGTGGCCTCTCTGCAGAGGGGCAGTTCCTGAGTTCTCGTCAACTTTGGCTTGGCCATTTAAAGCAATCTGGATTCTGATGCTTCACACATCCCCCCCTTCTTCATTCAACTTCCCTGCTTCCCTGCTTTTCCCTCCCTTCATTCCTGACATTCTATAAAAATTTTCCCTCTGCCTAAACTTGGCTCAGGAGCTTTCACTCACTGGGAGAGAATTTCTCCTGTTACAAAGTTCAGTTTTAAGAAAAGCCATCTATTGGCCAATTCACCACTTAGGACATTTTTGATGAATTTTTTCCCCTGAACTTTGGTGACAGGGACAAAGCATACCATGTTTATCTTGTTATATTTACTTCTTTTTTTCCCCATGGAAGGATATATTTAATGCTAGCGAAAGTTATAAATTATTTTGATGTTTTCATGATCTCAACAGTTTAGGTAATCTCTCCCCTGGAGTAGATGGCCAATCCTTCACAGGTCTTCTCATCCACACCTTTCCATAAATCTCCTATAGAAGAGCCACCTCTGGTTCTTTTTTTTTTTTTTAATTTATTTATATAATACTTTTAGTTTTCAGCATTGACTTTCACAAGAATTTGAATTACAAATTTTCTCCCCATTTCTCCCTCCCCCCACTCCAAGATGGCATATATTCTGATTGCCCCATTCCCCAGTCAGCCCTCCCTTCTGTCACCCCACTCCCCGCCCCCATCCACTTTTCCCTTACTTTCTTGTAGGAAAAGATAGATATTTATGCCCCATTGCCTGTATATCTTATTTCCTAGTTGCATATAAAAACTTTTTTTTTGAACATCTGCTTTGAAAACTTTGAGTTCCAAATTCTTTCCCCTCTTCCTTCCCCACCCACCCTCCCTAAGAAGGCAAGCAATTCAACATAGGCCACATGTGTATCATTATGTAAAACCATTCCACAGTACTCGTGTTGTGAAAGACTAACTATATTTTGCTCCTTCCTATCCTATCCCACTTTGTTCAATTTTCTCCCTTGACCCTGTCCCTTTTTGAAAGTGTTTGCTTTTAATTACCTCCTCCCCCATCTGCCATCCCTTCTATCATCCCCCCTTTTTTTATCTCTTTCCTCCTTCTTTCCTGAGTCAATTGGGTAAGATGCCCAATTGAGTGTGTATGTTATTCCCTCCTCAGGTCAAATCCGATGAGAGCAAGATTCACTCATTCCCCCTTACCTGCCCCCTTTCCCCTTCCTATAGAACTGCTTTTTCTTGCCACTTTTATGCAAGATAATTTACTTCATTCTATTTCTCCCTTTCTCCCTCCCTCAATATATTCCTCTCTCATCCCTTAATTTGATTTTACTTTTTAAGATATCATCCCTTCATATTTAACTCACCCTGTGCCCTCTGTCTATATATATATATATATATATATATATATATGTATATGTATATTCCCTTCAGCTACCCTAATACTGAGGTCTCATGAATTATATACATCATCTTTCCATGTAGGAATATAAACAAAACAGGTCAACTTTAGTAAGTCCCTTATGATTTCTCTTTCTTGTTTACCTTTTCATGCTTCTCTTGAATCTTGTGTTTGAAAGTCAAAGTTTCTCTTCAGCTCTGGTCTTTTCATCCAGAAAGCCTGAAAGTCTTCTATTTTTTTGAAAATCCATATTTTGCCTTGGAGCATGATACTCAGTTTTGCTGGGTAGGTGATTCTTAGTTTTAATCCTAGCTCTTTTGACCTCCAGAATATCATATTCCAAGCCCTTCAATCCCTTAATGTAGAAGCTGCTAGATCTTGTGTTATCCTGATTGTGTTTCCACAATACCCAAATTATTTCTTTCTGGCTGCTTCCAGTATTTTCTCCTTGATCTGGGAGCTCTGGAATTTAGCAACAATGTTCCTAGGAGTCTTTTTGGGATCTTTTTCAGGAGGCAATTGGTGGATTCTTTCCATTTCTATTTTACCCTCTGGCTCTAGAATATCAGGGCAGTTTTCCTTGAAAATTTCTTGAAAGATGATATCTAGGCTCTTTTTTTGATCATGGCTTTCAGGTAGTCCAATAATTTTTAAATTATCTCTCCTGGATCCATTTTCCAGGTCAGTGGTTTTTCCAATGAGATATTTCACATTGTCTTCCATTTTTTCATTCCTTTGGTTCTGTTTTATAGTATCTTGATTTCTCATAAAGTCGTTAGCTTCCACTTGCTCCCATTTAATTTTTAAGGTAGTATTTTCTTCAGTGGTCTTTTGGACCTCCTTTTCCATTTGGCTAATTCTGCCTCTCAAGGCATTCTTCTCCTCATTGGCTTTTTGGAGTTCTTTTGCCATTTGAGTTAGTCAATTTTTAAGGTGTTATTTTCTTCAGTATTTTTTTGGGTCTCCTTTAGCAAGTCATTGACTTGTTTTTCATGGTTTTCCTGCATCACTCTCATTTCTCTTCCCAATTTTTCCTCTACTTCTCTAACTTGCTTTTCCAACTCCTTTTTGAGCTCTTCTATGGCCTGAGACCAGTTCATGTTTTTCTTGGAGGCTTTTGTTGTAGGCTCTTTGACTTTGTTGACTTCTTCTGGCTGTATGTTTTGGTCTTCTTTGTCACCAAAGAAAAATTCCAACGTCCGAGTCTGCATCTGAGTCCGTTTTTGCTGCCTGGCCATGTTCCCAGCCAACTACTCGACCCTTGAGTTTTTCATTGGAGTATGACTGCTTGTAGAGTATAGAGTACTTTGTCCCAAGCTTGAGGGGCTGCACTGTTTTTTTCAGAGCTTTTTCTACACAGCAAGCTCTGCTACACTGGCACAACTCCTCCCCCAAGAAATGCCAGCCTAGACTGCGACTCAGATCTGAGCAGGCTCTGCCCTCCTGCTCAGATATGCCATTTAATTCCTCCCACCAGGTGGGCCTGGGGCTGGAAGCAACTGCAGTTGTAGTTCTATCCTCAGAGCTGCACCACCTCCACTGCCCCTGGGGCAGTGGCCAAATCACAAACTCCTTTCACTCTGTCCCTGCAGTTTTTCCCCCCTAACCTTCTCTGTTGTCTTTGGTGTTTGTGGGTTGAGAAGTCTAGTAACTGCCACAGCTCACTGATTCAGGGTTCTAGGGCCTGTTCCACCTGGCTCCTGGTTTGGTTGGTCTGGGTACAGCCCACGCTGGGCTCTGCTCTGCTCCACTCCCAGCTCCATGCGATAGACCTTACCCAGCGACCATCCAGGCTGTCCTGGGCTGGAGCCCTGCTTCCCTCTGCTATTTCTTGGGTTCTGCAGTTCTAGAATTTTTCAGAGCCATTTTTTATAGGTGTTTGGAGGGTCCTGGGGGAGAGCTTTGGGTACGTCCCTGCTTTCCAGTCGCCATCTTGGCTCCGCCCCAACCTCTGGTTCTTTTAATGTCATGGGTACCAGGTGGTGCAGTGAGCAGAGTGCTGGACCTGGAGTCAGGAGATCAGCTGACATTTTGATTCTCCTGATTTTGTGGTCTTCCATGATTTGCCACCATACGGAATCATGAGGAAAAACTTTCTTCTAAAAAGGAAGCAGCTAGTTTCCTGAGTGGGTGGAGTGTAGGACTTGGAGTCCTGAAGACCTGAGTTCTAAAGATGCCTTACACACTTGTTAGTTGTGGGATCCTGGGTATGTTTGTTTCCTTGTCTATAAAATGGAGACAATAATGGCATTACTGGATAAGGTTGTTGTGAGGATCAAATGAGATAATACTTGTAAAGTTCTGCAGACCTGGAAGCACTCTACTATAGGGCTAACTATAACTATAATAATAATATAACTAACCAACTGTAATGATAAGAATGTGGCAGAGGACAGCTTGGGATTATCTGAAGGGCCATCCATGATATGTTCCACTTTTTTGGCTGTTGGTTCTCAACCCACTGGTTGTGACTTTAAGGGTTACAGAGGAAGGAAGGAAGGAAGGAAGGAAGGAAGGAAGGAAGGAAGGAAGGAATGAAAGAAGGAAGGAAGGAAGGAAGGAAGGAAAGAAGGAATGAAAGAAGGAAGGAAGGAAAGAAGGAAGGAAGGAAGGAAGGAAGGAAGGAAGGAAGGAAGGAAGGAAGGAAGGAAAGAAGGAATGAAAGAAGGAAGGAAGGAAAGAAGGAAGGAAGGAAGGAAAGAAGGAAAGAAGGAATGAAAGAAGGAAGGAAAGAAGGAAGGAAGGAAGGAAGGAAGGAAAGAAGGAAAGAAATAGAGAATGAAAGAAATAAGGAAGAGGGGCAGCTAGGTGGTGCAGTGAGTAGAGCACTGGTCCTAGAGTCAGGAGGACCTGAGTTCAGATCTGGCCTCAGACACTTGACATGCTGTGTGACCTTGGGCAAGTCACTTAACCCCAATTGCCCTGCCTTCCCCCCTCCAAAAAAAAAAAGGAAGGAAGGAAGGAAAGAAAGAAAGAAGGAAACAAGCATTTAAGCACTTCCTATGCCCTACATTGTGCTAAACTCTCTACAAATACTATCTCCTTTGATCCTGACAATAACCCCAAGAGGTAGGCGCTAATTATTATCCTCATTTTACAGTTGAGAAAACTTAGACCAACAAGTCAAATGACTTGTTCAGGGTGATTCAGGGTAAGTGTGGTAGCTCAGTTCTCTTTGACTCCAGACTCTATCTATTGCATTACGTATGTGCTTCTCTAACCATGTCCCAGAGTCTCACATAGTGAGTGGCCCCTACTTGGCCACACCAGACAGAATGAAGGGCTCTGCCATCAAACAGGAGATCAGTGTCAGCCTCGCAAATTCATATGTACTCTTGGCCACTATGACACATTTTTCATAACAAGGGACCCATTCCACAATAGTTATCGCTTTGCTACACTTTATTTATCCCTTTCAATTGTGCACTGACCCATAATAGTTACTGGCACCCTTGTTGTGGGGCACCAATCTTTGCTTCCCCATCTTCAGCCTAGTGGCTGATCTGTGGTGATTTCCTTTCCTTCTCTCTCCTCCTCCACTGCCCCTCACCAGAAGCCATACCAGGGCTGGGTGTGGCACAATCTGAGGATGCCTTTCAGTAAGCAAATCTGGTCCATGCTCTATGCATACCTATGCTGGTAGCATAAACCTTGTACCTGTGGGCAAAATAATAATGAACATTTTCACTCCTTGGGCAAATTTCTTAACTTGTGCAAGAATGTTCAAAACACACAAATCAACTTTTGAAGACAAATTTAGTGGAAGGGAAGGAGCAAGGTCACTTGGAGCATAGCAAGAGGGTGGAGGGTGGGGAGCCTGAGAGGAATAGGAAGTATACACTATCTAGTAACTTCCTAACTGAATTCAGTATTCTTGCCAGCCCAATGCTAAGCTTAGTTGTTTCTATATGGGTGAAGGACTTTAAGTGCTATCAGTGCCCCGTAAATTTTGATATCCTGGACAAGCTCAAATTATCTATCCTAGTTATTGTGTTGTCTATGGGGATAAACCTGCCTCCTTCTGATTATCTCAGAGGCTTGTAACCTTTTTGTCTATTCAAGCAGATAACTCTTACATAAACAAGTAGATGCTTATATTAACAAGCAGCACCTGCCCTCAGAGATTACCTCCTATCCCCATTTACACTGTCTGTATCTTGTATAGTCATAACTATTTGTTGGTCTCTCCCATTAAAAAGTGAGCTCTGTGAAGGCAAGGATGTTTGTTTGCTTGGTTTTTTTCTCTCCAGAACATAGTAAGCATTTATTAAATGCTTGTTGACTGACTGTTTTAATGGGGGGAAAGGTCTTTCTATCATCAAATCTCTCAACATTGAATTCTCCTCTTTGAAATAGCTAGAACTAAATGCTTTTATTTTTGGGGGGGGTAGAGTGGGGATGG
This sequence comes from Trichosurus vulpecula, assembly GCF_011100635.1. Classification (NCBI taxonomy): domain Eukaryota; kingdom Metazoa; phylum Chordata; class Mammalia; order Diprotodontia; family Phalangeridae; genus Trichosurus; species Trichosurus vulpecula. Next base: position 305,328,557 of record NC_050575.1, read on the forward strand.
GGAAGGATATCTTTATTGTCAGGGTAGCTGGTCAGGTCTAGGCAGACAGTTTGCACACCATCACCTACCTACTCATTGGCTAGAGTTCAGAACTTCTGGAACTGTGTTCTGATCCCATCTGCCTCAGTGACTGCACATTGGACCCCAGAGTCCTGCTTAGGGGCCAGCAAGATGTACAGTGATATATCCTCATCAGGGAACTCTATTAGGGATCTCTACAATATTTCCACGTTCTTCCTGAACCTTGAATGTTCCCTTGTCTCCAAATTGTCATCCCAAAATCACAAAAATGACTACAAGGTTTCACACAGTAGAAGCCACTTCCTAATTATTGGAGGGAGAAGTCAGCTGTTCATCTTTATAAACCCTACTCACCTCCCCCCACCCCTCCCTCACCGCTCCTCTATATCCAAAATGGCAATATGATACCTCTCAGCTGCAAATTACACATCATCGTTTTTTTTGTTGTTTTTTTTTTTTGGCAAGTGCTGAAGCAACTCATAGCGTTTGGCTTTTCTATCACCTCTGTCCAAGGAGTTGACGATATCTCCATCCAACAATCCCTGTTCTTCCTTCCCTACTACCTTCACCCAACATAAGGCTTTTGGGTCTTCTTTTCATGTCTCTGGTGAAATTCCTAATTAAAGAGAGTGCATGGACAGAAGCACCGGATTTGTGATCAGATAAAGTGGGTTCAAATACCAGCTCTGTAATTTACTGGCTACATGACCCTGATCACGTTACATAACCTCTCATCCTCACCTGTAAAATGAAGATAAACCCAACACTTATCTTGCAGGATTCTTTTGAAGATCAAATGAGATAATGCATGTAAAATGCTTTGCAAACTTTAAATCTAGCTCTTAGTTGTTGTTATGATCCTCTGATTATCTTCTGGGTAAGATTCTTCAATATTCATACCTCATATTCATCTCCTGATCCTACTTGCAAGGAAGGAGATGAATTATTTCTGATATCGCTGTAAGAGTTCAGGGGAGTGTATTGGATTGAGATTTGAAATGTGAAAAATTAGGTGAATTTCCCAGGTCCATGCTAATTCTGGCTCATCAATCACTGTGTTCAGTCACCAGGTGATGGGAAGCGGCCCTGAATATCAATCATGTAAAGCCCAGAAGTGCCTGCATACTGGAAAGTATGTGCAAACTGTTAAGACCCGATCTCCAGGTTCTCACACCAGGGATTTTTTTTCTCCTTCTATCTCCTTGTCACTTTTGCATTTCCATGCCCACCTTAAAGCCTGATGAATGAACTGGATTCCCCTTTGAATGTCCTGTGTTCATAGAAAGGGTGATTTTCCAAGGTCAGACTATATTGTTTTCTTGGCAAACTCTGCCATTGGCAGGAAATGGACCTCAGTCTTATAACAGCTATTTATTACAGCACTTTAAAGTTTGCAAAGCACTTTACATGTGTTATTTCATTTGGTCCTTACAACAACCTTGTGTAGTTATCCCATTTTACAGATAAGGAAGCTGAGGCAGAGAGAGGTGAAGCGCCTTGCCCAGTGTCACACAGCAAGTGCCTGAGGCAATATTTGACCTCTGGTATTCCCGACTCCAACTAGAAGACTCTATTCACTGCACCACCTAGCTGCCCGCCAGTCTTACTTCAAATGTGTAGTACAACTACACACACACACACACACACACACACACACATACTAATGGCCTGGTTTGCTTACTCTCCGTGTCTATTGAGTTTTGTATAATACATAATTAGATTACTAGATTCTTTTGAATTCCTCTCAAGAAGGTAGCAATGAACTGTGGATCTCAACTGAAAAGACTGTATGGAAAACCCATGTCACCAAAAACCTTCAGTAAGAAACACAATGTGTTCTGAGAAGCAGATGGCAACTTGGTCTGTGGGACTCAAATGCACATTCTGGAGAAATGAATGATTTATACAGTGGTGTCAAATTTAAATAGAAAGGATCAGAAAATCACAAATTAACGTTATCTAGGTCATACTGTATTTTTATTTATGTTGTTAAAAAATTACATTTTAATCTGGTTGGGTCCCCACAGCCATGGAGTTTGACACCTGTGATCTAAAGCCACTAGTATAATAATGCTCTCCTGGGAAGGTGATAAATCTGTTATAAGGTGAATCTTCACATGATGGTTGAGAAACCATCATGAATTAGTGTAAGAGTGCCCTTGGCTTCCCATTGGGATATAATTATCATAATAATAAAAACATTTATATAGTGCTTTAAGACTTATTAGGCATTTTATAAATATTATCTCTTTTGTTTCTCACAATAACCCTATGAGGTAGGTGCTAATATTATTCCATTTTGCAGATGAAGAAACCGAGGCATACAGGGGCATAGTGATTTGCCCAGGGGCACACAGATAGTAAGTGCTTAAGGCAGGATTCAAACTCAGGTCTTCCTAGTTCCAGCACTCTATTCACTGAGTCACTAAGTTGCCCTGGATGTCTTTGTGTGCATTGATCACAGCCTTTGAAAATAACACTGGATATCATGTGCCTAGTCAGGCATGCTGCTGGATGAAATTCTTGGTCCTTCTCTTCCCTTGACGACTGTCTGACAAGTTATCATGACAAACCCGAAAGACTTGCCCCTGGAAGCATTGTAGCCTGACCTACTTCCTTTTATTTATAATTTCTCTGTCTATACTGGGGGACAAATAATGGTTCTATCCAGGCCTCTTCTTTTTTCAGTTCCAAACAGTGACTGTGCATTAAAGAAAAGCATTCTTCATTCAGATCCTAGGGGTATGATGACCTGATAGGATTCAGACCTTCTTAATGCATATTAAATTCTTGGGGTCTTTTATGATGGATGTCTTGCCCCCTGCAGGTGGTAGGGCCCGGCGTTCAGGGCAGTCTCGATGATTAACAGCACCTAGTTCATCATGCTGTAATTCTATTCCACTGGAGTTAACTGGCAAGAGTAATGCAGGAACAAGAGGTAAACGGCCTCAGGCTCCGATCCATCTTCCTTTTATTGATTGCTTATGAGTCGAGTCTGTCCTATTAGTCTTTGCCAAAATATCTATTTCTACAAATTACAGACAGTTAGCATTTGAGGGTCGTGGCGAAGAGGCCCCTATGAAAGCTCTCTTCAGCACTAGCAAGCACCTTCCTACGGTATTCTTGACCTGTATAAAACCCCTTTTCTCAGAAAAAAAGGGAGCCCTTGATCCAATGGTTGGAGCACACCAAGATGAATTGTTTGTAAATGTTCACCACCAGTAAGAAACACTTCAGGCCAGCTGGTGGAACCCAGTCCTGTATGACTCATATAGGCTGGATCAGTTTGTAACCCTTTTGGCTCCAGCATAAATCCCAGGAAGATTACTTGACTCTGGTGGAAAACACAGTAAAAAACCATTACAGAGGAGTTCAGTAAGTACTTTGAGAACCTGTGGGAGGTGCTTTTGTTCACACTGGGAAGAGATTGAGTAGGTTACAGAATGTTGACAGAAGATCCACTAACGTGTCATTAATTAAATGCTAGAAGATTGCAGGTGTGTGAGCTAACTCAAAGGGCAGAGCCATGTGCTCATAATGTCTGAACCACATCCAAAAGTCTGTCTTCCACTTATCATTGGCCCTAATTCCGAGGAAGTTTTAGGATCCCTGCAAATCCAACTTAGTGTAAATCCTAAACCGAAGCCAAAACATCAGAAATTGATACAAAGGAGTAATGGGTGTGGATGGTGATCTCATTCAGTCCCCAGAAGTTAACTCACCTCCCATTTTGGGAGCAACCGAAATGAGAAGACCCTGTCAATGATGGGGAAGAATAGAAGATTCCCCTTATGGCTCTTATTGAATGTTTTCCTATAGTTAAGGCCTGTGAATTTCTCAACCAATAAATAAATTCCCTGCAGGGAGGAGACGTGCCTGCTCAGAGTTGATTCTGAAATTACTCCCATCAGTAACCATTTATTTCCTGTCTATTAAGATATAATTAATTTCACTCTTTGTGATACTTTTTGGAGCTCACCATGTCCAGTGCTTTCTGACTCTCTTCTTGAAGGAAGTATTCATGTCTTGTAGTCTTTCTTTATCTTGAACTATATTTTCCTTTTAAAAAAATTCAATTTTTAAGTCTGAATTCTCTCACTCCCATATCCCCTCTCCATATACACGCATTGAGAAAGCAAGAAAAACAAAACCCATTTACAAACATGCATAGTCAAGCAAAACAAATTCCTTCATTGACCATGTGCCACAAAAAAAAAATCATCTCCATTTGCGCTCGGAGTTCATCACCTCTCTATCTGGAGGCAGGATAGCATTTGAATTCTACTTTCCATTGGAAGATATCCACCTCTGTACCTATCTTGCAGCCACTGAAAGACAAGGGGTATATATATATATGTATATATATATATATATATATATATATATATAATATGTGTATATATATACTTATATATGTGTGTGTGTATATATATATATAGAGAGAGATTCTTCATTTGAAGTTTATCAAATTTTTCATAGAATCTCCCTATTTCACTCTATGTTAACACACATGTGTTAACACATAAGCTTTAATTATCTTCATAGTGATTGGTTTGCTCATATATCATGAATGCCCAAGAAAAGATAAATAAATGTCTCATAAAATAATTTTTCTTTCTGCTTTTATGTTCATGATAAGATCAAAAACTTGACCTACTCCTTAGCAATGGATTCATAGGGGGTTGGTGGAAGGATTCTGGGTTATAAGTTACATGTTGATTCCTGGAATGATATCTGACTTGCTCTAGTTGACACTATCAGACTGCTCTCAGTCCACCAAGTCCATTCTATACTTTCATCCTCCAAACCTTGTACCATAGAATCCCAGAATCTGTACCTGAACAAGAATCTCCTTTATAGCGTCATTTATAACAAGTGATTATCCTGCCTCCACTTGGAGAATTTCAGTGATGGGGAACGCATGGCTTTTTAAGGCAACCCATTTTACTTATGGTTGGAAGTGCTCTCCTTTTACTCTTTTTTTACTCTTTTTACTCTTTTTACTCTCCTTTTGCTCTCCAAAATCTGCTTCTAGAAACTTCTACATAGTATTCCTAATTCTGCCCTTTGGAGCTGAGTGAACCAAGTCTAGTCCTTCTTCCATATGCCAGCCCTTCAAATTCTTGAGGACAACTTCCACATTCCCATGAATGTCTTCCCTCTCTCTCTTTGCCCCTTGAATTTCTAATCAGCCTTTAAAACCCAAGTCAAATGTTATGTCTTCCATGTATTTCGTGTATTATAATTATACTATATGGGTTATGTTCTACTAATACACTGTTAAATCTACAAGAGCAGGACTAAATCTAACCTGAACTTTGTTACTTTCCTAGCATTTAGCACAATTCTCTAAACTTAGTGGCACTTAACAAATATTTATTGAAAAGAACTTATCATTATGCGTGTTCCTCACTAAACCCATATACTATCCCTGATTTGCTTTATTCTTTCAGGCAGTCAGTCAGTCAATAAACATTTATTAAGCACTTACTGTGTGCCGGGATCTGTGTTAAGCATTAGGGACACAAATATGAAAAAGAAAGACAGTCCCCATCCTCAAGGAGCTTTCAATCTAATAAAGGAAAACAAACAATGAAGTTGAAAAAGGGGAGGAGGCGATGAGGAAGAAGTTATCCATCTGGGAGGTGGCACGGTGGAGTCCAGTCCAAATCTGGTAGGAGGTAAAGAAACGGTTGTCCTAAGAACTCTCTTTAAATAGATACTTTGGGAGGAGTTCTTTCCTCCACCCTCCAGCCCTCTGATCAGAGGGGCAGAGAGTATTGAGGGTGCTGATGAAGAGGGAGTACCAAAGCTGATGCATCGTGCAATCTTTCCTCCTCTCCCCCTTTCCCTCTTGATGTCCTCCATACATTTAAAAAAAAATTGGTTATTTCATTCCTTCTGTCTCTGTACTGCCCTCCAAAGAACTGCAACTATCCTCGACTGCTACGGTTTTCTGGTCTTGGAATCACGTGTTTTGAGAGCTGGCCTAAGGATCTCATGAGCTAGCTACTCCTCATCTGTCTCTTTCCCTCGGCTGCCCTCTAGTGGGAACTCGCGGCATTACCCTACCAGTACCAGTACCAGGATAAAATAGTGTCCCAGATATAGGTCATCCCTAAAAACAAACTCTTGGGGCCAAATTAAACAATTCTTCCACATGACAACCCTTCAAGTACTTGACGATGGCTTTCATGTTTTCATGAACGTACTCCCTCCACTTTTTGCCTCTCCTTTAAACCCAAGCCAAATGCTATACTTCCCATAAACTCTTCTCTGATCCCAATTGATAATGACTTTTTGTCCCTGGAACTTATAGAAAACTTTGTATGAAGCTTCCCAATGCAATTACCGTGTATAATCATGTATTATAGCTAGAAAGGCAAGTAGATAAAACACCTGGCCTGGAGTCAGAAAGACGAGTTCAAATCTGGTTTCAAACACTTATTAGCTGTGTGACCCTGAGCAAGACATTTAACTTCTGTTTGTCTCAGTTTCCTTGACTGTGCAAACAGGGATAATAATAGCATCTATCTTACTAGATTGTTGGGAGGATCAAGTGAAATAAAGCACCTGTAAAGTGCTTAGCACAGTGCCTGGAACATTGTAGGCTCTTAGTAAATAACTATTTCCTTCCTTATTCCCACCAAAAACTTTGAAAGAAAAAAAATAGTTATGCACTGAAAAAAACTTTTAAAACGACCATACTAAAAGTGCAAATTTATTGTGACAGTTTATTTTCCATTCTTTCATTCAAATAAAGATATTCCTCTTATTTTTTTCCTTGTTATTGTCTTTATTTTTGTCACTTTCATTTTTCAAATCAGACCCAGGCTTGCATTGATTAATTTCTTGCATTTAAAATATTCTTCGATGAAATTTTTTTTAAATTTTTTTTTTTGGTTTTTGGCAGGGCAATTGGGGTTAAGTGACTTGCCCAAGGTCACACAGCTAGTAAATGTTCCAAGTGTCTGACATTGGATTTGAACTCAGGTCCTCCTGACTCCAGGGCCAGTGCTCTACTCACTGTGCCACCTAGCTGCCCCTCGATGAAATTTTTGACCTGAGGTTCCTTGGATCCTTCTTAATAACAAAGCAACTACAGCTAGCCACCAATGGGGCCTTCCATCTCTACCAGTTTTACAGAGGTCTACCCAGTCACTCTGCATCTTGTTGTCATCCACCTTGATCAAACCGATTTGGTGTTCGGCACATAAGGCCTCACCTAATTTTACATACGTGGGTTCATCACAGTTGGAAGCAAGAACACAAAGTTGTGCTTGGCATTTGTCCAAGGTTTTAGCAGCTTCATGAATTCTACTAGCTGGTCCATCTTGGACGAGTAGGGTCTTTAGTATTTCTAGTGTTAATGTCCATTCCACCTCTAGCAGTAATGCTTTTCTTGGCCAAAGAAGCAGTTCCCCAGGTGAAGCTGAATTTTGAGTGCACCAGGAACCTCCCACCTCCTACTCAACTTGGTGGTGACAGGGAAAGATCTGTTTTTTACTCTTCCTGACCTTCTCACATTATAGCATCTTCATTACCTAGATGCTAAAAAGGAGGCAGCTAGTTGGTATAGTGGATATAGTGGTATAGTGGTGGGCCTGGAGTTAGGAAGACCTGAGTTCAAATCTAGCCTTAGACATTTATTAACTGTGTGACCCTGGGCAAGCCACTTAACCTCAGGCTGCCTCAGTGTACTTATCTATAAAATTGGGATAATAATACCTATCTCCCAGGGTTGTTGTGAGGATTAAATGAGATAATATTTGTAAAGCACTTAACATAGTATCTGGCACACAGTTGGAACTTAATAAATGCTTATTTTCTTCCTTTTCTTCCTTCCATTGCCTTCAAAGGGTAGTATGGCATCATCAGGTAAGATAGTTGTGAGGATTCCATATGGGTATGTGTTAGACTAGCAGGCTGCTGAGGTCCCTTCCAACTTGGAAATTCTGTTATTCTGTGATATTTTTTTGAGCCACAAGTGATAACATTGAGGGATATTATTTCTTACAGTTATAAAAACTACCAAATACTTCTCTCATCTTAAAAACCATATCTTCTTTTCCTCTGGTATCAAGGGTATGGTTATAGGGCCGTGCTTAGACTTGCATTAAGCCTGATTTTGCTGGGGGAGGAGTGGTCTGACATGGACTGATATGATATGTGTTACTAGAGCAAATACAACCAATCCCATGGTACTAATGAAGTTACAAACATGGGTTCAATCTCAGTGTAGGCTCCACTCTTGGCGTGCTAGCTGTAGATGCCTGGTGCAGACAGCTACATTTTGGCAGGTGCTGGTGATAAGACACAGTTGTTTCTAAGGCTTTTAGTCCTAGGCATTTTTTTAATAAGAAAAGAGATTGGAAACTTTTCAAACATGAGGTTCCAAGAATGAAATCATATGTCTGGATTTAAAAAAAAATCATGAAGTACTCCCTCTGGGCCACCCTTTCAACTTACATTTGCATATTGGGTCCCCTGGTTTGTACTGGATACCCCAGGTTTAAAGTATACTTTAGGTCTTCAATCTAAAAACTATAGCCCACTAGCCCCCATGAGTATGCTTACCTTTAATAGTCAGCCAGGGGACACAATTAGTTGAAAGCACAAACAGTAGAAGCAAAACATTCTTCCCTAAACCTGGGGTGCACTCTTCTACAACTACACATAATATTGGAAAGAAGAGTAGATACACACTTAGAGTACACTAGTAGAGAAGCACAAACATAGGTAATACAGATGGTCAAGGCAACTCACACTCTCAGCACTGTTTTTTCTCCTCTCCTGGTATCCTTATGCTACTCCTCATGGGCAGAATATATCTGTTGCACACATCCCTCCACTGAATTCTCTGGGCCTCCTCCTTTCCATGGTTCAACTCAACTTTGCAGCTGTCCTCTCATCTAGACTACTAGAACTTTTTTTCTTTTTTGTCTTTTAAATTTTTTTCTTTTTTTGTCTCTTATTTTTACTCAGCTATCTTTTTTAAATTAAATTTTTAAAATTTATTTTTAGTTTTCAACATTCATTTCCACAAGATTTTGAGTTACAAATTTTCTCCCCATCTCTAGCATCCCCCCTGCCCCAAGGTGGCATGTATTCTGATTACCCCTCTCCCCAGTCTGTCCTATCTTCTATCACCCTCCCCCACCAACCCCCTTCCCCTTACTTTCTTGTAGGGCAAGATAGGTTTCTATATCCCATTCCCTATATATCTTATTTTCCAGTTGCATGTAAAAACTATTTTTTTAACATTTGTTTTTAGAACTTTGAGTTTTAACTGTCTCCCTTCTTCCCTGCCCACCTTGAGAAGGCAAGCAATTCAATATAGGTTATATATGTATCATTATGCAAAACACTTCCATAATAGTCATGTTGTGAAAGACTAACTATATTTCTCTCCTTTACTCATCTATCTTTCTATTTATTTTTTTAGAGCTCCTTTTTTGACTGACTCCTCAGAGAGTGTCCTTATCAGCAAACCCAGCTGGCTTTTTGAATGCTGTCAAGGATGTGCTGGTCCTTTAGACAACCAAATCTAGCCTCCCTATAATTCCATCAAACTAAAGGAAAAATTTCTTAATACCTCCTAAAGGAGCAAAAAGATGTGAATACTTCCTTTACCAGCTATTAATGGCCACTCCTGTTTGGCGTTCTTTATAATATTCAAATACATCACTTAGGGTGTGAGTGAATCAAAGTCTGAAATGGCAAAACCATCCAACATACATCCATAAGTTTAGACATCTACTTGGCAGCACTGTTAGCCTGTTTTGAATTATTATGTATACCTGAGAAGTATTGAACTGCATTTAATGATGCAGATTTTGTAATGCATACACGTCACTAATTCAGATCTATCATATTGTCCAAGCAGTTCTAACTAAGGAGGTTTAATCGCATCATTATTAAAAACATTTGTATGTGCACATTTTGAAACTGACAATGTTCCCACATTCCTCTCTTATGATGGTAACTTACAGATTGAATAATAATGGCTTATAATCATATAGCACTTACTATAAGCCAGGAACTGAGCTAAGCACATTACAATTATTGTCTCATTTGATCCTGAAAACATCTACCTGGGAAGTAGGTGCTTTTATAATCCCCATTTTACAGTTGAAGAAACTGAGGCAAGCAGAGGTTAGGTGATTTGCCCAGAGTCACACAGCTAGGAAGTGTCTGAGGCCAGATTTGAACTCAGGTCTTCCTGACTATTGGCCTAGCCTCTATCCACTGCCTGACCCAGATTAAAGACCTTGGGTGCTACATGCCTTAGTTACCCATCTCTTAGGAAAGTAATTTAGAATTCACTTTAATTGGAAAAATACAGATGGGCAATTCTAGGCTTGATCTAACTGTAGTTTTCATCTTTGTATAAGAGATTGACCAATATAAATGACAAAATTATAAAACAAATAATTGTTTGGGGACCTTGAGAAGATTGCATTAGGACTTAGGTTTCTATCTGATAGGAAGATGGATTTTTTGAGTTTTATCTCAAAAGATATGATGAGTCACTGACCACCAGGAGGTTCTGATTGGAGGCACTGGAAGATATAAGAAAACCAAAGCTATGGGAAAAAAACAGCAGAAAATGAAAGGAGAAGGAGAAACTGGAAAAGTTGAGCACAGAAGGAATTGGAGACAGAAAGCATAGGAGATGATTAGGCAAGTTGCTTTGCAGAAGACTAAAAACAGTGAACTGACAGGAGATGAGCCAACTGCCTAAAGCCTGATAGACTCTGCAGTTGCTGGAGGCTGTTTGGAAGGGACCAGAATCCTGGGCCTCTCTGAGAAGCTATCTGAACTCAATACTCTCTACTGCCATCTATGGACTCTTAGAGGACTCTCTTCTGCTCTCTCTGGTTCAAAAAGCTTTGCAACTATTTTTCTGTGAGTTGTACTTAGAAAATGGCTTGGGACTGATTGGACAAAGGAGAATCTCCTGCTAATGGAGGATTTGAGGGGTTTGGTAGTTTTTCACTACAATGGCATAACACTTTCAGAACACCCTATTAAGGGTAGCTGTGAGCAAAAAGAGCTTGTCATAAATTTACTGGCTTGACAGGAGAGGAGTGTCTTTTTTCAGCAGGAGGAGTGAGTACCTGAAAGGGAACAAACAGCTCATGGCACAGTGGCTTGCAAAGTATTATAGATTGTTCCTGAATGGATTTAGGACATCAAGAAGTCCAGAGTTGTAAATTGCCCCAGTTACATTGGTTTCTCCACTCAACTTTCTTGCAAAGTTTCTATAAGTAGCTGCATCTTCTCCCCCATGGACACTATGTGCATTGGACACTGTGAAGGAGAGTGTGACTCAGGTTTATGGGTAGCCAGTCAGGTTCAATTATTCTTGCTTTCACCTCCTATTGGGTAAAAGTTACAATGATTTCTACTTTTGACTTCTATTAAGTAAATATCATGATTCTTCCTTTTTTAGTCTTACCATTTTTTTATTTAACATATTTGGTTTTCAGCATTGATTTTCACAACAGTTTGAATTACAAATTTTCTCCCCATTTCTCCCTCCCCCCCACTCCAAAATGGTATATATTCTGATTGTCCCGTTCCCCAGTCAGCCCTCCCTTCTGTCACCCCACTCCCCTCCCATCCCCTTTTCCCTTCCTTTCTTGTAGGGCAAGATAAATTTCTACGCCCCATTGCCTGTGTATCTTATTTTCTAGTTGCATGCAAAAACCTTTTTTTTTTTTTTAGTCTTACCATTTTTAAGAGTTAATGGTGCTATTGTGATGGATTTCATGTAAATGGGAAGCACACTGGTTGGGGAACAGAAGCCAAAACAAAAAATAGTAGGAGTATATCTCCCATATACTAGAGTTGCTCCTTGGATCCTGAGAGTGTTTTAAGTTTTAAGGAGAAAGAGGAACAACCATTTATTAAGTGCTTACTATGTGCCAGGTGCCATACTAAGTGCTTTACAAATATTATCTCATTTGATCCTTACAACCACCTGGTAAGGTAGGTGCTATTATTATAAACTCCATCTTATAATTGAGGAAAGATTACATTTACAGCAGGGTGGTATATCCTTCCCTGGAAATGCCAGACCTGACAGTGTAAGTAAAGTATGGGCTAGGGAGCCAGCTCTGGGTGGGAACTGGGGATCTATATCATGCCTGGGCTACACAGTGTAACCTCAGATGGGAAGGTACTAGTAGCTGAGGGGATAGGAAAGGCCTCATTCAAGAATTTTGATGAAAATTAGATATTCTAATAGGTCCAGTTGAGGAAGAAATGCCTTCCAGGAAAATTGACAGCCATTGCAATAAGACAAAAATGGGAGATGGGTCATAAGGCACATAGAGTGGACTAATGTGTAAGACATTTGGAAAGGCCGGAAGGAGGCCAAGCTATAAATAGCTTTAAATGCCAAAGAGAGAGGTTTCTATACAATCACAGAGGTGATAGGGGAACCACTGGACTTTATTGGGTAGAGAGGTGACATAGTTAGGCTTGCACTTTAGGAAAATCACTTTGGTGACTGTGCAGAAAAATGGATTAAGGTAGAGAGAGAAGAATCCAGGGAGAATGATTAGGAAGCTATTACCCTAGGGTAGGTGAGAGATGATGAGGGTCTCGACAAGAGTGGTGGCCATGTGAGGAAAAAGGAGATGGATGGGAGGGGTGTGGTGATAGAAATGACAAGACTTGGCAACTCATTGGAGATGTGGGGTGAAGGAAAATAGAGAGATGAGGATGACTCTGAGATTGCATGCCTGGGTGACCAGAAAGATGGTGGTACCCTTAATAGAAAGTGAAGCTCAGAAAAGGGATGAGCAAAAGAAATATAACATAAATAAAGATAACGAGCTTTTCTTCAGGACGTGTTGAGTTTGATTTGCCTATGAGATAGTCAATTTGAAATGTCTAACAGGCAGTGCATGATGTGGGACTGGAGCTCAGGAGACAGACTAAGGCTGAACATATAGACTTGGGAGTCATTGGCATAGGGATGAAGATTGAACCCAGTGGAGCTGATAAGGTTACAGAATTAAAGTATAGAGGGAAAAGAAATGAGGATCAGTGCAGGGTTCTGGGAGATATCCCTAGTTTGTGGATCTGACATGAGTGATGATCCAGGAAAGGAGACTAAGGAATAGTTAGAGAGGTAAGAAGAGAACCAGGTAAGAGCAGTGCTATGAAAACCCAGAGAGGATGGAGTATTTAGAAAGAGAATGTGTATAACAGCATTGAATGATGCACAGAAGGTCAGGAATGTGAGGGTTGAGAAAGATTTGACAAATGAGAAATAATTGGTAACTTTGGAGACAGAAGCCTTAAGTCGACAGGAAGCCAGACTGCAGAAATCGATAAAATTTTGATGTTTGTAACAAAATAATAACAACAATAGTATTCTGGATGTGATGGATAGGCTTTCACTGGGCATGAAGTTTCTTAAAAGTCACTTAATCTCTTTTAGCCTCAGTTTCCTCATCTGCAAAATGGAGATTATGATATCACTGATCACACACGGTGGTTGTGAGGCTCAAATAAGATAACATATGCATACTTTGCTATGTAAGTGCTAACTGTTAAGATTGTCCATGTTGGACATTAAATGTGGAAGGGGAAGGACAGGAGTGTCTGTAGTTTAGTCCAGGGAATCATTCTTCAGGCTTTTGGTGAGAGATTGTAGGTCACTTTCAGGTTCACGGTACTCTGACAGTGAGTGCTTTAGGAAGGGAAGTCTGTGAAGGTCAAAGAAGCCAGGTATGTCCTAATTCCTAGGTTAAACATTTCTATTTCTTCCAACCCCATTATTCATTTATTTATTCATTCATTCATTCAATGAGTTACTTATTCATCCAATATTTATTGAACTTCTGTCATCCTGTATAGCACTGTGCTAGCCCCCTATGGGGAATATAATGAAGTGCTATGTATGAATCTAGACTCTGACTATCTAGGCCACTACCCTAAAATGAGACATCTTTGAAAAGGAAAATAATTAAGTATACACAGAAAAAACAATTACATTGATGGGCATATTCAAATCTACACAATTGCCGTGACTCTTTTTTTAAACGTCTTTCCATTAGAATAAATATGTTTATTTCATCATTGTTCTTCTGTTTATCGTTTCTTTTTGTTATCCTCTCTACTGACAGCACTAAGAATTCAAGTACAAGCTTGATTTAGGTTTCATACACATAGATTTTTGGGGAAAAGGACAGCTTATACTCATTTAGTCCTTGACTTTAAGGAGCTAATAGTTTAATTAGGAGACAAGTTGTGCCCATGGGAAGATAATATGTCCTCTGTGTGTGTGTGTGTGTGTGTGTGTGTGTGTGTGTGTGTGTGTGAGGGGGGGGGAGAGTGAGTGATCCTACTCCTAAAATTCATATATGAGGTACTAAAAATTGGAATAAATCTAAATTAATTTTGATTTTTTAGATAATTAAAAGAAGAATTTTTGAGATAATTAAAATAATTAAAAACTGAGATAATTAAAAACACTAATGGATTTCCCAAAACCACTGAAAAATTTTCTTCCAGTGATGATCCACTTTATTCAGTGCTTATCACATTCTTATTCAACATCTCTGTTAGGTAGATACTATGGGTATTATTATATCCATTTTACAGATGAGGAAGGTCATTTTAAAAAATGTTTAATTTATTTATTTTCAGTTTTTATTGCTCATTTCCATAAGTTTTAAATTTTAAATTTTCTCCCCCTTCTCTCCCCAAAAGGGGCATGCAATCCGATATGTGCTCTATTCATACATTCCTATTAAACACATTTTCACATTAGTCATGTTGCATAGAAGAATTACAACAAATGGGAGAAACCATGAGAAAGAAAACAAAACAAAACAAAATAAAAGAGAAAAGAGTCTGCTTCACTTTGCATTCTGACTCCGTAATTCTTTTTCTGGATGTGGATGGTATTTTCCATCATGAGTCCTTTGGAAAAGTTTTAGGTCCTTGAATTGTTGAGAAGGGCTAAGTCTACCAAAATCAGTCCTCTCATAGTGTGGCTATTACTGTGTACAATGTTCTCCTCCTTCTACTTACTTCACTCAGCATCAGTTCATATAAGTCTTTCCAGGTTTTCCTAAAGTCCACCTGCTCATCATTTCTTATAGCACAATAGTATTCTATTACATTTATCTACCGCAACTTGTTCAGCCATTCCCCAATTGATGGGCATCCCCTCAATTTCCAATTCTTGGCCACCACGAAAAGAACTGCTATAAATATTTTTGTACATGTAGATCCTTTTCTCATTTTTATGATCTCTTTGGGATACAGCCCTAGAAGTGATATTGCTGGGTAAAAGGCTATGCACATTTTTACAGCCCTTTGGGCATAGTTCCAAATTGCTCTCCAGAATAGTTGGATCAGCTCACAGCTCCACCAACAATGAATTAGTGTTCCAACTTTCTCACATCTTCTTCAGAGAGGAAGGTCATTTTGACAACTACATTAAGAATGAACTAGAGAGAAAGAATATCTAGAGTCAGAGAGACCAATTAGGAGATAATACAAGGGATGATCTGAATTAGGTAGTAGCCACAGCAATGGAAAGGAGGAGACAGGTGAAAGAGGATATAATCAACAGAACTTTGTCCAAAAGATGGTTAGGCCATCTTTCAAGTGATCTGCTGCCCTATTTCATCTATTTGTCTTTGTGTCATCTTGCCTTCCCTCACAAAGTACTAATATAATATATAGTTTTTAAAAAATTTAAATCCATTTTATTTTCTGAATCTTTTGGAAACCATTACTACCAATTACCTTGTTGGGAACAATGTATAATCAGAGTTGGAGATCACTGGCTTAGGAGATCAAACTCCAATAATAAGAAACTGTAATAGTAAAAGGAACATTGGAACTAGGCTCAAGAGGTTCTGTGTCGGTTCTAATCCCTTCTTGGTCCCTTTGTGATCTGGAGCAAATCACTTAACCTCTTGGTGGTCTTATTTTTCTAATTGTAAAATAAAAGCACTGGGCTAGATGAGAACTCTGAGGTCCTTTCCATCTCCCAAATTTTCTGATCTTAAGAGGAGATGTAATCTAGCCTTCCTTTTTAAATTTGAAAACAAAACAACTCCTGGGGGGTTCCTTGCCAGGCTGGATGCTATTCTGGTATTTGACCAGTAGATGGAGGTGTTGATGTTCCAAGACTGCCAAATTCCTATCTGATTCAGAACCAACCACCAAGTCTCCCTTATTATCATTAACAGAGAGGGGCCTTAGGAGGCCAAGTAGACCTTCTTTTCTTACGGTGGAGAAGAACGTCGACCCAGATAGATAAAATAGTTTCCAAACTTTAAAAGCTTCCAAAGAACTAAATGAGTCATCTTCCTTGACAGAACTAATCAAACCTCATGGGTAAGAGACTTGATTTTATCTCTAGTCTCCTCAAATCTGTTCTTTAAAAGTTACAACCTATTTTCATCTATTAATTAATTAATTAATTAATTTAATATTTTTAGTTTTCAGCATTGATTTTCACAAGAGTTTGAATTACAAATTTTCCCCCCATTTCTCCCTCCCCCCCACTCCAAAATGGTATATATTCTGATTGTCCCGTTCCCCAGTCAGCCCTCCCTTCTGTCACCCCACTCCCCCCCATCCACTTTTCCCTTACTTTCTTGTAGGGCAAGATAGATTTCTATGCTCCATTGCCTGTATATCTTATTTCCTAGTTGCATGCAAAAACTTTTTTTTTGAACATCTGTTTTTAAAACTTTGAGTTCCAAATTCTCTTCCCTCTTCCCTCCCAACCCACCCTCCCTAAGAAGGCAAGCAATCCCACATAGGCCACATGTGTATCATTATGTAAAACCCTTCCACAATACTCATGTTGTGAAAGACTAACTATATTTTGTTCTTTCCTATCCTAACCCCCTTTATTCAGTTTTCTCCCTTGACCCTGTCCCTTTTTGAAAGTGTTTGTTTTTGATTACCTCCTCCCCCATCTGCCCTCCCTTCTATCATCCCCCCTTTTTTATCTCCTTCCTCCTTCTTTCCTGTGGGGTAAGATACCCAATTGAGTGTGCATGTTATTCCCTCCTTAGGTCAATTCTGATGAGAGCAAGATTCACTCATTCCCCTTCACCTGCCCCCTCTTCCCTTCCTACAGAACTGCTTTTTCTTGCCAGTTTTATGTGAGAAAATTTACCCCATTCTATCTCTCCCTTTCTCCCTCTCTCAATATATTCCTCTCTCATCCCTAAATTTGATTTTTTTTTTTAGATATTATCCCTTCATATTCAACTCACCCAATGCCCTCGGTCTTACTTAGGTCTCATGTATTATACACATCATCTTTCCATGTAGGAATATAAACAAAACAGATCAACTTTAGTAAGTCCCTTATGATTTCTTTTTCTCATTTACCTTTTCATGCTTCTCTTGAATCTTGTGTTTGAAAGTCAAATTTTCTATTCAGCTCTCGTCTTTTCATCAAGAAAGCTTGAAAGTCCTCTATTTTATTGAAAATCCGTATTTTGCCTTGGAGCATGATACTCAGTTTTGCTGGGTAGGTGATTCTTGGTTTTAATCCTAGCTCCTTTGACCTCCAGAATATCATATTCCAAGCCCTTCGATCCCTTAATGTAGAAGCTGCTAGATCTTGTGTTATCCTGATTGTGTTTCCACAATACTCAAATTATTTCTTTCTGGCTGCTTACAGTATTTTCTCCTTGATCTGGGAGCTCTGGAATTTAGCAACAACGTTCCTAGGAGTCTTCTTTTTGGGATCTTTTTCAGGAGGTGATTGGTGGATTCTTTCCATTTCTATTTTACCCTCTGGCTCTAGAATATCAGGGCAATTTTCCTCGATAATTTCTTGAAAGATGATATCTAGGCTCTTTTTTTCATCATGGCTTTCATGTAGTTCAGTAATTTTTAAATTATCTCTCCTGGATCTATTTTCCAGGTCAGTGGTTTTTCCAATGAGATATTTCACATTGTCTTCCATTTTTCGTTCCTTTGGTTCTGTTTTATAATATCTTGATTTCTCATAAAGTCACTAGTTTCCACTTGCTCCAATCTAATTTTTAAGGTAGTATTTTCTTCCGTGGTCTTTTGGACCTCCTTTTCCATTTGGCTAATTCTGCCTTTCAAGGCATTATTTTCCTCTTTGGCTTTTTGGAGTTCTTTTGCCATTTGAGGTAGTCTATTTTTTAAGGTGTTATTTTCTTCAGTATTTTTTTGGGTCTCCTTTAGCAAGTCATTGACTTGTTTTTCATGGTTTTCCTGCATCACTCTCATTTCTCTTCCCAATTTTTCCTCTACTTCTCTAACTTGCTTTTCCAACTCCTTTTTGAGCTCTTCTATGGCCTGAGACCAGTTCATGTGTTTCTTGGAGGCTCTTGATGTAGGCTCTTTGACTTTGTTGACTTCTTCTGGCTGTATGTTTTGGTCTTCTTTGTCACCAAAGAAAGATTCCAAAGTCTGAGTCTGCATCTGAGTCCGTTTTTGCTGCCTGGCCATGTTCCCAGCCAACTACTCGACCCTTGAGTTTTTCATTGGGGTATGACTGCTTGTGGAGTATAGAGTACTTTGTCCCAAGCTTGAGGGGCCGCACTGTTGTTTTCAGAGCTACACAGCAAGCTCTGCCACACCAGCACTACTCCTCCTCCAAGAACCGCCAACCTGGACCAGACTCAGATCTAAGCTGGCTCTGCACTCCTGCTCAGATATGCCACTTAATTACTCCCACCAGGTGGGCCTGGGGCTGGAAGCAACTGCAGCTGCAGTTCTGTAGCCGCACCACCTCTGCTGCCCCTGGGGCTGAACTCCTTTCACTCTGTCCCTGCAGTTTTTTCCCACTAACCTTCTCTGTTGTCTTTGGCGTTTGTGGGTTGAGAAGTCTGGTAACTGCCACAGCTCACTGATTCAGGGTGCTAGGGCCTGTTTCACCTGGTTCCCAGTCTGGTTGGTCCAGACGTAGCCCATGCTGGGCTCTGCTCTGCTCCCAGCTCCATGAGATAGACCTTACCCTGTGACCATCCAGGCTGTCCTGGGCTGAAGCCCTGCTTCCCTTTGCTATTTCTTGGGTTCTGCAGTTCTAGAATTTGTTTAGAGCCATTTTTTATAGGCATTTAGAGGGATCTGGGTGGGAGCTCATGCAAATCCCTGCTTTCCAGCCTCCATCTTCACAACCTATTTTCACCATCTTAGTCATTATAACCACCGCATCTTTCTTAGCCATTCATAGCTGGCAGTTCCCCAGTGTTCAACAAATAGCACTCACATCCTGCCTATGTTTTATCATCTCCAAGTTAAAAATCCCCAATTCCTTCACCCAATTTTTATATGTCCTGCTTTCTAGTCCACTTGATGTCCTTGCTTTCCTCTTCTGTATCCACTGCAATTGATCAATGCCCCTCCTAAATTGAGGTGATTGGATACTCCAGTTATGGCCTGACAAGGGCAGAGAGCAGCAGGACTGGCTATATTACCTGAAGGTCACATTCTCCCCACCCCTTAAATCCTCCTCTGAAGCCTCACAGCAATGTCAAGGTTTATGCCAGGAAAACCCAAACTCTGACAGCCCCTACCAAGATGAAAAGGCTTCAGGTAAGAATTTGATGACAGACTTTGTGTGAACAGAGAGGCTCACCTTGAGAAGGCAAGTCTCCAGGTGTTGATTTGGGGGCATAGCAACTAATGATGACCATCTACCAAGGTGTGAAGGTGATATGATTGGATCAAGTATTGAAAATGGCTATACTAGCTTTTCCCTTGTCCTGTTGTACTAAGCTTTCAGTCAATTCAACTGTTTCCTTAGATCTTTTTTCATATTAACTGCAGTCTAGACACATCTCTACACAGTCCTGTATGTGTTCAGGTCCAATCAATCTCTTAATTTAAAAAAAAATTCTGAACTTAAAAAAACCCCTACAGAATAAGCATTTCCATATTTTGTACATGAAATTCAATCTCAAACACAAAATCTCAATTACATGCAACTTGCTTTTCCTTTTAGTAATAATAAATTCAACAGATAACTTTCAAATCTGTCATGTTTGTTTTTCTTTCTGTTTATTTTTTCTGTGTATTTTTAATAATGTTTCAATGGTCCTCTTTTTGGGGGAGGGGGAAGCATCACTACTATCGCTCTTCCTAGTTCCTCTTTACTCACCTCCTGGCTTCCTTAAATCTCAACTAAAGTCTCACCTTCCAGTGCTTTCCCTCTTTTAATTATTTTCTATTCATCCTGTATATAGCTTGCTCAGTAAATGTTTGATTTCACGTCATCTCCATTAGATTGTGAGCTCCTTGAGGACAGGGACTGCCTTTTGCCTCTTTTTGTATCTCCAGTAGTTAGCACAGCACCTGGAACATAGTAGGTCCCTAATAAATATTTAGTTATTGATTGTTTGATTCCTCCAAGTATCCTGCCTCACCATTCCCCCTCCCCCAATTAAAAAAGAGAAAAAAACAAAAGCCTTGTAGCAGGTAAAGAAAAAAAAATCTACACGATGACCATGTCTGAAAACATATTTATTTTTCTGTATTTTGAGATTACTTTGGGTAATATGCTTCATCCAAGGTCCTCTGGAGTCTTCATTGACTTTTGGTTTGATCAGATTTCTTAAGTTGTTCTGTTCACTTCACTCTTCGTAAGTTCATACAAATCTGTCCACGTTTTCCTGAAACCTTTACTTTTGTCATTTCTCTTGGCACAATAATATTCCATTACATTCATATACCATAATTTATTTACCCATTCCCCAATTGATGGCCACCCTCTTGTTACCCAGTTCTTTGGTATAACAAAAGAGTTCCTATAAATATTTCTATACACATAAACTCTTTTACTCTTTTTTTCATCTCTTTTGGGGTATTAGCCTAGTATTGGTACTGCTGGATCAAAGGGTATGCACAGGTTAGTGACTTTTTGGGTATAGTTCCAAAATGTTTTTCGGAGTGTCTAAACCAATTCTTATCTCCACCAATAGTGTGACTGTTTTCCAGTATTTCCTTAAATTATCATCATTTTCCTTTTTTTTTGTCATCCTTGCCAATCTGATGGACAGGAAGATGAAATTCAAACTTATCTTATTTTGTATTTTTCTAATTACTTGTGATATGGAACATTTTTTTCCCTATTGATAGCTTAGGTTTCTTCCTTTGAGCACTGCCTATTTCATATCCTTTGGCCATTTACCTATTGGAAAATGAATGTTTCTTGCTCTTATATACTTAAATCAAGTCTTATATATACCTTATGAAGTATTTATCAGAGAACCTTACTGAAAAGAGTTTTTTCCCCCATTAAACTATTTTCCTTTTGATTTTAACTGTGATGGTTAAAACCTAAGCAAAACCTTTTAAATTTAAATTTTAGGTCATTAAAATCATCTGCTTCATCTTCTTTGATTCTCTCTATCCCTTGTTGGTCATGAACACCTCCTTCATCCATAGTTGCAAAGGCATTTCCTTCTTGCTCCTCTAATTTGTTTGATGTGATTTTATACCTTTAAGTCATGTGTCTATTTAGGGAGGGGTGGGAACCTGTGGCCTCAAGGCCCCATGTGTCCCTCTAGGTCCTCAAGTGTGGCCAGGCACTTGAGGACCTAGAAGGCCACATTGGGCCTTGAGGCTTCAGATTCTCCACTTAATGAATTTTTTAGAGCTTATTTTGGTAAATGGTTTGTTTGTTAGTCTTTACCTCATTTCTGCCAGACTGCTTTCCACTTTTCCCAGCAGTTTTAATTGATTAGTGAGTCTTTACCCCAGTCATTGGGGTCTTAGGATTTATCAAACACTATCATTTATTTGCTTCAGCATATTATGTCCTTAATTTGTTCCCCTGATCAGCTTCTATTTTTAACTATGATGAAATCATTTTTATGATTACTGCTTTGTAGTATAGTTGGAGATATGGTACTGCTAGGCCTCCTTCCTCCCCACTTTTTTAAAATTATTATTTCCCTTCCTTTCCATCACATGTATTTCATTCTTATTTTTTCTTCTAGTTCTTTAAAGTTATCCTTTGATAGTTTGATTGGTATGATATTTACTCTGAGGGCAATGAGATAGCACAGAAGATAAAGCTCTGGGCCTGGAGTTAGGAAGACTCATCTTCATGAATTCAAATCTAGCCTCTGATTCTTACTAGCTGTGTGACCCTGGGCAAGTCACTTGACCTCCATTTGCCTCAGTTTCCTCAGATGTAAAATGGAGATAATTACAACATCTACCTCTCAGGGTTGCTGTGAGGACCAAATGAGATAATATTTGAAACAGGCTTATCCCAGTGCCTAGCACATTGTAGGTTATAATGTTTTTTCCCTTTCTTCCCTGCACCATTACTTTTAGATTGACACTACTTAACATATTAAGGAAAGGATCTATTTATTCCTCTGCTTTTTAGTATTTTTAACTGAAATAAGTATTGAATTTTGTCATAAGCTTTTTTGCATCTATTGATATATTCACATGGTTTTTATTATGTTTGTTGTTAAAGTGGCTATATGCATGCTAGTCTGGCCCTTTCCCTGCTGTGGATCCAGGCTGCTTGCCCACATGCCTTCCCTTACCGCAAGTTCCTTGGAGTCTTTTTGTGTAGTCTTATACTGGATAAAGGGGGTTGTGGCCATTTCTCTTTGGTTTTCTTTCTTATTGTTCTTTCCAGTGTATTTTTAGAGCTTTATTGGACATGTTCGTGTGGGATCTAGATTCATATGGGTTCTAATATGTTGCCATCTTAGCTGGCAGTCTAAACTTAACCTAGGATCCCATGCTACTCTCAACTCAATTCAATTTAATAAATATTTATTAGGTATCTACTATGAGCAAGGCAAGGGTTACAGATTTTTCTACCTTCTCATCAGCAGTTTTGTCCCCTGGAGCCAGTCTTCTGATGGATGAATCCCTTGTCTGGACCTCCATTTTGTGAGGTACCCAGGCCATGCTCAGTTCACTCCTAACTCTGTTCCATGCTCTTGAAACTTTTCTACCTCCTTCCCAGAGCCTTGCCTATGGGCAGATCCTCTTCCTTCTCCACCCTCTCCCCTTCATAACTCTCTTTTATATGTTGTTTTCCCCATTAGAATGTAAGCTCCTTGAGGGTAAGGACTGTACTTTTTGCTTGAATTTGTATCCCTAGTGTTCAGTAAAGTCCCTAACATATGGTGAGCACTTAAATGATGTATGCATGTATGTATCTATCATCTATTTATCTGATTCTATTCTATATATCTATCTACCTGTCTGTCATCTCTCTATCCATCTATCTATCATCTGTCTGTGCCTATCATCTACCAGTTTATTATCTACCAACTGTTTATCTGTCTAGAGCTATCTCTGTCATCTTTCTGTATCTATTATATGTCTATCATTAACTAGTATCTAGCCATCATTTATGTGTCTATCAATCTATCTACCATCTATCCACTCTCTTTTTGTGTGTCTGATTATACAAAGACAAAAACACAAAACAGTCGTTATTCTTGAGGAGTTTACATTTCGTTGGGAGGAAGGGACACAACATAGATACAGGTAAGGAAATAAAAAGTATCCACAAAGTCATTTGAGCAAGACAAGAGCCCTGATTATGGGAGAGGAAATCAGGAAAAGAACTAGTATACAAAGTGACATCTGCACTGTCCTTTGAAAGAATCAATGGTCTGTGAGATGGAAGTGAGGAGTGCATTTCAGGAATGGGAGACCCACTTTGTAAAGACACTGAGGAGGGAGATGGAATATTGGTTTTGGGGAAGGACTAGTAGGCCAGTTTGACTGAATGGAGAACGCTGAAAGGGAAATAATATGAAATAAGACCAGAATGGTAGGTAGGAGGCAGATAGAAGAGAGCTTCAAATATCAGATAGAGGATTAAAAAAAATTTTTTTATAAAGGCAATTGGCAGCCACTGAGGATTTTTGAGTAGGTAAGTGACACTATCAGATTTGTGTTTTCGGAATGTTAATTTGGCCTACATACGGAGGATGAATTGGAGAGAGGTAGAGTCTAGAAGCAGGGAGTCCAATTAGGAGGTTGTTGCAATAGCCCAGGTGAGAAAATGACTAACCTGCAGTATGTGAATACACCAATACCTGTCTCAAAAATCATAGCTCCAACTGGTTATGCCAAAAGATAGCACAGATCTAATAGACCTAAGAAAGAGAACTAATTTGAGGGAATTCAGGGAACAGCACTGGCAAACTGGGCACATTTCTTCCTCCAGGGGGCAGCAGCAGCCTGTATAAGGTGACCTGAATGTCAGCTCCATGGAGGCAGTGCTAAATAACCTCATCTTCCTTAAGCACAGAGTGCTGCCCACCTCAAGCTGTGGCATCCTGAAGCTACCCTGGCCCACTCTCTGTTTACAGTTGTCTGAAACTTCCTGTGTTTATGCCCTTCCGCCTTCTCTTCTTCTTCCAAGTTGAAAGTCAGTGCCTAAAATCCGTGGAAGGTTAGCAGTCTCCCTGCTTTCCCCATGTCCAACCCATGGGATTCAGGGGGTACTTCAAACCCAAGGGTTTAGAGAATACATGCCCCTTGTGCCATCAGAGACTTGGGCCTGGGAAAGCTATTAAGAAAGACAGCACAGGCAACGGAGGCCAGTGGGGGAGAGGGGTCTTGACAAATATTTCCTCCAGATGGATTTCAGTGGCTTCAGCTCTGGATCCCACCCCCTGCCAGCATTTAATTGTTTATTATCTCCAGTGACAATGATTTGGAAAAATTAAGTGGTGTTTATGCTCCCAGCAATGGGCTGCTTTTCCTCCACAATCCTCACTCCTCTGGAGTCATTTATCTCCATTTTCCTGTTGTTTCCCACTTCTCCCATCCCCAGACAGGCTTAATAACTGGCAATCATCACATCTCAGGGTGAAACAATCTGCATGCCGCCCTCTCACGCAGGAGGAGTCACATGTTCTCCCGAGCCGGGCTCATTATAGGAGCCACTGGGTCTTTTGTTTTCCCAGGTCAGCGCTGATGTGGCTATGGTGATAGGGTTATGGGATTTACACTGGACCCCTAAAAGGAAAAGACCACAGGGTCCAGCGCAAATATCATAACCCCATCCCATCACCCCCAGCTGCATCTCTTAGCCATCCCTGACTTAGTCCCTGGCTTACCCAGACCTTTACACCACGTGGCTGAAAGTGGCCCTGTGTGGGTTGGAAGGAGCAGTAAACAGGAAATGCATAGTTTAGGGAGGAATACAAGAGATCACTCAATTAGGCTGTTTTAGAACTACTTAAATCCCCTATAGGCATCTTTAGGGAAAGCCCCCGCTACTTTAATCAGGCCTGGGCCGAGGCTTATAAACTCACAAGAGAACAGTCGGGGAAGGTCTGCGGGGAGCCAACAGGGGTGTGTGTGTGTGTGCCAGCATTCAATCCGAGCCAAAAATCCTGCCAGGAGAGGCAGTACAATGTGGACCACTGATGAAAAAGCCCAGGCGTGCGCCTGCGTGGAGATCCTCACGGCCAAGTTCCAGAACTTACACGACTTTTCTTTCTTTCTTTTTTTCTTTTTAAATTCTTTCCTGGCCTCGGATTAAAAAGACTGTTCTTTGAGCACAGAGCTCTATTACTCTTGCCTTTCAGTCCCCACATCTGTCTGTTCTTCTTGTAGCTCAGGCTCCCTTGTCATAAAGTGACAGCCTTCACTGTATTGGAAGCTGGACTGGGCACTGAGCTCCCAATTGTGTCTTTGACTCCACCTCCTCTGGACTGGATGGGATTCCAAGTGTAACTCAAGTTCAAATCCAAATTCAACAGCCATTTGTTAAGGGTCTGCTGTGCCACAGGCTTAGTTGAGATAGAGTCCCTGCCCTCACAGAGTTTACCATAGCCTGAGGGGATAAAGCACCAACACGGATAATGTAATGTGTGAAATTATTTGATAAAAGCATTGGGGAAATATAAGTTAAATGATAAATGATGTCTAAAGAGAAAGCTTGTTACTGGTGGGGGGGATTGGGGTGACAGTTGAGTTTTTCAAGGATGGAGGGAATTTGGTAGGGAAGGAAGGAAGGTAGTCTAAGTCCAGGGTCGAGGGAACAATGTGAGAAAGTATGAAGGCAGAAAAGTACAGGATATGTTTGTTGTTGTTTTTTGTCTTTTGTGCTTCAGTTAGATTGGAATATAGTGTGTGGAGAGCAATCTTAGGAGAGAAGAGTAGAAAGACAGGATGATGTTAGATCATAGAGGGCCTTCCATGTGAGGCAAAGGACTTTGTTAGTGATGCAATAGAGAGCCAGTGAAGATTTTTTGAGCAAGTGACTAGATCCATACGCAAGAAAGAATAAAGGATGGACTGGAGGTGAGGGAGAGAGTGGAGAAATATCAGCCCACAGTCTGATGGCAGTGACTGACTAAGGAGGGGAAATGGTGGACCCTGGCTTTGGAGTGGGGTTGGTGGGGCAACAGGGAATGACAGACCATAAAAGATTCTTTGGAGAAATATAGTATCCTAGATTATAGCTGGAACAGACTTTAGAGATAATCTAGCTCAGCCCTCTTAATTTTATAGATGTCCAGGAAGGTTATAAGACTTGATCTAGGGTGGATGAACTTAAATTTTTTTTTGAAAACTATATTTTGATAATTTGGTTTCCTTTATAATGGTTTTATGCATTTTAAAACATTATTCTGAGAAGAGGTCCAGAGGCTTCACCAGGCTCCCTAAGGAGGCCACAATACCAAAAAAGGTTAAGAATTCCTGATTTACATCATTGTTTAAGCCAGACGAATGATTAGATTGTGGTCTCTTGGGCACTCTTTGTCTCCTGATGTGGTCTTGAATCTCTACTACAACAATTTTTCCCCCTTGTTCATCTTAGCCTTTTGTATTTCAGCAGTCTACAGACATTTCACTACCAACCCAGCCTGGTTCCTGATCTCATTATCCCTTTGCTCCCCTCTTATATTTGCCTAATCACCCAGACCTGTACAACAGGAGGCAGGAAGCACTTTTCTCAGGCTATTGCAATTGACCAGACAGGTGGCAATGAGAGTCTGTGCTAAGGAAGGAATGGGGCGGGGGAGGTAGACACCAGGTGCAAGAGATGCCCTGGAGGTAGAATCCACAAGACTTGGCAGCTAACTGCACTGGGGAGGTGATGGAGAAGGAAGAGTCAATGATAACCCCTAGTTTCTCCGTGCTTTCATCCTGCACCTATTATTATGGTATCTAGGAATTTGGAGCAAATGTGACTCTTCATTGACCCTCATTTGAAACACCAAGAAGGTAAGGATGTGAAATCAATACAAATAGATGCATTGGGCTTTCGCCAGAATCTATTCAGCCAGGATTCTATCTTTGACAATAGCTTCAATGGATCAGGGGGTGTGAAGGGAGTGCTGCTCTCCTCACGGCTTTGGAATGGTCCCCAAAACTGAGCGAGAAGTAAGTTTAGTGTCTTGGGTTGCTGGGGAAAGTGAGATAGCAGATTCTGGTGTGATAAAATTTAAGGGGCACCTAGTTTGGACTACCGGAAGTCTTGAGCTAGTCCAACACAGTAAAGATCTCTTGAGGCAGCCCAGGATACAGAAGGGAAATAGAAGGCAACACAGAGAGAACTCAAAAAGTTTTGAGCAAATTTCTGAGTGACGGAGTCCCCAAATGTCTACTCAGAGAAGCGAGGCAGTCCATTACCATTAAGGTTAGTAGGATATTAAGAAGGATGTTATATCCCTTGGAGCTTCTATATTATCTTGTTTTGAGCCAACAAAATACTGAGCTAGAAGGACCATGAGACTACCATGGTATTATAATTCCTATGCTTTTGCTTTCTTTCCTCCAGCCCAGTCCTTATCCATGGTCCTTATCCTGATCCATTAGAGGTAGATAGATGGCAGATGCCATTTAGGTGGCACTTTATGCTTTTGCAAAGCCCGTTATATCCATGTTATCATTTGAGCCTTACAACAACCCAGGGAGGGAGGTAGTGGAGTTTATAGATAAGGGAACTGAGGTGAAATGACATGCCCAAAGTGGCAAAGGTAATAGGGATCAGACGTAAGATTCAAACCCATGTGTTCCAGATTTCCAGCCTAGACCTCTGTCTAGTAGGCTTTTACCTTACATCGCTCCTCCAGAGCTAATTGATTTGCCACCCCTTTTCCTTTGCCTCTTCCCCAGGAATCTCGTAATTCCAAGGATGCTATATCATTGTATTCCCTGTTGTTTCCCTGGGACTTCTGGGAGACTGGACTTTCTAGAAAGAAGACTGGGTCTGTTGAAAGAATTGACACAAATAAAGTTAAGATATTTTTCAAGATTACACAACTGGTAAGTGTTTGATGTTGGATTTGAATTCAGATCTTATTGACTCCAGGCCCAGTGCTCTGTCCACTGTGCTACCCAGAGTCCAATAGGGCAAATTCAAATTCTAGCTCTGCTACTCTCTATCCATAGGACCCTGAGCAAATCACTTAAGTGCCCTGACCTTCAGTAAAATGAAATTTTAACTTGTATTCCCAGCTCTTAGTATCTCTAAGTGCTTAATAAGTGCTTTTTCATTCATTCATTTGTTCCAGCTATCACTAATA
Source organism: Trichosurus vulpecula (assembly GCF_011100635.1). Classification (NCBI taxonomy): domain Eukaryota; kingdom Metazoa; phylum Chordata; class Mammalia; order Diprotodontia; family Phalangeridae; genus Trichosurus; species Trichosurus vulpecula. The sequence continues at coordinate 305,357,089 of NC_050575.1, forward strand.
CTAGAAGGACCAGGTGCAAATGACCAGTTTTGTCAATTAATACTAGGATTTTTAATAATTTAGTATAATTTTCCTATTTGTACAAATGCACTTTAAATACAAATAATTGCAAGCAGATATTAAAATTTTACTTTGAAATAAAAATTTTCATCCTACCATCTCTCATATGTGCAAATGTATTTCTGGAGTCAGGAAGACCTGAGTTCAAATTTGACCTTAGATACTTACTGGCTGTGTTATCCTTGGCAAGTCACTTAACCTTATTTGCCTCAGTTTCCTCATTTATATAATGAGCTGGAGAAGGAAATGGCAAGCCACTCCAGTTTCTTTGCCAAGAAAACCCCAAATAGAGTCACAAAGAGTTGGACAGGACTGAAATAACTGAATAAAACAAACATTTCTGATTTCAGCTTGGGAGTAAGAGTAGGCGTGGCAAAGTCCAAGTACTTTACTCATAGGAAAAGCCCTCAGGCTCTCACTTAAAATTTATTTTAGCATAGTTCTAATAAGTAGTACCTCAAACTCAGCATATCTATAAACAGAATTTGTCATTTCTCCAAATCCAACTTCTTCTGACTTCCTGTTTCTATCACTGGTATAACCCATTCATCTCTGGGTTTGCTCTGACTCTTAGCTCTTACTTCTCTCTCCGACTGGAGAGTGAAGGGATCCTCCCAGAACATCTGCTTACAGAAGGTACCAGGCCAGCCATCTCTGCATTTCCCACCTGGCTGTATTCCTCTGGACTTCATCATCGTCGAGAAACCTTTTCATCCGGGAAGATCACTTCAGCCCTAGAACTTATACTTCCAAAGTATCCTGTCCCTGAGGCTCCTCCCTCTAACTGAAGGACAGAGGGATCTTCCCAGAACCTCCATTGAAGGAGGGGGCCTGGGCCAGCCATCTCTTCATTTTCCACTAGGCTGTACAGCTCTAGACTTCTCCATCATGGTACCTATCCCTCCTTTTCAGTTTCCTTCCCCATTACAGTGGAAGCTCCCTGTTGTGAACTGATCCAACCATTCTGGGGGACAATTTGGAACTATACCCAAAGGGCTATAAAACTGCATATTCTTTGACCCAGCAATACCACTACTAGGTCTGTACACCAAAAAGACTTTTTTTAAAAAGGAACAGGAATTACATGTACAAATATATTTATAGCAGCTCTTTCTATGGTGGCAAAGAATTGGAAACTGATGGGATGCCCCATCAATCGGGGAATGGCTGAACAAGTTGTAGAATATGATTGTGATAGAATACTATTGTGCTATAAGAAATGATGAGCAGGATACTTTCCGAAGAACCTGGAAAGATTTACATGAATTGATGCAAAGTGAAGTAAGCAGGACCAGGACATTGTACACAGGAATAGTAATATATTAATAATAGCAACTAGGATCAATAGTGAATAACTTGACTATTCTCAGCAATATAATGATACAAAACAATTCTGAAGGACTTATGATGAAACATGGCAATCCCCTTCCAGAGAAAGAACTGATGAAATGTGAATGCAGATCAAATACTTTTTTAAAAGTTTTAAAAACTTTTTAAACTTTTAAAAAAAGTTTTAGAAAAACTTTTAAAAGCTTTCATTCTTTTTCTTTTTTGGGGGGGGGTTCCTGTGTTTTCTTTCACAACATGGCTAATATGGAAATGCATTTTGCAAGACTGCATATGTATATCAAATTGCTTGCCTTCTCACAGAACCAAGAGAGAAGGGAGAGAATTTGGAACTCAAAATTAAAAAAAAATGAATGTTAAAAATTGTTTTTACATGAATTGGAAAAATTAAATAGATTTTTTTTAAAGAATGTAAGCTCATTGAGGGTAGGAATTATTTTTCTTTTTCCTCGTATTTATATTCCCAACACTTAGCACAGTGCCTGGAACACAATAAATGCATAATAAATGCTTGTTGATTGGTTGATTGACTTCCCATACCCAATCAGTTACCTTCAAAACACCTCTTAATGCCTTGCCATTCTTTCTATTCATACATCCCACTGACTTCCAGTTGCAACAATTCGGCTAGCAGCTGTGTGAGGGTAAAAGGCCAACACAAGTCCAACAACAAGAATGCTGCCAGCACAGGTTCTTTTGATCTGCTTTACTAAGAAAAGCAACATTAAGGGGTTAACAATCTTATTTCAATCAACATACAAATATCATTTTACTTAGTTCAGGGGGAAAAGCCAGCACCCTGAACTTCAGAGCAAACACAAATGAATTACAAACATACATTATAACTAGACCAAATACAATTCATAGTTACCAAGAAACCATCAACACCTGGGTTGATGAGCCAGGAGGCTCTTACAGTGGCTGCCCAGAGTCCCACGCCAACACTCCTCCAGGAGTGAGAGCCTCAAGCAAATAGCTCAGTTCTCTCTTTTTATACAGTTTTTGGATGTCATCAAACATCATCTGAGAGACCAGAACTATTGGCTCTGGTCTTAGCAACTCCCCTTAGGGCCTTGGGGCCTTTCCACCTCTCTCAAACTAACTGACTAGTTTGCTAACCAGCCTGGGGCTTTGCACCTAGTAGTAAGAGGGTGTGGGCCTGGGGTTTAGCACCTCGTAAGACTCAATCAAAGAGATTTAATTAATTTATCATTCTAAAACAGTAAGAATGCTCCACCTTAGTTAACAATGCACTTCCTTCCCATCCACCTGGAGTATTATTATAAGCCATCCAAACCAGAATGGCTTCATCAAGAATAAGTCATGCCAGATTAATCTTATTTCCTTTTTTTTTTTTTTACAGTTAGCAGACTGCTACATCAGGGGAATGTAAAATAAACGATATTCCTGGATTTTGACAAGGCGTTTGACAGTCTCTCACAATATCCTTGTGGGTGAGATGGAGGGATATAGGCTAAACAGGAGTACAGTTAAGTGGATTTGGAACTGGCTGAGTGATTGAACCAAAAGGATGGTGCTGACTACTTGGGGCACTCTGTGCAAGTCATTTTCTTTCACTGGACTTCAGTTTCCTCATCTGTAAAATGAGAGGGTTGGTCTAGTTGACCTCTAAGTTCTTTTTTTCAGCTCTAAGTCTATGATCCTATGAATAAAGTAATATCAACCTTGAATATGGTCTCAGTGGAGTGACACCAGGCTTGGTCTCAGGCTTTACTCTGTTCAGAATCTTTATCACTGACTTACATAAAATCACAAATACTATTCTTATCAAATTAGTGAAAGATAAAATCCACGAGGAATGCTTAATATATTAGATGACAGGAACTGTTATCCCCGAAGGTCTCAACAAGGTAGAACTGTGGGGAAATTCCAATAAGATAAAATTTAATGGAAAATGTAAATCCTACACTTGGTTTCAAAAAATTACCTGTACAAATATAGGATGAGTTTGAGGGAGGGACATAACTAGATACAAATTTGCATGAAAAAGACCTTGGAGTTTTAGTGGATTGGAAGCTTGACATCATCATGAGAGCTGGAATTTATATAGTGCTTTAAGATTTACAAAGTACCTTGCATTTATTATCTCATTTGAGCCTCATAACTATGTGAGGTAGATAGTACAAATGCTATTACTCTATTTTGAAGAAGAAAAAGGAGGGGAAGGAGGAGGAGGAGGAGGAGGAGGAGCCCTTCAGAGGGACTAAGTGACCATGGTCTCATAACTAGTAAATTTGGGAGTTGGGACTTGAACCTAGATCTTTTCTGGATTTAAGGTTCAGTGCTTAGAGAAGGAATATGATAGATCGTATAGACTAATCCCCTCATTTTACAAATGAGGAACTAGAGACCTAGAGATGGTAAGCAACTTACCCAAGGTTACTCAGTGTAAGAACTGGAACTCAGACTCTGGTCCTTCCTCTGATTTAAAATCTGGGGCTTTTATACATCACAAAGCAGAGGGCAAAGGGTCAGGGTCAACTGCTAGCCCTGCTGCCTCTAACATGGCAATAGTGTGATGTGGCAGACAAAAAACCCTAATGTGATCTGTCTACACTAAAAGATCATCATGTTCAGAACACAGGAAATTATGGTTCTACTGTACTCCTGCCTGATTAGACCACATTTGATTCCTGTTCTTAGCTCCTGGCAACATAGTCTAGGAAGGACATTAACAAGTTGGAACATATACAGCAGAAGGAGACTAGAATAGTCAAGGGACTTGAAACCATGCCACATGAGAGGTGGAAGAAGAAACTGAGATGTTTAGTGGGAAGAGATGATGTAAGGGATCATGATAGTGTTTGAAGACCTGTCATGTGGATAAGGGATTAGACTTGTTTTTGGCTTTGAAGGACAGAACTGAGAGTAATGGGTGGGAGTTACAAAGCAACAGATTTCAGCTTGATATTAGGAAGGGGTTCCTAACAATTTTTTCAGTCACTTTTTTCAGTTGTAGCCAACTTTCTGTGACTCCATTTGAGGTTTTCTTGGCAGAGATATTGGAGTGGTTTTCCATTTCCTTCTTCAGCTCATTTTACAAATGAGAAAACTGAGGCAAACAGGGTTAAGTGACTTTCCCAGGGTCACATAGCTAATAAGAATCTGAGGCCAGATTTGAACTCAGTCCTTCTTGACCCCAGAAATACAGTTGCATGTATGAGAGATAGTAGGATAAAAATTTTATATTTCAAAGTAAAATTATAATATTTGCTTGCCATTATTTGTATTTAAAGTACATTTGAACAAATAGGAGAAATTATACTGAATTACAAAAAATTATTAATGATTCTAGCATTAATTGACACAGTTGGTCAACTGCACCTGGTCCTTTAGTATTAATGATAGCTGGAATGAATGCTCTACCCACTGTGCCCCCCAGCTTCCTCCCTAACAATCAGGGCTATCCAAAAATGAAATGGAATGCTTCCAAAGGTAGTGAGTTCCTCATCACTGAGGAATGCCAGCTGCATTCTGCCCGTGTCCTTCCACCCCATGTGGAATATCATGATCACTCTTAGGTATTGGGTTTTAAGAAGAATATTGACAAGTTAGCGATCATCCAGAGGAGAGCAATCAGCATGGTGAAAGGCTTCAGGACCATGCCATATCATGGTCACTTGAAGGATTCAGGAGTGTTTAGCTAGATGGAGAGATGTCTTACTGGTGGACAGGATAGCTGTGTCTAAGTATATGAAAGGCTGTCCTGTGAAGGCGGTGTCAGAGCTGTTCTATTAGGGCCCAGAAGAACCAGGGGCAATGGGTAGGAGTCACAGAAAGGCAGATTTAGGTGCAATGTGAGGAAAAAACTTCCTAATAGAGGCAACCGTAAGTGGAATGAGCTGCAGGTGTGGGGGTTGGGTTCGCTTTCAATGGAGGACCGGAGGAAAAGGTCGGATAAGCAAGTCCCGGGGAGGTATGCTGTTCAAATGTATGTATGTAGGTATGTACGTATCTTGTTCAAATATCTGTATCTTGTTCAAATGTAGAACGGACCCTATTGCTATTTGAGGTGGTAGGTGGTGCAGCAGATAGAGTCCTGGGCTGGGTGTCAGGAAGATCTAAATTCAGATCCGGACACAGATACTTAACTAGCTGTGTGACCCTGAGCAAATCATGTAGCCTCTGTTTTCTTCAGTTTCCTCATCTGGGAATGGGAATAATTGTATCTATCTCCCATGGTTGTTGCAAGGATCAAATGAGATAGTATTTATAAAGCATTTAGCACAGTGCCCAGCACATAACACATTCTATATAAATTTTAGCTATTATTAGCTTCTTGTCAGCTAGGGGATTCTTGTTCAGGCATGGTTTGGACTAGATAGGACTTCTGAGGCCCCTGACAATTCAGAGATTCCTTGGATCGCGACTGAATAGGTGTTACCTCCTTCATTCTTTCCTTCTGATCATTCATTCATTCATTCATGTATTAGGTTCCTGCTGTTGCATCGTGACCGAGTCTTTGGTAGAGAAATGAAGTTAGGTCAAACACAGTTCTTGCCTTCTTGGAGCTTACAGTCTTGTAAGAGGATAACACAACTATATTTAGATAAAAAAATACATCATATATGCAAAGCACAGGAGTCTGGGGAGGGAGGTTCAGGGAAGCACAAACAACTGGGTAGATTGGCTCCATGTGGGAGGTAGAGAAGGGGAAGGGAATAAGCATTTGTATAGTGCCTACTATGTAAAGACAAAACTGGGAAGGTAGAAGGCACACAAGTAAGCAGTCTAGATCCATAGCAGGAGAAAGAGCCGGACTAATGCACAGGTAGGCATTAATAGCAAAAATAATAAAAACCACATGATTATACCAATAGATGCTGAAAAACTCATGACAAAATTCACAGAAATAAATGGACCCTTTTCTTAATATGGTAAGTAGTATCAGTCTAAAACCAAGGAGGGAAGAAGGGAATAAGTATTTATATAGCACCTACTCTGTGCCAAATGCTGTGCACTCTTACAAGTATCATCTCATCGGATCCCCCGTGACAACGCCACAAGGTAGGTGCTGTAATTATCATCATTTTAGAGTTGAAGAAACTGAGGCAAACAAAAATGAAGTGACTTGCCCAGGGTCACACAACTAGTTTAAGTGTCTGTGGCTAGATTTGAATTGAGGTCTTCCTGTCTCTGGGCCTAGCACTCTGTGTACTGTGGCTCCACCTAATGGCTCATAAGGCTGCCTCACAGTGACACTTAAATGGAGCCTTGAAGACAGTTTCCTCACCTCAAAACAACCCTGTGAAGTGGTTAGTACTAATCATTATTATCATTCCCATTTTCAGATGAGGAAAACGGGCTCGGAGAGGTAAAGTGAATTGTCACACAGTTTGTAAGATCCTGGTAGAAACTTGAGCTCAGGTCTTCTGACTCCAAGTCCAGTGCCCTTTCCACTACGTTAGGCTGCCTCCACATGGTTCTGGCCTACCCGGTGATAGATGAAGAGAATCTCAGGACCACAATGACATAGAGGTACCTCAAGTCAAATCTGTAAGCATTTACCGAGCATCTACTATGTGGTCAAGCCTGGACCAGGTGCTGAAGGGGACACAGAAGATGTATAAGACAGAGTTCCTCTCTTAAAGGAGTTTACAGTGTAATTAGAGAGATAAGACTAGCACAAATACAACTAGAGAAAAAGACATAGAGCACAAGTCCAGAGAAGAGAGTGATCCCTGTCTGTTGGAACAATTAGGGAAAGCATCACAGATGATGTGGGGCTTGAGCTGAACCTTGGAGAATGGAGAGATTTGGTTAGGCAGAAAGGAGGAGGAAAACATTCCCTGGGGGGAGGGGGGAGGGAGAAAGGATGAGCAGAATTCCCCGAGGAGAATTGAGAGCTGGTCTGTGCAAGGAAGAAGCTCTCCCCACTCTCTAACTGGGGTAGGAAATATATATTGGAGAGCAGTGGGAAATATTTGTTTAGGCAATATGGGGCCAGATTACTTAGGCCCTTGAAAATCTTCCCCATTAGGCTGTGAGTTCCCAAGGATTGGTTTTTTTTTGCCTTTCTTTGTATCCTTACCACTTAGCACAGTGCCTTGTACACAGTAAATGCTTACTAAGTTCTTGTAGACTTACTGACTTGACCATGAGCAACAGGGAGCCATTATGTGTTCTTAAACAGAATGATATGATGAAAAAGGTCATAGGACCATAGGATTTTGATTTGGAAGGCACCTTATATATCAACTAGTTTGACTCCCTAGTTTTATAGATAGGTAGCTAAAATTTGAACCTAGTCTTTTGACTCTAAATCCAATGTTCTTTCCGCTGTACCATATCTCACCATCCCTCCCATAGAAGAAGATTAGTCTGGCAGTGAAATGTATTGACAAGAAGGAAGAATCGATAATGGGACCGGATGATTAATTGCATATCATGGGCGAAGGAAGGGAGAGAGAAACGAATCATTCTAAGATTTCACATCTATGAAAATGGGAAAATGTTAATGGTGCCACCATGAATAGTAATGGGGAATAATGGAAGGGAATTTGGGGTTTTGGGGGGAAATGTTGAGTTCATTTTTGGAAACAATATTATCCCAGTCAGTTTCAATTGTCCATGGACATAAGGGGGCTTTTAAGAAGGATTAGATTGGTCAGTGATTGAAATCAATAGGCTTTTATGAGGCATGTTTAAACTCAGACAAGGGATGGTCATGTGACTTATCTTGAGACACCCAAAGGTGATAATACAGCGAGGAATACAGGGACAATAAGAGAAATATATAAGAGCAGATTCTGTCCCCCCCAAATAGATTAGAAGTTGGTACCTCCAAATTAAGGTAGCACTTGATCTCAAACTAGGACAGCACTATCTCCTTCCTCCCAGTTAAAGCAATTGATACCTCTAAAGTGGGACAGGAATGTCAGGGAAAAGATCCAATGGTCTTCAGGTCACACTAGGGCAAGAAAATCCACGGTGGTCCCACAACAGGCAGTTCCCTGGACAGGTCTCACCATAGCCTCTAGCTTGGATTCATGGAACTCTGGTTCTGATATCATTGCATACATCAGGCCATGTCAGGATGTAGATGAGATTCAGGAGTTTTATAGGGAAGGGCAGGGTCTTGCTCAATTGTCTAGGTAGCTGGAAGTTTCTAACATTGAAGGTACTAGGCATACTAAATGCTTGTAAAATTGAGGCATTTTTGGTTGTTTATTTTTTCAAACAGGGAAGTCATCTGCTTAATTGGAAAAGATGTCAATCTCAAAGAGCCTTCATGTAAATTGTCCTCTGATGCCTCATCAGCAAATGGCATGACCCTGTCATTCTTGGAGACTATGTTATGAAAATGTAATGTCTAGCAGGTTTTTACCAAGCTGGAAAGGCTTAGAATATGGGTGAAGTCCCACGGAGTATATCCATTCTTTGAGAAACAGCCTACTTCAGTTAGGAGAGGCTCATCTCCAAGAGAATGATGATTTTTTTTTGGTGGGGGAAGTCATTGCAAATGATGAAGACAATTTACTAGACATGACCTGCTTTGGTGAAGGGAAAGCCCACTAGGGTGGGTGGGATCATGGGGCCTTTGAAGTAAAAAATTATTGATAATAGAACAAAATTAAATTAATTACTCAATAACATTTATTAAGCGCTTACAGTATACCAGACACTGAGCCAAGTGCTGATACAAAGACTAAAGTGTAACAGTCTGTTTCTTTAAGGGGCATTCATTCTAATTCAGGGGACAACATGTATGCAGTATGTAGCTTTCTTAACTGAAGTCACTCCCTAACTTGAACTTATACAGGCTGAGTCCTTGGAGGGCAGCTGCTTATTCTCCCCTCAGGGTCCTAAGAGTAATTCTGAAGGACTAGGTGCAGGGGTGGGGAACCGCAGGCTTGAGGCCATTCAAGCCTGCAGGTTCCCCACCCCTGGACTAGGGTTTCTAGTAACATGTTTCCTGAGCCTCCATCATCACACTACCCTTTAGCAATCAAGCATTAGATTCAGTTTTTGTTCGTTTAACAAATGACATATTAGGAACAGTGGTTATAAAGCACTAGGGTGTACTGTTCCACAAAAACACACAGAGTCTGTGGGGGTGGGGAGAGGGAAGAGTGGGCACAAATTTAAGTATAATTGTAGTGAGGCTCTTGGTAGGGAACTCATGTGGCCCAGACAACTCAAAGCTTTGGAACTGCAGGACCTTGATGCTCTTTCTTTCTCTGCAGAGTCCTTGTGAAATTTAATGTGGATTATGACACTGGAGATGGACAAGTTGCTCCACTGGGCTGGGTCAGGCAGGGCACTTGGCTGCTGTCTTGGCTCCTTACTGGGTTTAACTACTACTGGCGAGACTGCTTAGCAGCCACCCTATAATTTCTCTAGACCTTACGATGTGGGCACATCCATCTTAAGGTTGCTGTTTGGTCACCTCTTGAATCTTGTGGCTACTTCTACCGGCTCCTGCAGCCTCTACTATCAAATCTGGTTATTAGTAAGACCCCTGGGGCTTCCAAATTCACAAGGCCACTTCTTGGACCTTAGAGTACTAATTTTCTTAATATCTGAGAAGAATAAGCACAAAGGAACAAACAGACAGAAATAGCCATGCTCTTATAATGACCATGGCTGGGTGGGACACAGGACTGATCCCCATTCCCTACCTGACTTCTGAGACTGGCTCTAAGCAATCCTGCCTCTTAACAGCTGCAACAGAGACTGAGAGATAGGTGGGTTGCTCCTTTTGTATGAACACTTAATTTAATCTCAGCAGCTCCTGAATCACAAGTTCCGGTCCATTAAACTCTTGGTCTTCACACAGTGCAAACTCCTGACTCACTCATGGCCAGAAGCCAGCCCTCCAAAGTTGCCATGCGGTTGAATTGGAAGGTGGCAGAGAATATCTATGTATACTTCAAGGACTGTCCCTTATCAGCCAGTCTTCTCATATGGTACATACAAGTATATACAGAATATCTTCAAAACAAATACAAGGTAGGTTAGGGAGGGAAAGCATTAGTAGCTAGGGAGACCAGGAAAGACTTCATGTAGAAGATGGTGCTTGAGCTGGGGCTGAGGGAGACCAGAGATTCCAAGAGGCAGAGGTGAGAAAGGAGGGCATTTTAGGTTTGGAGGAGAGCAAGTGCAAGGCATATAGATGGGAAATGGAGAATTATTATGTGTGTGGAACTTCCCAGAAAGGTGAAGGGCTTCAAGTCCAGATGAGGAGAGGTCAAAGGAACTGGAGACATTTAGCCTAGAGAAGATATTTTGGGGGGATATGATAGTTATCCTCCAGAATTTGAAAGATTGTCCAATGGAAGAGGAATTAATCTTGTTCCATATGACCCTGGAAGGCAGAACCAAGGGTCCATGGAAGCTGCAAATAGGCAAATTTAGATTTGATGTTGGTAAATTCTTCCTAAGATTAGAGTTATCCAGAAGTGGAAGTACTATGGGAGGAAATGGGTTTCATCTTATGTCTCTAAGCAAAGGATGGATGACCACTTGTCAGGTATATGGTAGAGGTAATTCTACTATACAACTTCAACCAGGTTGGATTGGATGGCCCATGAGGATGCTTCCAAATCTCAAATTCTGTGAGATTCTTGAAGACAAATATAATTTTGGAGCTATGAAGGTAAATTAGTTCATACAATGAGTGAGTGCAAACATGGACTAAATAAGATGTTCACCATTAATAGAGAAAGTAGTTAGCAAAGGAGGAAGAGAATGAGAGGTCAGAATGGTGAAGGAGAAACACGAAAGTGCATGTCAGAGATACAGACTAGATAAAAAATTTTAGATAAGCAACCACCCCCATCCTCATGGGGATTACAATCCAATGGAGGATCTTACACGTTCGACAAATAATCAGAATAAAACAGTATAAGTATATTAAAGAGCTACAAGTGAAGGTTCTATAGTTGAGAAAATCAGAGATTTCCTGGAGGAAGTGGCATTTGAGATGTGCTTGAAAAGCTGGAAAGAAATTCAGTATTGCTGAGGGAGGGCATTCCAGTTGTAAGGAATAGCATGATCAAAGGAAGAGTCAGAAAATATAGGGCATGTATATAGGATAGCCTGTGAAGTACAGTTGAGCTACATCGTAGAATTTTTGGAGGGTAATTTTAAGAGATAAAACTAAAAAAGTAATGTAGTACCAAGATGTGGAATTCTTTGAATACCAGGATCAAGAGTGAGCTTTACTCAGTGGGCAATAGGGAGCCATTGAATGACTAATATCATGGAAACTAAGGCAGGAAAGAAAATCAAGGAGTGGGCTGTCATTAATGTCAAATAATAGTAAGAAATAACAGCTAGTATTTAAATAGTACTTTGAGGTTTACCAAGTGCTTTACATATGTCATTTTATTTGATCTACGTTATGAGGTAGGTCCTATTACTGTTATGTTTTATGGGTGAGGAAATTAAAGCAGAAGGAAGGATGAGAGGAAGGGGTAAAGAAGCATTTATTAAGTGCCGGAGACTGTGGTAAGTGCTTTATATACATACATACACACACATATATATACATATACATATACGTACACACATATATGTATATGAAATCTCATTTGATCTTCTCAACAGCCCTGTATGGTAGATGTTTTATTATCCCCATTTTACAGTTGAGGTAACTGAGTCAACAGAGGTTAAGTGACTTGTCCAGGCTCACAAGGCTAGTGAGTATCTGAAGCAGGATTAGAACTCGTCTTTGTGATTCCCAGGTCCAACATTTGATCTACTATACCGCTTTGCTGCCTAATGCTACAAAGGAATCAAAGGAGAGACAGAGACCAGTGCTTTAAGAAAAAAGTTTCAGCAAAGTCAGAAGTAGATTATAGAAAGTTAAGAAAGGAATAGATGACTGGGAACTAGAAACAGCCCATGGAGACTAAAGTTTTGAATATTTGGCAGAAAAAAAAGAAGAAATATTGAATGGTAGTTAGAAGGGGGAGAAAGGAATTCCTTTTTTTAATGACTGTGTGTCTTGATGAAATTCCAGCTTAAGAAGTGTTTTTCTGCCTCTCTATTTCCCTTACCACAGTTCTTTGGGCTATTTCTCAATCCTAAATATTTCTCAATCCTGGGGGATCCATCGTGGTTCAAATAAGAGTCCTCAAGTCCAAAAGATAGAATCAGGAGGGAAGGAATCTATGTCCGAGGTGAAGGGGGATAAGGCAGGAGGCTGGAAGGGGTTGTTTTGAGGAGAAAGAAAGTTACCTTTTCAGCAAAAATGAGGGAATTGCACCCGATGATCTCTCATGTTGCTTCCAGCCTTAAATCCTATGATCAGCCAAAACAGGATGTCATTGTGATGAAGTAGGAGGTGGGAGGAAATGAGATAAGAGTGTGGGCCTGGAGAGATTGAAAGTAAACCTGAATAGCTGTGGGGCATGAAGGAGGCACTTATTGATGAGAAATTCTGAAGTTAGATCCTTGAAATAAAAGGATTGGGAGAACTACTGATCATCTGTTTCTTCTTTTTTTAATTAACAAAAGTCTACCTTCTCTCCCTTCCCCTTCTAATGAAAAAGGAAGAAAAACAAAACCCTTGCAACAAATATACAGTTGATCTTCGTTACTCAGAGGTTCTGTATTTGCAGATTTGCCAACTTGCTAACATTTATTTGTAACCCCCAAATCAATACTTGTGGCTAGTAGCAAAAAAACTGAGAGGCCCAGTGCGGATGTTCCTAGCCGAGATAGAACAAGGTGATGCTCTGCTTTCTGCCTTCAGCTCTCATAATGTAAGGAAGCATCCTTTTTGCAGTCTATTTAGTGCCATGTTTTTTTTCTCACATTTTTATGGTGATTTTGCTGTTTAAAATGGCCCCCAAACATGGTGCTGAAATACTGACTGGTGTTCCTAGGAGCAAGAAGGCTGTAATGTATCTTACAGACAAAATACATGTGCTAAATAAGCTTTATTCAGGCACGAGTTATAATGTTGTTGGCTGTAAATTTAATGTCAACAAATCAACAAAATGGTACATCCAGAAAAAGGAAGAGGAAATCCGCCAACCTGTCTGTGAGGCCTTTCTAGAAAGTGCTGAAATAAATATTGTGACCAGAGCCTTGCAAGAACCCAATTCTGTATTTCCCCTAGTACAAATGGTTCAATATTCACTGATTCAGTGTTCGTAGAGACGAGAATCAACTGTGTATGTGTGTGTGTATACACATGTGAACACACATTACACTTACATGCTCATAGATGTGAATTTGTTATACTTGATCATATATGCACATATGTATACATGTATACATGCATCTGTATATATACATGTGTGTGTGTGTGTATATATATATACACACACACATTCAGGTTGTTGTTTAGTCATTTTTCAGTCATATCTGATGCTTCATGTCCCTATTTGGGGTTTTCATGGCAAAGATCCTGGAGTGGTTCGCCATTTCCTTCTCCAGCTCATTTTTCAGGTCTGAGGCAAATAGTTAAGTGACTCACCCAGGGTCACACAGCTATTAAGTATCTGAGGCTAGATTTTAACTCAGGAAGAGGAATCTTCCTTACTCCAGGCCAGGTACCTCCACTGTACCACCTAGCTGCCCTGTACATTCATATATACATGTATATATATATATATATATATATATACACATATATGTATGTAAAAAATTCTGTCTCAATCTGCACTATGAGTTCATCTATTTATTTCTCGATTCAAACCTTGGAATGACTTTAGCCAATGGTAGCTGCTATTTATGTATGATACCCCAAAGGAGGTGGTATTTTGTTCCTAAAGGTAGTCAACTCCTCCGATGGTCTGTATGGGGCTGGTATCAGAGGCAGTGTGGCAAAGATCCCTGGATATGAACCAGCAGAATTACTGGATCTCAAAGATGAACGAAATTTTAGCGGCTTCCTAGTCCAACCTGTCCTTGACCAAGAATCTGCCCTACCATAAACCCTAAGAGGGGTTATTCAGGTTTTTTTTTTTAAGAAGACTTAGACATTCTGTAGTATTTTGTAGTAATGAGGAAAGCACTGCCTTCTGAGGCCCTTCGGAATGGCTTAGGAAGCAAGTAAATTATTAGGAAGATGTTTTTTGCTTCAAACCCTGATTTGCCTCTTTCACTTCTCATTTATGGCTCTTATTTTGGTCCACAGGGGTCCAGGAGGTCAATTCTAATGGTGAAAACCCTTTCCTTGCAAAAACCCTTCAAGTATTTGAACACAGTAGTCAGCTTCTCCACTAAGAATTCTCCACATAGGTGACTCAGTGGATAGAGCACTAGGCTTGAAGTCAGGAAGACCTGAGTTCCAATCCAGTCTCAGACACTTTTACTAGCTCTGGGACTCTGGGCAAGTCACTTAACCTCTGTATAGCTCAGTTTCCTCGTCTGTAAAATGGGGATAATAATAGAACCTATCTCCCAGAGTTTTTGTAGTGATTCTCTCTGCATATGTATGTATGTATATTAAATATATATCTATATACTTAATTTTAAGTATTTGTAAAAGTGCTTTGCAAACCTTGAAGTACTATATAAATGTTAGCTATTGTTATCATCTGAGGGAAACTTCCCCGGTCCTTTCAACCAGTGCTCATACGGGTATGAATTCAAGACCCTTAACTGCCCTCATTACATTCTGTACATTCTCCAGCTTATCAATATCTTTCTTAAAAATATGTTGCCAAGGGGCAACCAGGTTCAAATCCGACTTCAGACACTAGGCTGTGTGACTCTGGGCAAGTCACTTAACCCTGTTTGCCTCAGTTTCCCCATCTATAAAATGAGCTGGAGAAGGAAATGGCAAACCACTCCAGTATCTTTGTCAAGAAAACCCCAAATGGCATCATGAAGAGTTGGACACAACTGAAAAATGACTGAAGACAAACACCAGCATTGTCATTCTCTTAACTGCTGGTGCAGGACCAGAGAACTGAGAAACAGATGAGGTGGGACAGTACACTCTGTGTGCGTGTGTGTGTGCGTGTGCGTGTGTGTGTACGTGTGCGTGTGTGTGTGTGTGTGTGTGTGTGTAGGGGGGCATCCAGGAACAGAGTAAAGGACATGTAGCACTCCACTAAGCCTGAAGGAAAGAGCCTAGCACCCAGCTGGAGTCAGTCGTGTCCCCCCCACCCCAAAATCACTCAAGGCAGAGAGTTAGTGAACCCTGAATTGCTTAGTGTAGGAGGAAACTGAGATATTTTGAGATCCAGCCCCTAGTGAAATCACTATCAGAGAGGAAGGAGTCAGAAAGTAAACAATAGAGGAAATGGGGTAGAGGGGGAGAATGAAATTACTAGATTCCAGGAAAAGGAAAATTCAAAGATTTTGAAGCTTTCCTGCTGGGCTATTGAGTTAGAGTGGAGTCCTCATCGAGGTCCTCTACCTCAAAAGCTCTTTCCACTTTACTATGTTGTCAATGTTCTTCCTAAAATGTGTTCACTTCTAAGAACTGAACATAGTACATGGTCTGACCAGGGTACAGTACACTGAGACTATTTTACTAATGCAGTTTGAGAAACTATGAAGGTTTTTTTTTATTGCCAGTTATACTATTAACTTGCAATGAGTTGTCAGTCAACCTTCCCCTAAAATCTTTATGTCTTTTTGACCTAAATTACCCACTGTCTTGCCCTATGTTACAATTAATCTTTTTGACCTCAAATGTGACTGTTAAGAGAGTCAGCCCATGATTTGTTCTAGACTGTTGAGATATACAATACTACAAAAACCAATTAAAAGTGAAAATTTAAAATTCAGCCAGTTTACCATACTTCTTTTTCCCCTGTTTTTTTAAATTATGGAATTGATTGTTTCTTTTTAAATTACATTGGCTGAATTGCCCTGTTTCAACTAAATTGAATGGGAAGAGGAAATAATGGTATGTCATTGGCCTTTCGTTCCAAACTTTGGTTCCAAACTCAGTGTCTAAGGACTCATGGAAAGTGTTACATGTGGAAACTACCTTGGCTGCAGGGGAAAATGGGTTCTAAAAAAGAAACTCTGCAGTTTTTGGCTTTGGAGGGGACCAGAGTGCCATGTGTACATAAGGCAATCCAGATTCTGTGAATGGAGACCTGCCCAGCCAATAAAAGCATTTACCTGACAAATAGAAAAGACAAGTACTGGAGGTTGATTAGAGACAGAAGAACCACTGAAGATCCATCAGGGTTGGGGGGCAACAAGGAAGAGAAGTATCTCCCTAGCACAAAATGCAGGCACACTCTGCCATCGGGCCCAGAATTTCACTGAGTTGAGGAGGAGAGGAAGAAACAAAATTAAAAACCATTTCCGTCAGGGAATATTTCCTCTCAGAAGTCTCTGACAGGGTTCTAAGACATAAACAAGTATTTGGAGAAATTGGTATCGGGAACATGAAGAGATAATACTAGACCATAGGCTAAGAAATGCTAATGAACAGTCATCCACCTTCCCTTCTTCAGTCAAATCAGTGGATGAGGACAGCTGGGACTCAGTGTACAAAAGCTCGGTGAAGGCTAGGGTAGCACATTTTAAAGGCTGTCACTGGTCAGCCATGAACTTCTCAAGCACTACTATCTCACATTTGCACAGCGCTTTTTACTTAACATCTTTGTAGAATAGGGAATACAACTTAGTATCTCCATTTTCCAGCTGAGGAAACTGAGGATCTGGGAATTTATGTGGTTTGCTCATGATTACATAGCTAGGAAATAGGAGAACCAGGGATTAAATCCCAGACTCCTTCTGCGTTTCTGTCACTTAGCCTCTTGCCCCACAGTCTTTTTTCAAATATCTGAGTTCAGTCGTCAGCATTCCTCATCATTTTGTCCAAGGTCCAGTGCCTTGATCCTGTCCCCTGGCTGCCTAGTCTTGGCAATCTTCCACTCCTTCATGGCTGCACCAACACACACTAATAAGTGGTTAGAATGCTGGGTCTGGAGTCAGAAGGGTTCATCTTCCTAAGTTCAAATCTGGCCTCAGACCCTCACTAGCTGTGTGACTCTGGGCAAGTCACTTAATGCTGTCTGCCTCCGTTTCCTTGTCTGTAAAATGAGCTGGAGAAGGAAATGGCAAACCCCTCCAGTATCTCTGCCAAGAAAACCCCAAGGTCACGAAGAGTTGGACGGGACTGAAAAATGACTCAACAACGATGATAATGATGATAACTAACATTTATGTAGTGCTTACTGTGTACCAGGCTCTGTGTTAAACACTTTATAATTATTATTTTATTTATTATCGATTTATTTACAATTATCATTTTTATCATTATTAATAATCATTTTATTATTATCGCTTAAAATTACCATTTTTATTATAATTATCATATTTATTTATCTTCACAATAACCCTGGGAGGTAAGTTCTATTATTATCTCTATTGCACAGTTGAGGAAACCGAGGCAAACAGAGTTAAGTGACTTGCCCAGGGTCACACAGCTAGTAAGGGTCTGAGATCACATCTGAACTCGGGTCTTACTGATTCCAGGGCTAGTGCTCTATCCACAGTGGTCCCTAGTGCCTTTGCCAGGGCCTTTTCCATCCTCATCTGTATTTAAGCCCCTTGTTCATTGGCCTAATTACCTCTACCCCAAATGTCTGAATCTTAATAGGGACATTTGGAGAATAATGATTTTAGTCTTAAAAGAGTCACCCTGATCATGCTGATTTTAGGTACAGAAGAATGGGGGGAGATATTTTGAGGCAGGTCCTACCTCTTGGGTGCCTCTCCAAGCGCACCAGGAGATAGCCGCCTACATGCAAGCATTCCCTGGTTTGAGGCTAGGCAAGATGGTTTTTTGCAACTTCCTTTGGCTGGACTGTTCCCTCCCATATCCTGGCAGGTGTGATTGTGGGTGTCTATGAATGCCTGTGCATTCCTGTTCAGCCCAAGGCATGAATAGTCTCTGTTGTTGGCTGACGAAAAGACTAGGGCAGGTTTCCCTAAGCAACTGGATGAAAAAAAAACCACACAAACACAACCTTGTGTGAAACCTTGGAGGCAGTTCCTTGGTGTCTGAGATTATTTTATAGGATTTAGAGCTGGAAAGGAATTTTGAAATCATGCAGTGGAACACTCTAATTTTATAGATAGGAAATTAAGTCCTAGAGAAGGGAAATTATTTTTCCAAGGTCACACAATCAGTAGAGGTAGCATTGGAACCCAGGTCCACTGATTTCCAGTCCAGTGCTCATTCTACTACACCGTGTTGCAGAGCTATAATTAGTCATTTTTGTACCTGGGACAAGTGAGGGGGTGTGTGGCTCTAATATCATCTGGAGTGTGGATACTGGTGAAGAAAGAGTCGGCCTGGGGACACCAAGATGTTTTTAGGCTGTTGAAGGACTAGCTAGGGAGGTGGTGAGGGGAGTCGCACCTTTCCTAGGACACTAAGAGGTTTCTAAGTTACTGCTTCACCTCTAGGGATGTGATCCCCCAGTCAGTTAGTGAATAAACATTTATTAAATACCTACCCTGTGAGCTGCGCTATATGTACTAAATGCTGGGGAAACGAAGCCAGAAGTCCCTGCCATCCAAGAGCTCACAATGGGGGGCAGGGGATGTGGAGGGGGAGACAATTTGCAAATAACTATCTACAAACAAGGTCTCTGTAGGCCAAACAAGAAATAATCAACAGAGGGAAGATACTGAAATTAAGAAAGGCAGCCAGGCGGCACAGTGTATAGAGCATGGGGCTTGGAATCTGGAGGACTCATCTTCCTGAGTTTAAATCCAGCCTTAGACACTTAACTATCTGTACGACTCCTGACCAAACCACTTCGCTGTTTTGCCTCAGTTTCCTCATCTGTAAAATGAGCTGGAGAAGGAAATGGCAAACCACTCCAGTATCTTTGCCAAGAAAACCCCAAATGGGGTCTCAAAGAGTCCCACACGACTAAACAAGTGGAATTAAGGATTTAGAAAGGCCTTCTATAAAAGGTGGGATTTCCCACCCTGGCACAAAGTCCTAATAGCCCCATTACAGATATAGTTTTGTAATACAGACTGTTCTCCCCTACGCAAATTTCTGAAAAAAATCCACATTCCAAAAAAACCCAACAAAAACCCCCCAAACCACAAACCACTCGCTAACTTTACTATACAAGTACTCCGCTTTCTCTCCGCTCCTGCCCTCCGTAGGCTTTCAGAAAGTCTACCGTGGTGCCTCCCCTCCCCAGTCTGCAAAACAGAACAAAATTAACAAAAAACTCTGTAAGTGAAAGCAGAGGAACTGGCATTAAGAGAAACAGCCACCGCAGCCACCAGACTGGGGGTGAGGGTGGGGGGCGCCTCTGTGGAGACCTCCTGCTCTGAGAGAGGAGACCTTTGCCCTCTTCTGCCCACCCACCCGAGTTGGGACCCTTGTGTCTGACTTGGGTCTGTTTTCCCTCAGTCCCTGTCTTCTGTCTCTCAGAGGCTGGGTACCGCTTGTCTGCATCAGCCCTGCCTGTCGCCTTTCCTCTCCTGTCTGAGTCCGCGTGGGGCCCCCACTTATGTCTCTCCCAACCCTCCCCCCACCTTCCTCTCGGTTTCTGCCCCACGTGGGTGGCCTCGACCCTGCGGGTTCCTCCTCCTGCTGCTCTTGCTTCTCTGTCCCCGGCCCCCACACGTCCTTGAGCTGTGTGTCTGCTGCCTCCCTCCACAGGCGGTCCCCTTCCTGCTTCCCTCCCTCCCTCCCTTCCTTCTCCACTTCTCTGGACAAATTCGCATTACGTAAATAGGTCTGTGGAAGCATCCATTTACCACTTATGTAAGCAAGAACTGCCTGTACTCTTTCTCTCTTTACAATACCCCAAAGCTGGAGCTGGAGGCTTTGAGAGAGAGCCCAAAGCCTATTCTTTTCTCAGCCCAGTCTCGCAGGTGGGATTCTGAAGATTAGGAACTTTATAATAACAGTAATAATGATGTTCGCATTGCATTATGGATCCACAGAGAGACAAAGTGCTAGGTGGCCCTGAAGTAGTCTAGGTTCAAGGTCTGCCTTTGGCATATACCAGTTGTGTGACCCTGGGCAAGTCAGCTAAAGACACAGGGCCACAGGCAACTCTCGAAGACTGTCAGTCTGCTTTGATAGCTTTGATAGCAAGAGATTCCTGATTGGGTTGTTCTGTATACTATTTGTTGTTCAGAGTGTCCAATTCTTCCTGACCCCTTGAACCACAGCATGCCAATACTGTCCATTTCTTGGCAAAGAAGCTGGATTTGTTTGCCATTTCCTTCTTCAGTGGATTAAGGCAAACAGGGGGTAAGTGACCTGCCCAGAGTCACACAGCTAGTAAACATCCAAAGCTGGATTTGAACACAGGTCTTCCTGACTTGAGGTCCAGCGCTCTATCCGTTGAGCCTATACCAATGAACTATATCTAATAAGAAAAAAATTATCTATATCTGTTATATATCCTATATATACCGATTACATGGTGGCCATCTCCAGTCTTCTGATCCATACCTTGGCACTGGACCAAAATGGCTCCAGAGGAGAAAGTGAGGCTGGGTGACCTTGTAAAGCCCTCCCTCACTTAAATCCAATTTACCTGCAAGTCATGGCATCACCTCCCTGATGTCATGGTCCTCTTTGAGAACAAAGGACAAACAACAACCTAGAATATATAGGATATATCCATCATCTATCCATTATATGTAGCCTAGATATCCAATATATGTATCTATTATATATCCTTTATATCTATTATATCCATATATCCATTTTATATCCCACATATATCATATATTATGTATATCCATATAAATATATGTATATATGTATCCATTATTGAATTTGGTCCCCAGAACAACTCTGTGAGGAACCTTTTATATTCATTTGACACAGAAGAAGTTGAAGCTCAGAAAAGGAAAATGAATTGTCCACAGTCACACAGATAGTAACTGACAGGACCAGGATTTGAAATTCAACTTCCTTACTTCAGAACCATGTATCTGACCACTGCCTGACAGCTGCCTCACTCACTCTGCTTCCAGAGATGCAGTAAGCTGCTATCTGAAGGCTCACAGCAGACTGTGCCATTGTGCCAGTGCTGGGGAAGGTCATGGCTTTGCTAGTCAGATGGAAGGCAAAGGCAGTCATGAAGCAAAATGTTTCTAGAAAGAAAGAGGCAGGTTTGGATGTCAGCAAGTTTTTAGCCACCTCCCTTTCCTGTTTCTTGGGGACAGCAAGTCAGCATGATTTGGAGAAGGTTTCAAATGACCTACCAGGGTGTAGGCCAAGATGTCTGGAGATGCAGCAGCCTCAGGCTTATGAGGCACAGACAGACCACTTTGCTTCTCCAGGAGGGGTTTCTGGAAGAAACTCTGAAACATGATGGCCAGAATGGGTTTCTAACCCCTTTGAGCAAAGAGATTTTACACTCTGGCTTCACAACAACCATACCAAGTAGCTAGGGCAGGTCCCCATGAGAATGGAGAATAATGGGAATGAATACTGAATAATGAGAAGGAGAGGCAGCTGGGGAAAGAGGCTAAAGAGTCTGTCTTGTAGTCAGGAACACTTGGATTCAAGTTCTACCACTAGGCTGTATAACTCTGAGCAAGTTACTTAGCCTCTTGGTGCCCCAGGTAACATTCAAAGTTTTTAGAGCAGGTGCCAATCTGCCCTGGTAGAAGGAGTTTCCTCTTTGGGAATTCCCAATACTAATGAGTCCAAGAAACAAAAACCAAAGAATAGGAACTGATTTTAAAATAATACTTACTGGCTTACAAAGTACTCTATATACAGTCATTCCTTTGAACCTCATTATAGCCCTGTGAGGTCAGCAGTACAAGTCTTTTCATTCCAATTTGGCAAACAAAAAAACTGAGCTACAAGGAGGGGAAATCGTTTGCCGAAGGCAACTAATTAGTGGCAGAACCAGAGCTAAAAGTCCACTCATCTGATTCCTTCTACAGTACCATGATGCTGCCTATGTTCATTATTATTACTGCTATTAACTCACATTTCTATAGCCCTTTTAAGATGTCCATAATACTTTCCCCATAACAACCCTGTACATATACTGCATGCATGTATATACAAATGTGTTAGAATGTAAGTTCCTTGAGAGGAGGGATTGTTTCACTTTTGTCTTTTTATACTTAGTACTCAGCACAGTGCCTGGCACACAGTAGGTACTTAATAAATGCTTCTTGACTGATAAGCAGGGAGTATAATTATCCCTGTTTTGGAGATGAGAAAACTAGAGAAGTTAAGGACTATGTAAAACATAGGAAAATGACCCCCTCCTTTTTTTGCCTTCATGGGATGATAAATCACTCCCTTGAAAATATTCTTTGCTGAAGGTAAAGGTTTTCTCTCCAACTAGAGGGTGTCTCCTCTCCCCCAAAACTCACATATCCGTAGGACAATTTTCTTTGAGGACAGGATCAGCAGCACAGACCACTCTATTGCTTCTCTAACCTTGAACTGCATTGCTTCTCTGGCCCTGAAAATGTCTAACTTGTTCAACTTGCTACCCAAAAGATAAAGGTAGCACAGATATGTCATTGCCCTCCAAAAACATGTAGAACAAGCTGAAAATGTCTTTATGGGATAACTGAACAATGTCTAAATTTATGAAAATCTTAGAGCAAACTGCTGGGTCATGTGAACAACAAGTTGGCAGACTAGACATTTTCTCTTATTCCCACAACCTTTTAGACCTCTCCAAAGCAGAAATTATATGCCAAAGATAAAGCAACTTCATCTGTCAACATGGTCTAGGACACACAGAATCCAAAAAAAGGTTAAAAAAAACCCAAAACATAAACCAACACTCAGACCTGAAGTTCCCAAACACAGGCTTTTAATAAAATCTGACTCCACACTCTGGTTTTCTCTCCCTCTTTCTGGTACCTTAGTAACCTTGGTTCTAGGCTTTGGAAGTTTGCTCTAGGACAGCTGGCACTGTGACAGCTCTTCAGGAGCTTAAGTATGCTGGGGGCAGTGACAGATAGCCAGCACTTTGGATGACAACCCTTTAGCACCAGTGCTGCAAAGCTCTGAACTACCAGTGCTGGGGAGACAACCCCATAGCACCCCCACAGCAGCTCTCTGAACTGTTGGTGCCAGCCCATAGAACTGAGGGACAGAGGGAGCAGGCCAAGATACTGCATGTGTTCATGGAGGGCTGTGTGGCACTCCACTGAAGGAAAAAGCCCAGTATCCAGATGGGGTCACTTCTGTCCCTTCTCCTCTCTGTCCGTGCCACCCCCCCCCCCCAAATCACTTGGAGCAGAGACCTAGGCTGGTGAACTATGAACTATGAATTGCCTAGTGTGGGAAGAGGTTGAGTTGCTTTGAGATCTGACTCCCAAAAAGACCACCATCAGAGGGGAGATAATCAGAATACAAACAATAGTAGAAAATAAAAGAGGGAAAAACAACTGAAATTGCCAAAGATCCCAGGAAGAAGAAAACTCAAATACCATAAACATAAGCAGATAAATCAATAGGTAAAATGCTAACAACAGAAAGAAATATGGCCTCCAAATCTAGTAAATGATTTCAGACATCTATGAAAAAAAATTCATGATAAAGGAAACTGATACAGCACTTAATGAGACGGAGGACCCTGTGGAATGTGAGAACATGGAACCACGATACACTGTTCTGGAGTGGTTCAAAAGAGAAATGAGAATTATGAGAGTGGGATTTATGGCTTGCATAACAAAAATAATGGGCAGAATATAAAACTGGAATCTGTGATGGCAAGTCTCACAAAAGAAAAAAAAAGACAGAATAATAGATTTGGAATGCAACTATACAGAAATGAAGAACAATCTAGAAGAGAAGCAAAAAAAAAGAATAAGATTAAAAGAAAATATGCTCTCTGTGCAAGTAAAATATACTGATCTCAAAGATCAGATGTGTAGAGACAACCTAAGGTATCATAGGTCTCCCATGAGAACATGACAAGATAAAAAACCTTAATACCATAATGCAAGAAATAATACAAGAGAACCGCCTAGAACTTCTGAACACAGAGAATGAAATACCAATAGAAAGAATTAATAAGTCAGCTCTAGAAAAAAACCCAAGGTTGCAAACTCCAATTCACATTGGTTAAATTGAATGATTTAATTCAGAAACAAATCATGCAAATGATCAGGAGAAAGACTTTCAAATACAAAGGAAAGGAAATTCCAATAACAAAAGATTATTCTGCACCCAGAAATGCAGGAAGGAATGGACTAATGTGTTCTTAAAAGCAATAAAGTTTGGGATACTGCCCAGGGTGACTACCCTACAAATCTGAGCTCAACTATAAATGAAATAACTTAACTATAAATGAAATAAAGGTGGACATTCAATAATAAAGAGGTGTTCGAAACATTCTTAGAAAGAGAAAAAACTAAAGAGATTATTTGCTTCTAAATCAGAAGGATTGAATAAAATGCAGTAGCCAAGGACAGCAATAGCCACATAGTGACAGAACACAACTGGTAAAAGACATTTTTTTTTCTCAAAATGTACACAAGGAGGCAGGGGTGAAGGTCGAGGTCATTATAGGCAGGACCTGGTGACACTATGGCAGCAGATGAATTAAGGATTTTTTTTGTAAGACTGCAATAAAATAAATAGGGCACATGAAAGAAAGAGAGGAGGGGAGCAGGGGAATAGAGAGGAATGTATGACGGCCCAGGTCAAAATGAGGGCTAGCAAGGAGGGGAAGGTGACCCATGAGATTTCAGTAAGAGAAGAGTCCATGGAGAATGGGGGAAGAGGAGGGGAAGGATTGAAAAGAGAGGGAAAGGAAAAAGGCTTTCCTTTGGTGGTGGGAGGAGATTCCACTGATGAATGTGGTAGGGGACAGAGGCCTCCATTCTAGGCAACCTGGACATGCTCCAAAGACCCCTCAAGTCTATCTCCTTTAGTTAAACTACACATGCCCAGACCAGACCAGCTTATATATGAAAGTGAAAAGCTTCTGCACAGAGGCAGGGTTCTCTTGTTTTGCCCTGCTTGGATCTGGGTCGTGGTCCTGGTTGGTGGTTCTTGGGGGAGGAGGAGTGCTGGTGTGGCAGAGCTTGTAGTGACTGTGGAGTAGAAGTGGCTCTGAAAACAGCAGCGCAAGGCCCCTAAAGCTTGGGACAAAGTACTCTCCACTCTAAAGGCAGACATACCCTGACAAAAAGCTCAAGGGTCAAGTAGTTGGCTGGGAACATGAGCAGGCAGCATAACAGGACTCAAACTCAGACTATAGAATCATTTTTGGTGAAACAGAAGATCAAAACATACAGCCAGAGGAAGTCAACAAAGTCAAAGAGCCTACATCAAAAGCCTCTAAGAAAAATATGAATTGGTCTCAGGCCATGGAAGAGCTCAAAAAGGATTTGGAAAAGCAAGTAAGAGAATTAGAGGAAAAATTGGGAAGAGAAATGAGAGTAATGCAAAAAAAATCATGAAAAACAAGTCAATGACTTGCTAAAGGAGACCCCCCAAAAATACTGAAGAAAATAACACCTTAAAAAATAGACTAACTCAAATGTCAAAAGAGCTCCAAAAAGCCAGTGAGGAGAAGAATGCCTTGAAAGGCATTAGCCAAGTGGAAAAAGAGATCCAAAAGACCACTGAAGAAAATACCACCTTAAAATTAGAATGGAGCAAGTGGAAGCTAGTGACTTTATGAGAAATCAAGAAATTATAAAACAGAGCCAAAAGAATGAAAAAATGAAAGACAATGTGAAATATCTCGCTGGAAAAACCAGTGACATGGAAAATAGATCCAGGAGAGATAATTTAAAAATTACTGGACTACCTGAAAGCCATGATCAAAAAAAGAGGCTAGACATCATCTTTCAAGAAATTTTCAAGGAAAACTGCCCTGATATTCTAGAACCAGGGGGTAAAATAGAAATTGAAAGAATCTACCGATCACCTCTTGAAAAAGATCCCAAAAAGAAAACTCTTAGGAATATTGTCACTAAATTCCAGAGTTCCTAGGTCAAGGAGAAAATATTGCAAGCAGCCAGAAGAAACAATTTGAGTATTGTAGAAACACAATCAGGATAATACAAGATCTAGCAGCTTCTACATTAAGGGACTGAAGGGCTTGGAATATGATATTCCAGAGGTCAATGGAGCTAGGATTAAAACCAAGAATCACCTACCCAGCAAAACTGAGTATCATGCTCCAAGGCAAAATATGGATTTTCAATAAAATAAAGGACTTTCAAGCTTTCTCAATGAAAAGATCAGAGCTGAATAGAAAATTTGACTTTCAAACACAAGAATCAAGAGAAGCATGAAAAGGTAAACAAGAAAGAGAAATCATAAGGGATTTACTAAAGTTGAACTGTTTTGTTTACATTCCTACATAGAAAGATGGTATTTGTAACTCATGAGATCTCTCTCAGTATTAGGGTAGTTGAAGGGAATATATATGTATATATGCATGTATATAGACAGAGGGCACAGGGTGAGTTGAATATGAAGGGATGATATCTAAATAGTAATAATAATAATAAATGAAATTGAGGAGTGAGAGAGGAATATACTGGGAGAAGGAGAAAGGGGAGAGATAGATTGGGGTAAATTATTTCACATAAAAGTGGCTAGAAAAAGCAGTTCTATGTGAAGGGAAGAGGGGACAGGTGAAAGGGAATGAGTGAATCTTGTTCTCATGGGATTTGACTTAAGGAGGGAATAACATACACATTCAATTGGGTACCTTACCCTACAGGAAAGTAGGTGAGAAGGGGATAAGAGAGGGGGGATGATAGAAGGGAGGGCAGATCAGGGCGGGAGGTAATCAAAAGCAAACATTTTTGAAAAAGGACAGGGTCAAGGGAGAAAAGTGAATAAAGGAGGACAGGATAGGATGGAGGGAAATATAGTCTTTTACAGTATGACTATTATGGAAGTGTTTAGCAAATGTGTGGCCTATACTGAATTGCTTGCCTTCTCAAGCAGGGTGGGTAGAGAGGGAAGAAGGGAGAAAATTTAGAACTCAAAGTTCTAAAAATAAATGCTCAAAAAAAGTTATTTTTACATGCAACTGGGAAATAAGATATGCAGGCAATGGGATATAGAAGTCTATCTAGCCTTACAAGAAAGTAAGGGGAAAGGTGATAAGGGTAGGGGAGTAGAGTGACAGAAGAGGGGGCAGACTGGGGAAAGGGGCGATCAGAATATATGCCATCTTGGAGTGGGGGGGAGGGTAGAAATGGAGAGAAAATTTGTAACTCAAAATCTTGGGGAAATCAATGTTGAAAACTAAAATATTAAATAATAAAACTATCTTTTAAAAAAAACTTCTGTACAGACAAAATTAGTGCACCTAAGATAAGAAGGGAAGTTGTTGGATGGGAAAATTTTTTGCATCAGATTTCTGTGGTAAAGGTTTGGTATTCAAGATATACATGATACATATGTGTGTATGTATATAAATATGCATATATGTGTATGTATGTAAATGTGTATATATATACATATATGTATATGTATAATAGCCATTCCCCAATAGATAAATGGTCAAAAAGTATGAACAGTTCTCAAAAGAATTGCAAACTATCAACAACCACTTGAAAGAATAGTCCAAATCATTAACAATAAAAGAAATGCAAATCAAAACAAACTGGAGGTTTCACTGCACACTCTGTAAATTAGCAAAAATGACAATTAGTCAATTGTCAAAGTTGGAGGGGCTATGGAATGATAGGCACGATAATACATTGTTGATTTGGAATTATGTAAATAAAGTGACTGGTGTCCATAAGAGTAGGAATCAGAGATTCCATTACTGGGCTTATATTCTGATATATTTTGGAGTATATAATAGCATTTTTTGTGATAACTAAGAATTGAAAACAAAGATGCCCATCAATTGGGGAATGACTAACAAATTGTGGTACATGAATGTTTTGGAATCTTACTGATCAGTAAGAAATGGCATATGTGAGAAATACACAGAACCATGGAAAGATCTGTATGAACCAATGCAGAGTGAAATAGGCAGAGCCAAGAAAATAATACACAGAGTAACCACAACAATGTAAACAGAAAGAACAACCTGCACACCCAAAACTAAAAAGTGAATATAACAAAATTACAAAGATTAACCAGTACTTAAAAGAAGAGATAGGAGAGGACACTTCTAATCCACCCCTTCAAGGAGATAGGAGATCCACAGGTTCAGATTTTGATGTATTCATCAGTTATGCTAATTTTTTTCTCTAAAATAATTACTACTTGTTATATGAAATGACTTTCTGGGGAGGGGAGGAGAAGAATACTTGGCAAATGATGATATAAAAAATAGAAGTCATCACTAAAAAGTTATTTAAAAATTCTTTTAGAACCCAATATCATTTGACTGAGCACCTACTGTGTGCATAAACACTCTGTCAGGCAGACCCATAACTGGCAATATCTGCACTTGGGACAAAGGGTAGCATTGGTGGAAAGGAATCATACTGCAAGATAGCAGCAGGTTTTTAAACTGCCGAAGGAGGAAGAATCACCCCCTCTTCTGCTGTCACCAAATGGATTAGTAAAGAAGAGTGAGAAAGCAGTCACAGGACAGGACAGGGCAGTGTTGTTGTTGCCTTCTAAATTTTCCACTCCAGGACAAAGACCTAGTTGCTCCACCCTGGTTGCAGCTTTGCTTTCAGGTCCTATGGATATTGTTCATTCATTCAACATACGTTTGTTAAGCATCTACTGCATGTCAAGGGCTGTATGTGGACTGGGGAGGTAAAATGCTTAGCTAAGACTCTTCATGGAGTTTGTAGTCTAGGAGGCTTTAGAAAGAAAGAAATATTGGATTGAAGAAGGCTGACTCCATTTTATATTCAGATAAATTCTGTCAGCTTCAAGCCCAATCACAAATGTAAAACCACTCTAAGGCTGTTCTGTGGTTAGTGCCAACATCCCATGCCATTCACTCCCTACAGAGAATAAACTTTGCAATTTACAGACTTTCTGCATTAGCCAAAGCGTTCTGATGTGGAGTATAAGTCTTTTAATGCTGTCATGTCATCAGCTGTTTGATGTGGTCGTTGTTGTAGTAACTTAAACTCTGTCAAGTTAGAACAGTTACAGACTGGCACGCTAAAAATGAATTATTGATGTAGATGGAGGCCCGAGTCTGCACGGTTGTGGGGAATTGGACCACAAAATTTTTTGGAATGATTTCACAGAGTCTCAGAGCTGGAAAGGCTCTTTGGAGCCATCTTGTCCATCTCATTCATAGCCAATCAGCAATCCCCTCTCCAACATCCTTGATGAATGGCCAGCCAGTCTCCTCTTGAAGACTTCTAGTGAAGTGAAATGCCAGAGAAGGCCTTGGGAGAGCATTAATTGTTGGAAAGGGTTTTCCCATGTATCAGATCTAAATCTGTTTCTCTGGGACTTCTTCTGCCTATTGTTTCTAGCTCTGCCTTTTGGGGCCAAGTAGAGCAGGTCTAATTACTTTTCCATGTGATCCTACTTTGAATAGTTGAAGATAGGTATTATGTGCATTCCAGCCTCCCCCACAGGTCTCTTCTCCAGGCTAAACACCTAATAAGCTACCTTCAAACTCTATTTGCCAGAAGTTATAATAATAATAATAACAGCTAGCATTTACACATCTTCTTAAGGTTTGCAAAGTATTTTACATATATTATTTGATGCACACAACAACACTAAGATAGGTGCTATTATCTCCATTTTACAGATGAGGAAACTGAGGCTGAGAGAGGTTAAACTGACTTATTCAGAGTCACACAGTTATTCAGTGTCTGAGGCAGAATTTGAATTCAAGTCTTCCTCACTGGAAATCCAGCTATCTATTCACTACACCAGCTAACTGTCTAAGAGAAATTTGATGCCATGTGATCAAGGGATTAATATTTTTAGGTTCCCCGTGATGTGTCTTGACCATGTGTATAAGTGGTCGTCCAATTTGTTTTATCGATGAACTTCTTTGCTGAAACAAATGACCTTACAAAGCTCCTATTCTATTTGCCGGTGCTCTCCACTGCAGAAACAAGCTTTCTGAATTAAAGGGAATGAGTGACACCATTTTTGATGACACCTGTTTGATGTTTTTCTTTTAGAACCTCTGGTACAGAGGTTCCCAAACTTATTTGATCTACTGCCTCCTCTAAAAAAACATTACTCAGTGCCCCCCTGGAAATCTACTTTCTTTAACCCTTTAATGGTTTTTATTTTAAAATTTGCATCATTTAAAAATATATTTTTTAAAAAGATGCCACCTAAATTTAACAATTTATTATAAATTTGACAATTTTTTCCTGCATTGAAATTTTGACGATGCAATATTGTATCACATAACTGTACAGTATCGTATTGTAAGCGAGTCATTATATGCACATGTTCCTGCTGATGCTTGCTAGACTTCCCGACAACGAGCAACACACTCGCCTGCCAACACTTGCTTTTTAAGACCCGTTGGCAGACTTGACCACTGATGGGTTTTGAGTGTTTATTTGGAAAATAATATAATCACTACGACTTTAACTCTGTTATACAACAGATGAAACGTATACTAATGGTTTTCAAAATTTACTTCTCTTCTGTTCTTTCCTTATGTTTCCGCCGCCCCCTTATCTTCATTCAACGGGCCCACGATGGCACCAGAGGCTACTACCACCCCACCTTGGATCAGTCCAGTGCCTCCCAGGGGGCGGTACCACCCACTTTGGGCACCTCCGCTTAAGGGAAACTTTGTCTAGAAAAGGATCTTACCAGGACAGATGGAAGGAGGTGGCGAGGGGGTGGGGTGGGGAGGAATGATAGGCCTGTTTATCTAATAAAGCTAATAGAAACACTCCAGTGAAAGGAAATCTAGATTTAAAACAGTTACCATCTACATAGGACTTCATGGTTTGCCAGGTGTTCTATATATGTTGTCTCGTTTGGCCCCCATGACCATCCTGAAAGGCAGGAGCTATCATGACTCCCATTTTACAGGTGAAGAAATTGATTCAGCAAGAGGTCAGGTGACTTTTCCGGGGTCATACAACTAGTAAGTACATGTAAGAAGAACCACGCATCCATGAGGAGACAACAAGGAGAAAGAGAGATGGGGCAGGAAGCCCGGCTTGTAATCACGAGAGTGGAAAGACCTCAGAGACCATCTAGTCCAGTCCCTACCCGAACGGGACCTCCTTTAAAACATACTAGAGAGGTAAATGAGGCTACAACCCCTGCCTGAATGTCTCCAGGGATGTAAGCCCCTACTTACCAGGGAAACCCGCTTTTCTCAACACTTACCCTCCATTGCAGGTAAAGCAGGACAAGAGTCTACTACGTAGGAACTCCTGACTGGTGACTGATGGTCAGTGACTAATTCCACTCCAGTCAAGTCAATGAGCATTTATTAAATTTCTGCTATGTATTAAGACCTATACTAGATTTTCTAGGGATACAGGGACCAAAAAATATTCCCCCCAAACCTGATACATTCCCAGCCTTTAAGGAGATTTTATCCTACTAGAAGAAAGTGCAAACATTTATATAACTTTTTAAAATTTGCCAAGTACCTAACTTAAGCTCTTTTCATTTGATCCTCACAACTTGATGAGGCAGGTGCTATTATTATTCCCAGTTTCCAGAAGAAGAAACTGAGGCTGAGAAAGGTTAAGGAACCTGCACAGGTTCACACAGGTAAGTGTCCTACAGCAGGATGTGAATTTAGGTCTTTTTAATTCCATGTCCAACACTATCTACTGTGCCACCTAGCATCTCACAAGATTAGAAAGACTTATAGCACACCAGGATAAGCTAGTTTATAACAAGTCGACTGTGTATTCAGTAGGCTTAGGAGTCATTTGAGTCATGGCCCCGGGGTACCATCTTCCTCCGACTCAGTCTCCACAACAATCTGTGCTTTCCTTCATTTGCTGCTTCAGCGTGAAGTTCTTCAAACACCCTGGGGTCTATCCTGCTGCTCCTAACCTTGTAGTAGGTTGTGGTTGGGTGGAGGGAAATGGATAAAATCCCCAGTGGCCCTGCCTTAGTTATAGCACTGGATCATAGAATCCCAGAATTCAAAGTTAGAAGGGACTCATATCCAGTCCAGATCCCCTTTATATATATATATATATATATATATATATATATATATCTTTCCCTCGTCCCTTGGGTCAGCAGCCATTTTAATGGAAATGGCAATGCTGCATTAGTATCAAAGTAATATAGGCTGGTGAGTGCTGTTCCTTTCTAACTGGAAGTCACCCAGCAGCCTATGTCAGCAGATCTGAAGCTTTCAATAAACCAGATGGAGGAAAGCCAGGAAGGAAAGCCTTCTCCTTCTTGTAGTCACTGCTGAAATCACGGTTTGTACTAACTAAACCTCCAGATTCCATCTGTTACCCTGCTGTTTAACATGTTTATCAATGACTTGGATAAAGATGTAGACAATAGTGTGCTTAACAAACTTGGAAGATGATATAAAGCTGAGAGAAAGAGTTGACACACTGGACGACAAAATCAGGATCCTAAAACATCATGATGGGCTGAAAAATTGGGCTCAATTTAAAAGAGGTCAATTTAATCGGGATAAATGTAAATTCATACACTTAGGTTAAAAAAATTGCTTCTTCAAACGCAGAAGCATGTTTAGAGAATAATCTGAAAAGACTGTGTGGTGTTTTAGTAAGTTGTAAGCTCAAAATGAGTCAATAATGTGGTATGGTAGCCAAAAAAAAACAACAAAAAGAGGCTAATGTGATCTTGGACTGCATTAAGAGAGGCATAGCTTCCAGGAATAAGGACATGAGATGCCCTCGGTATTCTGCCCTAGTCAGACCAAATTTGGAGAATTAGGTTCAGTTCTATGCCACAGTTAAAGTAGGATCATAGGAGCCTGTTGTTGTTGTTGTTGCTTGTCCTTCATTCTCAAAGAGGACCATGACATCAGGGAGGTGATGCAGTGACATGCAGGTGAATTGGTCTTAAGTGAGGGAGGGCTGTGAAGAGACACCAGCCTTACTTTCTCCTCCAGAGCCATCTGGGCCCAGTGGCAAGATGTAGATCAGGACAACTGGAGATGGCCCCAGATACAATGGGAGACCTTGGTCTTTTTAAGTTAAGGTCTTTCCCAGGTTCAATGATTAAGGATAGATAAGAAAGAAGGCAAAGAATGGCCTCTTTTACTTAGTTAAAAAAGTCAATCAAGGGTTTCTGGCCAAAACAGAAAGAGTTGATATATACATTCGCTCTGAGCCACCTCTGCCCAAACAATGACCAGGTGGGACTTGGGCTGGGACCTATTGTTGGCCAATCAATGAGACCCAGAGTGATTTAGGTTGAAGGCATAGTCCTTAAGAAAGAAATCTAGTTAAACCCCAAGATATCTTGCTGAGGTTTCAGCCATTAAAATTTACATTTGGGCAGAGCACCCACAGGTAAGGGTATGATACCCTATGAGGACAGAGGGAGAGGAATGAGGAGAGGAAGGAAGAGAGGAGAGAAGAGAGGATAGAGAGAAGTAAGGAAGGAGGGAAGGAAGGAAGAAAGGGAAGAAGGAAGGAAGGATCTGTGTTGCTCACCTGGAACTGGCCAGTTGGGTCTCCAGTGGAGGAACTAGTACTACTCACAAGTTGTTGTTTGTCCTTCATTCTTGAAGAGGACATGACAACAGG
Organism: Trichosurus vulpecula; assembly: GCF_011100635.1. Taxonomy (NCBI): domain Eukaryota; kingdom Metazoa; phylum Chordata; class Mammalia; order Diprotodontia; family Phalangeridae; genus Trichosurus; species Trichosurus vulpecula. The sequence goes on from NC_050575.1 coordinate 305,391,022, forward strand.
AAAGTGATGTCATGACTTACAAGTGAGTTGGATTTAAGTGAGGCAGGGCTGTGCAAAGTCACCAGCCTCACTTTCTCCTCCAGAGCCATCTGGGCCCAGTGGTGAGCCCAAAGAAGTTGTCTAGTTCACCCTTTGTTTTGCAAATGAAGAAACAAAGGTACAGAGAGGTAAATGAGTGGCAGAGGTGGGGTTTGAATATGGGTCTTCTGACATCAAATACTACTGGACTTTCCATGGTACTAAACTGTGCAGCTAGGTGGTGGTGGATAGAACATCAGCCCTGGAGTCAGGAGGACTTGAGTTCAAATCTAGCCTCAGACATTTATTAGCTGTGTGACCCTGGGTAAGTCTCTTCACCCTGTTGGTCTCAGTTTCCTCATCTGTCAAAAGAGCTGAGAAAGAAATGGCAAACCACTCTAGTATCTTTGCCACAAAAACCCCAAATGGGGTCACAAAAAGTCACGAATGCCTGAACAAGAACAATAGCAGTCTCTACGATGGTAAGTTGGAAAACATCCAGAGAAGGGAAACCAAAATGGCAAAGGTCCTCAGGTTCATCCTGTGGAGGAATCATTTGAAGGAACTGAAGGAGTTTGGCCCAGAGACATGAGGTTAACATGAGAAATGTCTCCAAGAATTTGAAGAACTTTTATATGTAAAAGGGGTTAGACTCATTTCCTTTGACTTCAGAGGAAAGAATTTGGAATAATGGGTAGAAGTTGCAGAAAGACAATTTTTTGGCTTGATGTTGGGGGAAACCCCTTCCTAACAATTAGAGCCATCTAAAAATGGATGTGTCTTGGTGGATGCCCCCTTGCCTTCTTTGGAGGTCTTCAAGCAGAAGCTGGATGACTCCTTGTCAGATACTTTGAATCAGGGATCCTTTTTTCAGATATAGTATGGACTAGATGGGTACTACTGAGGTCCCTGCCAAGTATGATTCTGTGAAAAGCCCTTTGTTATAAGTTCTGTGCTTTTAAAAGAAAAAGTTTATATGCTTTCCCTGAATTTAACTTTGTAGGAAACCCACTTCTCCGACTTTAACACCATCAGAAAAGCTGGAGCCAAAGTCTATGCTGGCAACCCTGAGATAAAATCTCTTAGAATTTTTAATTCTGGAAAGGTAATTATTTATTAAGTCCAAAAGGTGCAATTTTCCTTACTGAAAACTTCCTTTGGCTGAAAAGAAGCAGGATCATAGCACAAGTTACTTAAGAACGTTTGGGCCTTGGATCCAAATAGTTTCTTGTTATGTGGCCTCTCTGGAAGACTGACAACTACAACCTACTTCCTAGGGGCACCATCCTAAAATAGTGAAATAAGATGCTGGGGTGATGACTCCATTTAAACAGAAAGAGATCAGTTCAAGATGCAAAACATTTTTGTTTGGTCTACAATGCACTTGAAAAGAAAATGACAGTTCATTTAGAGAAAAGGGAGACTTATAATTATTCTTCCTCCCTTTTCTCCCCTCCCCAAAACAGAGTAAACAAACAATTGGGAGAGGATCTTTCACCATGTCTAATGGCTGTTATGAGTTAGCTGCAACAACAAGTATTTTTTTTTTAGAAGGCACTGTGGTGTAATGGCAAGAATATTGTACTGATTGTTAGGAGAACTGGGCTCTAGTCCTGGTTCTAAAACTAACTGCCTTGTTACCATACAGTTTCTCTAGGACTATATTTCCTTATCTATAAATTGAGGGGGTTGCTATTAGATGACCTTAAGGTCATTTTCCAATTCTAGATTCTGTGATTTCTATATCTTTTCTTTCTTTCTTTTGCCCCACATGTTGGTGAATTCCTCTTTGAGAGCATTACTGACCATTTAGTCACACTGGTCTGCCATTTGTTAGAAAGAAATTGGGGATGTTGTGTAAGAAAGGACAAGGGAATGGTTTAGCTTTAGTCTGTGGTGGATCTGTGTTTTGCTAGGGCAAGAAATACCTTTAGAGTGTGATTTTAAATGTCAAACAAAAGATGTTACAACACTGAAAAGGATCTAGTTCTTTCAAAGATTCCTTCTTGTTCAAGGTAGTCCCCATAAATATGCTGAACTGGCAAGTGGAGGTTCAGTTCTGGAATCAGACAAAGTGATAAGACAAAGAAGTAAAAATTTTCTGATTCAATGGAATTGTAAGTTTTGGGAAGGCAAACGGATTAGACTATTTTCTCCAAGAACTATATGTATATGTATGTATAAATATACATATGTATGTATGTATGTATGTATGTATGTATGTATGTATATGCTGGCAACCCTGAGATAAAACCTCTTAGAATTCAGGCTTTGAGTATGTTTTAGTAATACGTTCTCAAAATTGGATTAAGAATTTACACATAAAATTGCTTGAGATTATTTTCCTATATTAAGAGTATCTGTTTGATAATTTTAAAAGACAGAAGAGTTCATTTTACAGTTAGACACTCATGAGTTTTTTAAAGATTCTTATATCAAGTACAGAGTTAGGTAAAGACAAAATAGCAAGCGTGATATAAAAAAAAACTGAAATTCTCTGAAGTTTCAAGTTTAGAGAACGAAATTTAAGAGATTGTACTAAATTATATTGTCTGATTACTAGCAGAATTATTTAGAAACCTCTATAAATGATTTGGAACCAAAGAAGCAGAGCCCCTTTCAGAGATGTCCTGAGAATGAAGTTTATTCCAGAATGTCTGAGAGATGATATCCAGGGGCCAGATGAGTACATGAGACATCTGGGACTCAAAATGCACTGATTCAATGGACATTGGGAGTAGGTTACTAGGATACAGGGAAACTTGATGTTAATTAATATTAATAATCATTATTGTATTGCTTTGGCCTTTTGCTTCATGGTGTTTATGTTCATGGTTAAACATTTGTATTTATGTTTTCTTGGTTATCTTGGTAACATGTAAATCTCCCTTCTTAAAATTAATCCATTGTGAGCCCTCTAAGTAGTTTGGTCTATAACCTGATGGATGTAATTCTGATGATAAATATATGAAAAATCCTATAAAGATTTTTTAAAAAGTGGGAGGAAGGGAAGGATCTATTTGTACAAAAATATTTATAGAAGCTCTTTTTGTGGTGGCAAAGAATTGGAAATTGAGGGGATAACCATCAATTGGGAATGGCTGAACAAGTTGTGGTAGACGACTATGACGAAATACTATTGTGCTATAAAGAATGAAAAGCAGGACGATTTCAGAAAAAATTCAATGAACTGATGCAAAGTGAAGTGAACAGAACCAGAAAAACATGGTACACAGTAACAGCAACATTGTATGATGATCAGCTGTGAATGATTTAGCTATTCTCAGCAATACAATGATTCAAGACAATTCCAAAGGACTTACGATGAAAAATGCTATCCACCTCCATAGAAAGAACTGATGGAATCTGAATGCAAATTGAAGCATACTGTTTTTCACTTTATTTTTTCATGTTTTTTTATCTGTGTTTTCTTTCACAACTTGACTAATAGGGAAATACAATTTCCATGATTACATCTGTATAGCATATATCGAATTGCTTATCATTTCAGGAAGGGAGTAGGGAGAGAATTTGGAACTCACAATTAAAAAAAAACAAATGTTAAATATTGTTTTTACATGCAATTGGGAAAAATAAAATATTTTAAATGTTCTTTGAGGGAATTTTAAAATTTAATTAATTGGTCTTATCTGATTAATTATTTAGTGTGTAAAAATCTCTCTCCCTCTGTATTTGGGGTCCAGTGCCAACACTGAGCAAGGCAACGCATCCCGATTTGTTGGACAGTTTCCATGAATTGTTTTTTAAATCTAGTGATTTCATCTTTCACTCACTACAACCTGCTTCTGGAAGGGATTGATGATGGGGAATGGAGGGTCTCTGCTTTGCATTTTAAAATTTGCTCAGCTATTCCACGAATCAGCATAGCAATGGATCCAAGTCAGGGTTGAAAAGGAAGTGATGCCATAGTTGGAAATGAACTTTGTAGAGGTGAATGCATTTTAGCAACCATTTTAAATTTGAACACCTTCTCTCTCAGAACTCAGGTGGTATAGGATAGAGTGTGCCCACAGGTATTGGTTAGAAATGTTTTTTCTTCTGTTATTGCTTTATCTTCTCAGTAGATATCCCATTGCTAAAGCTAATTGATATTAATTGGTTAAATGATACTGGAGGCACTAATCACTGGCAATTAATATTGGAGAGAGCACCCTGGAATAAGGGCTTAAACCAATAACATTAGAATGACAGCTCAGACCCTCAGGGTATTTCTCCACTCCACCCCCCACCATCAGTACCAAGCCACTTTATTGGGATGTAAATGATTGTAGTTTTTTGGTACAGATTATGAAAAGGTCAGATAACCAAAATACACATGCATGGTAAGACAGTAGGAGTCATGCCCAGAGTTCCCAGTTCTGGGGGAAACCAGGTTGAGGCTTAACTTAAGTTGTCACTGTCTCCAAGGGTGTGATTATCAAAAAAATAGTCCACCATGCCAGAATTGGGACCCCACATTTTATACAAGTAGGTTACATGATTACCCAGTTATTTGATGGACTTAGGACTCTAACTTTACTCTGGGAACCCTACTTGTCTGTGTTAGCAGGAATTAGGATAAGGTTACCAAAAGCCCAGCAGCTATATAAATATTACTTAAAGTATGTGGACAAGTCTGAAAGACAAAATAGAAGCCAACTCCTAGAGCTGAGTCCCAAGCTCTAAACCAGGTAGGACTTCTGTGCTCCTATTGCCAAAGGCCAGTAGACAGGAAGATGAAGACTGGTAGGCATTTTATAGATTTGTAGTCTGTTCCCCATGGCTCAGAAATTCAGTCCTTGCTTATGATTAGTCATTTGGCTGAGGTTTTTACAAAGGAGGTTTGGAACCGTTTACAGTATGCATTTTTAGATGGAGAAAGTCTCACAGTCTGAGCCTTTTCTCTTAGGAAGGAATTTGGGCTTTAATCCATAGAATATTAACTCTATTATTTCTCCTTCCCATCTCCTAACTCTTAATTCTCTTAATTCTTTAGTGTCTTTGATCCTTTTGCCCTCGGATGTTACTTCTTTATTCTCTCTTTGGACTTTAGCCAGAGTGAATTTTTTTTTAAACAATAGCCCTGTCTTGTCCCAGAAACATGAGAGGATTTATTTCCTTGCTTAGTCATGTTGATTTTATTTGTTTACCTTATTTGTATTTATCTTGTTTGAAGAATTTATATGTCAAATACTCTGCTCTCCTCTAAATTTTTTGGAAGAAATGATTAAAATGCTATTGTTTTGTTGAAAGTACATATTTTTTCATTGATAATTAGACTGAACTTTGTAGAATATATTATTTTGGAGATATATCTTGATCTTTGCTTTTAAAAATATCATATTCAAATCTCTTCTTTGACTTCTCATAGATGAAGAGTGATACTAGGCAATTCAAATTCATTTTTCTTGATAACTAAAGATTTTTCTTGGCTGCCTGCAATATTTGTTTTTTGACATTGAAATTCTGAAATTTAGCTACTATATTTCTTGGTTACTTAAGGTTGGCATCTCTGTTGACAATCTATGCGTTCTATTCGTTTCTATTTTGTCCTCTGTTCTTAGTAGTTCTAGGAAATTTTAAAATTATTTTCCCTCCATTATAGTATTTAGGCTTTCTAATTCATTTGTTTATCTGGCAAAAAACTAAATAATATATATACATATATACACACACATATATATATATATATATACACATGTGTGAGTGTGTATATACATGAAATTTTATATGTGTGTGTGAGTTTCAAAGCTGTCATTCTCTCATTCACTAACATTTTTGAGAAATTGTCCATTATGTGTTATAAATTACCTGGCCTCTTCCCTGAGAACTCTGATTTCTGCCCTAATCTCTTCTTTTATTTTTTTCCTCTAATTTTTCTCTTAAAATTTTCTAGAGTGGTTAGCTGTTATTACATTGTTTCTGGGGGTCCCATAGAGCTTATCATACAGATTTCTTTTTCACTAAGGTTTTTTGGCTTGTTTTCCATCATTGTGTTGCGCTTTTTTCTATTTTTTCTTTTTTTCATAATAGTATTTTATCTTTCCTTCAATTACATGTGATGGTAGTTTTCAACACTCATTTTTGTAAACTTTTAAGTTCCAAATTTTTCTCCCTCCTCCCCCCTCCTTCACCCCTCCCCAAGACCTTTTCTAAATTTTAAGATTATTTTCCTTCGTTATAAGGTTCACTGCTTTTTTATCTAAGGGTTGGGTTTATCCCAACCTTCTCTCTTAACCTTCTTGTCTTCTGCCTTTTTCTTCCAAGTAATTTTGTATCAAGCATCTGTAGCTTTTGGCTCCTCTGCCATTCACTGACAATATTTCCTTCTTTCCAGAACATTGGGACAACCTTAGTAATGCTTTGTTTTGAGGATGTCATGTCAAGTTGCCTCCCTATCACATGAAAACTCCATAGGGAGATGACAGTTACTGAGATCATGTATCTCCCTGCCCTCTTCCTTAGCACAATATGGACCTGTGCTGCCAGGTCTTTTCTTTCCCAACCTTTGCAATTGTCCATCCTCTCCAGTACATGGATAGATGAGTTCAATATTCTCCCCATATCAAGAGATATATGAAGGGTCAGGGGAGAAGGATCAGGCAGAATCATTACTGAGAAGGATAGAATAGAAACCAGCACAGTCAAAGCTCTAAATGCATACTTATCCATTTAGTCCTGATGGGATTGAGTTAGCTGGGCATGAGTGGAATACTGAGTGTTATTCCAGAAAGCTTTATATTATGTAGAGTTTGGGAAAGTTTCCCAACTTTCCATCTTTTATTGCAATTTTAATTACTATATATTTGACACATTTCTTATCATTTTGAGGAAAGAGTTATGCTAAAAAAATTCACTCCACTTTTTCACTGCACTTCTATGTCACTCATGTCATTTCCACATAAATAAAGAAGATGTTTAATCATTCCTTTATTGTCCAGACCTACGATGTCATCAGTATGGAGAACTCCCATTGCAGAATCTCCCTTCACTAATGCAGATGGCAGCTACTCTGTGACTTGCAGTCTTAGAGAGTTGCCCAAGGCACTAAGAGGTTAAGTGGGTTGCCTTAAAGTCAAAGAATTAGGATGTGTCACAGGTAGGATTTGAATCCATGCCTTTCTTACTCCGAGTCTGGCCTTCTATCTATTGAATCATACTTCCAATTTATCCGTGATGCTCATAAAATCTTACATTTTTAATTTTTAAAATCACATGTATGTACACAGAATGGGGAAAGGAGAATGTACTGATAATTTGTGTAAAAAAAGTCCTGGGACTTTTAGTTGATCAAAAATTCAATAAGAGTCAACAAATTGATTTGGTGGCCAAAAAAGTTAATATTAATTTAATCTGCATTAATAGAAATATAGTGACCAGAATGAAAGATGGTCCATCTAATTCCAGAAAATTGTGTTCAGTCTACATTTTAAGCATAACATTATGGGTTGGACAATGACAACTCAAATGAATCCAGAGGAGACAAAAGGGTGAAGTGACAAGATGTGAAGTCAGATCAGAATCAAAGGACAAATTGAGAATATTTAACCTAGAGAAGAGGAGAGAGGATGAATGTTAGCTCACTGTCTCTTCAAGTATGTGAAGGGCTGATATGTAGAAGAGGATTAGGCTTGTTCTACTTGCTCCCAGAGGGAATTAAGGAGAACCAGGATCAGCAGGTAGAAAGCAAAACTTCCAAACAGTTAGAGTTGTCCCCAAATAGAATGGAATGCTTCGGAAAGTAGGGAGTTCTTCATTACTGGAAGTCATCAAGGTAAAGTTGGATGACTGGTTATTGGGAATGTTGTAGAGAGGATTTCTACTCCAGTATGGGTTAAATCAGATTACCTCTGATGTCCCTTCTGACTCTGAGACAATACTTTGCCTTTTCCTTCATCCTCTCCATCCAATCTGTCACTAAGTCAATTGTTCCTTCAAAATGTCTCTTGAATTCATCCTTACCTCTTCATATCCATCACCACTACACTAATTCAGGTCCTGATGATCTCACAATTCAATTACTTTGGCAGGCTTCTAGCTGATTTTCCTGACTCCAATGATCTCTTCTACTTCAAGGGGCCATCCCAGGGTTTTGGTGTAGCTTGGGTCAACTGGGTACATCTTGAGGATCTCCCCCAAGTATTTAACATTTTTGTCTTTGGTTCATTGCTTCTTCTGGGAGATTTCTACCAGAAAATCTTCCCAGACTGCTTATGTAATAGTTCATATCTAGGTTTCTCCAAATATGAGAAAAAGAGGGGCTTGGGGTCGGTTTCCTGATACTGAATAAGCACTCAAGATAACACATACATACCTAGTAGGACGGATTTTATTTTACCCCACATAGGAGATACAAAGGACACATAGAGAAAATACACAGGGCATTTAAAAGACTCATAGTAGCTCATAAACAGATACCCAAAACACAAAGAGAATTTATATAGCCTATAAACTCACCTTGGGAAGCAATCATATTTGGGGCCTACTGAACCTTCCTACTGGACCTGCAGTATCTAGATAATTCACTGTAGTATTGGGGGATAGGATAGCAAGACCTGGACTTCTTGTTGTCCCAATGTGTTGCAGCCTTCCCAGAGTACAAGGGCAATCTTCTCTTTCCTCCTAGATGCAACATTGCTTAGGAAATCTTAGGAAAAGGTGGAGAGGGAGAGAAGGTCCAGGAACTTGGGTTTTTAAAAATATATTGATAACTAAATTAAATTATAATTGGTTTCCTTTGTAATCCTACATATTTGGTTTTATTCATTTAAAAACATTATTTCAAGAAGGGGTCTGACCATAGGCTTCATCAGATTGCCAAAGGGGTCCATGGTACAAAAAAGTCTAAGAATCCCTGATCTAGAAGGTCCAATCTCTGGACTCTCAAACCTGGGTGCTTTCAAACTTGGTGTCACTCCTAACTCCAAGAATGGAGCTGCCTGGAATATTCTCTTGTCTGATGAAGAGGTGGAATCCTGAGATCCTATTTCCTGAGAGAATGAAATTCCCCCTCATCCACACAAGAGACTGGGGTTCAGAAACCTTGTCTACAAGCTTCCTACTGAGCTGAGTGGGTGTGTACATATCTGCCTCTGCCATGTTCTTCTGAAGAAACTTGGTTTTCCATTCTTTGTTCCGTACTCAGCAACTATGGATGAATCCTGTAACTTTCATGTCCTTCTGTTTCAAGGAAGCTCTTAATAGTTTCTGGGAGAAGAGAGAGACTGCATGTAGATATAAGCTTCTCTCCCCACCCTAGGACCAGGCTTAATATGGTACACATTGTTTGGTCCTCCAAACAGGGAAAAGGTGAAAAGGCATCTCAAAAGGATCGAGAACAATCTGTTTCTCTCTGTTTTAGATCAACATAAAAGGGTGTTCCTATAGCAAGAATGTGTCCTCCTGAGAGCTAACCATATTGAGGGTTTCCCCAGTCACCGGAAACCCATCAGGATTCTAGTTACTAGAAAGCAATCTCAAGTTGGCAATTGTTCTCTGAACCAGGTGCCAATGCATGTGTCCATGCTTTTGCAGGGGTTTATAACCTGGGGTCCATAAACAACTGTATTTAAATATAATTGGTTTCCTTTAGAATCCTTTGTGTTTTATGTATTTAAAAGTATTGTTCTGAGGAGGGATCTGTAGGCTTCACTAGACTGCCAAAGGTGTCCAAGACACAAAACGGTTAAAAGCTCTTGCTGTAGGGGAAGAGATGGGCTCAAATTGAAGGCAAGAGAGTGAAAGCTCTTTGAAGTCAAAGCCTGTTTTGTTTTCCATCCTTGTATCCCCAAGGTCTGGCACAGTGCCTGACACATAGTTGGCACTTAATAAAAATAATAAATGCCTGTTGATTTATAAATTGATGACCTCTCCCTCACATTGTTATTACAGTTATTTTCAGCACCACAAAGTTCGGTATTGATTGCCTCATGTGTGTTAGTTTGATCTCCCAAATATCAGTTATAAGCTTCTTGAGAGCCAGGTCCATATCTTATATTTCTTTTGTAGCCTCCCCTACTCTAATGTCTCATCATGGAAGTGACTCTGCAATCACAAAGGCTATGCCAGTGTTGTGTAAGGTCTGGAACAGGGATTGTTAACGTGTGTGTGTGTGTGTGTGTCTGTGTGTGTGTGTGTGTCTGTGTGTGTGTGTGATGGACCCCTTTGGCAGTTGGTAAGTGGGTGGGGGAAGGGAACAAGCATTGATTAAGCACCTATTATGTGTTAGGCACTATGGTGAGTGCCTATTTGATTGCCAATTTTATCTAATTTGCCTATTTGATTGCAAATTTTATCTCATTGCAAATATTATCTCATTTTATCCTTACAACGATTCTGGAAGGTAGGTACTACTACTATCTCTATTTACAGTTGAGGAAACTAAGGTAGACAGAGGTTAAGTAACATGCCCAGGGTCCAAAAGAGAGTGTCTGAAGCCCCATTAGAAACTGGGTCTGAATGACTCTGAGCCCAATGTTCCATCTACTGTACCACCTTCTCAGAATTGTTGTTGTTTAGCCATTTCAGTTGCTTCTGACTCTTCATTACCCTATTCTCAGAATACTGTTCTTAAATGTATAAAATAAAACACTTAGGACTGTGAAGGAAACCAATTAAATTGAAATATAGCTGTCAAAATATTTTAAAAAAACAAATTTCCAGACCCCAGATGGTCTGGATGATCTAGACACTCAAGGTGGTCTGGAACACCCTATCAAGCAGTCTAGAAAGGCTTTGAATATGAGCCAGGGATAGATTGCATATCTGCAAGTACTTGGGGCAAAGGGATTGGGACCAGGATTCAGTGGCAATGTTCCTAAGTTTGAGAAGCTCATCACAAGATTGGCTGCTGTGAAATGTTTGACATCAACAGCTCTTGAAGACCATCTGGATCTACTGTCAGATGCAATCAACGTGTCAGTTTTACTTAACTATCTTTTCTTCTTTGCTGTAAGAGAAGGCTCACTGTGTTGTAGGCAAGGTATGGTCATAAATGACTGTGATTAAAGCCAAAAGTCCTCAATAAAACTTTTTTTTTTAACATCCCACCTCCCATATCCAAGCTGTTGCCTGTCCATTTCACCCTTGCAACATCTCTCCTATATATGCCTCCTTCTTTCCTCTGGCATTGCTATCACTCTAGCCTAAACCCTCCTCATCTCATGCCTGAACTACTGTAATAGCCTGCTGGTGGGTCTGCCTGCCTCCAGTTTATTCCAATCCATCTTCCATTGAGCCACTAAAGTGGTTTTCCTAAAACATAGTTCTGATCATGTCACACTCCCCCCCCCCATAAACTCCAGTGGCTCCTTATCTCCCCCAGGAGCAAACACAAAATCTTCTCTTTGGCATTCCAAGTCTTTCATAACCTTGCCCCTCCTGCCTTTCCAGTCTTCACACACCTTACTCCCTACTGTGTACTCTTCAATCCAGTGACATTCATTCCAGAGCAAAACACTCCATCTCTCAGTTCTGAGCATTTCCTCTGGCTGCCTGTTAAGCTTGAAGTGGTCTTCCTCCTCCACTCCAACTACTGACCTCCCTGGCTTCCTTTAAGTCCCAAGTGAAATCTCACCTTCTACAGGAAGCTGTCCCTAGCCCCTTTTAATTCCAGTCCTCTCCCTCTTTTAATTATTTCCCATTTATCCTGTACATAGCTTGCTTTGTACACATTTGTTTGCACGTTGTCTCCCCCAACAGATTGTAAGCTCTTTGAGGGCTTTTATTTCCCTCTTTTTATATCACAGTGCCTGGCACAAAGTAGGTGCTTAATAAATGTTGACTGATTGCATTGATTGCTATCAAAGCATTAGTTTTATTGCAAGGGACTTACAAAAAATCCTCAATAGTCTTCTGGAGTTACTCATCTGATTTTCATTGCATGGGAGTAGGAAATATAAAGTCTTGTACTTGGACACTCTCTCATGCAATTATACTGAGCTAGTTTGTAGCTCATATTTACATAACATTTTCAGTTTAGGAAGCCTCTGTGAGGTTGCTAGTACAAGTATTTTCATCGCTGTCTTATCTCCTGGGTGGTTAAGGCTTAGAAAGGTTAATTGATCTGTCCAACGTAACACAGATAATAAATTATAGAGCCAGAATTTGAACCCAGGTCCTTTTACTTTGACCTTAGTGATAACTCTGATTTTACTCTTCCAGAATGAGGCCAACTATATCTCCCTTGCAGGGTTCAAGGAGTAGTCTGAGGGGACAGGGACAATTTTATAATGCTATCACTTTAAGCCCCCACTTATAGGCTTCTGTCAATATTATTAGTTGATATTCATTGAGTCAGCCAGCCTTAAGCAGCTTTTAGAAAAGGATATTGACTAAGGTAATATAGGAAGAATAGTTAGTACAAAAGATCTCCCAAAAGTCTGTGACATACTGTCTTATAAGTTATATGTATGTACATATGTATACATATATATGTATAGAGAGGGGAGCAGAGCAGGTAAAGAAAGGGAGAGAGAAAGAAAGAGAGAGAGGGAAGGAGGGGGAGAAAGAAAAAAGAGGGAGAGAGAGACAGAGAGAGAGAGACACAGAGAGAGAGAGAGACAGAGAGAGAGAGAGACAGAGACAGACAGAGACAGAGAGAGAGAGACAGAGAGACAGAGAGAGAGAAAATGAGAATGAATCGGGGGAAGTGGGCTCAAGCTAAGAGACCCCATGTGGCAGAGGAGTAATTCACAGCTCTTGAATTCTGGGAGTCCTTTTTCTCCCGTTCATGGGATGCTCAAAAATTCCCCTGGTGAATCTGGATCTAGTTTGTCCTTGGATCCCAATATAGACACTGTCATCGACTAGTCTGGGGACACTGATGTGAGGATGGAAACAACTGATCTTTTGGGGGTATGGTGCTATGACATTGATGGGAAGATGGGACATACAACATCTTTCAGATCCTTTAAAGCCAAGAAGTTCTCCCCAAAGGGAAAAGGGGAGAAAAAAGGTGAAAGTTGAGGCCTCTCCTCCTCTCCCTCCCACCCCAGGCAGCTCTTTCTCAGGAGGGTCAGCTTGAACTCCATGTTCCTTCCAATTTCTGGAAAAAAACCTTTTCTAGCTAGTCCAATGCTTTTATATAGGACCCAAGGAGAATAATGAAATACCCCAGTCAGTTAGAACAAACCTTTTGTCTGACATCATTTCACTTTGTCAAATGGCTTTCAAAGACTTTTTTGCACTTAGTCTTTAGACCTGTGATTTATTTATTGATGAGATGTGTTCTCACCTCGTTGAGGTAGCAGGACTGAAATGAGGTGGGGTGATTTTTTATACCACCCTTACCCAAATTTGATGGTTTTCCACTTCACGCTGCGCTGTTTGGATGCGATCATGGATAGCCTACAGTCATCCCAATCACGGGATGATGTGAGTGAAATCCTATTTGTAATCTCCAAAGTGATTCAGGCTACATGGAAAATGGCTCAAGGCAGATGTTTGGGGGGATAATTCATAAACCAGGTTTACCAGAATGAGAGAAAGAGCTGAGTGTTGCTCCAGAGAGAAATATTTAGAATCAACATGTTACACAGAAAGAAACCAGTTGATGTTGTCAAACTCCATTAGGATTTCTACAAGCTGACTTTTATAAGGCTAGCACTTTGGAGACATTAGAATAATAAAATAAAATAAAAGTGTTATTGTATATATGTTTATATAGCACTTTTGGAGGCAGCTGTGGCACAGTGGGAAGAATACAGAATTAGAAGAAGTCGGAGGACTGGGATAGAATCTCAGCTCTGACACTAACTTGGATGACTTTGGGTATTTTTCTTTTCTGGGCCCAGTTTCTTCATTTGTAAAATGAAGTTGTATTAGATGATCTCCAAGGTCTCCTCCAACTCTAAATCCTATATTTTTCAAGCCCTTCCACATACTTGATTTATTTTGATCCTCATAACAATCCTTTGAGGTGGAAAGGGCAAGTATTCTTATCCCCATTTTATGTATAAGAAAGCTGAGGCTGAGCATTCCTATGCCTTGGACATAACATAATTATAGTACATAGGATAGGAGCAAAGACTAGACCCCGAGCCTCCTAACTGCTAGGTCTGTACTTTTTTCTTTATTCCACAATCATTTCTTCTGGAATGGTAATAAGGAGGGACCAGAAGGGGCCAAGATGTTTGGAATCTGGAGTCTAATGGAAAGAGAGTGAGAGAAATGCTCTAGTCCTCCTTCTGCTTGTGAAAGGGCCTTCGGTATGGTCAGTGCCTTCAGTTTCCTGTTTGTAGGCCACACTCATCTCTTGGACTGTGTTTAGCTAAAGATTTTTCCCCTGAATAGCTACCCCACACTTGGGGGTGAAGTGATCCAAAGCCCATGTGCCTTTCATTAAGCAAAAGAAATAGAAAGAGCTCTGAACCGATGGGACAAAAAGTGAAGAAAATGTCTTGCTCCCCACCCCCCAGCATTATCTAAAATTGTAACCTTTAATTGGCTACAGTTTTTATCCATCTGCAAAAACACATTAAGAAAGGAGAGAGGTTGGCAGCCGATTTCAGGCCTTTTCCCCTGAGTGTAACTTACCTGACTTTAACCAGAGGCTGTTTATCAGCCTGACTTTGTCCCTCATGCTCAGTGTGTAAAAGATGGAAGAAATACAAGAGATGCTTGTTATGCTCAGAGCTCGCTCACTCTCTTTTTTTTTTTTCCTTCATGCTAGCACCGGATATACAAGTTCCAGAAGAGGAATATGCATCCCCAGAGTCCTAAATCAAATCTGGAATTCATATACTCTGTAAATGTGCTTTATTAAAGGCAGGAATCAAGAAAGGTTTTTGGAATTATTCTATTGGAGAGGTTGATCGTGTAGTTAGCAATCAGAGTTAAGGGATAATTTTAGCCATGGTGGTGCATCAAGTCGGCTCCATGGAAAAATAGACTCTGGGTACTTTGGCACTGGGTTTTACCTCCACTCCCCAGGATTTAAAAAGCCGCCCAGAAACAAGGCTAGCTAAGCTGAAGCGAGACATTCAGAGCATCAAGTCAGCCACATTTGCCCGTGGATTTTATTATAGGGCGAGGGAAATTGTTGCAGGAACACACAGGATGTGTGAAAATTCCAGATGTCAAGCTGTCAAGTTTGAAGTTAATTTTCTCAAGTCAAGACCCTTTCACTCAACACTTAGGAGTGTTTCAGAGCAGCTCTGGGACCAGCGACAGCTGCTGTGGACGTGAATAATAATTCATAATAATAACAACTTATATTTCTATAGTATTCTATGTTTTACAAAGTACTCTCCTCATAATCATGTATGAGCTAGGTGGTATATCGTATCATACCCATTTTCTAGACAAGGAAACTGATTCAGAGAAGAAAAAAGACCTGTCCGTGGTCATACTCGGCATCAGAGCTGAGATTGGAACCTGAGTCCTCATTTGCAACAATAAAGGAATTCAATGAAATCCAATCGACAGACTTTTATTAAATGCATGCTATGTGCCAGAAACTGGGAATACAAAGATGAAAATGAAATCATTCTTACTCTCAAGGAATAAAGCAGCATGGCATAGTAGACAGCGAGTTGGCCTTGGAGCCAGAAATATCTGGGTTCAAATTCTGCCTCTGACACATACTGGGTGGGGAGGGACAGAACATAAACATAGAAAGACCTCTTGAAATAGGTGGCACTAAGCCTGATGTGGGGATCCCAAGAGGCAGAGGTGAGGAGGGAAAGGATTTTAGGCATGGGGGACAGCTTGTGCAGATGAACAGAAATGAGGAAGGAAATATCACGTAGTGGGAGTGGTAAGTAGTCCAGTTTGGCTGGAAAGCGGAGTTGGATTAGATGACTTTTATAGGAGCCTTCCAGTTCTCAATCTTGTGATCATTACGCCAAGTTCCGTATTCTACCCAATTCTGAAAATGAAAAATACTTAGTCGGGGGTTAAGGCATTAAAACAAGAGTCTGATGCGAAGGCCATTGGGAAGGGAGAACAGCACTGGAAAACACGTGAACCTTTGTGAATTGGCAACTTTAAGCATTTCTTGGATCGGTAGCAATCTTCTCAGGGGGGATGCTAATAATATCTCTATTGCCCCTACACAATGCTCAGCTAGTTTTGTGTCTGCAGTCGTTCATCCACAAACAACACGTTCCTCTTAGTTTGGCACTAGATCTATCTGAATGCCACTGTAGGCCCACAATGTTTCTAGCGAAGGGTAGGCCAAATTAGAGGAACAAAGATATTGAGACCCTCAGGCTTTAGTTCCTTAGAGGTGCTACTTGTACTGACAGAAGCTACTTGTACCCCAACGGAATGAAAATGGGGCTTTGGGGAGAGACTGAGCAGAAGCCAGGATGATCAAGTTCCTAAAGTGAATTTGAAAAGGAGCTCCTGGAGGGCCCAGAGGGAAGAGCTGGGTGGCTCAGTAGATAAAGCACTGGGCCTAGAGTCAGGAGAACCTGAGTTCAAATCTTCCTAGCTGTGTGACCCTGGGCAAGTCACTTAACCCTGTTTGTCTCAGTTTCCTCATCTGTAAAATGAACTGGAGAAGGAAATGGAAAAATGCTCCAGTGTCTTTGCCAACCAGATGGGATCATGAAGAGTTGAACAAGACTAAAAACAACTAAACAATAACAAAACTCCTAATAGTTCCAGTAAGCTGCTTTTGTCATTGTTTTCAGTCTCTTTCCAGTTCTCCTCCCTTTTCTAACCCCTCACAGCTTGGCTCCCGTTGCCTTTTTCAGAACAGCCTTGCACTGAGGATTTCTTTGGCTTTGTGCATTGGTTACCCGCTAAAGCTTTTATTTTACTTCTTTATCATGTCACCTGTGAAGGAAGGTATGTAGTGACCCCTTCAGTGTCTCCCAGGAGAGGGCAATAGGATCATTTTCCCTTGTTTCCTGTCTGCTGGAAGGGATTGCTTCATTTCAATATTTCTGACTTCAAGTGATGAGGAGGGTTAGTAGGGGGGAAGTGGGCTGGAGATCCTGCCAACTAGGACCCTGCAGGAAGTGGGACGACTCAGAAACTTAGACCTCCAAAGCTCACTCGACCAGTGAAAGTAATACCCCCTCGATGAGATGGTTTTTAAGACTTTGTCATATAAACTGCTATGTTCACTGGGTTTCTCCACTGAGGAAACAGCTTAAAAGGAAAAGATATTGGGGGAGGGGAAGGCAGGTAGGAAGCCCACTGGATAGAGAGCTGGGCCCAGAGTCAGGAAGACTCATCTCCCTGAGTTCAAATCTGGGCAAGTCACTTAACCCTGTTTGCCTCAGTTTCCTTATTTGTAAATCGAACTGGAGAAGGAAATGACAAACCAATATCTTTGCCAAGAAAACCCCAAACAGGTTCATGAAAAATCAGACGCAACTGAAAACAACATGCTGTAGAATATTAGAGCTGGACAGGATCCCTGAATCCCACAGATGGAAGGATCCTGCACCGCAGTTAGAATCCCTTCTATACCATCCGTGACAGATGGTTATTTAGCCTTTGCTTGTAGAGATTGTTTCATTCTTTATACTTGTGTCCCTGGTGCCTAACACTGTGTTTGGTGTATACAGTAGGTGCTTAATAAACATTTATAGATGGATTGATTGAGCAAAGGGAAGGGATGAGGAATCAATCCAGAAAAAGATTGTGAATGACTTTAAATGCCAAAATAGAGGAGTGTGCCCTTAATTTTACAGGCAATGGGTGACACTGAAGCCTTTTGAATAAAGGAGTTATTGCATGGTCACTCAGTTCGGCACCTCTGTGAATGATGGGTTGGAGAGGGGAGAACCTGGAGGCAGGAAGATTAATTAGAAAGCTATAGTCTGGGTGAGAGGTCATAAGAGTCTGAATCAGCTTGGTGGCTGGCTGTGTAAGGGGAGAGAAGGGAACAGATGCAAGAATGAATGAAAAATTATTAAGTGCTTACTGTATGCCAGATTGTGCTAAGCACTGGGGTATTATGGAGGTAGAACTGACGAATGGTAATTGATTAAATACTTGGGGATGAGGGAGAGTGAAGAGTTAAGGGTGACTCTGTGGTTGTGAACTTTGATAGTGACCTTGATAGAAATAGAGAAGGTCAGAAGAGGGATGGGGTTAGGAGAAAAGATAATGAGTTTGGCTTTGGACATGTTGAATTTGAGATGCCTAGGGAACATCTAGGTAGAAGTCATCAGCAAGTGGGGGTGGTGGCAAGGACGCCAACCTTTGAGTGCTCAAGGCCCAGGTTCAAGTCAGGAAGTAATTTCATTCCTGGGGGCTTCATTTTTTTCCCTAAGTAAAATGAGAAATTTGGGCTCAATGTTCTCTTGGGTCCCTTCTAGCTCTGTCCATGTGACTAGGAAACATGAAGATTAGCTTTTCAGAGTTTCAGGTCCCCTGAGTTCTCATGCTGTAGTAAGTTTGTCCCTCAACTTGTTTATTTGATGCTTTGGAGTTGTTTCCTTTCTTCAGCAAGGATTGACCTGCTCACGTCTAAAATCCAGAATTTTCTATCACACTCCAGGAAATAGACTCTGAACAACCCAGGAAGGCCTGCTGTGATGCTGGATGGGGGGCTGGCCCTGAAACTCTGTGGTTTGTGAATCTAGTGCATTTTCTCCTGCTTGGCCATTGGTTTTTCTTTACACATCTAAGTTATCCTGCTAAACATAAAAACAGCCCTGGCTACTTTGCATTCATATTTGGTGACTGATTTTGAACGACATTTGTTAATATTTTATGTTTCTGTAGCAAAACAGCAGGTTTCTTGTCTTCACTGTCAGTTCCTTTGCTATCCCCTTTACTCATCTGTGAGAGCCACCGTCTCAAGAATATAGAGAAAAGTGAGGAGAGAACAGGAAGGATAGACTCAAAGAAAACAGAAGGTTGGGAGGTCCATGGTGGAGACCAAGAACACATTTAGGAAAGAGTGAGGCAGGGGGAAAGGTGAAAGGGCAAGAGGTTTGGATTGGAAAGAGTGGTGAGCCCTTTAATGACTGTGAGATGTTTCAGTGGTCCATACAAGCTGGGCAGAGCAAGGCCACTGGAGAGATGAGAGGAATAAGTGATCTGTCATGGCGGAGGCCCTAGCAAAATGACATCAAGGAAGACTCAATGGGTATCCCAGGCCACTATACCACCTTGGGACTTGAAGTTTTCACAAAGGAGTCAAACTGGCCAGCAATACTTAAAGCAATGGGCATCTACTTGACAGAATTCAGCTAACCCAAGAGATTAACAACAACCACGATAATGAGAACAGAAGCTAGCATTTATATAGTGTTTTAAGTTTTGCGATGCATTTTACATATAAGGAAAGTTTGAAGGGTTAAGGAAACATGTGGAGTGGAAACATGGGAAGGGTACAACCAGGGTAGCAGTGACATATCTGAATTAAGGAAGGGATACAAACAGGGTGCCCTATGGAATGTGTGTGTGCGTGTGTGCGTGCGTGCGTGTGTGTGTGTGTGTGTGTGTGTGTGTGTTCAAGGGAGTGTGCAATCACGTGTGGGTAATTGGGGGTATGCAGTGATACAAGTGGTTCCAAAAGACACAGAAGACTGAGTTTCATAGGGAGGATTCATAGGGACTAATTTCCTATTTCTGATGTCAAAGCCTGGGAAATGTCAGGGATTGATCAAGATTGTTTCACCCTCATGGGAAGGGGCGGGGCGTGGGGTGGGGGTGGGGGTGGGCCATAAAAGATTCTAGCATTTTCCAGAAGAGGGCAGAGGGGTTGGGTTGAGGGCTTTCCCTGAAGAAGAAAGAAAGAAATAGGATTCTAGAGCAGAACTAGCCTGCTGCAAAAGAATGTAAACCAAAAAAAAAATCCCAAACAGAATGAGAATTTTTTTTGAGCTACCATAGTTAGGAGCCTGACTCTTGTGTGGATAACTGACTTGAATGGTGACCCTTTGACTCTTTCCTATCTTTTAAAAAAATTTCTTTTTAGTATTTTTTTTTTTGGCCAGACTGCTTACGGTTGTGAGATTGGACTTTCTAGTTGAGATATTTCTTGGGTTTTTGGGTGAGAGATCAAGACAAGAGAAGTGATGTCCTCCTAAATGAAGCCAGGCCCCTGTTGCCATGGGCATCTCTGACACTGGGTTACATATATCTGGATTTAACATATTTAAATGTGAGGGCAATGCCACCTTTGACATTGTGTCAGGGTTGATGGCAGTGGCCACCAGTTCCCTCCCAGGTAAATTTCATGACCTGGCTCTGGTCCTGGAAGAGGAAGCCTGGCATGAGGGTGACTGCAGTCAGAAAGGAAAGGGATGTGAGTGTTGTTCCCTAGCCTAAAAAAGACTCAATGGGAGGTATGAAAAATGTGAGAGCCATACTGTCTGCACCCTGAGTAATGGAAGACATGAATGGAATTCAGTCACCCTTACTTAGCCAGGAGGGAGAGCTGGGCCTTGGCTGAGACAGTCAGGAATTGGAAGGTCTTCACAGTGGACACAAGGCTGCTTTTATGTGCCAGGTACGTGGAGGTCTAGGCCTGACTAACAAGAGAACTAGAAATGTGTCACTTAGCCCATAGACATACTGGTCTTGGCTACCTCATTGGAAGAAGTATAACACATTCCTGAGGAAGCAGATGACATTGAGGAAGGCAGCAGATGGCTGGAACAGGAATGGCAAGAAATTTCTGAACCAAGGAAAGGAGTTCCTAGGTCATTCCCTGAGCTATGAAAATATGAGCTAGTAGCCATGGGCCATTAACAATTCTATCTGTAAAAATCAGTATCTATATCAATGGTTACATCATCTGCATCTATATATCTGAGCATAGATTCAATAATTTATGCATAGGATAGTCTGGACAGACATATGGTAGCCATTTTGACCAAGAATAACAATTTAAAACTGTAATTTACAAAAGTCTACCATAAATTGCTAAAAGAAAAACCTTGTACAAATAACACCGCAGAATATAAAACAACACTGACTTGGAAGTTCAGGGACCGAGGTTCTAGTTAATTAAGGCTCTTCCACTTACTAGCAATGTGAACTTATCCAAGGCACTTCTCCCTAAACCTTAGTTCACTAATTTGTAAAATGAAGGGTTTGGTCTTGATGACTCAAAGGCCTCTTCTAATGCTAGTATTCTGTGTCTCTGAAATCATCTTTTAAAAAATCTAATGCCATTTACTTAGAGCACTTTCATGTATATCTTCTATATCATGATATTTGGGGTTTTTTTCCCAAAGGACATCACATTACTTTTCATTACAACATCAATATGATTCATATGTTTTATCAAGGGTTTCGTAGGAGCATATATTTAGATCTGGGATCAACCTTAGATGTCATCTAGTTCAACTCACTCGTTTTACAGATAAAGATAATGAGGCTCTGAGAAATTAAGTGACATGCTCAAGGTTACATGAGTTGTCTTTGTCTTCTGTTTAGAAGAGGACCAAGGACATCATGAAGCAGAGGTGCCCAAAAGTCATCAGCCTCACTCTCTTTTCCAGAGTCATCCAAGTCCAGGAGCAAGACAAAGATCAAGCCCAGGATGAAGCAGACGACCTTGGCATCTTTGAAGTCTAACCAAGCTTCAAGGGCTCCAATAGCTTCAGCCACCTTCGTGGCCATTGGAACAAATTGTTCTCATCCACCCACTCTTTGGCGGGGGAAGTGGTCACTGTACCTGTTACAGCTTGTTGGAGCCATCGGTGAGAACTGGGTGAAAGGTGGACACCAAAGGAAGACTGAACAGCCCTGAACAGCCCTGAAAAAAGCTCGGCAGACCTCACACCAGAGGCGCTAGCATGTACCCCAGTTATATGAGCAGTAAATGACAGAAGTTCTTTCCCCTGTAACATGCCAAACAAGTAAAGTTGTGAATTAGACAACCCCACAATTAGGCATATATACACGGGCTGCTTTTAATCCTTTTCCTTTATGAGTATCATTTAAAAATATTTATTGAATTTTTTAGTAAGTTTTTTTTCTTTCATTTTGGGGCCAATGTTTTTAGAGAGACAGGATGATATAAAGAGACTGGGTTCAAAATGAACTAATACTTTACTTGATTGTAGCCATGGGTGGATCACTTATCCCCTCTGAGCCTCAGTTTCTTCATCCATAAAATGAGGGTAAGGATACCTTCAGTAATTGCCTTATGGGTAGGGTTTCTCTGAGGATCAAGTGGGATAAAGTAGCACATTCTCGGTGAATCCTAAACTATGATCTAAATATTAGCTACTATTGTTTGCAAAGGATTATATATCCAACTTAATCATGAAAGTCAGTGGAAAAGTAGGATTCAATATATTGAAATTAGTTTTTCAGGCAAGTTTTTGTAAATATATCTATTCTATAATGTGTCTATTTTTTAAAAAATAAAACTATCTTTCTTAGTTTTCAATGCCCCTGAGCAAATCTTTTTAGAGAAAGAATTTTCTTTTTTTCTCAGGTTTAAGATTTCTCTGTTATTAGGTTTTGATACAAGATGGGGATGATGTGTTTTATTTCTGAATAGCAAGTAGCTTCCACTTTCTGGTCCTCAGTTTTTTCATCTGTCAAACGAGGAGGGGGTTGGGTTAGATGGTCTCTACGATTCCTTTTTCCTATGACTGACTTTATCTGAGACACCAGCACCTGGATTACTGGGACTCTTAGTGATGTTTGACTGAACTTGGGATTTGCTTGGCATTTCCCACAAAGTGAAGCTTAAGCTTTCTAAAAGATCTATCCACAAAAGCACTCTGTTGGAGGCCCCGTGGGGATGGAGATGGAATGGTTTCTTCACGATAGGTGTGTAGCATAACGTGATTTTCACTTCTTATAAAGAACCATCATTCACAGAAATTGCATCTCTCAACCTTTCAAAGGATTAAATGCTACAAGACAGACAGCATCTGGTTCAAACAGCAGCAAATCAAAAGAGTAACAATACACCACATGGCAGAGAACAGAAAGCCTCCTGTGCCCGAAAGGTCTACAGCAAAGAAGCAAAAAACCTGAGTGAAGCAAGCAAGGAGATATATTTTCACATGAGATGACTGACCACAGGATAATGATGATGGTGATAACCCTAGTCCACATTTTCCATATGCTTTGAAGCTTACAAAGCAAGCCTCCCTTGCAAATCCCTCATAAAGTAGGAAACAAATATCAACTTCATTTGACAGATGAGGAAACTGAGGCTCAGAGAGGCAAAATGTCTTGGTCACACACAGCTAATAAGTGTTGGGGCCAAGACTTGATAAGTATTCTTGTTGTAGGTCCAGTGTTTTTCTCGTACCTCTTGACATTCTCCAGTTTATAAATTCCATTCCATTCCATTTAGTTCAAATGAAGATTTATTAAATGGATTCTGTGTATAAACTACTATACTGGGCATTGGGGATACAAATGAAATAGTCCCTGCCCTCAAGGAGATGACATTCTATTTGGGGGGAGGGGTATACAAAATGTATATCCACATGCAAATAGATAACAATTTGATAAGGAATGAAGCAATAACCATTTGGGGGATCATGGAAGGCTTTATAGTGGAGGTGGTACTTGTATAAAACCTGGCAAACAAAGATTCAAAGAATTGGATGGTTTAACTATAAGGCAGAGTAGAATGTGCTAAGGTGGGAAATGTCATTTAGAGTTCAAATAAAGCTAGTATCAACATCCTTCCTAATCCATGTAACCTTGAAGTGAATGTAATAATCCAGATGTAGCCTGCTCAGAGGTGCTATCCATCCCTTATTTTTGAAGAGGACCAAGGACATCACAGAGTGATGTCTTGACTTGAGAGTGAATTGGATTTAAGGGAGGCAGAGCTGCACAAAGTCATCAGCCTCACTCTCTCTTCCAGAGTCATCCAAGTCCAGTGCTAAGACAAGGATCAAGATACTAGTGATGGCCAAGGATGCAGTAGATGACCTTGGCATGTTTAGTGCCTGACCAAGCTCTAAGTGCTCCACAGGGCCTGCTTCAGTGGCCTTCATCAGGGGTAGAGTATCACAGGAATCTCATCCTGGTCACTATGTCATCTTTAATGCAACCTAGATGATAGTCTGGTTACTAGTCTAGTCTCTTTGTTGGCTGCCATTTTGTTTATTTAGACCTATGATTTCACTTGAGTAAGGAAAACCAGTGTGGAAACTCCCTTCACCAGTGCAGCTTCTATGTAACTTAGGAGTCTTAGAGAGTTAGTTGCTTGTGTACTGAGAGGCTGAGTGACTTCCCCCGAGCACACAGTTCTTCCTAATTCCAAGACTAGCCCTCCAAGCACAATGACACATTGCCATTATTTAAATATCACCTTGTTAACTCGTATTGTTCTTAAGGTCTACTTAAAACCTTCCAGACTTTATAGCTAGAAAGGATCCTTGAGAATATCTGGTCTAATCTCAACCTCTATTTTACATACTCAAATTAATGAACCTTTGAACTATTAACCAGCCACACTTTCCCCATCTTATACTTATAAAGTTAATATTTTTAAACTCAAAGAGATATTTCTCTTTATTCAATTTCATCTAAATAGATTTAGTCTGTTGTTCCAGCCCATCAAGATCTTCTGGGGCTACTAACAATGTAGTTCAATATATTGGCTATCTCTCCCATCTCCCTGTCATTTACAGATATGATAGGAGTTTTGTTTCGGCTTTCATTCAAGTCATTGTTTAAAATGTTGCATACCAAAGGGCCTAAAACAGATTCCTGGGACAATCCACTAGAGACCTCCACCAAGGCTGACATCAGTATATTCATTATTCACTATTCTTTGGCATTAGTCATTCAGTTTCTAGCATCAGCCATTCATAGATATCTTGAGGAGCAGTGATCTCCTCAAAATCATATTGGGTAGGCAACTGGTGGCCTACTCTGTCTACAGATAATTCAAGTCTAGTGAATACACATTTTTACGTTGCTCTCACCTCTGTTTCTAATTAATTGCCAAGTCTTATCAGTTCGATCCCTGAAATATCTCTTGTATCCATCCCCAGCTTTCCAATGATACTACCACCATCCTAATTTTAGGCCCTCATGCCTCTTACCTATAATTTTGCCTATTCTCCTAAATGATGTCCTTGATTCCAATTTCTTTTGCCTCCAGTCTTTCACACAGCAGTAAAAGTAATCTACTGAATCCAGAGTTCTGATTGTGGTATTCCCCTTCTTAAAAACCCTACATGGCTCCTGTTTGTTTATTGGGGAAAATACAAACTCCTTAGCCTGGCAGGCAAAGTTTTCAGATCCCACAGTCTGGTTCCATCCTACCTTTGTAGTGTTTATTTCCATCAACAACTCCAGTTTCTCCTGCCTTCTGGGCTTTCATCCACAACGTCTTCCACATCAGAATTGGACTTCCCCTTGTCCCCATTTCTTCCTCTTTCTATTCTTTCCTTCCTTCAAGGTCTAGCTCAGATGCGGCCTCCACTGTGATGCCTCCCTTGACCCCTTCCGCTAGAAGTGAACTGGATCTCCTCAAATGTTTTCATGCCCTTGTGTTTGACCTCTTGTAGCTATTTTCATAAATCTCCCTCTTCCTGACAAGACTGTAAGCCCCTGTAAGGCAGGCACTGCGCTGCTTCTCATCTTTGTATACTTAGTATGTGTCAATACTTGTTATGTCAATGTCTTAAGGTTATGTCTTAAACAATGTCAATACTTCTTATGAACTGTTTGCTGAATTATTGAACTGAATCGAGGTTAGGAAAAAGAAGTGCTCTCATCTCTATTTGGGGGCAGCAAGGTGGCACAGTGGATAGAATGCCAAGTCTGGAGTCAGAAAGACTCATCTTCCTGAGTTCAAATCTGGCTTCAAACACTTTGTGTCCCAGGATAAGTCACTTAACATGTTTGCCTCAGTTTCCTCATCTGTAAAATGAACTGGAGAAGGAAATGGCAAACCACTCCTGTATCTATGCCAAGAAAACCTAAATGGGGGTCCCATAGAGTCAGTATGACTGAAAAATGACTAAACGGCAATGTTTCTATTTTGTCCTTTGGCTAAGTATATAGAAATAAATCCTGGACCAACCCGGGAAAAAAAAAAACAGTCCCACAGCTAAGGGCTTCCCCTAGTAGACAAAGAGAGGAACAGAGACTTGAAATAAACCTTTGGAACAATGGCTTTGGAGTTAAGACTGGACCATTTACCCTCAGGATTTGCCAGCTCTTAGTCAATACTGTGATTATATTGCAAACGCATAGTTTCTAACCCTTAGTAGACACTGTAATTATACTACAAATTTACCATTCAATGTTTTAAAAAGTCTTGGCTTTGAAACTATTCTTTGTCAAGGAAGATGGCATGGCATGGTGGGAAGAGCCTTGATTTGGGAGATGAGAGCCCTTGGCTTTTGTCCCAGTTCTTCCACTAATTAGTCATGTGAACATGAGCAAGTCACTTTACTTTTCTGGGACTCAGTTTCCTCATCCATAAAATGGCAGCTTTCAACTGGATGAGGCGTTTCCCCATCTGTGAGATGAAGACCCCATAGGGGCTGAGGAGATATTACTGCAGTGGTCTGCAAATTCATTTGGTCACCAATTATGGTCATTATACATTTTCTCAATCACCAGATTCCAATAATACAACTGCCATGATGTGGGGAGCTAGGGAATTTTGTGCCATTTTAAAGAGGACCTCAATCTCAAAAAGATTGGGAAGCATCAGACAAGATGATTTCTCAGCTTCTTGTTGTCTATGCCCAGGTGCTAATCTGAGACTCAGTAGGTAGGGCATGTTTCAGAGAAGATGTAGGGCAAGTAAGACACTGAGTGAACAAACCATGCCATGACTCTTATCACTGGCACTTCCAACCCACTACTGACTCCCCTGGATTTTCTGGGGCTTTGCTTGGCCACCTCATTACTGATTTCTGTTTTATTTCTTCATGCAAACCTGGCACCTTGACTTGCTCCTTAACGTCCTAGCTTGACCTTCCATGGCAGAAGATCTTGGCTTTACACCCATCTAGAACCTGGGCACCTCTTGGCCTGCCGGTCCCTATTCTGGAACCTCGCCCTGGTTTGTGACACCTTCCAGCTCTCACATTCTATGATTTAAAATAAGTGGAGGAAGAAACAAGACTCGGGGCTCTTGAGGTCAGCTGGCATAAGTAAATGGAAAATTTTAAAACCTTGCAAGATCATGATCTCAGCTTGGCTCTGGAAACATGGGGGAACAACAAGCAAGACCCTGCAGGAAGAAGCTCTTGGAGTGAGGGAAGGTTGGAACAGAGAGTACAGGGATCAGCTTGGGTCAGACAGAATGGTGGTGGTGGTGGGGAAATAAGAATGACAGGATGGATGGTGCCAAGAAGCCACATCCTGGCTTAGGGAAATGTCTCAAACTGCTTTCCAAAGGCTCTGGGTTTGACGGAAACCCAAACATACCCCGTCTCAGCCACTTTCCCCTTTAATTTTCAAACTGATGTATATTTTGAGGGAAATTTAATCCATGTGGTTCTGATTCATGGACAAGCAACTGTGCTAAAAGCTACCTGATGTCAAGGAGACTTTCAAGTCCTCGGGACAATGGGCTATAAGATACTCCTTTGAAGTGAGGAGAAGCCAGGCCCCTTGGGTACCCTTCCATGGGGGACTGGCTGAGCCAACCCCAGTCCACTGCTCTGCCCCACATGCAAAGATTATGAATGGAATACTGGAAATGGAGCAAGGGAATGGGGGTGGGTCAGTTTCCCTCCTTCTTCCGGGGCAGTCAGAGTAGGCCGGTCCAAGTTGCGAGGGTGTATGGTTTGGCTGGACTGAAGGAACAATGCATCTCTTGATGCTTCCACCGGCTCAGTATTAAATTGGTACCCAGGCACAATGACGGTGTTTTAGAGATGGTCGACAGGCAGGATTCCCAGTTCCCAGGCCAATGTTTCTTTTGGTCGCCTGAAGCTCTCCACCCTTCTTCATTATACCGTGGCAAACCTCACAGCAGGAAGATGCTGGATTCATAGGCTCCTTCTAACCAGTGCTTGGCCCCCGCAGGAATCTGTAAGGGGAGGCAGTTATTTATTCAGGATGGTCAGCACAGTGTTCTCCTTCAGATACTCTTGGACTCTGTTGGTAAGAGAGGAATAGACCCGGCTGACCTCGCTGCTCCAATGGTCCTGTGGTGTACCTCACTTCCAGGAATCCTGCCCATCCCCGGGGTGGGTAGTCCCATGCACGTACTTACCCACAGTTTGCTTCCAGGAGGTGGAATTATACCACTGGAAAGAATTTCCCAGCTGTCACTTTAGCCACCACAGTTTCTACATTTCCTTTGTAACCGGCTGTATTTTTTTTAAAAATACTTTTCTTCCCATCCTTTATTACTCTTAATTCATTTCATTTTTTAGCTTGTTTCTGTCCAGACCTACAAAGACCAATCCAAAGAAGTGGACTGGCTGCCAACATTGTGTAGTAGAAGGAGGACTTGACTAGGAGACAAGAGCGGAAGAAGAACTTGGAGACAAGAGGCCTGGGTTCCAGTCCTGGTACTGCTACTTACTCCTCAGGTGACCATGGGCAATATGCCTTGGTACAGTTCTTTCCCCACAGCAACCACAGGAGAGAGATTCTGTGATTAACATTATCCCCATCACACTGCTCATCAGTGTTTGACATAACCTAAAGTCACTTGGATGGTTATCTAAAGAGCTAGGGCTATTATCCAGACAGAGAACAAAGTGTAATGGTATAATGGGGTTGGAGGCAGGGTAACCAGGGAAGCTGGGCAGCGAGGCGGCTCAACGGATAGAGTGCTGGGCTTGAAGTCAGAAATGCTCCTCTTTCTGGGTTAAAATCTGGCCTCAGACACTAACCGTGTGACCCTGGTTAAGTCACTTAACCCTGTTTGCCTCAGTTTCCTCATCTGAGCTGAGAAGGAAATGGCAAACCATTTCAGTTTCTCCACCAAGAAAACCCCAAATGGGATCACAAAGAGTCGGACATGACTGAAAAATGACTAAACAACAACAAATGAGAGGAGGCTAGCTATAACCCAGAGAAGAAACAGGAAATAGTGGTATCATGGGATGGAGGTGGAAGTTAGGGGAGCCTTACTGATATGCTGGACAGAGGCGCTTTCACACAGTCACAGTGACTACTTAGGGTTTGTTGGGTTCTTCATATCCTTTAGTAAGGGGTGAGAGTGTGTTGCATCTCAGAAAATAGGCCAGAAAATATGTCCAACTTCAAGTCCAGTGCTCCAATCCAGCAGATCTCCCATTGCAGAAGAAAGAACACTGGATTTGAAATAGGACATTTGGGCTGGAATCCCAGTTCTACTCTATTTACCATATATGCAGGTACGAGCTGGATCCATCTCTCACAGGCTTGCTAATGAGAACCGATTGTTAAATTTCCAGCATGGGAATTCACTTTTTGGAAATCGACAAACACGGGCTTGATTTATTGTTTGATGGATTGTCTAGATTCAAGAGAGTGATGGAGAAAATATTAATGATGCAGACTAAATTTAAAAGTGTGCCATGGATACATTCCACCACCACCCCCTTCCTGGCCCTCAGAGATGATTGTTAAACATTTACCAGCACACTCTTGAATATGTGTGAAATTAGGCAATTTGCTTTACTTCTTTAGGTCCTCAGTTTCCTCCCTTCAAGCTCCAGGCTTCTAAATTTCCTGACTGTTGGGTCAGTGAATACTCTGCTAATTACTTCAAAGATCCCACTAGTGTGGGCACTCTTGCCGGCGATCCAGGTTAGGCTTCATGAATTGCTCTGGCCAATGACATTCATTCTTTGATGGCCAACCTTGCAGGCAGCCTCTCTTCACTCAGCTAGGCTGGTCCCTGGGCCATCACTGGTCGTACTTGAAGTCTTTTGTACTTGGTGGGAGGCCCCAGAATTGGGCTCTTTGGATAAAGCCTTCAGGAGCACTGTTACCTCCAAAGTCGTTCACGCTGAAACTTGACTAGTATAGAGATGTCATTTTGGTCCTCTTTGGTCTTCTTCCAGAATGAAGGACAACAACCAATGAACCTCCATGTTCTCCAATGAGGTGTCAGAGAAGTAGCCCCAGCTCCGACTTATGCTAGCTGTGTGATTTTGGACAAGTCCTTTCCCCTTTCTGGGCCTCTAAAAAGTGAGCCAGATTAGATGATGCCTAAGGCCTCCTCTAATGTTCTCTAAATCTAAGGAATTTAGTGGAGGATGTTTAAGATGCGAATCTTAATTCCTATGGGCCATTACAATTGGGGCACCGTTTACAGTATCTTCATAAAGAATTGTTGAAGATATCAATAAAAATGTATTTTTTTTTAAAAAAGATCATTTATAAAATTGGGCCCAGATGAATTAAAATGACAAGGCAAGGTAGTACAGTATGAAATGTTACCAGGGCATTAAGAAACAGGCTCCCGCTGGACAACTGGAGCTGCCTGCACTAGTAGGATGAGGGCCCCGGGGTTGTTTCTCTGTTTATTTCTGGATCCTCAAGTAAGGCCCTCTGACATTCAGTCGCTTGACATTGGACATTCCACTAAAGGGCCACACTCAAGGACCTACAGGGCCATACATGGCCTTGAGGCCGCAGGTTCCCCACCTCTGCTTTAGCCCTTCATTTAGCAGCTTTGCCTCATTTAATTGGCACTCCAACCAGCTGCTATATAGGTCGAATTATCCCCATTTTAAAAAAGAGGAAACTGAGACTCAGATGTTAAATGACTTGCCATTGGTCACATAGTTAATCGGCGTTTGAAGTGGCCTAAGGTCATAAGGCTACTTGGTGGTGGGCTGTACCCAGAGAGACAACAAGGTATGCTGGTATAATGAGATGGGGTGGAGGGAGGGGAGCCCTACTGATCCACGGGGGAGAGGGCCTGCTCAAACAGGGAAAGGCATAGGTCCCGTGGCTGAGGAAGGAGCTGGATTTGGTTGATTTGTTAAACCCTGGGCTGTGCGAATGCTGACTTTTGCGAAAAGACCTAATTGATTCAGCTTTCAAGCACTATAATGAAGACCCCTGGAGAGAGTGATATTTTTGGCTCAGAGTGCCGCTGCCAAAGAGGGGCCAGCTCCCTTCCTCTTCAGCCCCCTGTGTACACACACACACACACACACACACACACACACACACACACACTCTTCCTCTAATTAACAGGAGAGCGATGCCAATACACACAGAGACATATGGAGTGGAAGTGGAAGGACCAGGAGCCAAGCCTCTTAACTTCCTTCAGGAGAGCTTTTGCCAGCAGGGATTACACCTTGCCCTTGTTCCCTCACAAAAAGCCCCTGTGCTCGGGTAAATGGCTGGGCCCCAGGGTGGCTGGCAGCCCAACAGTCTGCTGGTGTTGCCTAAACTTGTCTTCCTTCCTTTTTGGAACACAGTGTTTTTCTTCACTAGCTGGAGTGGTCAGAAGACCTAAGGAAAACCGTTTCTGGTTTGTTTTTTTTTCAGTGATTTCCTTGGCTTTGGACCAAGTGGGTCCTGCAACCTCTGACACAGACTCACCTGAGAGAATTAGGAGAGAACCTGAAGGTGTTGTCTAGGACTTAAAAGCATCATGTGATCATAAACTGAAATCTAGAGGAAATTTTAGAGATTGCCTACTTCACTCTTCCCTCCCTCCTACCCCGCTCCTGTTTGACAAATGAGGAAACTGAGTCTGCAGTTAAATGACTTCCCCAATGTCACGCTGATAGTAAATGATAGAGCCAGTGTTGGAACCCAAGCCTCGAATGTCCATCCTGTCCACTCTTTTCCCCATAACTTACTGCCTGTAATTAATCTGATGTGACAGAGTCATCACTCCACCTCTGTCTTAGACGGGGTCCAAGATCTCAAGTTTTCTTGACAGCCGAGCAGCCAAACCCTGCCCAGGGGCGCTCACCACTGTCTGGTACCTCCCTAGCGATTTGACTTCATCACTGCCTGTGCCAATTCGCAGTTCGTCCTTGTGTTCCCATCTCTGCGACTCTTGTCCACATCCTTTCAAAAGTTCACCCCGTGTGCTGGGTACTTGCCTTTCCATCTCGTGACGTCACATACTAATCCTCAGCTTGGCATTTCCAGCCCTTCCCCAGCTGGTTCCAGCCTACCTTTCCAGACTCGGTTCACAATTCTTCCTCTCATATTCCTCCATATTCAAGCCAAACTGGCTTACAAGCTGTTCTTCAAACCTGTCTCAGAGGGGCCTTTTTACAGCGTGTCCAGCTTGCCTGGAAGATATTCCCTTCCCCCTCCACCCCTCAGAAAGAGGAATTTCCTTCAAAACTCATCTCAACTACCATCTCCTAAAACTAAAGATAATGATAATAATGATAATATTGATATAATGTTAATTAAATAACATGTCAATATAAGTAACAGGAATGACAATAATAACATGTGCCAAGCTCTGTGCTAAGTGCTTTACAAATATCTCCTCTGGTCCTCACAACAACCCTGGGAGTAGGTACTATTATTATTCCCATTTCACAGATAAAGAAACTGAGGCAAGCAGAGGTGGAGCCACTTGCTTAGGACCACACAGCCAATAAGTGTCTGAAGTCATATTGGAACATAGGTCTTCCTGGCTCCATGTCCAGGGCCATAGAGGAAGCACGACACAATTTCTTAAATACAATCTAGCCCACTTTTCTCCTGTTTAATCCTGGGCGCAAACCACTGTCCATAGTGACTAGTTCTGAGTTGCCTAGACAGTGATGGGTCATCTAGACCAGCGCCATCAAACTCAAATAGAAATGGGGGCCTCTCTGCATATTGACTTAGAAAACCACATACAGTTAACATTATCTATGTTTCCATGTATTTATTTATCTATTTATTTATTTGTTTATTCATTCATTCATTTATTTATTCATTTATTCATCCATCCATTTATTTATTTATTCGTTTATTCATTCATTTATTTATATATTTAATCTATCTATCTATTTATTCATTATGTGGGTTTTTTTAAATTCATTTTATTAAATGTTTCCCTGTTACATTTTAATCTGGTTGGGAGTGCCAGGCTTGTGTCTGATACCTTTGGTCTAGATAATAGCCATTCTTAATCCATTTGATTTCTTTCTTTTTTTTCTTTTTCCTGATAGGCTGAACTCTTTTGAATGATTAGAGGTCTCATTTAGGAAATGCAACTGTGTACCAGAGCTTGCAATAATCAGCCCAGTATTGTACCCAGAACAAGGGCATCTGGAGGACTGCGTCACCTCTAGGGAATCTCTTCTTTTGGACTCAAAGCTGGGCATCCTCCATGACAATGGCCAAAGTTTCAGCAAGCATGCACTTCCTGTTGTATACCTCTCTTGATATGAATAGTCAAAGCATCACTGACCAAAGTTACTTCTGATATGACATCTTTTAAGGACTCTTCTAGGATTCTGACATATACATGAGAGATTACTTGCTGAAGCCTTTAGGCTAATGTTTTGTTCTACCAAATCAAGTGTTCTTTTCTGGTTAACATATGATAATCACAGTAGAATCTTTTAAATTCTTCAACTTTTAGTCAATTGTGCAACTATAAAGACACATAGGGCAGCTAGGTGACACAGTACATAGAGCACCAGACCCAGCGTCAGGAAGACTCATCTTCCTGAGTCCAAATCTGGCCTCAGACACTTATTAATGACCCTGAGCAAATCACTTCACCCTGTTTGCCTCAGTTTCCTCATCTGTAAAATGAGCTGGAGAAGGAAATGGCAAACCACTCCACTATCTTTGCCAAGAAAAGAGTCACAAAGTTTTGGACACAGCTGAAAATGACTAAACAGCAAAAACAATAAAAATGTAAGAGAGTCAGTATGTCATAGTGGTTAGAAACTGACTTCAGTGTCAGAAAATCTGGGTTCAAGTACCAACTCTGATACAAACTTGCCATGTGACCCAGGGAAAGCACCTCTCAATGCCTCAGGCAATTTTCTAAATCTGTAAATCCCTGGAGTAGGTACAATCTTCGTTGATAACTCTACTATGAAAAAATACTAAACTACTGATATCACAGATCCAGCTAGGTGAGGCAGTGGATAGCGCCCTGACTCAGGAAGACCCAAGTTCAAATCTGGCATTAGACACTTACTAGCTACGTGACTCTGGGCAAGTCACTTAACCTCTCTCAGACTCTATTTTCCTTATGAGGATAACAATAGCACTTACTTCCCAGGGTTGTAGTGAGGCTCAAAGGAGATAACATTTTTAAAGATTCTGCAAACTTTAAAGTGTTATTTATGTAAATGGTGGCTATTATTGTTGAAAAACTATTGTTTGTGAAAACCTGCCCATTTTCTTCTGATACCTTCATCAAAGATTTTCTTAATATAGGTGTAGACACATATTATATACATACACATATATACACACATATACATATACACATATGAATAGATATATAAATATATGTATATATACACATATACACGCACATACATACAAAACATATATGTATATATACACATATGTATGTGTAGATATATATTAAGAAAATCCTTGATGAAAGTATCAGAAGAAAATGGACAGATATTTTAGAGATGGCAAACTGGGTTTATGGGTGGGTAGATAATGATATTTTCCTAACCAATATATTTTTTATAGCAAAAACATCCATTATCCTTCAAGTGTTTACTCTTTTCTACTTTGAGATACCTTGAAAACTTTATCCCTCAACAGCTTTGAAATTGTGCCTTGTTCAGAACTGACTTCTGTGTATTCTTAATTTGGTCCAGCCATCCTTCCCATCCTTTTTTCCCTACTGCCATTTTTACTTTCTCATACAGCATTGGGGATTGTATTTAAGCCCAAATGTGGTCTGTCACTGATGAAGAAAAAGAATTTATTAGAGAATTCAATATATCTTTTCCATTTGTTTCTTTTTTGGGGGGTGGGTTGGGTTTTGAGGAGAGGCAGAGGTCTGTCTAATTTCATTCTTAAGTGCTCTTGGCTCCTGACTTAACTGAGTCTCTCACCAAGCTTTCATCAAATTTGTTTTTCTCTCTATTGCTTCTTGCTGTTTTATGAAGTAATGCTGCTCATAGTCTTCCGCTCATCTCCTCCCCAAGATTTTGCGAAAGGTTTTATATTCTGAACAAGTGTTGCCCTTGGCTGCAATACCTTCCCTCTTGGCAAGGAGATCATGAATTTGCTGGCTGAGGAGGTTTCTACGTTCTTTTGGCCTCTTTGCAGTGCTGGTTGATTTACATTTAAATTTCCTTAGGAAAAGGTAATAGTCTGTGTTAATATCTGTTCTTTTATTCGTTTTACTTTTTTTTTTTTTGCTTTAAAACTTTTTTAAAATAGGTCAGATTGGAGCTGTTTTAATTGCATGCTATATCTTCTCATTTAAAAAAATTTCTAATCTGGCATTGATTTTGACCTTTGCTCTAATTAGTTGATGGTAAAATAGCTGATTTGGAAATGACTCTCACATTGGTGACCAGCCTTTTTCCATCTGTTAAGATAGTTTAATTTTTGGCGATTTTTGTTCTACGCTTGCCATGTTTAACATCTCTAAATCCTATTCTTATAGACATGAGCCTTTGGACTCTTTTTTTCTTAATCCTGAGCCATATTTTCCAAGGTATTTGTCTGGATCCTTTCCTGTCACCATCTTTGCACTAAAGGCACTGACTATTAAAGTATATGTTGATTTAATTTAGAGCACAGGTTCTTAAATTGTGGACTACAAGCTTGCTTTAGAGGCAGTTAGATGGCACATTGGATAGAGTGGTAGAATTGAAATCTGGAAGACCTGAGTTCAAATCCTGCTTGAGATTTTTATTGACCATGTAACCCTGGGCAAGTCACTTAACCTCTGTCTGCCTCAATTTCCTTACTTCTAAAATGTAGATAATAATAGCACTTACCTCCTAGGGTTGTTGCAAAGATCAAATGAGAGAACATTTGCAAAATACTTTGCAAATATTAAAGCACTACATAGATGCTAGCTACTATTTTATTTTTTATAACCATATTTTAATGTAATTGTTTCCTTTGTAATCCTACATATTTTATTTTATGCTTTTAAAAACAGTGTTCTGAGAGAGGTCTATAAGCTTAGCCAGATTGCCAAAGCGGTCCACGACACACAAAAAGTTAAGAATCGTTGATTTAGAGGGTCTCAATGAGTTCTTCACAGAATTTTTCTTTCTCATCTTCTGTGAAAAATATTGGTGTAATTATCTTCATGGTGGTCTTTTTGCTCATGCTCATTATGAACACTGCAATAGAAACTGATCAAATGTCCCACAAAATGATGTTTCTTGTTGTCTTTGGACACACTATAGCATCGACTCTGCCAACTCCTTCATGTATCTCTTCCAGGAGAATCTTCAAGCCATCCTTCCATTAGCCACAACTTTCTTATATCTTCTGTTTTCATTTAAAGTGAAAATGTCAGACGTTGATATTTCTTCCAGCAGTGTGTAGTCATTGAATGTGGCCTTCACATTTAGAGTACCAATGGTTAAGTTGATGTTTATAGATAATCTAAAAAACTTGATTTCTTAGTATCTTCTACCCCATTTTCCACCTTGTGGCCTCTGTTGATGCAAGAAAGCCACAGGGCTAAGGGCCAGTCTGTGTTTTTCTTTGTTTCATGGGTTGCCATGGTCAAAGAATTCAGCACTTAGTGGTCATCCCACTGATGATGAACCTCTCCCTAAGTAGCTAGGCTGCTTTTAGGAAAGCAGAGTCAATCCATCACTGGGTTACCATACAACCCAACACAGAAGAACATGACCAGGTCAACAGATCTCTGAGAACTTCACTGCTCTGCCACAAAGAGGTCTCACTTGCCTATTCTTCCTGTCAACACGCTCATTTCTACAGTAACAATATAAAGGTTAATTTAGAAAACAAGAACCTGGAGGCCTTGGCTTTCCTTTTTAAAAAATGTTTTTATATAATTCCAAGGCAGCCTTAGAGTAGATGAGGCAGAGGTTGGTCCACTTATTAGGCCTGTTGGCAGCAACTGCTGCCTCCCTGCTCTAAGAGCTTAACTGTGATTCCTTCCTGAGAGTGGTAATGTAGATGGTCTCATGGAGAAGGGGAGACATGCTGAAAGACTCAGAATAGGCAAATGTTGCTCCAGTTTTCAACTAGGTAACATAGGTTTGACAGCTAAAGGCCAAGGAGGCATAATATCCATTCCTAAAAAGATAGAACCTATTTTTGCTTGAATGTCCCTGCATGAAACAAAAAAATCAAGTAATTGCTTCCCCTCCCTACTGCTCACTAGATGAGATGTGGATTCCCTGGACAAGGTATGTGCTTTGTCCTCCTTTCTCCACTGAGGACTTTTGTTTCTGGCACTGACTCAAACTCAAAGATTCTGGGTTGTAACAATAATGAGTATCGCCCAAATTGCCAACTCTGATACAACAGAGTCCATACATTCAGCTCTTGGACTTGCTGTAGAGATGGTTTAAAAAGAGATGGGGGCTAGAGAAGAGTGTCAAAGAGGAGATGTCTTCCTAAGGGAGATAACACCAAAAACCCCAGAGAGGATCTCCTGAGAGAGCAGAAAGATGAAAGTGCTCCTCAAGGGAAAAGAAGTCAAAGAGCATGGCACTCTCCAGGACCTGGGGAAGAATGATGGGAAATAATTACAAAGAGGAATATCTGAGAGTGAGGACACATAGACAGATGAGGAGACACAGAGAGAGACACAGATATATAAAGAGAATTTGAGTTGAGTACAGACGTGGGCTCTACACTTGCCAGTATCATACAGAGACAAGCAAGATAACTGGAGCCTCAACAGGAGAGAAGAGATTTGGATCCTTGATGAAAGAAGATGGGAAAGGAGATAGAGACATCCACCCTCACTCAGATATGGAGAGAGGTTGGCAGGTTTGACCATCTTCACAGCTACAAAGGGGAAGAAGGATCAGTATTGTAGAGTACTAAGGAACAACTTGACCCTATCCCTTTATGATGTTGTGAGTCATCCAGATTGAGAAGGCTGGAGGGAAGGTGGGTCTTAATTAGGAGAGTGTTGCTTGACCTGAGGCAGAGGAGAAGAGTTTTATTGACTGCAGAGCATTCAAGTGTGAGCCCATTCCATATTTTCTGTTGACTTAAAAAAATAGTACCCTATAAATTATACATTGGAGATATTTTTAGTCAAAGTGCTTGTAGAGGAGGTGAGGGCTATTTTGGAAAAGGATATGAGCCAAATTCTGATGCTCCTAGGGAAAAGCTGAGGTGCAGGCATGAGTAAAAGACAGTTTGCCAGAGATTCCTTCTCTCCCTCACCCGCAATCAAGAGTGTATCTGTATTTGGGTCCACAGGATCAAGAGCCAGCATCCAATTAATACACAGATTACAGATGATTAAATGGGTGGTTTCTAGGCACTTAGGATGGGAAATGTTGATTGCTATAGATGACCCTTAATGGGTTCACTAATGACAAGTCATGCCAGACTAATGTCATTTTTTTTGAATAGTTGCTAGACTAGGAGATCAAAGGAATTATGCAGATACATTATGCTTGGATTTCAACAAGACATTTAACAAAGTTTTCTACAATGTCCTCATAGACAAGATAAAGGGGTGCGGGCTGAGTAATAATAAAATTAGGTGGCTTCAGAATTTGTTTGACATAGTGGATTGATGTAAATCTATCGGGATGTCTATAGTAGTGTTCTATAGTTTCTTCATTGGCTTTGTCCCATTCAATATTTTTCGTCAATGGCTTGGGTAAAGTCATAGATGTCATTGTTTATGAAATTTGCAAATGACGCAAAACTAGGAGTAGCTACTACATTGGAAAACAGAATAATCTCAATAGGCTAAAACACTAAGTTGAATTTAATGAAATTAGGTTTTGTTGGGATAAGTATTACAGGTTCAAGGGAGGGATGACTAAAGAGCTACTCATGTGAAAAAAAAATCTCATACCCAAATCTAAGGGATTTAGCAGATTGCAGTTCAACAGCGTGATGTAGCAGTCCCCGAAAACTCATTTTTATTATTGGCTGTACTAGCAGAGGTTTGGTCTTCTGAAAAAAGGAGGGTGACTAGAATATGATGGGAACACCAAACTATGGCAAACGAAGAAGTAGGAATTATTGGAAGACGAAGGATATTTAACCAGGAGAACAGAAAACATCAGGGCTAATAGATGAGTGGTCAAAGGATAGGAACAGGCTAAAAAGAACCTGAAATTACACGTAATCCCTTGAAAAAAATTTAAGCTCTAATCAGAGAACTGAAAATTAAAACAAATCTGAGACATCACCTCACAATATTGTTTTTCAAAGATCATTAAAAATTGTAAAATTCAACACTGGCATGACTATTAGAAAATAGGCAGACTATTATGCTGCTGATGCAGTTGTGAATTGATGCATTATTTTTTGAAAAACAATACGGTGTTATAGAAAAAAACCCTATAAACTGTTCAGATCCTTTGTTCTGGCAAAGCCACTACTAGAACTCTACCCTAAGGATGTTATTGACAGAAAAAGAAGCAACTACCTATGTAGAAAAACATGCTTAGTGACACAATTAAAAAAAAACCAGAGGCAACCCATGTGGGCAATGAACAGTAGGCAATGGCTAACCTAATTGTAGTAGATGAAGGTAATGGGATTATTGCATTATAAGAGTTGGCAAATACGAAGACTATGAGAAACTATAGGAAGATGTATGAAGTCACACAATGAAGATTGCAGAATCTAAACAACGTATACACGGACTATAACTACATAAAAACACACAAGTAACAATCTGGAAAAATACACAGGACAAAAGGAGTTTAGAAGGGTTCATAGAAAGAAATAGAATATTTGTTTTGCTGTCTCATTCAAGATAGTTTAGAAATTTTTTAAAAATCGAATAAAGGGATGTGACATAAAGACCCTTTCAGGCTTTTGCAGGCCATGTGGGGCATATAAAAAGGCTGGGAAAGCAATTAAGAAAAAAGCAGAGACAATGAACCAATTCATATACGTGGGAGAATGAAAGATGCTTGGAGCTCTAAAACTGGGGAATCCCAAGCTTTAGAGGTGTTTTTAATAGTTACTGACCAAACAACTGTTACCTGGCTTATAGTCTAGCCTTCAGTGATTAAAATTGGGAGGTAAATAGAATGTCTACCATAAGCTGGGGTAAGATATATATCCGATAGAGGGATCCAAGCACCTGGAATGGGTAAAGGACTACAAAAGGAAGATTAAATCTGAGCACATTAGCTAGTTTTGTTGTTGTGGTTGTTGTTCAGTCTTTTCAGTCATTGGGACTCTTTGTGACCCCATTTGGAATTTTCTTAGCAAAGATGATGGAGTGCTTTGCCATTTTCTTCTCTGGCTAATTTGACAGATGAGGAAACTGAGGCAAATGGGGTTAAGAGATTTGCCTTGGGTCACAAAGCTAATAAGTGTCTGAGGCTGGATTTGAATTCAGGTCTTCCTGTGTGATCTATCCACTATGCCACCTAAGAAGATCCTATTCTGGTTTGAAAGATCTTGGTGCCTGGGGCTGAGAATCTTATAGTAGGAACATAATAACAGCTACTATTTATATAAGGCAGTGAATAGAGGGCTTGGCCTGGAGTCATGAAGACTTGAGTTCAAATCCCACCTCAGACACTTACTAACTGTGTAATCCTGGGCAAGTCACTTAACCCTGTTTGCCTCAGTTTTCTCATCTACAAAATGAGCTAGAAAAGGAAATGGGAAACCACTTCACTATCTTTGCGAAGAAAACCCCCAATGGGGT
This sequence comes from Trichosurus vulpecula, assembly GCF_011100635.1. NCBI lineage: Eukaryota > Metazoa > Chordata > Mammalia > Diprotodontia > Phalangeridae > Trichosurus > Trichosurus vulpecula. The sequence goes on from NC_050575.1 coordinate 305,431,625, forward strand.
GATGAAGAATCAGGCGTGAATGAACTACAACACTATTGCTATGGTGTTTTAAGGCTCATAGAGCACTTTACGCATTTTATCTCATTTGAGACTCACAGTATCCTTGTGAGGTAAATGTTATTATCTCCATTTTAAAGATGAGAAAACTGAGGTTGAGAAAGACAAAGTGTCTTGCCCAGAGTTAGACAGCTAGTAAGTGTGAATCAGAATTTGAATTCAAGGCTGACTCCAAGTTCAGTGATCTCCAAGGCAGCCAAGTGGTGCCGTGGGTAGAGTGTGGGTCCTGGAGTCACGAAGACTCAATTTCCTCAGTTCAAATCCGGTCTCAGACACTTACTAGCTGTGTGTGACCTTGGGTGAGTCACTTAACTTTGATTGCCTCAGTTTCCTTATCTGTAAAATGAGCTAGAGAAGGAAATGGCAACCACTCCAGTGTCTTTGCCAGGAAAACCTCAATTTGTCCATGGGGTCACATAGAGTTGGACACAACCAAACAACAACAGTGCTCTCCTCCATGGTTGCCTAGGCTTCACAGTTAAGATTTCAAGGGGGATAAAAAGATAGGGCAACTAGAGGTGGGGGTTTGGTTGTCCCAGACAAGGCTTTTTCCTTTTTCTAAAAGAGCCAGGTGGAAAAAAAAACATAGAAACCTATGATCTGAATTTTAAAAATCATGGGAGCACATGCTCCTCCCTCGAGAAAAGGGTAGTCATAGATTCCAGATGAGCTCGAAACTGGAGACATTGGAAATTAGGCATCTGGCTGAGCAGTGTCCATTGTAACAGCATCTAGTGGAGTCTATGTGGATGTCTGGCAGCAGAGACCGCATCTGTATGAGAAGCACCTGGAAGAGACTAAAAACCCAACACGATGGAGGACCACAGGTAGAAACAAAGAAAGCAGTAGAGAGCAGTTTGATGTCATCACTAGAAGAGACCCTGAAACACTGGCGTCTCTCCCCATGTGGACCCTCGTCACATATGTTCCTTATGTGTATACCATGTGTGTTCCATATGTATTCCCAACATGTGTGCATTTTTCCAAATGATGTGCGTATTTGTGGGAGAATGTGCCCTGGGTTTGGGGCGGGGAAATGTTAAAGTGCTTCGTGCTATTTTTCTTACTATGCCATTTCAATTAATGCTTTTGATTTGAACTAATTGTGCCTTCTGGCTAACCACTAAAAGTAAAAACATTGGTAGGGAGTAGCAAGTTATGGTTTCAGGGGATGTGGACCCAAAGAAGACCTTGAACCTGGGATAGTTATTCCATGGGGGATGTCTGCCCTAAATGATGGGGGTAGGGGGTGTGGTGGTGCTTTAGGTTCTATATATAAATAGTGGAAATTTATAGTTTCGTGTACATTTGTTTGTATTGGGGTTTTTATGTTTGGGTTTGGAGTTGGGTTGGTTTTTTTTGGTATGTTGAATATTTATTTTTATTGATTGTCACTGTTTAGAATAGATAATTTAAATAATTAATAAATAATTGATTAGTGGAGGAAGATATTTAGATATTTAAAATGACTGTCACATAGAACTGGGATTAGATTTGTTCTGCTCAGTCCCAGGGGACAGAAGTAGGATTAATGTGTGGAAATTATAAGGAGGCAGAGTTCAACTCATTAGAAAGGGCATATTAAGAATGGAATAGGCAGATCTCATGAGATAGTGAGTTCTAAGGAATTAGATAGAGGAATCCAGGAAGAAGCTGGATCACCACCTGTTGCGGGTAATGTAACATAATGTAATGGGGGTTTTTGTTTAGACTAGAATCTCAGGGCTAGGGAACCTGTGGCCTCAAGGCCACATGTGGCCCTCTAGGTTCTCAAGTGTGGCTCTTTGACTGAATCCAAACTTCACAGAACAAATCCCCTTAATAAAAGGATTTGTTCTGTAAAACTTGGACTCAGTCCAAAGGCCACACCCGAGGATCTAGAAGGCCACATGTGGCCTTGAGGCTGCAGGTTCCCCACCCCTGGTCTAGATAATGTCTGAGGAGCCTTCTTACTCAGAGATTCTATGATTGTTACCAGGTTCTTTTTCCTTTCCTTTGAATTTCAGGGTGGTCTCCATTATTGTGAATTGAGCATGAGTCCCAGCCCAGTTCAGTGATTCTGACCTCCCTCCCACACATTGTGCTGTAGAAGAAGGGGACACATTTTTATCATTTTTTCTCTCCTATATCCCACAAATCTCATCTCTCTCCTACTCCTCACCCTAGAGGACATGAGAAAGCAAGTCAAGCATTAGCAATAGTGGGGCCAGCTGACCCAACATAGCTGACCTCATGAAGGTGGATGAGAAAACAAACACAATGACTTTTCTGGAAATCATGCTTATGATTCCAAATCAGCAGCCAGGGGTGCAATTAATATGCTGAAGGCCAGTCATATAGTTACATCAAGAAATAACCAATACATGGCCAATAAACTGCTATTGACCTAGAGAGCTGAGGATGCCCTATCCTGCTAAGAGACCTGATTCTGAGCTCATGCTAAGACCAGGTTCAATCCTGAGAGAACCTGACCCCTAAAGAGGGAAGTTGGGCTCTTTATGCCTCCACCCTAGAGCTCTGGGGAAAATCACTAAAAGCTTAGTTTAGGCTCATGTGTACAGTCTCCCCAAAAGGGAGTAGAAAGATGCTCAATGGACAAGGTACACCAGAGATTTCCTCCACTCAAAAGAAATACACAAAAGATTCAAAAGCATGCACTGACAAAGACTTACAACTTGAAATGGTAGCCCATCACTTCTATTATACTCTTCAGGGGAGGTTGATACTTAAAACATGAGTCATTTTGTAAGACTGGTGAATAGCCACTTTTACTTCCACCTCAGCTCTTCCCTGTCTGAACAATTCTCTCAAATTCCAAGAATTCTATCAAGCCAGGGCTTGGCAGTCAGGTTTGGGCACATCCGTGTGGTGGGGATCACCTTCTCCAAGAAGGATGTAGTTGGAGAAAACTTCTCCTTCTGAAGATAATTTCTGATTGAGGTGTATTGGAACTCCCAATCTTTTGAACCCAACTTACTGCCTCTAAGGCATAAAATGGACAAAGCATAAGAGGAGAGGCCTGAGGTCCAGGCTCAGGGAAGCATAGTCATTCTTTTTTTAAAAATCAATTTATTCATTTTTAGTTTACAACATTCAGTTCCACAAGTTTTTGAGTTCCAAATTTTCTCCTCTTCCTTCCTCTCCCCCCTCCCCAAGATGACATGTAATCTGATATAAGCTTTACATATACATTCACATTAAACATGTTTTCACATTAGACATGTTGCAAAGAAGAATTATAACCAATGGAATGAACCACAAGAAAGAAGAAACAAAACAAAACAAAAAAGAGAGAGGGCAAATAGTATGCTTCAATCTGCTTTCAGACTCCGTAATTCTTTCTCTGGCTCTAGATAGCATTTTCCATCATGAGCCTTTTGGAGTTGTCTTAGAACCTTGCACTGCTGAGAAGAGCCAAGTCTATCAAAGTTAGTCATCGCACAATGTAGCTGTAATTGTGTACAATGTTCTCCTGGTTCTGTTCCCCTCACTCAGCATCAGTTCATATAAGTCTTTCCAGGTTTTTCTGAAGTTTGCCTGCTCATCATTTCTAATTGCACAGTGGTATTCCATTACATTCATATACCACAACTTGTTCATCCATTCCCCAATTGATGGATATCCTCTCAATTTCCAGTTCTTTGCCACCACAAAAAGAGCTGCTATGAATATTTTTGTACATGTGGGTTCTTTTCCCATTTGTATGATCTCTTTGGGATACAACCCCAAAAGTGGTATTTCAGGATCAAAGGGTATGCACATTTTTATAGCCCTTGGGCATAGTTTCAAATAAGCATAGTCATTCTTACCAGGTGAGAGCAGCCACTATTGCTATGGGCAAGAGAGTCCTTCTCATCCTTCACCACTGGAAGTCCCAGAGAAAAGAGTTCCATGACACATATTCAGGAGACAAAACAGTGAGAGCACCAGTTGTTTCTCTTTTTAAAGACAGCCCTTCTTGATTCAGTTGTCAACCTTTTTTGATGCAGCTCCCTCCTCTGCTGCTATTGAAGGGACTTGGGTCCCTCAAAGAGTCTGGGAGACTCAGCTCAGCTCTGCTACTATTATAATTTTTATATAATTTTTATACAACTGATACCCCCAGCATGTTGGAGAGGGGTCCTTCTGTGAAGGATTTCCAGGATGACATTGTGAGAAACGTGGTTTTGGGGATCACTGGACTTCCTAGGCAGGGCCAAAGTCCCTAAGACCCTAAGGAAGACCCAAGTGATGGCCCCTTAGGATGGCAGTAAGATCACAAGGCTCCCGAGACAGGGCCAGAAGTCCCATGTGATGTCCCCTTAAGAAGGCCATGCAGACCACAGGTTTCCCCAAGGGAATCCAGAGTGGTAGCCCTCTTAACACCGCAGTGGGGATCACAGGACACCCCAAGACAAGATCCAGGAGTAAGCCTGGTGAGCTTCCGCCGCCTGTTGCTTCCCTCCACTTGACCTTAGGAAAACCCATGTGATTTGCCCATTCACACCCAAAGAACTCAGGACCAGAGTGGGCAGAGGAAGGCATTTTATTACGCTCCCCAGGAGAGCGGGTGTAGTACTCGCGGGAACACTCACACTGATACAGCTACAGGAGCGGGGTAACCATTCCCTCCACTCCTGCTAGAGTCATGGTTAGTTTACAATCTTTGTTTTTTACATAGTTTTCCTAGGTTATACAGTTTATATAAATAGGATAATAAGGATACAGAAGCAAAAGTGAAGTTAATTAGATTTTCCTTGTCTTAGTTTAGGATTAAACTATATTCTTTTACTTCCCCTACTTTCCCTCTTTAACATATGCAAATGATGCAAATCAGTAGGCCTGGATTCTTGACCAAGACCAGACCCTAGATAAGCTTGAACAGGTTCAAGTGGGTTTGGCCTCTCTAATTCCCCAGACTGCCTTCTCAAAAAGCATGCACATGCTTACAAGCCTCTGATCTCTCACCTGACCAACCTTGAGGCCTGGTCTCTGCTAAAGCTGGGGTGGGGGAGGGCAGGGAAGCACACCTTTTGAGTTCTGTGGAAACAAAACTCCTCCTCCCATTTCTTACAACATGGACAATAACCTCACAGGATGAGAAGCCATGAACAAGTACCTATCTGCATCATTAAAGGGAGTTCTCATATGGATGATACTGAAGTTCCATCAAAGTAATGAAATATTTAAGAAGAGAAATGAGAAAATATTGCTGGTGTTTCTCAGGCTCGCTTCATAATACCGCTAATGTAGAGGAAGCAGTTATGAAGAAGTGGGAAAAGAAATGGTAGAGTGAAACTTAAGATGGTAGAGTCAGTGGCCTCAGAACAGACAAGTTTTCACACAACTACTCCAGGGAGGGGAGACTGAATACTGATCAAGAATTCCAAGAGACAAAAAGACACATAAATACATTTTTCTAGCCTATGTTTGTTCAAAAAGAAATCCAGAAGCTTATGGGCATAAAGGAAGGGGTCTAGTCAGAAGGTCCTGGCCTTGGAGAACAATGCAGGGAAGCCTCCTATCATATAGACCAGAAGTAAAGCAAAGAGACCTGGAACCTATAATAGCATACCCCAGGTTGGAGTACATACCAAGTACTAGTTAGGAACAGTTGGAGTCTGCAATAGCTAGGTTTCCTTGACTCCTGATGGGAGCCAGGGGCCTGCAAAGCTCCAACTGGGAGTGTATAGATCAGACTATGCTCTAAATTATGCCATGCCTCAGAGCTATGAAAGTTAACCACCCTCTAGCTTGAGCTCTTCCTGAGGTTTATGAAGAACTTAATAGCTAGAAGAAGCAGTAGCAGGACCCCAGATAATACAGATAAAAAACAAACACAAACCCCATCATTCTTTTCAGAAGTACACAGAGCTTATCTCTAACACAAAGTCCCAATTAAGGAAGTAAGGCTGGAAGAAAAGAGTAAACAAAAGAGATCAATAATAAAGAAATATTAAGGATCCAGGTTACCCAAAACACAACTATAAAAGAGGGGAATAATGTCACAACATCTACAAACAGAGGCTCAAAACACACAAAACATACACACAGATACACACACATATACATACATACATACATACATACACACAAATACAGCTTGGCTACAAGGTCTACTGGAATTCTTAGAAGAAAAGAAGCAAGATATTTGTTATGAAAGCTGTTCTTCTTCTTCTTTTTTACTGTTAGGGGGTAGGACAAGAAAACAGAGTTTTGCTAATTAAAAATAATAAAATATAAAAGTAAAATATAAAAAAATGAAGTAAGACTTTTTGGAATGATATTAAAATAATATTATAAATGAAATGAAAGCACTAGAAGAAAGAATTAGAAATGAAAATTCTAGAGAAAAAATTTTAAGTAGAATAAACAGTTTAGCATAAGAGATACAAAACCTCACCCAAATTAACTAATTCCTTAAAAACGAAAATGGACCAAACAGAAATTGATCACACTATGAAATAACAAAAAAAAGATCAAAACAAAGTCAAAAGACCAAAAACCAATAAAAGAAAATAGAAGGTGGCTCCTATTTTAAAAAATTCACTTGGAAAGCAGGTCAAAGAGAGATAATCTAGGAATCATCAGACTCCCTGAAAACCATGAAAAAAATTTTTTAAATTTGGATATTTTATTTCAAGAAATTATAAATGAAAATGTCCCAGAATTAGAATACACACACACACACACACACACACACACACACACACACACACACACACAGAGTTTTTTGTAGGAACACATTAAACTCAATAGAGAGTAGAGAGAAGACAGACATGGGATTAAGAGGGAGCACAGAATTAGAGGATAGGAGAGAGGGAAATCAGTAATTAGCAATTATAATTTTGAATGTGGATCAGATGAATTCACCCATAAAATGGAAGAAGATAGCAGAATGTATTTGAAAACAGAATCCAATATGTTGCTTACAAGAAACACAATTGAAACAGAAAGATTTACACAGGCTTAAAATGGGAAGATGAAGAAAAAAATCTACTATGCTCGAGGCAAATTTTTAAAAAGCAAGGGTAGCAACCATGATTTCAGACTATGTTCATTTTCTTCTATATCTTATATAATCTGTTCTACTGATCGATCACTCTATTTTAATTAATGCCAAATAATTTTGATAATTACCACTTTGAGTTATATTACTTCATTAAATGTCTGCTATGTGCTGGGCACTGTAATTAAATGTAATTACAAAGAATGAAATAATCCTACTCTCATTGAGTTTACATTCTAATGAAGAAACAATAAGTACATATAGATATCAATACAAATATATACAAAATAGTTAAATATAAAAAGGTAGTTTGGGAAGGAGGGCATTAGCAGTTGAGGGCATGAGGAAAGGCTTCATATAGTAGATGATGCTTGAGCTGCATTTTAAAGGAAGAGGATTCCATGAGGTAGAATTTAGGAAGAAATTCATTTCAGGCATGGGGAATGACCAATGGAAAAGTGCAAAGACAGAAAACAGAGGATCATTTGTGAGAAAGAGAGAAATGCAGTTTGGCTAGATCACATAGTAAAGGAGGGAGAGTTATGCTCAATGAGATGAGAAAGATAAGTTGGGTCCTGGCTGTGTAAAACTTTGAAAGCTACACAAAGGACTTCGTATTTTATCCTAGAGGCAATAGGAAGCCACTGGAATTGAGTGAGTAGGGTAGTCTGGTGGTCAGATCTGCACATAAGGATAGTAAGTACATAGAGTGGACTGGAGTTGTAAGAGACGAGTCAGGGAGAACAATTAAGCAGCTGTTGTAATATACAGGCCATTGGTGATGAGGACTTGAGCTAAAGTAGTTAGCTTAAAGAGACTAGACATGAGCCAAACCTAAGCTTTTAGCAGATTTCCTCAGAGCTTTAGTGGGGAGGCATAAAAAGTAAAGTGTGAGTGGAGAGAAGAGGTCAAAGCTAGAGATGATGTGAAGATAGAAACAGTAAGAGTCAACCAATTGGATGTATATGAGGAAAGGAAGAGTGAGGAACTGAGGGTAGTGCTAAGATTACCCTCCACAGATATTGAAAGGGTGGATGAGAAAGTTCGAAACAGGGGAAGGTTTAGAGGGAAAGATGATGAGTTCAGTTATGAATGTGTTAAATTGAAAGTGTCTCTGGGACATCCAGTTGACAATGTCCAATAGGCAATTGATTATTCAGGACTGGAACTCAGGGAAAGACTAGGACTGAATATTTAGGTCTATATAGAGATGACATTAGACGCACAGGACATGATAGGGTTACCAAGAGAGGTAATATGGAACAGAAGTTTTTAACTTGGAGTCCAAAGGCCCTCCAGAAGGTCTTGGGCAGGGAAAAAGTACATTTTTATTTGAATATAATTGATTTCCTTTGTAACCCTTTAGACTTTATTTTAAAAACATTCTAAGAAGGTTTAGGCTTTCAGAGGGGTCTGTGACACAAAAATGTTAAGGTCTCCTTGTATAGAAGGAGAAGAGAAGGGGACCCCAGAGAGAACATTGAGGAACACTCTACAATTAGGGATCATGATGAGGATGATGAGCCAGTGAAGAAGACTAAGAAGGAGGGATCAGACAGATAAGGAGACAAACCACAAAAGAGTTGTGTCATGAAAACCCAGAGAGGAGAAATTGTCCGGAAAGAGAAGGTGATTAACAGTGTCAGATGCAGTTGACAGGTTTCCGAAGGATTAGGACTGAGAAAAGATCATCAGATGCGGCAGTTTAGAGAATATTGGTAACTTTGGAGGACATAGTTTTAGTTTACTTTATTTTGGATGCTAGATTACAAAGGGTTGAGGAACAAGTGAAAGAAGAGGAAATACAATCAGCAAATGTAGATAACATTTTCAGAGATTTGGCTGAGAAAGAAAGAATGATGGTAGGGACTAGTAAAGGGTTTGGGGCTTGTTTGTTTTTTTTAAAGAATGGGGCATGTTTGAAGGTAATAGGGAAGAAATCAGTTGATAAAGAGAAAGTAAATGGAGGAAAAATCTGTCAATAATTGATAAAGGTCTGATAAACAAACAATGTTACTGATTCAGGCATATAAGAACAAGAACCATTTCCCAAGAAATAAATGGTTAAACCATATGAACAGGCAGTTCTCAAAGGAAGAAATCTAAATGATGAATAGTCATATGAAAAATGGTCCAAGTCACTATTAGGGAAATGAAAATTAAAACAACTTCATAGTTCTACCTCACACCTATCAAATGTGACAAATGTCGCAAAAATGACCCCAAAAAAGGAAAGTGACAATTGTTGTAGGGGCTGCGGGAAAACAGATACACTAATGCAGATCTGTGAATTGGTGCACCCATTCTGGAAAGTAATTTGGAATTATTTCTTCAAGTTCACTAAGCTGTGCATATCCTTTGATCCAGCAATACCACTATGCCCCAAAGAGATGTAAGAAAGAGGAAAAGCAACTATATATATATATACACATATATATATGTATATATGCATACACATATATATGTGTATGTGTGTTATATATATATATATATATATACACATATATACATAAAATTTATAGCATCTTTTTTGTTGTTGTAACAAAGAACTGGAAACAAAGGGGGTGTCCATTAATAACAAATTATAATATATTAATGGAATATTTTTATCAATTAAAAATGACAAGGGATGGATTCAGAGTGGTCCAATGAATAAATCAGTGGAGTCTGGTAAACCTGAGTTCCAGTCCTTCCTCAGGATTAATTAACTAGGTGATCTGGAGCAAGACACTTAGCCACTCTCAACCTAAGCTTCCTCATCTGTAAAGTGGGAATGATAATGGCACCTACATCATAAAGTTGTGAGGATCAAATAAGATTACACACGAGAAGTGTTTTTGTGAACCTCAAGGTGCTATATAAACGCTAGTTATTTTTATTGCTATTATTATTCAGAGAAACCTGGGATAATTTGTATGATTTGATGCATAGTGAACTGTGAAGAACCAGAACAATTTATACTATAGCAACATTATAAAGGAAAACAATGTTGAAAGACGTAAGAACTCTGGTTAATCCAATGACCAACTAGAACTTGAGTCCTGATGATAAGCAAGCTATCCACCTCCTGATAGAAAGCCCAGACTTGAATACAGAAAGAAACATATATTTTTGGACTTGGCCAATGTGTGGATTAGTTGTGCATAGATGTGAGTATTTATTACTGCCCCATCTCCGAAAAAGGAATAGAGAAGTACCTTTGCTACAGTTAGTAACCACCATATCTAGGTACAGTTAGACAACCATGGTCTAGGATCCCAAGAGCCTTTTCATCTACCCCTGTGTGTCCTGTTGTGCTGTTTATCTGGACAAGGTATCCAGGATTAGGAAGTAGGAAGAAGGAAAAAAAAATTTTGCTCATTTAAAAAATGAAATAAATTTTTAAAAAAACTTGGAGAAAATTACACTGTGATCAGCACAATGACCAACCAAAATTTCATCAGACCAATAATGAATCACACTACTCACCCCCTGGAAAGGATATATTTATTTTTGGACACAGCCAACACAGGAATTCATTTTGCTTGACTATGCATATTGGTTACAAGGGTTTTGCTCTTCTTTTCAGTGAAGGCTAGAGGAGGTAAGAGGCAGAGGAAATAGATTTTTGTTAATTGAAGAAAGATTAAATAAAAAAGATATCTTTCTGCATTTCTCCTCTTGCCTCTCTTCTCCTCTTTACTTTCCTCCCCTCTTCTCTCATCTCCTCCCCTACCTCCTCCTTCCTCCCTTCTACAGGAGTGTCTGTGGGGTCTCCTGTGTGCTCTGGTAGCTAAGAGTTTTGTATCTGTGTCTAGGTACACACTGGGGAGCTCCTCAGTGGTGTGGGTACATAAAACAGCAAGAGGAAATTGGTTGATGACAATCTGAGTGCCTTTGGCACAACTGTTGCTGTCTGCCTCATACTCCCTTCTGAAACCAAATCCCTTTCTCTTTGGGCATGCCCACTGCAGAGATCAGAAACCATCTCCAGACAAATAAAATCCCCTGATGCTGGGATACCACACAGAAGAGAGATGTTTACTGATACTCCCATGCTCTGGAGTGGAAAATGACTCTGCATATTCAGCTTCTATGACCTCTACTTTCAGATACAGAATTTTCACTTCAAGACAACTGGTTTACACTCATGTAGGGTATCTCAAAAATCTTAGTGCAGTTTTAAGCTTTAATAACTTAAAATTCCCCTAAGATTTTTGGAAGGTCCTGCATCACTTTATATACAATCTTTTACTTGATCTTCCTAACAATTCCTTAGAGGTAATTACTATAATATCCCCATTTTTCAGAGGAGGAAACTAGTTCTCAGAGAGGTTAAGTGCCTGGCCCAGAGTTGTGGAGCTAATAAGTACCTGAAATTTGAAATCATGACTTTCTGACTCTAAGTCCAAAGCTTTATCCACTGTACCACCAAGCTGCTTCATAGGTTCTTTGACAGAGCATAAAGCAATTTGCTATTCTGCTTATTGGGCATTTTACATTTCACCTTGACTCTTCATTGTCTAAACAACTCCCAGTCCATGTGATCTGGTAAGATAACCCAAACTTGGGCTCAGCTTCTTCTTGGTGACTGTCTTCTCCAAGAGAGATTGAGTAGTTGCTGGGAATTCATGAAGACATCCATCTTTCACCTAAGATCATGGAAGAACAAACACAAAAGAGATAGTCCAAAGTCTAGGCTCAGGTTGCCCATGTAGGACATTTGCCTTTGCTGCCAAGTGTCCCAATGTCATGGTGGCTGAGGTGGGAGATGGGGCAAGCTGTCCCTTCCCTGTTGCTCACTCACTTTAGGAGAAGTGTCTAGAAATAATCCTGATTTGGCAGCTAGAAGGGAAGAGACCCCTGAGAGTAGGGAATCCTTTTTCCACACTAAATATCCTCTGAGTCATTAGCTCTTCTTGCTCAGCAGCCATTAAGAAGACTCTGTCATCTCAAAGTGCAAGCCCTTCATTGCTGGGTCATACATATCTAGAAATAGGCCCCAAAGATCCTGCATGTGAACCAGATGGGGCAACTCTATGTATGCTCCATGGGGTGACCTTCACACCTAAGTATCTACAAAATAAATGCAAGGTAATTATGGGGGTGGGGATGGAGAGATCCACTAGGAGGAACAGGAAAGGACTAATGTAGGACAAATGTACCATTTGTATTTCAAATAAAACTAGGGATTATAAGACATTGAGTTGAGGGAGTGGAACAGAAAGCAATCTAGAAACCAAGTATAGCATGTTCAAAGGGACAGATTTAGGAGACGAAAACTCATCTATGAGGAACCCCAAGAAGGCCATTTAGGTTGGACTGAAGAGGAATGATGTAGGATTTGGCTAGAAAGATAGGTTAGAGCCAGGTTAAGAAGGGCTTTAAATGGAAAATAGAGGAATTTGTATTTGATCCCAGAGGTATTAAGAAACAAAGGAGTGACGTGTTCAGATCTGTGTTTTAGGAATATCATTTTGTTAGCTGTGTAAGGAGTAGATTGGAGTGGGGAGAAGCATGAGGCAAGGAAACCAGTTAGAAGGTTATTGCAATAGTACAGGCTAGAAGAGATGAAGTCCCAGTAACTCTAGTTAACTAAAAGTGGAGAGCATTGGCTTGAGTACCCATCATTGAAGGTGTTTTTGTGGAGACTGGATCATCATTTGACAGGGAGATCAGAGATGGAGTTGCTTCTCAAGGAAGAATTGGACCAGATGCCCTGTATGGCCCCTTCCAACTCTAACATTCTATGAGTCCACAAAGCCTTATGTTCTATATGCTTCCAATAGCAGCCAAGAGAAAACAATGTGTAAAGTAGGTGCCATGGTAATAGGAGAATAAGTTTCAGTAAAATATTTCTCAGCATCATTAAGGGTACAGATTCAAATTTCATTCTAAGACTAGGGTCTTAGAATGAGCAATTCAGTCCTTACAGGTCCAATATAGCAGGAGTTGGGGGCAGTAGTGTGCTGGTAAATGTTTAACAACCAGCCCTCCTTTGGTGTGGTGGGGAGGAGACACAACAGACTTTAAAGTTTTGTCTACATTAATAACATTTTCTCCATCACATTCTTAAGTCTAGACAATCATCAAAACAATCAACCTCTGATTCTCACTATGATTTCTGAGGTGTGAATACTCACAATGAAAATTTAATAAGCTCTCAGAAACTGGCTGCAGCCCAATCCTGACTGAGGGTACAATCAGTTCTACTATAACACTTGTTTCAAAAATGTGAATTTGTTCCAACAAGTTAATTTATAAAGGAATATTCTGAGCATAACTCAAATTTCAAGTTTGCATATACAGGATTTCTTCCTTCGGAAACAGAGAGAGAACACAGAAAATTGCATCACTTCACAATAACTCACAAGCTGCAATCCTTCTAAAATCAGCTTCCACAAGCAAACTTCAGGTCTTTTCAATGTCCAGTGCCATATTCATTATATATCTTTTGGTGCAGTAGGAACTCCAGGCTGAGGAGGGCTGGTCCACCTTTCCCCCTTGCCACACCTTCTATGGCAGCCAGGGCCCCCAGGCCCAGAGCTCTGGCCCACCGAGGCTCTGACCCCCAGTCCATTGTTCTCCTCCTCCCTTCCCCACCCCACCGCCATTTGGCCTCCAAGCCAAGCAGCAGCCAGAAGCCAAGAACGTTGGACTATTTATTATAATATTTATGAATTTGTTAACCATTTAACGTGTATAAAACCATGCTAATATTTTTATTAAATTCCTAACTTTTTTCTTAATGTGGCACTGATGAAGTTTTTGAGTGTTGTGCCCCTAACCCCCCTTTTCCCATAAGGCCTGTAGTTTTTAATTGCACAATTTTGCATAGCTCAGGGCTTTTCTGCATAGCTCAACACATATTGTCACAGAGCTGGCTGTAGGTGTGGTTTAATAATAATAATCATTAGAGATGACATTTATATATGGCACACTATGCATAGACATTGTGCTAAGTGTCTGACAGTCGCTAGCTCATTTGATCCTTAACACAACCCTGGGAAGTAGGTGCTATTATCCTCATTTTACAATGGAAGAAACTGAGACAAACAGAGATTAAGTGACTTGTCCAGGGTCACATAGCTAGTAGGTATCTGAGGTTAGATTTGAACTCAGGTCTTCCTGACCCCAGAACTGGCTCTCTCTCCACTGTTCTACTTAGCTGCCCAAGTCTGTAGGATTACCACCCAGTCTTTGACTTCTGAAGGCAGGAAAAAGAAAAAAGGGCTTAATATAATCAACGGCCTGAGGGTCTGTTTATGTCTGCCACTTGCTGCTTGAGTGATTTTAGGCATTTAACATCAGAGAGCCTCAGTTTCCCTCCTCTGTAAAATGAGGAAGCTGATGTCTGAGGATACCTTCTAGTCTATGACTCCATGGTTCTGTGGTCATTTTCACCTACAAAGGGCAGTGAGAGAGGGAGAGATGGAAATGAGGAGAGGAGATTTTTGCAGCCTCGGATGAGAAAGGGCTGCTGTGGATCTGGCCCCAGGGAGAGCACAGCTGCAATTGGATGTTCTGATTTTTCCTACAATGAGCAATCTGTGCTATCTGTGGGAACATAGCCATTTATCTTGATGCTCAAACAGGAACCACAGGTTATAGGTGGTGGTTGTTTTTATGAGAGCCAGGAGGGAGGTGTTATAGTGGTAGGACTGTGAGGCCGGGTGTTTTAGTAACAGTGACAGGGAGATAATCACACCCTTTCTGGGGATGCTCCTTTTCAGGAGCAAGCATCGTGCCCTGGAATGAGTATCAGACTTGTCAGAAGGCCTCAGTCCTGTCCCTGGCTCCTCCGCTTACTAGATATGTGACCTCCAGTAGCCTGTTTCTTCTCAGTGCTTCCGTTCCCTCCTCTGTAAAATGAGGGAGGGGACTAGATGATATCTGTGGTCCCTTCTAGTTCTAAAGGTCTGATTTGGCTAGCAGCCATGCTCATCACTTATCGCTGTTTGTAGCTATAGGGAAATCTACCCAGGGAAGATGAATGGAGACTTTAGTCACCAAATCACACAATCTCAGAGTTGAGAGTGATCTCAGGATTCATCTTGTCCAACCTGTACCTGAACCTGAACAAACATTTTTTTTAACCTAAGAATAAAAAAAAATTAATTTATTTTAAAAAAATAAAAGAAAGAATTAATCATTAAACACAACCAATAACTCATTTATCTGCTTGTACACAATATCTAGTATCTCAGCAGTCAGCTGTCCCTGAGGGAAAGTCAGACCTCTCAGAACGTCATCCAGATCTCTAAAGATGGTATCCAGATTTCCTGGATGGGCAGGCAGATGTCCCTCAGGGAGAAGCATTGCAGGCTCAAACCCAACAGTTCTCTTGTATAGACTGATAGGGTGCAGTTCTTACTGCTTAGAAGAAGGGAACAATTCGTCTGGTTGCTTTTCCCCCCTCATCAATGGGGGTGGCTGTGTCTGACTTTGACGCTCCTGTGGTGACTGATGCAGAGATGAGGTCAGCTGCTATACCTGGAAGGTGGGAGTCTGGGGCACCAAGGGCAGCAGGTGGCTACCGGGAGTATGGTTGTTGGGGGAGTGGCTATTGGGGGTATGGCTGCTGCAGCTGACCTGGGGGCTCCTGTGCACATTGAAAAGGTGTGGGGCGGGGGCAGGGGCAGCTAGGTGGTCCATGAGCAGAGCACTGGCCCTGGAGTCAGGAGGACCAGAGTTCAAATCCAACCTCAGACACTTGACACATTTACTAGCTGTGTGACCCTGGGCAAGTCACCTAACCCCAATTGCCCTACCTACCCCCCTCAAAAAAAAGAAAGAAAAGAAAAGGTAGTGGATGATAGTGTGAGGACAATTGTCCTGTTGTCCATCCCTGCTGCTGACAACGAAATAGTGGCTTCACTCCTCCATAAAAGGAGGTATGCGTGCCACGGTTCTCTGGCCCTTGGGTTCCCTGCAGGGCCCAGGAAGATGCACACTGGCTTGAGTTTCCCTGAGACGCTAGCCTGGGGAGGGCATGAAGCTGAAAGCTACGCTCACCTGGCCAGGAAGGAGACCTGGATGTATCTGGTGGTGATAGGTCATTCTCTCCCCGAATCTCACTTTGAGATGGATTTTCCCATCCCATCTGTTTTCTTGAGCAAGCAGAAGGCAGTATTGCCGACTTTTGCTCTTGCCTGGCTCTTGCATTTTGAAACCAAATCCGTATTTTCGACTCCTTGATATTGATCCTTGCTGCCAGTTCTTCCCTTTCTTCTGTATCAGGATAGGGGTTCTTTTCAAAATAGTCGACAAGAATACCAATCTGTCCTTTTGTAAATACAGTGCGTTTCCTTCTTGAGGAAGGAGCTTGTTTACAGATGCTCACCAATTGGGCAATGGCTAAGCAAATTACGGTACATGAATATAATGGAATACTATTAGGGACAGTTTCAGGGAAACTTGGAAAGACTTGTGTGAACTGCTACAGAGTGAAGAAAGCAGAGCAAAGGAGAATAAAATTATGCTCTAACAATAACTCTGTAACTTTGAAAAATTTAAGAGTCACCGGCAATGAGATGACCAATCACCATTCCAGAGAGCCAATGTTGAAGCAAGATACCCATGCTGAAAGGGACTTGAGAAACTTTAGATGCAGAATGAGACTTGTATTTTTGGACATAGCCAGCGTGGGAGTTTGTTTTTCTTGACTATGCATATTCGTTACAAGGATTTTGTATTTATTTTTTCTTTCCCTTCAATGGTGGGAGAAAAGGCAGGAGGGAAAAAAAAAACAAATGCTTGTGGATCAAAACAAAAACAAAAACAAAAACAAAGCTCCGCTCTACGATATATGTGGCAAATGGTCACTGAGTCTTTGAAGATTTCCATTGGGAAGGAACCTACTACCTCCTAAAGCAGTCAATTTCACTTTTGGACAGTTTTAATCGTTAGGATGTTTTCCCTTACATCAATCCTAGGTTTTCCTCTTTGCAGTTTCTGCCAAATGTTATTAGCTCAAACACAGGTTCTTTTGTTTTTCCTTGTAATCCCAGGGCTTAGCACAGTGGCTGGCATATAGTAGGCATTTAATAAATGCTTGTTGATTGACTGAATGGCCTGTAACCCTTTGCACAGAACTGCACAACACCCAAGAAATCACTGAGATAAAGAAGTATTATTCCTATCTATCCTGTCCTGAGAAGGGAGAAAAGAAAGGGAGCATCATTTGGGCGTACCTATTTCAGAAGGAAACGATTACCAATAAACAAAACTTCCATTAGATCCCTCCTGGAGAGTCTGTTCCCCAGAAGATGGTACGTGACCTTGCAGAATGTTATTAGCACATGCAGGGTAACTGTTGTAATCAGATTAAATACTGATCTGGAGTAGAATTATAAAAAGCTGGAATTCATATCATGTTTCACCTATATCATAATAGCATCTCTCATTCCTATAGTGCTTTCTGGTTCACAGGCCATTTTCCCCAAAACTGTGTGAAGTTGGTAGTTCCAGTATTATATTCTCATTTTACAGATAAAGAAAGAGGCTCAGAGATATAAGATAACTTGTCTCTGGTCAAATAGCTAGTAAGCGTGAGAGTCAGGACTTGGTCTCCTGCCTCCAACATCTAGTGTTTTTCTACTACCACATGGTATCTCTCAGATTTTATTTGATCCTCACCTCACCTTTACGAGGAGGGGAATACAAAGATTAGCTTCCTTTTACAGATGAAGAAACTGAGGCTCAGAATTTTTTCTTTTTTAATAATATCATATTTTTCCAATTACATGTAAAGATAATTTTTAACATTCATTTAAAAAATTTTGTTCCAATTTTTTTCTCCCTCCTTCCCCTCCCCTGTCCCTAAAACTATAAGCAATTTGATATAGGTTATATATGTATAATCAGGTAAAACATATTTATGTATCAGCCATGTTGTGAAAGAAGGAACAGACCAAAAGGAAAACAACCACAAAAATAAAGAAAATGAAAATAGTAGGCTTCTATCTGTAATCAGAGTCCATCAGTTCTTTCTTTGGATGTGATGGCATATTTCATCATGGGTCTTTTTGTTTTATATCATTGTATTGCTGAGAAGAGCTAAGTCATTCATGGTTGATCACCACACAATGTTGCTGTTACTATGTACAATGTTTTCCTGCTTCTGCTCACTTCACTCAGCATCAGTTCATGTAAATCTTTTAGGTTTTTCAGAAAAATTAAATTAAAGAAGCTGTAAGTCATACTGTAAAAGCTGAGCCTGAATTTGAAGGGCATGGTTTTGAATCCCAATTCTGCTCCTACTTAAGTGACTTTGGGCAAATCATTTCCCTTTCCTAGGACTCTGTTTCCTACAGTTACCTGTAAGGTGAGAACACTGGACTGCATTATTTCTAGGTTCTCTTCTAACTCAGCTCTATGCCCAGTAACAGCCAGGGCTGAAATTCGAAACTGGCTATTTTGACTCTGAGTTTAGCCTGTTTCCACTATGGGAGACTGCCTTGTCAAAGCCTTTGAATAGCTTTATTCAGTCTTTTGTTGGACTTGCAAACACATAGGAAACACAGGAACAAAGATTTGAAATTGTAAAGAAACTTAGAGGTCGATTGGTTCAAAATTCTCAAGGAAACTGAGGCTCAAGATGTGAGTGACTCCAGGTCATCAGCACCAGCTGGTCATACTCTGCCACTAGATTTGGGGGGTTGACCTCCAGTGAGAATGAAGGTTCAGTGAGGAGAAACTGAGGCTATCTTTAGCTTAATCCAAAATGATGTTTGTAAATCCATGAGTATATGCATGCATTTGAGTACGTGTGGATGTGCACCTTAGCTCTTGACTTGACATACTCTTGGCTCTTGGCATCTTGAGCTGCCTGGCCCTCCCCATATCTCATAGGTGAAGCTGCATCTGTGGCAGCACTGCAAGAGAACCAGTGAAAAATGTTTTGTTATAGTCACCTTGTTGCCCTTGGCTCCAAGAAATTGCTTTCTAAATCATGGTGGAGTTATAGCATCACTAGCAAAACCCAAACCACTCTCTGTGCCTCCAAAAGCACAGGGATATCAATCAGCTGTGTGAGCACTGCAGAAGGAACATTTTTTTTAAACAAACAGGAAAATAAGCAATGAAAAAGAACATAGCCTCTGGTGTACTCAGCCCAGAGCAGAGTATGCATCGGGAACTGAGCCCAGATCAGAATATCTTCACTCTTTCACAGATACGCTGATAGAGGCTCCCGTTGTCTCTGAACGCTTTCAACCCATTTAGACTTTATGGCAAAAAATGATAGTGAACACCTGCTGCATGGCGATGTTCTCTTTCCAGCACAGCTGAATGGGAGCAGTGGGGGTGATCCTTCATCTTAAGCAGGATTCTTGGAAGACCCCATACCTCAGGCAGATCCTTAAATCAAATTCAGCTGGGACCTGGCAGGATTTGCTGGAAGGATGACAGGTATGAGCATCTCACAAATATTCCCAGAGAGTGCCCCTGCCTGACTAGAGGCAGAAGAGGGATGGTTATTAACCTGACTTTTTAATTCATTTGCTCTGAGTCTAACCCTCTGGAGAAGTACAAAAATAGAAGGTTTTTTTTTCAAATTATCGTTCCAAGCAGCCACCTGACGATTGATAGCATCTGTGGAAAGTCCTGCTACACCTAAGGCAACACAATGATCATGCTAGTAACTAGTGGGATCATAATCTAGTAGAACCTCTTCATTTGACACAGGGGGAAACTGAGACCCAAAGTCAGACTGGCACTTCTATAGCACTTTACAAAACCCTTTGCTTACAGCCAACCTGTGAGGTAGGTAATGTATTACTGTCGTTCATTTGTGTTCAACTCGACGTGACCCCTGTGGACATAGGGCTTTTCTTGGCAGAGATACTGGACTGTTTCGCCATTTCTTTTTCCAGCATTTCCCCATTTTGCAGATAAGGAACTGAGGCAAATAGTGGTTAAGCGACTCGCCCAGGGTTGCACAGCTAGGAAGTATGCGAGGTTAGATTTGAACTCGTCTTCCTGACTCCAGGCCCAGTACACTATCCACTGCACCACTTAGCAGCCCCCCGATATATTATTACCCTATTTTAATGTAAGAGAAACACTGAGATATATAATTATAATAATAAGCATCATTATTATAATAATAGCTAGCGTTTATATAACACAAAGTCTTGAAAAGCTCTTTACAAATATTATCTATTTTGATCCTCAAAATAACCTGGGGAGGTAGGTGCTATTTTTAATCCCCATTTTACAGATAAGTAAACAGAGGTAAATAAAAATTAAACGACTTGCCCAGGGTGACACAGCTAGTATCTGAGGCAGAATTTGAATTCATCCCTTTCTGACTCCAAGTCCAGTGCTTTAGCCACTGCCATCAGCTAGCATTTCCCTACTCCATGTGTTTTAACTATTTGTCCCTTAGGCCTGAGATTTTCTCCTTCCTTATCCCCATCTCTGCTTTGCTGGCTTCCTTCAGGTCCTAGCTAAAATCTCATCTTCTTCAAGAAGCCTTTCTCTATCCCCTTTGATGTGAGTAGTGTATTCCCTCTGAGATCACTCCCAATTTATTGTATATGTTATAATAATATACATATACATATATCTATTATATATATATACCTCTATATATTTACACACACACACACATCTTTTGTTTGTTTATGTCTGAACATAGTTGTTCTGCACATTGTCTGTCTCCATGAGCTCCTAAGAGCGGGGACTGTCTTCTGACTTTCTTTGTATCTCTAGCACTTAGCATAATGCCTGACATATGCCTGACAGCCAGGAAGTATTGGTGCCAGGACCAAAACCCAAGTCTTCCAACTCCAAGCCCAAGGATCTTTCCACTTAGACCATGCTTCCATGGAAAGATACAGAGGATATGCTGGCAAAAATCCATTACCAAACACCATTTTGGGGCCTTATACTGAAATTTTTGCATGGAGAATATTGCCTGAATTTTGTGAGCTATAGAGTACAGGATTTGGACCTCTCTTTGTAATGTGGATTTTTTTTTCTTAATGATGTTGGCTAGAATGAGATTTTCATCTGTCTTAGCCACAATCCCTACACTTAGACAATTCGTTAATAAGCAAAAGAGAGATGGGAGAAACATAAATAAATACTATATTGATAAATGTTTTTAACCACACCTGTGATTTTGTTGGACAAGGGATCTCCTGGTGGGAAACTTTCTCTACCAGTACAGACTGGCACATTCTCTTTAATCCATAGTCTTAGCACGATGCTTCTTTTTAAAATTCATGGCATAATATTCTTTGCTGGGAAGAATTTCAATACAATGAACGTTTAAGCTCTAGACCCATGACCCAGGCCTTGGGATTTCATCTTTGCCTCTCCTTCTCCTCTGCTATCCTGTTTTCTCTTTATTTCACCAAGACTCGGAATGGAGGAGGCAGCTTTGCACTTCCATGAATAGAACGATTACCGTGATCTTTACCTAGGATAAGACCAGGAGAATAGGAGGCAAACTGCAGCTGGGGGGAGAGGTTGGCGAAAATAGAAACCTTGTGGTGTCAGGAGAAGGAACATTATAGGACTGAGGAGGGGAGATGGGCCTTCCTTAATACTAAGAGAAACTCACAGCACAGAAGCATGCCCTGGAATACCCATAAGCCCCTATCTTAGAGACTTGCCTGGGACAATGAGACATGAATTGATTTGAGGGGGCACGCAGAAAGTATGTGATGTAGGTGTAACTTGAATCCAGGTCTTAAATTCTGCCTTTCAAATCATGTCACTAGTAACTCATAACTAATATTAGTCTAATATCACTTCATTCAGTTGTTTCAGTCGTGTTTGACTTTTCATGACCCTATTTGGGGTTTTCTTGGCAAAGATACCAGAGTAGTTTACCATTTCCTCCTCCAGCTCATTTTACAGATGAGGAAACTGAGGCAAACAGGGTTAAGTGACTTGCCCAGGGTCACACAGCTGGTAAGTGTCTGAGGCAGGATTTGAACTCATGAAGATGGGTCTTTCTGACACCAAGCCTGGCACTCTACTGTACCATGTAGCCCTAATGTCACTAATAACATTCGATTATCAGTGACCCATGTTATACATTTAAGTTCTAGGAGTCAGTGTCTCAGTTTCTTCTTCTGTAAAGTGAGGGAATTGTACTCTTACAAAATCTCATCTCTTAAATGAACTTAAATGATCTCTAGGTTCACACTTAGTGATAAATCCTATGACCCAATATGAGTAACATTATTACGATGTTGCCTATACTAAACAACTAGTTGGGCTCTCAAGTCAATAGGCATTTATTAAGCACCTACTGTGTGCTAAGCACTGTACTAGGCTCTGTGCATACAAAGAAAGGTAAATGACAGTTTCTGCTCTTGAGAAGCTCATAGTCTAATAAGGGAGACTATGCAAACAAGATATATGCAAGATAAATTAGTAATAATATGAGAGAAAGCATTAATATTAGGAGGGATTGGGATTGGCTAATACCCAATTCAAGCAATAGTCTGGAAAAAAAAGCTGCACCGTTCAGCATTTTTATTAATGGCTTGGATGAAGGTGTAAATGGCATGTTAATCAAATTTGTAGGTGATACTAAATTGAGAGGGGCAGAACTGAGATCCCATAAAATCTTTTAGAGGCTAAAATTATAGGCCAAATATATTCCCACAAAATTTAGTAGAAATGAACTCAAATTCTTTTACTAGAGTTCAAAAATCAACCATGCATATACAAGAAGGTGGTTGCAGTTTGACAAAAATGTATTCAAAAAAGACCTAGTGACCCCTGTCACAGGTAAGCCCAGATAGGTCTCAGAATGGTGCCTTGGACACACAGCACATTTGACCATGGGGTTGTTGACTGATGTTCTAAATGCCAAGAAATTTAGGCCACTCGATTCAATTCCACAAAAAACTTAAGTATTTCTTATATGCAAGGCATAGTTCCTTCATATTGAGTTATCAAATAGAAGAGAAGACTTAGGGGAGACATGATTGTTGTCTTTAAAAATCTCAAGAGTTATCAAATAGAAGGGGGTTTGGACCTTTTCTACTTTGATTCTCTGAATTCAGAACTAGGAGAAACAGGCGAAAGTTACAGGGAAGGGAGATTTTTGCTCAATATGAAGGAGCTATTCCTAAGAATGAGAAATGGTCAAATACAGTTGAAGTCATCTTGTCAGGGTGTATGTTCCCCCTGTCATAGAATCATAGAATCTCAGAGACCATCCAGGGGTGGAGAATCTGGATTCAGTAAAAGGGCTGCACTTGAGGACCTAGAGGACCACATGTGGCCTCGAGGTTGCAGGTTCCCCACACTTGATTATAGCCCAACCAATATCGGAACAAGAATCCCCTCTACAAGTTTCCCAACAAGTTCCCACTCAGCCTTTGGTTGAAGATCTCCGTAAAGGGGCAATCGGCAGTTGTGGGACCCTCCCAAACACAGGTTGGGAAAACTCCTATGATTCCAGGAGAACCGATAAAGTTTTCATAGGGTGTTGATCGATCCTTGCTATTCTATCCTTGAAGAGGAAAAATAGAAGTTACTTAGAGGCCGAGGTAGAGTGAGCTCTCACACCTTTAATTTCTTATGCAACTTCCAAGATAAAAGAGAAATGATCTTTCCCTCTAAATGTGTCTTTCCTCCATAATTTGCTATTTCCATTCAAGATATCGAATCTTCCTAGTCACCCATGTTCACTTCTGAGATACAGTGACTCTATGATGGGGAACCTACTCCCTAACCTTGGACTTCAAATATTGGCTCTGCTACTTAACTCTTTGTGTGACTATGGGCAAGTCTCTTCATCAATCCAGGCCTCTGTTTTCTCCACTATAAAATGAGAAAGTTGCACTAAATGACCTGTAAGGACACTTCCAGCTCTAAATTCGAGATCCTATCATTTGAATCTCTGAGCCAGAGTTCTCTTATCTATAACATAACTGTAATACTCTGTGAACTCCCCTCTTCACCCAAGTGAATATCCCAAGTTCAACTTACTTCGTACAGCCCTAAAACTATTTATAGGGAGGGGAAAGGAGAAGAGACTTAGCATTTATTAAGCAACAAATGCATGCCAGGCACTGTGCTAAACACTTCACAAACACCCCTAAGAGGTAGATACTATTATTATCCTCATTTTACAGTTGATGAAACTGAGGCAGACAAAAGTTAAGTGACTTGCTTAGGGTCACACAGCTAGTAAGTATCTGAGGTCAGATTTGAACTCAGGTCTTCCTGACTCCAGGGCCAGTGTACTGTGACGCCTAGCTCGGGAACTAAGAGCCAATGTTTACCTTTGATATATAGCTATCAGAGTAGAAAAGTAGCAACAAAACATCTCCCTCATAAACTTAGGGTACATCTCTCACAAATCAGCCCAGCATCCGTAAGAAAAATCGACACAAATAAAGGTCATAAGTAGAGAGACAAATCTGAAGAGAAAACATACCGCCAAGGCATGCTTGAGGAGCAACATGTCATATATTCGATGCTGCAGGGCTGGATACTCCCTGCCAGATGCTCTAGTTTCTACTGCTTCCATGTTTTTAGATCAGCTGAAGTCCCTGGTTAGGGAAGTGTTATGTTCTTTGGAAAGAGCGAGAGCCCTCATCTAACTTGGTACTCAAAGTAAAATTGAGACTATTCCATGAGAGTTCTCTCCTCTTCTCTCCTCCTCAACTAGCCTCACTCCAACTCAACTCATTTCCTCCACAATCTCAGCCTACACTCCAGTTTTGGTTTTAGTTGGAGAGGTGGCCCTTCTCCTCACCAAGGGCAATGCCTCACTATGTACCCTCGATCACATCCTTTCCTGACTTCTCCAAGCAAATCATCCCCACTATCTTCTTTCCCCCCCTTTCTCGCCTCTCTTATCTTCACCATCTATTCACCATCCCTATCTATTGGCTCTTTCCTTGATGTCATTGGAGTATAGTATAGACTATCCAGGCAGAAAGAGAAAAAAGATAAGGAGTTTGGGAAACAAACCACAATTCTGGCACAGAAGCAAGTTATGGTAATGGTGGGAAACTTCCTTTATCAGGACATCTGCTGGAGTTCTCTCTTTGCCAAAGGAGAGTGGCTAATGACTTCATGATTTAGTGATCATTTTATTCTTCAAAAAATGGAGGAACCAATAAAGGGAAATTCTATTCTGGATCTGATGCTCTAGCATCAGGATCTAGCAGGCAGGTTGCTAGGATGAAAATGTTGGGATCCATGATGGGGGAAGGGACCATTCCTTCCTAGAGTTGTGAAAGAAGGAGAGAAAATCCAGGCATAGTCTGATATGCACCCTAGATTAGGAGAAAGCAGATTTCAGAGGGTTCAGAAGAAAAGTAGGATCCCATGGAGTAAAATGCTACAAGGGAAATCAGCCCAGGAGAGATGGGAGGTACTCAAGAATGAAATTCTTTTTGTTGTTGGTTGTTTTGTGTTGTTTTGTTTTCACAAAAGTCAAGATGTAAAGAAGAATTAGAACTAACAGGAGGAACCACAAGAAAGAAGAAACAAAAAAAGACAGCAAAATAAATGGAGAGTAAATAGTATACTTCCATCTGTATTCGGACTCCAAAGCTCTTTCTCTGGATGTGGGCAGCATTTTCCATCATGAGTCTTTTGGAGTTGTCTTAGATCCTTGCATTGCTGAGAAGAGCTAAGTCTATCAAAGTTAGTCATCACACAATGTGGCTGTTACTGTGTACAGTGTTCTCCTTCAAGAATGAAATTCTGAAGACACAAAGGAAAACAATTCCAGCAAGGAGGAAAAATGTGAAGAAATATAAGTAAAGGCTGGATAACCACTTGTCGGGTAAGTCATTGTGCTTAATGGGATGGACCAGCTGAGGTTCCTCTCTGCCCTTAAATCCTGTGAGCCTGCTATCTGTATCGGTGGAGGCAGTTTCCATACCAGGAGTTCCCAACACCAATAAAATCACACATTTGGATGCTTCATCTCCCACTTTCCCCCACTTTCCCCCACTGCCCTTTACCACGAGGGTTAATAATATAAGATTGTTGTGAAGATCAAATGAGACAGCTTATCTAAAGTGCTTTGCACACCTAACAGAGGTATATAAATGTCAGATATTATTAATGAGATTAAGTCAATTTCCACCCCCCTCCTTTTTTTGCCATGGCCAAGAATTCAAGGAGAACTAAGGAGGGATGATGCCCAAGGTAGAGATTTCTCCCACAGAAGACCTCATGTACAACATACCTTAAGATTACTATTATTTTTAGTATTTATGAATGGGCTCTGGCTTCTGACAACCTGTTTCTGCAATGGCACAGTATAAAGGCTAGAATCAGGAAGACTTAGGTTCAAATCCTGCCTCACTTTTCTTCCTCCTTTCTCCATATCAATTCTACCTGCAAGGAGAAGAGCTAGTAGGGAGGCCTTATGGAATAGTGAAATGAGTACCTTGGCCCTGGTGTCAGGAGATCTGGGTTCAAGTTCTCTTTCTGATAACTTTCTGTCTCTATGACCCTGGGCAAGTCACTCCCCTAGCCTTTGATTCTTCATCTGTAAAATGGGCATGGTATTTTTCACTCCTTACCTCATAGAGTTATTATAGAGAAGGGACTTTGTAAATCTCAAAGTTCTGCCAAAATGGAAATTATGGTTACTGAGACAAGAACCACCCAGGACCCTGGTTCCCTGCAAACTGATAGAATAAGAGAACATCAGAGCTGTAAGGAACTTGAGGAATTATCTAATTTAACTCTCTCAGATGAAAAAAACTGAGACGCACAGAAAGAAAGTCTGGTTCTACAAGCAGGATAATCTCTGACTCCAAGTCCAGAGCTCTCTTCACTTAAAACACACTTCCTTCCTTCATTCAGTGAATTCAATTCATTCATTCAGCTGATGTTGAAATGCCATCATGTGTGCATGGCCTTCCTTATAGCCGGCTCTGGGGCAAATAAAATTCCACCCATGATCTCAAGGAGCTTGCAAACTCGGGGAATCATCCAATGTTCAGACTGAAAGGCACCTCAGAGAACATCTTGCTCCACCCCCTCAGAGTAACTGAACTCAGAGAAACTGAACCTCAGGGAGGGGAAGAGGCTTGCAGAAACCTCACAGCAATAGCAGTGAAAAACCATCAGCTGCTGTGGGCCTGGTCAGTGTTTCCAAAGCTGTACATTCAAGCTCCCATTGCTCCCATCAGAGAACAGGAACCCACAGCAGGGGTCCTGGGTCCTGGATTGTGGCCTCGGCGGCCAGAGGAGGAGGAAGCTAGAAGCCCTGACTCTGGGAAAAAAAGTGGCCGAGCAAGGGGCCGGGAGAAAAGCAATGACATTTACACTTAGCCCTGACATAGAAGGGCTTCTCTTCAAAGTATTTTATTTCGAATTGGGGAAGGCGAACGGGGCAAGGGGACCTTTCAGCCTACCTTCCAGGGAGGACATATTGCTAAAGATCTGTCCAATTAATTAAGTGGAAGGAACATTCCCCTACTTCTATCCGTTCCCTTTGGCCCCCTCCTTCCTTTGCTCCCCTCTCTCATACTCAAGGTTGAGGTTGTATTCTCTAAGGCGGGCAGACCAAATATTTACCCTGGCTGCCACAGTGGCTTGTCGTAGGAACAGAGAGGCCTGAAGCAGTGAGGGCAGCAGCCCAGCTGCTTGTCAGGCAGGAACCCTGAGACGGGAGCAAGATCTAGGTTGGCCAGTTCTCATCCCCAATCCCCCCTCCCCTCACACACACACCCTTAACTGGCGCCCTGAAGGCTTCTGCAATTTCCCATGGGAGGTAAACCAGCCAGTGACATTTGGGGTACCAGACTCAGAGAAGCCACAGTGTTCCTGCTAGTGCCACGTCATGCCCCAAAGCCCCAGTTGTATTTCCCCACCCCCATCCCCCTTTTAACGTTTAATGCTGACAAGTTGAATACAGGAGGAATAACAGCCATTTGTTCTGGTTATCGCTGCTGGTATTGAAGCCAGATGTGTGTGTTACTGACATTGACATGGTACATCTGGCGGGGTTTTTGGTTTCCATCGTGGCGTTTACCACATCCACCCCAGTCTGCTGGAAAAGAGGAGGCGAACATCTGGAAATCATTGCAGCTGTCACGCTTCAAGAAGAGAGGATCTTGTACCACAGAGAAGAGAATTCAATACGTAACTGAGCAAAATTATCCAGCTCGTCTTGTCAGTCCGAATTTCAAACACATGCAGGAAAATGCAAAGGGCACCAGAGCACCTTCCCTTCATGAGGGCTACTGGGCACTGTGGCCACTCTTTGGCTCCCCCGGCACTAGGTTCCGCCATTCTCTCCCCCATAGGCTCTATTAACAGAATGGTCACAGCCATCACTGAGGGCCCAGTGTCCTTTGTTTACTTGATGCTATAACAGACTTCTTTCGTGCCAGCTCTCTCTTAACCACAGTTTAATGGAGGTTTTGAAATAACCACTACCTGTCCTCCTATAATTCTCTCTTTCCTCTCATACCACTCAGTTTCCTCATGTATAAAATGAGGGGGTTAGATTAGATGATCTCTCAAGTCTTCCAGCACTACCCCCGAGAGTCTGTTTCCAGCTCTAATCTTCCATGTTTGAACTCTGACAGTGTTCTAAGGCTCCTTCCATCTCTGACATTCTGTGTTCTAAGGCCCATCTAGCTCTGACATTCTCTGTTCTAAAGTTCCTTCCAACCCTACCATTCTATAGTCTAAGACCTCTTCTATTCTAACATTGGATGTTCTAAGGCCCATCTGGCTCTGACATTCTCTGTTCTAAAGTTCCTTCCAACCCTAACATTCTGTATCCTAAGACCTCTTCCATCTCCAATATTCTATGCTCTATGGGCTAGCTAATTCTGACATTCTATGTTCTAATGTCCCTTCCAATACCCCCATTCTGTAGTCTAAGGCCTTGTCTAACCCTAAAATTCTATATTTTAAGGCCCCTTCTCTCTCTAACAATCTGTGTTCTAAGGCCCCTCAAGCTCTGACGTTCTCTGTTCTAATGTCCCTTCCAACCTCAATAGGCTATACCCTAAGGCCTCTTCCATCTCAAATGTTCTATGCTCTAGAAGCTATCCAGCTCTGATGTTCTCTGTTCTAATGTCCCTTCCAGCGCTAATAATTTATGTTCTAAGTTCCTTTCTGGCTCTAACATTCTCTGACTTCCTTCTCCTCAGCCCAGTATTCAAAGTCCTCCACAATCTGACCCTACTGAAATTTTACAACCTTCACTCTCACTGCTGTTCCAACATGGGCAGTCCTTTCCTGGCATCCTTGTCTCCTTGGTGTCCTCTGAGCAGCCCAGGTTCATTCCCACCTCCAAGCCTTTGCTCATGTCATTCCTTCCCCTTGGAAAGTCTTTCCTATACCCTTCTGCTCATCTGGATCCTGCCTGCCTTTCAGATTCCAGCTCAAAGCAGACCACATAGTGAGCCTTCCCCAGCAGCTCCAACCTGCAGTAACTTCTTCCTGTACACTCACAGAGCACCTATTGTTTGTACGTATAAGTTCATTTCTATGCTGCCTGGCACAGTTACTTAACTGTTCATGTGTTTATGGATCTGGCGCGAGATCCAAGAGAGCCAAGATCATGGTCTATGCTTCTTTTGTGTCATAAAAGCCGACATTTATTCATCCCTTTATGGTTCCAGAGGACAATGTATTGGGGAAGGTACTAGATTTGGAATCAAACCTCAGGTACTTCCTTGTTGTATAACCCTGGGAAGACTTCTGTCTGACTCAGTTTTCTAATCTGTAAAATGGGGATAATAATAACTCTTACCTCCCAGGGTTTTTGTAAGGATCATATGAGATAATACTTGCGAAGCACTTAACACTGGGAGAATAGTAGATGCTTAATAAATGCTCATTTCCTTCCTTCTTTTTTTCTTTCTTTTTTTCAACTACAGCTCACCGTTTTAGTATCTAAAACAGTTATTGTTTATTGTTTAATCGTGTCTGATTCTTCATGATACCTTTTGGGGTTTTCCACAGGAGTGGTTTGCCATTTCCTTTTTCAGTTCATTTTACAGATGAGGAAACTGAGGCCAACAGGGTTAAGTGACTTGCCCAGGGTCACACAGCTAATAAATGCCAGAGGTCCAATTTGAACTCAGGTCTTCCTGACTCTAGTCCTCTATCCACCGTGCCACCTAGCTATACCCATAATGAAGGGTTAATAAATTCTTATTGAATGAATGAGTGAATAGATGCAAGTCTCCTCCCAATTGGCACTTCCTTTGTTTTCAGCTTTATTCTGTTAAACATGACACATTTCAATGTTGCTTCAGAGGAAAGGAAGCTGTAGGAACCTAGTATATTTTTAATAACAAGAAGCCAAAGAATACAGCAAAAATTAATTTATCCGGCCTTCTATCAACTGGAAATCTCTATTATCTACGACTTCTACTCATCCATAGTGCAGCGATAATTGATTTCTATAAATACGATGCAGTGGAGTGATAGCCCAGGGCCGTTGGGCAATCTGAGACCTGGGTGCAATGTAGACACTAACAAGCTGAGGAGCCTTGGGTGAGAAATTTAATTGCTTCAGGCTTCAGTTTCTTCATCTGTAAAGTAGGGATATTAATATCTGCGTGCCCAAACCCTACAGGGGTGCGGTGAGGAGAACCCTGTTTTTGAGGACTTGGGAAGACCCTCGTCAGTGGTGTTAGCTAGTATCTCTCCCAGCTTTGTGTCATTTGCAAATATAAGTGTGCCATCCATGCTTTATTCAAGACACTAACATACATCAAACATATTGGAACATTTAATAAGCATATGAAACGCACAGTTGTTGTGGTTGAGTCATTTTTCAGTAGTGTCCAACTCTTTGTGATTTCATTTGGGGTTTACTCGCCAAATATGCTAGTTTGCCATTTTCTTCTCCAGATCATTCTGCAGATAAGGAAACTGAGGCAAACAGGGTTAAGTGATGAGCCCAAGGTCACATGGCTAGTAAGCCAGATTTGACCTCAGCGATATGAGTCTTCCTGACTCCAGATCCAGCATTCTATCCACTGTGCTGCCTAGCTGCCCTAAACAGCACATGACTAACTTTAAGGGACTATTAGAAATATTTTTATTTGTATAATAATAATTGAGAAGCATCATGGTGTAGTGGATGGGGCACTGGAGTTAGAGTTAGGAACACTTGGGATCAAATCTCATACCAAACACTGTAACCCTGGGCAGGGCACTAACTTCTCTGTGTCTCAGTTTCCTTATCTGTAAAATGAGGGAGTTGGTGTTGGCTTCTGAGGTCTCTTCCATGTTATTCCAATTTATGATCTTAGGTCTCTTCATTTTATTCCACTGTATGATCTTAAAATAGGGTATCTCTCCTCTTCTCTTGCCTTGAAATAGACTGGCCAGTCTCTACGGGATTGTCTGCCTCTCCTCTCAGCTCTGGACAATGAATAAATTAATGACCTAGAGGACAAAGGGAAGAAGGAATGTAATGGAGAGAAAAATACTGGAAAGAGTTTTACTCATTCGAAAAGGATTAATGACATAGGCTGGTCCATAGGATCATAGATAGACAATTAGAAGGGGACCTTAGAGGTCATCTAGTTCAAGTCCATCATTTTAGGGATGAGGAAATTGAGGCCCAAAAAAGTTAAGAGATTTGCCTCCAAGTCACATAGGCAGTAAGTGGCAGAGCTGGCATTGTACGACTCCAAATCTAGCATCTTTTCCATTGTTCTATGTTACCTGGGTGACCACTTGGCGGAATGTAATAGCATAGATTCATCCCTCCCCCAGGGATCTGGACCCCTAGGTCCCTTTTAGGCCAGATGTTCTATGATTCTAAGAAATTAGACTTTTGGAGGATGAGAACAAAACAAAGTCAGCAAGCGTCAGAGAAGGAGATAGAGGGCAAGGACTGTGAAGAGTAGGTTTTGCTCCACTCCCGCCATAGGAGGGACCACATGGGATTTTGTCTTCTATGTTCGCCTTCAATGTTCCCTGTAGACCCAAAGTACCCTGTCTCCATTCCTAAAAACATGAAGGATAAGAAGCTGGAGGAAGAAGTGGCCTGTGGAAGGAAACTAGGAAAAAGTAAACTGATTAGAAAAGAGAAAGTAAGCCTGAAGCGAGAGAGGGAACAAGAAAAAGCCAACACTTCTCCCCTTTTCCCCCACAGGAAAGTTTTACCTTCCATTCCTTTCTTTTTTGCTCTAATTTTTTTTTAAATTAGCAAGCATTAATTTTTTTTTCTCCCCCTCACCCACTCCCTTAGTTGAAAAAAGAAGGGGAAAAAAGCCTGTAACAAATATCTGGAATCAAGCAAAATAAAGTCTTTCCTTGGCCAAGTCCAAAAATGAAAGTCTCTCTTGGTATATCTTGAGTCTTTCACCCCTCTGTCAGAAGGTCTTCCATTAGCTTTCCCAAGACCTCAAACACACACACACGTACATATATTATATATATGTGCATATATATAATATAGACGTACTAAAAATTAAAAATATAATGTACACATATATGTGTGCTATCTCCTTTGGTCCTCTCAATGACACTGGGAGGTTAGTGCTATTATTGTGTGCATTTTACAGAAGAGGAAACTGAGGCCAAAAGAGGTTAGGTGAGAGGTTGCCCAGGGTCACACAGCTAGTTAGTGTCTAAGGCAGGATTGAACCCAGGCGCTTTTTGGACTCCAGGCTCGGTTGTCTCCACATTGTGCTACTTAGCTGCCTTCTAAGGCCAGGGAAAAGGGTGAATAAAGGCAGAAAAATACATGCTGAGAAGACAGAAAGTGACCCCGTTTGACTGGTGCCTAGAATATGTAAAAAGAAACATTGCATAGTGGAGAGAGAAAGCCCTCCTCAGAGACAGGAAGCCTGGATTCAAGTCTCACCTCTGATCCATTCTGGCTTCATGACCAGGAGCAAATCATTTAACCTTCCAATGTTCCAGGCAATATTCTAAGACCCTAAGCTACAGAGTAGGTGCTAGCCTGCATTTATAGAGTTCCCTCATCCAAGAATTCTCTGCACCATTGAAATCACAGGACCAGTCCTCACCCATCCTTAAGAATATGTATGTATATAGATAGATATGCACACACCCATATATACATAACATATGTAACATAACGTATACAGATATATATATATACATATGTACATACATATATTTATGTAAGATGAGTATGCCTAGATAGACATTACCTAAGTCATCTAATAGTATATACACATGTGCATACTGTACATATAAAGATATCTCCATGTATGTATATATGTATGTATGTGTTAGTGTATATGTGTGTGTATACATTACATGTGTGTGTGTATTTCTCAGAAACTAGCACAAATGTTTATTGAACTGAACTAAAATCCATTAAGAAACAAGCTGGTACAGCACGAACATGACCAAATCAGGAATCAGGAAGCCTTGGGTCCTAATTCCAGCTCTGACAGTAGTAACTGGCTGTGTAACCCTGAACTGTCTCTCCTCCTGTGGGCCTCAGTCTTCTAATCTGTAAAGTGAGAGGGTGGGACTGAAAGGATCTGTGATCCTTTCCAGCTGTAAGGCTCTATGATTAATGGAGGAGCCACTTTTGAGTCTAAATCTGCATATCATCTCTTAACTCAATCCCAAATCCCAGCCTTAATCTGCCTTCCATTCCCTGGGGCTCCTTCTCCTAGGTAAGCAGCAGCCCTTGCTTCTGATGGTGACTCTGGATATTAAATTCCTAACATCTTTCTGCCTGCTTCAGCACAGGGAAGTGCAACCCATCAGCTTCCCAGAGAACAATCATCCGGAATAGGAAGATCACAGATTAATGACCTAGAAAATCTCCCACAAATGGAAACGGTACTTAATTAAACCACATTAAATCATTATTCTTGGTCTCTGCTTTTGGCCCCCCACTATCCAGTTGAGGACTGAAGGAATCCTCCAGCCTTAGGACGGTTCAATTATATCATTCCTAGAGACTCATAAGGCCCTAGGGTACAACTTGCCTGTCCCCATCCCTATCCCCTCAAAGGAATGACACCAAAAAACCTCAGACTCTTTCCATGGGAGGTAATGGTTATTTCTAATTTGTCTCATTAACTTGACAATTTGACTAGCTGCAGCCAGGACTACATCATCCTCTCTTAAAAACCTAAGAAAAATGCAATTAAAAAAGCTATTTAATGAAGCCCATTAGTTGGATGAGAATTAGAGGTTAGGGAGTTGTGCCTCAGCTAGAAGCATCTCATATGCGCTTATTGACTTCTCCAGGAAGAGACACAATCAGAAGGAGCTCCCAGGCCCTGTTAGAATGAACCATCCCAATTGAGTTTTTCAAGCCTCAGTTTCTCCTTTGTGTCCCTTTTCCTCAGCTCCCTTCATGGACATGTCCCCTGCTGTTGGCTTCTCCATCTGTTGGTCCAATAGCCCATCCAGAAGCACGGTCTAACCCAGCATCGACAAAGATGCTCTCCTCACATGAGAAAAGTCCGGAGAAGTTTTCTCAACACCATGTGCAGCATTGTACCAAGAAGGCCGATCAGGAAACATTTCCAAGGAACTGCTATTCATCCAGTCCCCCATGCTCAACCCTTTAGAGTTGTTTTATGACTTTTCCTGCTTTCTTACCGCTCAGAGCCATTATTAAGTCCTATTGATTACATCTTCGCAGAATCTCTCAAATCTATTCCTTCTTCTACATTCCTGTTGCCTTAGCTGAGGACCCTGTTGCTTCTCTCCCGGGGTGCTGTTGTCTCCCAATAGCTTTTACTGCTTCTGCTGTCTCCCCTTTACAATCTATATATTTCCAGACTCATCTTTCTTATGTGTGGATCTGGCCGTGTCACTCCTTTGCTCAAAAATCTCCAATGGCTCTTTACTGCCTAGGGAATAAAATTCAGTCTCCGTTTTCTTCCACGATCTGGAGCCCCCTACATTTTTCACCTTATCTCATGTTACCTCCACCTCCTCCCATATTCTTAAGGATGGGTAAGGACTGGTCCTGTGATTTCATTGGTACAGAAAACTCTTGAATGAGGGAGCTTTTTCTACAAGTACAGACTAGCACCTACTCTATAGCTTAGAGTCTTAGAATATTGCCTGGAACATTGGAAGGTTAAATGACTTGCTCCTGGTCATGAAGCCAGAATGGATCAGAGGTGAGACTTGAATCCAGGCTTCCTGTCTCTGAGGAGGGCTCTCTCTCTCTCCACTATGCAATGTTTCTTTTTACATATTCTAGGCACTGGTCAAAGGGGACGACTTTCTATCTTCTCAGCATGTATTTTTCTGCCTTTACTCACCCTTTTCCCCAGCCTTAGAAGGCAGCAGCTAAGTAGCACAGTGTGGAGACAGCTGAGCCTGGAGTCCAAAAAGCCTGTATTCAGTCCCACCTTAGACACTAACTAGCTGTGTGACCCTGGGTAACCTCTCTCAGCCTGTTTCCTCCTCTGTAAAATGAGGAGTAATGGTACCAACCTCCCAGTGCTGTTGAGAAGATCAAATAAGAAAACACAGTATGTATTATATGTTATAGATATAACATATAGGTATATAAAAATAGATGCTTTACATATAACATAAGGTGCATTTCTCCAGGGAATCTCTCTGTCTAGTGGTTTGGCATCCTAAGAATACACCCAGCAGGACTTCCATAGGCAAATTGATGGAGTCCAAGGACAGATTAAGATGTCTTTGAGCCTCTAGTCAGTGAGATGCCAACATTCATACTAACCATACTTTTCACTTATTTTAAATAATTTAAGTATTGACATCAGAATTTAAAATAAAATTATGCTAAAGTGATTTTAAAAATCCTTCATATTCTATCATCACTAATACATCATTTCTAGTTCTCCCTTCTCTCCCATCCCTTGCTTTTTTTTTTTCTCACTGCCACCACCCTTAGTGGCTTCACTGCTAACCCAATCTGATCTAATCCAATCCATCAAGCATTTATTAAGCACTTACTATTCAATGCACACTAATAAAAGACAAAATGAAAAATAGGCCCAGGCCTCAAGGAGCTTATATTCTTCTACCCACATGGACAAATCAAATAGTTTTATAATGTCTCCCCACTTCCATTCCCTTCTACCCTCGAATCAACCTTGACATGCTGCCAGTGAATTTTCCTTATTCCTAAATACAATTCCTTCCTCCTTTGTTCCCTCCCTCCCTTTCTCTCTCTCTTCCTCCTTCCCTCCCTCTCTCCTTCTTCCCTTCCTTCCTCCCTCCCTTCCTTCCTTCCTTCTTTCCTTCTGTTCTCTATTCTTTCCTTCCCTCTTCTCTCCCTTCCTGCCTTCTTTCCTTCCGCCCTTCCTTCCTCCCTTTAAAATCTTAAAATCCAATTTAAACTCCAAGTCAAATGCCACCTTCTTGAGGAAATCTTTTTTAAACCTTAGGTACATTAGGAGAGGCACACAATCCTTAGCAAGACTCACAAGAGGCAAGACTAGGAGCAGATGACAGAGAAGGGCAATCAAGAACATTCCATTTCCTCCTCTCTGCTAACTCTCCAAGAATTAAGGTAATTCAATCTCACTGGCCCCGTTGACTCATTCAGTCAAGTGCACGATTCAGCACAAACAGAGGAAGAACTTAGGTCTTTTACCTCTCTAATCCATATGCTGTCTGTTCATTAATATTTGCTATCTATGTTTGCATTTTATTTCCCTCCTAGACTGTAACCTTCTGGAGGGCAGGGATTATGTCTTACATAAGCTCTGTATAACCCTCAGCTCCTAAGTTGTTTCTGCTCCTAGGATATGTAATTATATTTACTGAATGAACATATATATGAATGAACCCATTCCAGCTCTGTTCCTAGATTTGTTTTTATTCTCTTCATGCTCTGAATAAATTAAAATTCCACCTTATGATTTTTCATGTGGAATTAATGGCTGAAACTTGTGAGGATGATCTCCAGTTCTCCTCTGTGCTGAATCATGCCCTTGATTGACTGAGCTAGAGGGACCAGTGAGACTGAGTTATCTTGGTAACCCTTCACTATACCCTGATTTCTAGAGAGTTATCAGAGAGGTTCCAAATTGGAAATACATGAAGAAAGTGGAATGTCCTTGTCTTCAGTTCATTGCTATTTCCTTCCTTGCTTTGCCTCTTAGGAGTCTCGTCAAGGAGTTCTCTCTCCCACCTAGCCTCTCCCATATGCCTTTAGGGGTCCTCCCTTGGGTATCTCTCTGGGTGAGCATATCTGGTTTCCAAGGTTGGGAAAGAGGAAGGAACAGCCACTTTGGTTTCCATAATCCTGACCCAGGGGGTCCAGAGCGGTAAAAGAAAAATGATCTTGGTATCAAAAGAAAGAAGTGACTCAAATGAACCACTTTGCTGTCCCCTCCAGACATATGGGGCCCCTACACACATGTCCAGTATTTCTATAGAACAATTCTGCATGGATATGGTCAATGAAGTTTGTCTTTAGCCCTCTTCCAGCTCCCCTTTCTTCAGTCTTCTCCCCATGCTTGATCCCCCTCTACCTAATCTATCCCATAAGGCTTTGGGCTTCATAGTCATGCATCCCTTGCTAAGTAACTGCTATTAGCTAATAATTAACTCCTATTTATTGATCACATACTAGGTGCTCAGTATATTTTGTAACCTACAGTGTTTCTTTTTTTGCATTAGCTGACAGAAACTTTAGAGTCTATTGATTACAAGGGTTACAACTAGACCATGGATGAAGGTCCCACATCTAAATCTTATGAATTCCATAGTAAGATCACAGGGTTGTACATTTAGAGCTGGAAGAGACCTCTAGTCCCTTCTAATCCTTCTGCTCCACTCCCTAAATTTTCCACACGAAGAAACTCAAGCTCAGAGAGGTGATTTGTCCAAGGTCACACAGCTATTCAACTCAGGTGCCTGAACACACCTATCCTTTCTGTTGCTTTTGGTTTGTTTGGTTTTTTATATGGCATCTCCCATTTTGTTTCTTTATATTCCAGCACATAAAGTAACTCATCTTTTTTTGGAACTAGATGGGGAGTAAAAATATTATGATTATAACCCTATGCTAGGTATTGTACAGGATGTTCCTAAAATCTGGACACATAGGCAAAAATGCTTATTTTCAAGAAATGGAATGATTGAAATTTTCAACATTTTATTTAATTGGAATATGAACAAATAACATCTTCAATATGATTTCCATCTTTTGTGATGCAAAGGTTGATGTACTTTGCAAGATTCACATGAGCTCAATGCAGTAACTCAGTAACTCCACATTGCCATCAATTTTAGCACATTCACTCTTGGAATGTGAATATGAAATCATATAACGGTATTTGAAGTTGAAGATGTTATTCGTTAATATTCCAATTAAATAAAATGTTGTTGAAAATTTCAATCATTTCATTTCTTGAAAATATGCATTTTTGCCTATGTGTCCAGACTTTAGGAACACCTTGTAGAGGGTACAAAAAAAGCATCAGCCAGGGTCTCTGCTCTCCCAGTGTTCACAGTCTGGTAGAGGAGATTGGCTTTTCACACATGAAAATATAAGTAACAATACCAGGCAATGTGGGATAAGTGTCACGAAGGTGGCATTGGGGACAGATCCATGGCTCCGTGACATGGTAGAAAGATTAATGAACTTAGAATCATGGAACCTAGTTTCAGATTCTACTTCTGCTACTTATTACTTGTGAGACCTTGGACAAATCATTAAATTTCTTTGATCTTCAGTTTCCTTGTCCCGGTCTGATTCCTTGTGATGGCATAGGGGTGACCCTGAGTTCTTGAAGACTGTGCAAGCAGGGAACAAGCTTAGAAAAGTCCCACCAAGCAGGAGAGGCTTTGAAGTATGGATCCTGTGATAAACTCTACATCTATTCTCCAAAGATCAAACCAACTAAATTCAGAGAGGTTTATCAGACATGACAAAGGCTGATGATTCCCCCCCACCCCCCCCACACACATACATTCCTTGAATAAGACATTTCATCTCCCAAATCCAGGCACTTTCTCTGGCTGTCCCCAATGCCTGGAATGCTCTCTCTCCTCATCTTCCCTTCCTTACTTCTTTCAAGTCCCAACTGAAATCCCACCTTCTATCGGAAACCTTTCCCGATTCCCCTTAATTCTGATGTCTCTCTGTTGATTATCTTCAATGTATCCTATATATAACTTGTTTGCATCTAGTTGTTTTCCTGTTGTCTTCCCCATTAAAAGGAACTCTCTCCTTGAGGGCAAGAGCTATCATTTGGCTTCCTTCGTAATATTCTTTTTAGCATAGCACAGTACCTGGCCCATAGTAGGCACTTTAAAAATGTTTATTGACTTACTGACTGAAGACCATCTGCTAAGTTATTAGAGTGCTTGCAATCTGCATTGGTGGAGGGACTACGCGCACTGACCACCTGCAAATTCTTGAACTGATGGAACATTTCCTCACAACCCTTCAAGGAAGGTGATGTAAATGTTTTTATCCCCAACATACAGAAGAAGAAATACACAAGAATGTGAAAGATGACGACTTGTTTGTGCTCAAACTGGCAGAGAGGCAGCTTGGTACAGTGGAAAGATCAGAGAACTTGGGGTCCCACTCCTGCTGGGTGACCTTCAGCGAGATGTTTCTTCTTTCTGGGCCTCAGGTACCTCATCTTTAGAATGGGGAGCGGGGTGGACTGATAGTTATTATGCTTGTCCTAAGTCTTCTCCAGGCTAAACATACCCAGTTCCTTCAACCAATTCTCATATAACATGGAGGCCCCTCATCATCTTCTCTCCACACTCTTCGATTTACCAGTGCCCCTTCTGAAAGATGGCACCCAGAGCCCAACATAATATTCCATGTATCAAGTGTGCTATGACCACCATTACAGAGCCAAGCTGCTGCATGTCCTCTCTGAGGATGCTAAAGGTACCCTTAGGTGGGGTGGTGGTGTCTTCTCTAAAGCTATTGGCTGAATTGATATCAGTTTTGCTCCACCCACTATTGGCCATCAATAGCAAGCATCTTATTTCCATTTAACCAATTAACATCAATTAACTTTTACAAAGAGATATTTGCTCTGAAGGTATAGCAATAAAAAATTCATTTCCCCCCAACACCTCTAAAGCATAATTTATACCAACTCCAAGCTCTAGAGAGTGGACTCAGGCTTAGCTCATTTCCTAAATAACATTGGTCCCATAAGTTTACTTTTAAACTAGGCACTGATGAGACCCAGCTACTGCTTGGCTGGGTCGAGATCACTCCTAAAGGTCAGGCCTTGCTCCTTGGAGCATCAGTACTAGACTGGCTGCAAAATTTGGCCTAGACTTTGACTTTGATCCCTGGATTCCTGAGGGTTCTCTCTTCTGACCTTTTGAAACTCATATGGCCAGAGCCTCCAGATTTATCTCCTTTACCTAAAACAAAAGAAAAAGTGTCAAGGCAAAAGACTTAGAGACCACTTTTCACAGGGCCACATGTTGACCTTGGAGGGAGAGTGCCCAAAGAATCTTTTCTTACTATACTCACCCCAAAACAGGCCTCCAACCTCCCACATCAGCAGAACTCTGTGCTCGTGCTAATACCTGTTGCCATCCATATGTTTTCTGATCCAGGAAGAGCATAGTGAGACCAGCCTAACTCCCTACACTCCCACCCACCCCTCACCTTATTACAGACACTACACTTCTCTTAATGAAGTCTCTGATAATATTGGTTTTTTGGATTTTGATGTTTTGCTTTTGTTTTTTTTTTTTGTTTTGGGGGCTTTTTTTGCTGCTGTGTACCACATGGTTGATTCACACTGAGCTTACAATTCACCAAAATAACAATAGCTGATATTTATATGGTGCTCTAAGGTTTTTGAAGCACTATGTTGTTTTTTGGTCCTGTCCAACTCTTTGTGACCCCATTTGGGGTTTTCTTGGGCAAAGATAATGGAGTGGTTTGCTGTTTCCTTCTCACTGGAGCACTATACGGTTTACAACTTATAAACATCATCTCATTTGATTCTCACAAAAATCCTGTTCAGCAGGTACTATAGCAGCCCTATTTTATAGCTGAGGAAACAGACTTAGAAAGTTGCGATGACTTGCCTAGAGTCTCACATCTAGTAAGTATTGGAAACAAGATTTAAACAGTCTTTCTGTTTCTACATCAAGTGGGTTTTTTTCTACTATATCTCTCCACCCACCCACCCCCATCTTTGTTCATATAAACCATTATTTTACTACATTTCGCTGTCTTATATTTGTAAAGTTGATTTTTTTAGCCTGAGTATAGGGTTATATATTTATTCTTCTTAAATATTATCCTCTTAGATTTGGCCCCATGTTCTATCAGGGGTGGGGAACCTGCAGCCTCAAGGCCACATGTGGCTCTCTAGGTCACCAAGTATGGCCCTTTGACTGAATCCAAACTCACAGAACAAATCCCCTTAATAAAAAGATTTGTTCTATAAAACTTGGACTCAGTCAAAAGGCCACACCCAAGGACCTAGAAGGCCACAGCAGGATCCCCACCCCTGCAAGTCTAGTTTGCTGGGATCTTTGGGGATCCTTCCTCTGTCATTCATCGTGTGAGCTATTCCTCACAGCTTTAAGTTTTCTGGACATTTGATAGGTCCCCCTTCATTAGAGCGATCTTCAAGTAGAGGCTGGTTTTTCTCTTTGGGGATTGTTGTAGAAGGAGATTCTTGTTCAGGAACAGTCTGGACTAGATGGCTTCGGAGGCTCTTTTGACTCTGATGTTCTCACCAATAATAGCTATGATAATAGCTAGCATTTATATGACACTTTAAGATTTGCGAAGCATTTGACAACTATTAACTCATTTTAGCCTCACAACAGCCTTGGGAGGCAGGTGCCATTATTATCCCCACCTTACAGATGAGGAAACCCAGGCAGACAGATTTTTAAGTCCCTTGCCCAGGGTTACCCAGTCCATACGTGTCTGAGGTTGAAGGTCTCCACTATTAGAGTTTTGCTATTTATTTCTACCCATAATTAATTTAGGTTTTCTTTTGAAAGTTTGGATGCTATAGCACTTGGATGCATATAGCTATGTTTAGTATTGATATTTCTTTATTATCTAAGGGTGCCTTTTTTCATAATATAGTTTCCCTGTTTATCTCTTTTAATTAAATCTATTTTAGGATAACTTTGATGTGTTATTCAATTCCATCCAATAATTCAGAATACTGTATTAGGCTAGAGGGAGTGATACAAAGTATAGAGAAAACACCATCATTGCCTTCATGAGTACACAGTCTAGTATAATTAAAATATATGTGATCATATTATATTACATGATCACGTTATATTACATAATTAAAATATACCATATTATATTACATCATAAATTAATCAATCAAAAATCTACAAGTATTTATTAAGTGCTTACTGTGTGTCAGGCACTGGGGATACAATGGCAGAATCAACATGCATGTGCATGTATATTGAATAGTGATTTTTGTCTGGTGACCACTAACTGAAAGCTAGGTGGAATTTAGAGCTTGAAATGAGTCTTGAGAAACTGGAAATTCTAAGAGTTGAAGATGAGGAAGGAGGGTATTTCAGGCACGAGGGGACAGACAGTCAATACAACAGCAGGAAGAGAGGAAATACAGTGTCATGCATGAGAACAGTAAGAGGACCAGTCTGGTTGGATTGTAGAGTGCATAGACAGGTGTAATGTGTAATAAGGCTGAAGTGTAAGATGGCGTCAAATTGAAAATAATTTAAATGCCAAACAAGAGTTTATATTTGGTCCTAGAAATAAGAAGAAGTCACTGGAGTTTACTGAATAAAGGGGGTGACATGGTCAGATCTAAACTTCAGGAAAATCACTTTAAGGAGACACAAACAAAGCACTATTTGAGATCTGATGAGGGGTATCAAGAAGGGCACAGTGAAACAGGTGGGATTTGAAGTGGCCTTTAGAGAATGGGTGGGAGTTACAAAATGGAAGAAGATGGAAGAATCTAGGAAGACAATAGAGGGGCATAGTGGACAGTGCCAGAATCTGGGATTTTAGGATTGATTGGATTTGGGGGAGACTTGAGGCAGGAAGATCAACTGGGACAGAAGTATCGAATTCACAAATCAGAAAACTCATGGGTATGGCCGGAATCAGATTAAAATGTAATTGGGAAATGTTTAACAAAATAAAGGAAATACAATATAACAGATAATACTAATTTGTGGTTTTCTAAGTCAGTGTGAGCCCTCTGACATCACTGCAATAGTCTTGGGCCTGCAAAGGATCACGGATTTAGAGCTGGACCAGACCTGGGGGATCATAGAGTCCAAACTCTTAATTTTGTGGATAAAGAAACTGAGGCCAAAGGAGGTTCTGCCATTTGTCCAGGGTCACAAAGCTATTAAGTGTTTAAAGTGGGTTTTGAACCTAGGTCTTTCTGACTTAAAGTCCAACACCTGATCCACCATACCTGAAGCATGACCTGCTCTGTGACCTCCCTGACACATGATCATCCACCTCTGGAAGGCCTCCAGTGATAAGAAAGCCACTACCTCCCAAAATAGTCTGTTCTCCTTTTTGGACAATGCTAATTGTCAGGAGGGGCAGCTTGGCAGTGCAGTGGATAGAATGCTGAGCCTGAAGTCAGGAAGACCTGAGCTCAAATTTGGCCTCAGGCACTTACTAGCTGTGTGACCCTGGGCAAGTCACTTAACCCTGTTGGCCTCAGTTTCCTCATCTGTAAAATGAGCTGGAGAAGGAAATGGCAAACCACTCTAGTATCTTTGACAGGAAAACCCCAAATAGGGTCTCAAAGTTGGAGAAGACTGATACCACTGAACAACAGCAATCGTTAGGAAGTTTTTTCTTACATGGAGTTGAAATATAACTCTCTGCAACTTCAACCCAAGTTCTGTCCCCTGGGATCAAGCAAACAAGTCTAACAAGCAAATAAATCTGTCTTCCATATGACAGCCCTTCAAATGTTCTTCTCCTTCTGCTTTTTCTCTGCTCCAAGCTTAGCATTCCTAGTACCTTCAGATAATCCTTACATGGCATTGTCTGCTTGGCTATGGTCACCCTTGTCTGGGTTGTTGTTTGGTGACTTTCTCAGCGAAGATCCTGGAGTGGTTTACTCCAGCTCATTTTACAGATAAGGAAACTGAGGCAAACAGGGTTAAGTGACTTGTCCAGGGTCACACAGCTAATGTCTGAGGCCAAATTTGAACTCAGATCTTCCTGACTCCAGGCCTATATTTTATCCATTGTGCCACATAGCTGTCCATGCTTTTCTGG
The DNA here is from genome assembly GCF_011100635.1 of Trichosurus vulpecula. Classification (NCBI taxonomy): domain Eukaryota; kingdom Metazoa; phylum Chordata; class Mammalia; order Diprotodontia; family Phalangeridae; genus Trichosurus; species Trichosurus vulpecula. Next base: position 305,475,775 of record NC_050575.1, read on the forward strand.
ATGCCCTTCAGCTTATCCTGTTTCAGGTTATTCTGTAAAATGCAGCACCCATCACTTAACACAGCACTCCAGATATGCCCTGATTAATTAGAGCAGAGTACAAGTGGGTCCATAGTTCTGGACCCTGTGCCTCTTTTAATGCAGCTTAAGATTGCATTGGTTTTTATGGCTGCCACACCAATTTATAATTCACTTTAATCTTGCAGACCACTGAAACCCCTTGATCCTTTTTACTCAAACTGTTGTGGGGCTGCACCTCCTTTGTCTTATACTCATGAAGTTGATTTCTTGAGCCTAAATGTAATTTAGCCTAAATGTAATTACACGTATCCCTATTAAATTTCATGTTATTGGATTGGGCCTTTGTTCCAGACTTACAAGGTCTTTTTGGATCATCTCATCCAACATGTTAGCTTTTTTTTTTCCAGCTTTGCATCTGCAATCTTGAAAAGTATGCTCTCTCTGTCTTTTTTCAAGACATTGATAGATATGCTAAACAGCATAGAAACAAGATATTGGTATGGAAGGAAGAAAAGAGGAAGGAAGGAAGGAAGGGAGGGAGGGAGGAAGGAAGGAAGGAAGAAGAAGGAAGAAGGAAGGAAGGGAGGAAGGAAGGAAGGAAAGGAAGGAAGGAAAGGAGGAAGGAAGGAAGGAAGGAAGGAAGGAAGGAAGGAAGGAAGGAAGGAAGGAAGGAAGGAAGGAAGGAAGAAAGGAAGGACCAGTGGACTATTTTTCCTTTAGGGTTTGAGATGTGTTGGTCAAGATGGTAGCAATGGTGTGACTTTCCTGGCACATACTTCAAGGTGTTTTCCTTTTCATCTTAACTGCCTTGGCTCTTCTGCCGTTGATGGCATTTGGTTGGTACTTGGTGGGGATGTCTAGCCCCTTCTTCATAGGAGTTATTCCCTCTTAGTTGACACCAATCCATCAATGACCAGTCTTTAGGTTTGGTTACTCAATGAGTTCCAAATTGACCCAATTACCATTTGTGTCTGGCTCATAATTCTCCATTCTGACCACAAGGGGTAGCATGAGAGACTTTCACAAATGCTTTGCTAAGATTCTAGGCAAACCATAGCTACAGTATTCCCAGATCTACCATTCCAGTAACCCTGTCAAAAGAAAGGCAATGGAGTTAGTCTGGCATGGCCTGTTCTTAATGAAGCTGGTTGTGATCACCACCTCCCTTTCTAGATATTCACACACTATTCTGTTAATAATAAATCCTGAAATTCTGCCAGAAATCAAAGTCGATCTAATTAGCCTAGAGTTTACAGACTAACTTCCCTTTTTTGAGAATTGGCATATTTTCCCTTCTTCAGTGCTTCTTCAATACTTTTGATGGCAGTTCATCTGGGTCTGGTGACAAATTCATCAAAGGCAATTAAAGATATTCTTATTATCGCCATACTTCTCTTGGGGAACAACTCCTGATTAATCATCTTTGTTCTGCTGTTCAAATCCAAAGATTGTTCTCCTTGGCAGAGAATACAGAAACAAAAAATGGTGGGGAGAGTGCATTGGGAGGATGGCAGGGGTGGGGAGGTGGGATTGGAGAAGGGACTAAGTGTTTATATAGCACCCTCCTATATACCAGGTACTATGCTAAGCACTTTAGAAATATCTCATTTGATTCTTGCAACAACCCTGGGAAGTAGGTGCTGTTTTTATCCCCTTTGGGCAATTAAGGAAACTGAGGCAGAGAGAGATTCTGTGATTGGCCCAAGGTCACACAGCCAGTAAGTGTCTGAGGTTAAATTTGAATTCAGGTCTTTCTGAATGCACGCTCAGCATTCTATCCACCGTGCCACTTAGAAGAATTAAATCATTTGGCATTCTGTCCATATTCTATTATTATTGTGCCATCCACCCCAAAGTATGGATCTAACCCTCCTTTGATCCCTTCCATCCTTCTGTGCCCCCACCCACCAACAAAGCCCAACCCTTTTTTGCTGTCTTTAGCTTTCTTTGCCAGCCTTGACAATTTTGACATTCCTTTTATAGGACTCTGCCATGTTTTTATATTCCTCCTGTGTGACCTGACCTTGTTTCTATCTTCTCTGCAGATCTTTTATGAATCTAAGCTGATCAGTAAGTTCCCTGCACACCCACATCAATAGCTTTAGACAACTTCCCCTTGTCTTTGTTAGAATTGTTTGTTTCTCTCTTTAGTATTTCATACTTATGAGCTGTTTATTCTATTCCTCCTGGGCTGGCTTCCCTTGGAGAATTTTAATCCATAGCATTTTACAGATTCTTTTTTCCTTACTTTTAAAAAATTATTCTTTCTAATTTTTTAAATTCCAAACTTAACAAACACCAAATAAAACAAGTATTTCCCTTTACATTATAAAACAAGAGAGCATTATATGTGAAACTGAAAAATCTCTATATATAGAGCTTGCTTTTCTTTTTAAGTATGTAATAAATTCAATATGTAACTTTGAAAGTTATCCTGCTTTGTCTATGATTTCTTTTGGGCTTCCTTCTGTTCTCTTCTCATTTGGTGTGGGGGAAGGGAATACTAGCCCTACACCCAAAAAATAGAAAAAAAAGAAAAACAAAACCCATGGAACAACTATTCATAATCAAGCAAAACAAATTCCCACACTGACCATGTCCAAAAATGCATGCCTCAATCTGCATCTTGTTACTACCTATTCCAGGAGTGGGGAACCTGTGGCCTCGAGGCCACATGTGGTCTTCTAGGTCCTCGGTTTTGACTGAGTCCAATTTTTATAGAACAAATCCTTTTATTAAGGGGATTTGTTATGCGAAGTTTAGACCCAGTCAAAAGGCTGCACCCCAGGACCTAGAGGCCCACCTCATTGAGGACCTAGAGGGCCGTATGTGGCCTCTAGGTCCTTGGGTACAACTTTTTAACTGAGTCTAAGTTTTACAGAACAAATTCTTTTATTAAGAGGATTTGTTATGTGAAGTTTGGATTCAGTCAAAGGGCCGAACTTGAGGACCTAGAGGGCCACATGTGGCCTCGAGGCCGCAGGTTCCCCACTGCTCAGACTCTTCCTCCAAATCCTTTTGATTTATTCTCCACAAAACTTGGGTGTGTACCAATGCCCAGCTTTTTTTCTCCTCAATCACAAATTCCCAAATGAAGTGGTCATTTCCCCCCGAGGTGCCCATCATTTCTACTCCAGCAACCAAATACCTCTTACTTGGAGAGAATCAGATTTCAAACGGCAGTTTTCCTTGCTACTTCCTCCATCCTTTGAAAGGTAAAAACTTTACAGATGAGGAAACTGAGGCTCAGAGAATAGCCACTGGGCCATCAACAGCTGGTGTCAGATCAGGGAGAGGAACCCGAGTCACCTATGTCTAGCATCTCATATTACCTCCTTGGAACTAGTCTGCTCAGGAGCTGGGGGAACCAGCTTCTTCTTCTTCTGTTCTCATCTAGTAGAAATGGTGACTCACATTTCTACAAGGTTGTACCAAAGGGCTTCCCTCACACCAACCTTGTGTGGCAAGTGGTGCTGGTGTTTTCAATCCCATTTTATAGATGTGAAAACTGAGGCACGGAGAGCTAAACTCACAGATCTATGACTGAAACCCAAGTCTTCTGACTTCAGAGTCAGGGCTTGTTCCCATACTGCACAGCCTCTCGCTACACCATTTTCTTCTTAGAGGTGGAAATCCTTAGCCTTCTCTCAAACATAGAGCATTTCCCCGGGAAAGAAACCTGCTGATTGTTCATCTCCTTGTCTCTTCCAAGCACCCTCTAAATCAGACCCGCATTTCCAGTGGGAACAATGTCCCCTCCTTTGCAGCTAGTCTAAGTTTTATCGTCTAGGACATTTGGGCTTAGAACAGCTTGGAGTTCACTGCAGAGTAGAATAAAGCTTTAAATCTCTAGCTCTTAACAGCTTCCCCACAGCCTCAGAGGTAACCACATTTTCTCAGTTGCTTCCTCTCATCTCTCTAAATATATCTATATAATCTCTGCTCAGTGGAGCCTGACTCCATCCCTCTGTCTGCGCTGCTTTTGGGCCTGTTGGAAGGGGGAAGATTTGGAAAGAAAAATTAATAGACACAGGCCCATAAAAATAAAAAGCTCTTCAAAGACCATATGAAGAAATAATTAAATGGATTAAACTAGAGGGAGAGAAGGAAGGGGAAGAAAAGAGAGGGGAGGGAAGTAGAAAAGGGGTGGGGGTGGAGGAAAAGGGGGTTCAGAAGGCTGAGGCCTGAGGAGTCTGAGCTCTGATTGAGACCTATATTGTGCATTATAGTGGAAGCAGCTGAGAGTTAGGAACTTATATGAAAACCTTGTATCTGACACTTGTGAGAGCCTTGGGAAGTCATTCCAGCAATCAGCCTCAGTTTCCTTATCTATAAAATGGAAATAATAATACTTGTATTACTTATACCACAGGATTATTGTGAGGCAAGTGCTACATAAATATGAGTTATTATTGCTATTATTTTTTATTATTAATTCATTTACTGTCTTGAGCAAATTGATTCTCTTTTGCTTTTCTCTTCTGCCTAGTTGGTTGGACTCCTATCTCAAATGGTAAAAGTATTGTGAAAGCTGGGACCATATTCTTTCTTAATCGAAAGTTTAAAGATTAAACATGGATGGTTAACCATGACATCATTGATCATAGAAGCATAGCAGGCATGGAGGTGACCTTAGAGGACAACTGGTCAAATGTCCATATTTCACAAATGAGGAAACTGGGGCCTAGCAGTTTAAGTCCCAAGATTACACAGGTAGTGAGTAGCAGAGCTATGACAAAATGCAATTCTTTTGCATCCCAAATCCAGTGATATTTTTGTTACATCAAGATGTCTCATATTCCATATCACAGAATATCAGAGTTGGCCCAATCCCTTCCTGAGCTCCACTGGGCTCCCCTCAACAACATTCTTGGCAAGTGGTCAATAAGAATCTTCCTGAAGACTTCTAACACAGAAGAGCTCACTGTATCCTAAAGCAGTTTATTCCATTTTGGGACAGCTCTCTCTATCCCTCTCTCCATCTCTCTGGACCTAGCTGGTATCTGGAAAGTTGTTTTTAATTCTGAAATAACATTTCATCTCTTCTCTTAACTCATTCTCCCTTCTCCCCAAGGAGTTTGCTCACTCTCTCATCCATAATCTCCTCCTTTCCTCCTGCCTATAAACATGCTTTATAAACATTTCCCTTATCCTAAAAATGCCCCCCAACCCTTTCCTTGTCCATGTCATTCCTAGAAACTGTTATAGCCAAGCAGGGCATTGACTGGGTTTTGTGCCAACACAGTCCCTGCCTTGTTTCCTTATCTAGTATCTCTAAACAATCCAATGGATATGGATATCTAAAAGATTACCAGCATTGCAGAAATTATTCTCTAATTGGCTCACCTACTACTTCAGCCTAGATTTAGAAAAATCTACTCTCCCTTTTGATTTAACATTCCCTCTCCCAATTGCAAACTTCACACTTACAGGCTTCAACACAAACAGTTGTAAATGGTCTGATGCTTTAATAGCAGTTTCAAGTAACATAGAAATGCAAATAAACATCTAAAGGAATAGGCTTCTACTCGCAGGTTGTAACAGCTGGGGACGCAGGGGAAGTGGTGAAGAGGAAAGCAGCATAGAACTTCTTCCCTCTACTTCTCACCAGGGGAAACAGGAAATGATCCGTCAGACAAGAAAATAAGGCAGCTTCTTCACTCCTGGGAAGTGAGGGAAAGAAAGGTGCTATCGACTAAAGTCTGGTAGTTTCATCAACCATTAACAGCTGCTGGTTCCCAGTCAGCCGACAATCTGTCTCCTCCTTCCTGAACCTTCGGTCATACCACAGATCTCATTTCCACTGACTTTTCCTGATTTCTGTCATGGGGATAGCATCCAACCTCCCAGTCCCCTGTTGGCTCATCAGGGGAAAAAAAAAGCATGAAGGACCAGCACAGCCTGCCCCTGGGGTGATGGGAAACACCTTCCTCTTCTCTGTGTCTTCTCTACATGTCAGGTTTGTGGCTTCTCCTCAGAGAAGGAAACAGAAACTGGACTTTCCAGTACAGTATGTGCACCTTTAGCCTTTGGTCCTTCAGCATCTCTAGAGGAAGGGTTAACTATCACCTTATCCCTCTTTCTTCCTGTTCATTGACAAAGTTCTAGAAAGAGTAGTGTACACTTGCTGCCTCTCTAGTCCTTTATTCTTCAGTCGCTTGTCATGTGCCTTTCATCCAAACCATTTTACTGATATCTGCTCTCTCAAAGGTTACCCCTAAAGTCTTAATTACTAAACCCAGTGGCTTTTTCCTAGTACTGTTCCTTTGTCTTTCTGCAGCTTTTAACAATGTTGACCACTCAATCCTTCTGAACATTATTACAGTACAGACATCTAGTTCTATCTTTCTGACTTTCCTTCTCAGACTCTCCACTGGTTCATCATTCTTGTTCTGTCTCCCGTGGGTCACCCAAGGCTCTGTCCTAGGTCTTATGCTCCCCTCCCTTTATGTACACTCTATTGGGCTTCTAAAGGCAGCTCTGTAGTATAAGGAGGTAGTTAGAATGCTAGATTTGGAATCAGAAAATCCTGAGTTCTAATTCTGCCTCAAATTCTCTGCAGCTGTGTGACTCTGGCTAAGTCATTTAATCTCTGTCTGCCTCAGACATCTGCCATCTGTAAAATCTGGAAATATGTATCTATATTCATATACACACATATATATGTATCTGTGTGTGTATAACAGCAAAAGAGGAAGAACTGATAAATAGAAGTATGTGTAGAATAATTTTACACACACACATACACATACACACACACAAATATATATATACCTGTTTGTGTCTAAATAGTAGCCATCCCTAAGGTAGGAAGGAGGGAAGAAAAAAAAGAAATTTACATGATAATTTTGTTGTCTATTTGAAGGGAATAACAAGTTGTGCATAGTAGATCTGCAGATTCATGTGTAATCATCTTTTTATTGTACTGTGTGATGGAAATGCTTGTTTAATTCCATCAATTGAAAATAAAATTTAATGATTCAAAAAATATAATAGCACCTACCTGACAGGATTGTTGGGAGGATCAAAAAAGATAATATATGTACTTTGCGAACCTTAAAGTGCTATATAAATGTTAGCTATCATAATCATCATTGTTATTATTGATCCACTCTTATGGGTTCAGTCATGATTTTTACACAAATGACTCCCAGATTTATATATCCAGTACCAATCTTTCTTCTGAGCTGCAGACCTGCATTGCTAACTGATTGCTTTTACATCTCCACCTAAATGTCTTGCCGATACCTTAGTCTTGACATATTCCAAATTGAATTCATTGTCTTCTCCAGATACTCTTCCCATCTTCCTATTTCTGTTGAGGAATTGGCATCCTCCAAGGCTCCAAATTTCAGAATCATCTTTGATTCTTCCTTCCCCCCCTCAATTCGTTCATTTTCCAAGCCCAATTGCCCCCGTAATGTCTCCTATATCCTCCCTCTCCTCTTTGTTCACATGACTGTCACCAATCCAGTTATATCCCTCCTCGTTTCTCACCTAGACTATTGTTATGTAGGCTTTGCAAATAGTCTCTCTGACCCTAGGCTCCCCCATCTCCAATACATTCTCTATACAGATGCCAAAATAATCTTCTCAATGTACATAGCTGACTATGCTACTCTTCTGCTCCAAAGCTGGCTCCTTATTAAGATTTCATTATCATGGGATAAATTATAAATTCAATGGCTTGACACACAAGACCCTTTCCAATCTATTGCCACTCTACTTTTAAGCCTTTTTTCAGATTGCCCCCTTTACATGCTGAAGGGGGCTGTCCTCTCTCCTTCTCCTCTCCTAACCCATGACCCTGAACCTTTGTCCTCTTCTAAAGCTTATCTTTCTCCACAGTTACTTCAGAGGGAGTAACTTGTGGAAGTCAGAAAGATGTTAGACATACATGTGTTTTTCAGACCATCTCAGAGAAGAAGCAGGCAGAAGTTGGTGACGGGCAAAGTCTCACCTACCCTGCCCTAATTGAATGAATGAATAAATAAAGCCTTTGTTAAGTGCTTGCTGCGTGCAAAGACCTGTGCTAAGGCTTGCTATCCAAATAGAAAAATAAGAGTCCCAGTTCTCAAGAAGCATATGTTCCAATGGCAGAGATAACACATGAAAATTCAGCTGCAAGTTATATAGAAAGGATCTATGGTACTTATGATATCATTGCAAAACAGATGGTAATATCTCTTCTTTAGTGCCATTTCCACTGATAAGAAAAATCCTGTTGTTTTCTGAGTTTGAACCATTTAACAATGTAAAACACTTTCATGGCAAGAACTTTTCCTAGGTCTTCAGTAGCAGCGGCTGTAGCGCCAGCAGGAGCAATTGTCAGACTCCATTTCCACAAGGTTTGTTTCCCAGGGTGATAGTGGTGGGCACTATGCTAAAAGCCCTGTTCTGCTGAAGGTTCTCAGATTCAAGGTTCTGAGCTATCTCCATCAGAATCTGAGAGAGATAATAGTCAAGGTGGTGGTGGTAGCTTGACTTATTAGCACATGCTACCTCCTGTCTTGCCCTTCAGATACTTTACTGCTTCAGCTGCTATCTGCCCTGTGGATGTCATTTAGTTGGCAACTAGTGGGGATTGCCAATCCCTTCTCCACAGGAGTTGTTTCTCCAGATGATGGCTGTGAGAGCTGGTCTAGAAGCAGGACCTCTTGGCTTTATATCTCTCTTGGTGGCAGTTTGGTCAACAATTGTTGCATTTGGTAGTGAGGAAGGAAGGTATCCTCTCCATAAAGATTTCTCTCCTCAGTAATGACTGCGGGAGTTGGGCTGGAAGTAGGTCCTTTGGTTTGGAGGGTATTGCTATTCCAGAGGCTTGTAGGCTCAAGGTCATTGACTGTTTCCATCAGGGTTTGAGGGGAGATGGTCAAGGTGGTGGTGGTGGTGGTGGTGGTGGTGGTGGCGTCTTGATTTGCCTGGTAAACAAATTATAGTTTTGATCTTTTCTGGAGTGTTCACAGAAATACATAGACAAAAATAGGGTGAGGGGGCATGGAGAGATTATGATCAGAGCAGGATGGAATTCCAGTCTGAATCAAGTTGTTGGAGCCCTTACTCCCATGAAATCATAGATCCATCCAAGTGTTGAAGTATCTAGAAAGAAGAAGAAGCAGTTGCAATAACAACTCAATATCCCTAGAAACCCTGCCTCAGTAGCCTGACCTCAAAGGAACTTTTTCATGTTTTATGAAGGTTAACCCATCCTGAATGCATTCTTCCCTTCCATCTCCCCACCAAGGTGTCTTCTAGTTTTAGGACATTCCAGAATGCCCCAGGAAATCACACATAACTCAAGATATCCTCTGTCTGAGGACTAGGGGATCTCAACATCACAAGTAATATCCCAGCTGGAATAAGAGGAAGCACCATGAAGGCTAAAGTTGGAAGTTCCTCCAAAAGCACCTATCTAAGATGATGAGCAAGGGAAAGCAAGGCAAATGGAAGTCATCGCAAGAACAGCTCAGCTGCTCATCACATATGGAAAGGCATGCCCCATGCCCTTGTGTAGGGCCATGCAAATAAGAAATGACACAACCTGGGTCCTAGAAAATAAAGGATAGGGGCTTTGTAAGGTTGGGCTGGGAGCTTCCTTTAAAAATTTCAGTTTTGTTTCTTATTTACTGTGCAACCCTGGGCAAAGTCATTCCGCCTATTTCTGCACTTCACTTTCTCATCTGTAAAAGGAAGGTTGGACTAGATGGTTTCTCTTGGCTCCTTCCAGTTTTTAAAGCCTATGAGAAGAGGTAGAATTTACCAGAATGAAGGTTTTCTGTCATGAGTCTCCAGAGGAGGAAAGCATACAGGCACCACCAGTCTATGCCCAGAGGCAGGGAAAGGGGCACAGAAGAGAGCATCCTGAGGAGTGATGACTGCCTTCTCCCTAGCGGATCTGGTTACAGGCCAGACCCATTCAAGCCATGCCATGTCTATAAAAGAGAGAGGGGGGTTTTATTTTACTTTATTTTCATTTTCATTTTATGGCTAAAATAATTGCCCATTAGTGCCAAGGCTCATTAGATGGAAGCAGGTAATACAGTGCAGACAGACAGCCTTTGGACCCAGACGAAAGGGGGCACTGCAACCTGCTGCCAGCTAAGAAGGGGTAGCCTCCATATTGACTCATCATGGAAGCTGGCTCCATGCCTGACCTGAGAAAAGCCTGGGAGAGGAAATGGACATCCATTCATCCAGGCACCACCATGGCTAAAAGGCCTCCAGATTTCACACTCCCAGGTTTCAATTACCCGGTGGAAAAGGTGAGAGAGTGGAGAGGGGGAAAGTGCTGATGAGACATCGACATCTTATCCCCTGAGACCAATATGAGTATCTTGGAAAATGCCATTAATAAAAAAATCTAAAGGGCAAGGAGGCCTCTTTCATTTCTCAAAAAAGACTAAGAAGTGCTGCTTTCTTCTAGGGATGCCAGATATATCTGCCCACTCCCTCTAAACCATCCTTCCCAGTTCAATCTGTCTTCCCCCAACAAAACTGATTTCCAAGATTTGGCAAAACTGCAAAGCACGAGAAATTTATTTTTCTAGGACCCAGGCTGGGTCATTTCTTATTTTAATGTCCCTGCACAAGTTACTTTACCTCTAGGGACCCCTGAAATTACCTTGTAGATGCTTTGAATGTTCTTGTTTTATATATATACTTGTATAGGGGCAGCTAGGTGACACAGTGGATAGAGTGCCCGCCCTGGAGACAGAAAGACTTATCTTCATGAGCTCAAATCTGGCCTCTGACACTAACTAGCTATGCAACCCTGGGCAAGTCACTTAACCCTGTTTGCCTCAGTTCCCTCATCTGTAAAATGAGCTGCAGAAGGAAATGGCAAATCACTCCAATATCTTTGCCAAGAAAACCCCAAATAGGGTCCCAAAGAGTCAGACACGACTGAACAACAATGACAAAATATACTTGTATGAGAACATATGAGCATATGTGTTGTCTCCCTTAATAGAATTTAAGATCCTTGAGAGCAATGTGCCTAGCACAGTGCCTGTTACATAATAGGTACTTACGAAATGCCTGTTGAAAAAATAAATTTAAAAAAAGAAATGCCTGTCGATGGATTGATTGGTTGAGAGGTCTCAGTTTTCTCTTCTCTCAAATGATGGTAGTAATATCTCACTACCTAACCCATCTTATCCATGTGTTGTAAGAATATGCAACTCCACAGGATTTAAAGTTCTTCACAATCTAGCCCTAGCCTACTGTTAATTTTTATTACTCTTTACTCCTCTTCATGTATTCTACAATCCAGCCAAAGAGCAAGGTACTCTTGCTGTTCCTCACTTAAAACGACATCACCTGCCTTTGTACAAGCTGTCCCCCATGTCTGGAAGATGGTTCCTCTTCACTTCTGCTTCTTACAATCCCCGGTGTCCATCATGGTTCAGTTCAAGTTTGTTCCTGGCTAAGAGATGAGAAAATGGACCTCTGTCTTTTCATTGAAGAAGAAGGGGATCATGGGCGTGGAATTTGCGCATACTATAAATCATGCTGGTTGATTTTACTGAACTGATTTTTAGTAGAGGTAAGGAGGGGTTTTAGGGGTTATTTTTAATCTTTGTTACTAAGGAAAGGTCTCTGGTTAGGGGAGGGGTATATTTGGAAATAAACGTGACGTAAATGCAATAACAATTCAACTTTTTATATCAATTTTATATCAAGTACAATTGTATCAATTAAACTTTTTTAAATAAAAGAAATGAAATGAAAAAAGAAAAGCTCTACTGTACTTATCGGCAATGATGGATGGCAGTGTAAAGTATTAGCTCTTCCAGATAACAAAGATACTGTCTCACTTAGACTGAGTAATAATAGCTATTTTATCTTTAAGATTTATCAAGCACTTGAAATAATTATTTTTTATAAATCTGTATACACATTTTATTGATTTGTTCCACTCACATTTCTCACCTGGGTTATAAACTATTCTATAGACTTCAGCCTGGTTTACATGTGGGAGCTTCTCTGCTGTACAAAATGATAGGAACTGTACATAAAAAGGAAGAGAGTTTTCCCTTGTAATGAAGATAAAAAATATTTAAAAGTCAAACCAATCAACTCAGTCTCCAACACATGGGACTTAATCCACCTCTCCCCTCCCCAATACCACTTCAGGCTCTGGGAGGGAATAAGGTTCATAGTTTAGCTTAGTTACTAGATAGTCCTAAATTCTAAGCCCAGAGTCCTTTGTGGGCTCAAGTCCCAGACATCGTGGTTTCTCGGGGCTTCCTTGAGAAAGCAAAACCAGTCTACAGAGTGACCACAATTGACCACCATATGCTGTTCTATAGTAACTGAGCTAAGTTATCAATTTAATTCCCTCCCAGAAAATGAGGTTGTACTGGGGAGGGGAGGGGAAGTTTAAGTCTTATGTGTTGAAGAGTAAGTTGGCATACTTGCAATTATACCTTTGAGTAAATATTTCCTTGTAAAAGCTAATCTGTTTGTGTTTTAATGAAACCGGGGTGCAGTGGATATACTCCTATACTTGAGAGAACACCTTCAGTGGAAGTTAGAGCCATTGGATGGAAACTCAAATCTCCAAACACTCCAAGGAATACTAAAGAACCATAGGGGAAGTGTGAGATGTAACATATTTGGCCTTCAGGCAGTGGGAGCTCAGGTAATCCATGTAACAATTGCAAAGTATTTTATTTCATTTTTATATGATTTAATTTTTTTTCAATCAACGATAATCTGTCTTCTCTCCCCTCCACTTACTCCCAATCCCAACTGAGGAAGAAAAACAAAACTTTTGTGATAAACATGTATTGTCATACAAAACAAATTCCCATATTAGCCTTATTAGTCACACTATATATGTGTGTGTGTGTGTGTGTGTGTGTGTATTATATATATGTTAATTCGTACTCTAAACGCTTCACCTCTCTATCACAAGGTATGTAGAAAGGGAAAAAAGGAAGGAAATCCAGTGCATACTATGTGCCAGGCTCTGTTCTAAGCTCTTTACAAATATCATCTCATTTACATCCTCGTAACAATCCTAAGAGTCAGGCACTATTATTATCCTCATTTTTATAGTTGAGGAAATTGAAGTAGACAGAAGTTTAAATGACTTGCCTAGGGTCACACAACAAGTGACTGAGGCAACATTTGAACTCAGATCTTCCTGATACGTTTCATCATTAGACCTTTGGAACTGTGACTGATTGATTATTCCATTGTCTTTATATTGTTGTCACTGTATAAACTATTCCCCTGGTTCTGCTCGCTTCACACTGGATCAGTTCATATGTGTCTTCCCAGGGAGCTCTGAAAACATCCCCTTCATCACTTCTTACATCACAAAAATATTCTCACATTTGTATACTATAACTTGTTCAGCCATTCCCCGACTGGGAGGCACTCCCTCAGTTTCTCATTCTTTGCCATCATGAAAAAAGCTGTTGCAAATATTATTGTACGTCCTTACTTAAGGTACCTCCTCTCTTATTTTACCCTCCCTCTTATTTCCCCCTTTCCCTTCTGTTTCCCAGTGGCGTGAAATGTATTTCTGTACCCAACTCTATATATGCATGTGTGTTCTTCCCTCCTCTGACAAGTTCAAATCAGTATCAGCTGTCCCCTCCTTATTCCTTGTTTTATAGACTTACTTATACACCCCAATAATGTGAGATAATTTTCCCCATCCTCCCTCTCCCTTGTTCTCCCTTCTTCCTCTGTAATGTTAATGGGATATGAAGATTTTTCCCAACCGTTAATAGGCCTGTATGACCTGCCTTGAGCTCAGGCCCATCCTGAGTCACAGAGCCCATTGGGGGAGGAGCTTGCTTAGGGGAGGCTTGCGTGTAGGGAGGCTTTCACACTTTTGGCTAAGGGTTGTGATGCCTTCTGGTTCTGAGAAGTGTATATATACTCTGAGTTGGTAGTTCACTTATGAGAAGGCTCTTTTGATTTCCTGGTTGAGACTCTGAATAGTCGTATGTTCAGAACTCCTGGACTGCTCAGATGTAAAGGCTCTCTCAATCCAGTGATACATGTAAAGTGTATAGCGATAGTGCTTTGATTCAGGCAGTCAGAGCTCTGTCTGTTGGTCTGTATGCTAATTTCTCTGCTTGTATTTTCTCTGACATTCAGGGGACTGGCCTTTCCCCTGAACTAGTAAATGTAATTAAAAGTAGGATTGTTAAGCCCTTTTTGAGCAGTCTTTCCTAGAAAAGCAGATTAAAGAACTTGTGCTAGCAGGCCATCCTGGGTATGCTAGGGTGCTTGCTGTTACAGCCTCCCAGGGCATTCTTCCTCTCCTTTTCCATTCTTTTAAAATCATCAAGACATAACAGAACCACTCCCGAGACCCTCTGTCTAATTAGATTCCCCCTGTGATCCCTGATGATGATCATTTCCCCATATTGGAATGGAAGCAATTTATCCTTGTTTGGTCCTTTATTCATGTTTACCTTCTTGGATTTCTCTTGACTCCTGTGTTTACACTTTAAATTTCCATGCAGCTCTGGTCTTTTCATCAGGAATACTTCATTAAAGATCCCTTTTTTTACTCTTTGTAGGATAATACTCAGTTTTGCTGGTGAAATCATTCTTGGTTGTAAGCCTATATATAGTTTGCCTTTTGGTATAATGTATTCCAAGCTATCATCTCCTTCATAATGGTAGCTGATAAATCATGTGTGATCTTGTCTGTGCCTCTTCTGTACTTGCATTCTTTCTTTCTGGCTGCTTGTGGTATTTTTTTCTTTGGACAGGAAGCTTGGGATTTTAGTTCTATTATTCCTGGGGATTTTTATTTGGGGGTTTCTTTCAGGAAGTGAGAGTGGATTCTTTCTACTTCGATTTTGTTCTCTGGCCCTAAGAGATCTGGGAAGTTTGATATCTTGAAAAATGATGTCTAGACTTTTTTGTCATGGCTTTAAGGTATTCCAATGATTCTTAAATTATCTTTCTTTGATTTGTTTTCCAGGTCAATTGTTTTTGCTATTACATTTTCTTCTATTTTTTTTAAAGTTTTTGACTTCATTTTAATATTTCTTGTTGTCTAATAGAGTCATTATCTTCTATTTGGTCTGTTCTAATTTTCAGGGAGTTTGTTGCTTGAGTGAAGTTTTGTACCTCTTATACAAGGCTGTCAGTTTTCTTTCTAATTCTTCCTCCCATAGGCCTCATTTCTTTTCTAATTTTTCCCTCTTGCACTCTCATTTGTAAGCACAATTTTAACTCTTTTTGATTCTTCATCTTTTCCAGAAATTCTGGCTAACTTTGTGTCCAAGCTGTATTTTTCTTTAAGGTTTTGCTTGTAGCTGTTTTAGAGTCATTCTCTTCTTCTGAGTTTGTGTCTTGACCATCCCAGTCACCATAATATCTCCATATGATGTGTTTTGTTTTTTTGTTTGCTCATTCCTCTAGCCTACTCCCTGACTTCAGACTTTATGTTAGGTTTGGCCCCTACACACTTATTGAGGGAATACCTGGGCTTTCTTAGGGTATCGAGTGTTGAGTCATTCTAGGATCTAAGGAACAAGTCAGGCTGGGGACCTGCAAGCTTTCAATGCTGCCAGCATGTTCCAATCCAGGGCAAAGTCTGATTTCTGCTCCCCTCATGTAAGCTCTGCAAGTTCCTAACCTGAGTACAGGTCTAAGCAATAGTAGTCTGTTGCTGAATTCTGCTACTATCATTAAAGCGGGAAGCTCAGATTGTTCAGAGGGACAGAACTCCCAGCTGGTCTGATTCCTGACCTGGTTATTCCACTGCAGGCTTCAGATTGGGTTGGAGGCTGGAACTGACATCTCAGTTCCGCTCCTCAGGTCAGGACCACACAGTTGCTGATTGCTTTGAAACTTGCTCCTTTCTCCATGTACAGCCTAGGGCCAGAGACTACTCCTCACCATGGAAGGCAAAGATCCCCTTCTCAGTTTGCTCTGGATCTATGACTCAGAACTGGGTAGTGAGCTACAAAGTTGCTATTTGGTATCTATCTCTGCGCCCTGAGAAAGTAGGGCTGGTTTTGGAACCACTTTTTGCCCTGGTACACATCCTTTCCCAGCTCTGGAATACTCCACAGGCTTTCCTGGCTAGGTCCCTCCCCCTGCAGTGTCCACAGGCCAACTGAGGCTGGAAAATGATTCACTGCAATTTTTTTCTTGGATTTCCAGATCAAGACTCAATCTGGTACATTTTCTAGATCTGTTTGAAGGTGCTGTAGAGGGGCTATGCTTCTTCCTGCTACTCTGCCATCTTGCCTCCATTATCATGTGATATAATTATGATACAGTAGAAAGAGCACTGGATTTCCAGGCATTGGACCTAGGTTTGAATCCCAAATCTGCCCCATTTGGGAAAGTCACATAACGAAAGAATAGATTGTAAAGCATTCATCAAGCATTTAATATGCTCTAGGCACTGTGCTAAAAGTTGCAGATGCAAAAAACAAGGGAGAAGATCCTTGCCCTCTATTAGCTTATGTTCTAATGGAAGAAGATAATAATGTAAAAGGGACCTAGAAGTGGGGAAGGAAGACCTATGGTAGAATGGTTTGGAAATGTCTAGGAAGGGATCGAGTCCTGGTTCCTGACAAGATGAGGCAGGAGCTCATGCCTCAGAGCCCAGAGTTTCTCTGGTCCTGTTTTCTCCTCTGTAGTCTAGTGTTCCTTCCATTTCTAAATCTGTGATGCTATGACCTTAACTCACCTTTACAACAACCCTTTAAGATAGGCATTACATGTCTTCTTCATACCTTCATTTTACAAGCTAGGAAATCATCTCAAAGAAGTTGGATAGCTTGATCTGCTACTGTAGAGAGAACTCAGGTTTATAAAATTCATGCCTAGCATCCTTTCTGCTATATGATACTTTCTGTCAGCCTTATTTTTTAAATGAAATCTTTTTCAATGAACAAAAATCTATTTTTTCCTCCCATTCCTCCCCTAATCCTATTCAAAAAAGAAATGTAAAACATAACTCTTTTAAAAAATATGCAGGGGGGAGGAAGTTAGCATGCTTTATCATTGGTGCTATGGAAACATGGTAGGTCATTGTTCTTAAGTTTTTCAAGGTTACTTGTCTACACAACGTTGATGTATAAATTGTTCCCCTGAATTTGCTCACTTCACTCTATATCAATTCATAGAAATCTCCTCAAATTGTTCTGAAACCATCCCCTTCATCATTTCTTATGATAAAAGTGTATTTCATCACATTCATTTGCCACAATTTACTTAAACATTCCTAAATTGATGAACACCTCTTCAGTTTCCAATTCTTTGCCCTAGGGAAAGGGACTCATTTTGGGGAGAGCAAGAGAACACAAGAAAGTAGAGAACTCATTATGTTTCTGTGGTAACATAAATCTGGAAAATAAGTAATGAATTTTTGATCCAATGGTTCAGCCTACTCTCGTCTCCATTCCTCCTGGCTTGTTTACAGTGGAAAGACATATTTGGAAACATGTAACCGTGAGCTTTATGGAATTGTTTTTCTTCTTATTCCTCATTATCCTTCTTTTTTCTCCCTCTTTCTTCTTTCTCCTTTCTCTTCCCCACTTCCTCCATTGCTTCCTCCATGGGTTCTTCCTCTTTCTCTTTGACCTTTTTTTGTCCCCCTTCTCTTCCTCTGCTTCTTTCTCCCTCTTCTTCCTTCTCCTGCTTTTCATTTTCCTTATTTCCTTTTCATTTCTCCTTGATCCTTCCTTTCCATCCACCCTGTTCCTCTTTCTTAACCCCTTCTTACCACTTCTCT
The DNA here is from genome assembly GCF_011100635.1 of Trichosurus vulpecula. Classification (NCBI taxonomy): domain Eukaryota; kingdom Metazoa; phylum Chordata; class Mammalia; order Diprotodontia; family Phalangeridae; genus Trichosurus; species Trichosurus vulpecula. Next base: position 305,493,524 of record NC_050575.1, read on the forward strand.
CCTCTTTTTCTTTCTTCTCTTCCTTGCTCTCTTCCTCTTTCTCCTTGCCCCTTTTTCTTCCCCACTCCCCTCTTCTCTTCCTGCTCTTCCTCTTCTTTCAGTTGTATCTCTCCTTTGCCCTCTTCTCTCTTTCCTTTCTTCAGGCTACCCTGCCTCCTCTCTCCTACTCTCTCCTTGCTTAGGTGTCTTTCCCCATCCTTTCTTCTTGTCTCTGGCAGTTCCTTTGTAATAACAATTTGTCATACAAAGTTCTTGCAAATAGAGTCCAGGTTAACAAACTAGTAGTAGCCTTTCTTTAGGTTGACCCATTCTTTTTACCTTTTGTTTTTGCTTACTTTTGAGCAATGATTCTGGTCTGGCGATTCCAGGGAATCCCTGAGACCCTTTCAGGAGGTCTGAGAGGTCAAAACTATCTTTATAATAGAACTAAAGTACTTTAATTTCTAAAATGGTAAAGACTGATAGAACCCACATTAGAAGAAACTTGGGGGAGAAGGGAAAAATCAATAATTTTTAAGAGTATTAAAGTATATTGAGATAAAAAATTGAGAATTACTGTTTTAGAGAGTAGGCTGCTGCCTGTGAAGGGTGTTGGTGAGGCATATTTCTACAACTTGCAGACTTCTAGAAGCATTGGTGACATGGATCATGGTATTTTTTTCTTTCTTCTCATTAGAATACCATCCAAAATAGGATATATTTGTGGAATTATCCATTATTGGGCATAGCCAAGAGGAGGATAATGTCCCATTGTCAGAGCACCAAGTCCCATCATCAGGCCCTATCTGGGCAGTTGTATTCAGTCCTAGGTCTGACATATTAGAAAGTATGTTGACAAGTTGTAGGATGTCCAAGGAAGGACACAACATGGATGGTAGAGGTTACCTGAAACTATACCATATAAGTTGAACAATTTTAACAGCAACAATAATAATAGATACAATATAGTGCTCTAAGATTTGCAAAGTACTTTATATTATCTCATTTAAATGAAGGAATTGGAAATGTTTAGCTGGAGGAGAGATGTTTTAGCGGGTGTGTAATGGTGGCAGCATGGTGTAAAGGATGGAGAGTTGGTCTCAAAGACAGGAAAAGGTGAATCAAAGTCTTGCCTTTGATATACATTAACTGTGTGAGTCTGAGCAAATCACGTAATCTTTCTAAGACCTAAGACTATAAGTTACAGGGAGCTGCACTTGTGGAGGAAGTTTGGTCTCTCACCAGGAGCTCCCTAACCCAATGAAATCATAGGTCCAACACCTATCTCAATCCCTATGATGGTGGTAATGTGGAAGAAGGAGATGCAAAGTTCTGCTTGGCCTCAGAGGGCAGAACTGGGTGTAATGGGTGCAAATTGCAAAGGAACAAATTTAAGTTTGATTGTAAGGATGAATTTGCTGCTATTCAAACAAACAATAAATAGAATGGTTCCTCTGAAAGAAATTGGGGTCCCAAAAATACTAAAAGTCTACAAGAAGTAAAAAATACTAAAAAAAAAAGTTTTTAAAAAGTTAAAAAGTAAAAAGTGCTAAAAGTCTTCCAGCAAAGGCTGGATAATGACTAGGAATGGAAATAATTAGCAAAGCACTAGATGAATTCTTGGGAGCATTTCTTCAGGTGCCCCCAAAAAAGAAAAATGATTTACTCACACACCTAAGAAATAGCAGATCCAGAATTCAAACCTCAGGTTTTTGACCGATAGTACAAGGTTCTTTACACTGTGGGAGATGTTCCAACTTCAGGGAGCTGTCTTTGGTGACTGCTCCTAACCTGACTTACAGGTGAGGCTGGGCCTAGGTGTTTCCAAACAGAGAACAGGCCCAGATTGCTGGAAATGTCCCTAGTCCTTAGGCTTCCTTATCTCACCCCAGGGAATGAAGGGTTTTTCAGTTTTCAGATGAGCAGTGAAAGGATCAGGGTAAAATTTTATCCTCGTTTTTAAAAAATAAAGTCTCAGCCAAAGGCACCAAGCGGAATCCATTGCCCTTAGCCTGTATCCATGCAGGCCCCACCCTCAAAACATTCCTCCTGTGAGGTGGCTGCTAGCTGGATATGCTGAAAATATCCAGCTTTTCCATTGGGGCTGAGAGTATTCTATTAGCTCATTTAATTTAAAACTGGTCATGCCAATTTGCTGTTCTTTGGGAGGAGCAGAACACAATAAGGAAGAGCATCGTTGGTGATTCAGGGAAGCCTTGGCCAGCACTGCAGCAGCAGCAACAGCAGCAAAGAATTAAGTGATTTCTCTGTTCTTTGTTTCTCCAAAATGTAGTTTTCCAAGCAATTGCTGGTCTGACGCAATATAGCCTGCTGGGCCCCGTGGCGTAAATCTTCCCGACAAGGGGGCAGTTTTCCTGCTTTTTCTTGCAAAGCTAAAGGCCTGCTCTCTTGTGGGCCAATGGAGCAGGTCTTGAATTCATTAAAGTTTGGGCCACTTAGTAAAGCTGTCTCCAGTCTTTCTCCCTGGACTCTGGGCCTGCCCAACACAACTCCCCGCCCATTTTATGCAGGAGTCTTGAGCCTGCATAAAGGAGGGGAGGGGGCTTAAAAAGGATAAGAAATGAGGCAGAGAGGGAAGAAGGGGTGAAGAGAGAAAGACAGGAAATGGGAGAGGAGAGCAAGGAAAATTCTGTCAGAGGGTTAAAAAAGAGAAGAGGAAAGCAAAGGGAGATAAGGGAGGCCTTGGGTCTAAGCCATTTGTGGAGAGAGAGAACAGGGGTCCTAAGCAGAGAGAAGGTTAGAGACAGAGAAAATGGAGAAGACAGAAAGGAGAATGGGCAGACAGACAAAGAAGAGTGGAAGATAGGATGAGGGAAAGACTGAGAAATAGAAAATGAGGAAGAGAGAAAGGAGAGGGAGGAAAAGACCACTGGGGGGAGAGGAGGAAGAAAAAGAGACAGAAAAAGAGAAAAGGAGAGAGAGAGACAAACAGACAGAGAGGAAGAGAGAGAAAAAGAAACAGAGAGACAGAATGAGACAGAGACACAGAGAGAAAGAAACAGAGATACAGAATGAGACAGAGAGAGAGAGGAAGAGAGAGAGAAACAGAGACAGAGAGGAAGAGAGAAACAGAGAGAGAGAGGAAGAGAGAAACAGAGAGAGAGAGAGAGAGAGAGAGAGAGAGAGAGAGAGAAAGTTCGTTCCAATCCTTAACCATTTGTTGGCTCACCTAACTAGGAGGCAGAATTTGCAAGTTCTCCTAAGAGGATCCAGGATACAGAGGATTATGCATGACTCATCTCACCAAGTTGTTCAAGGAAGCAGGTTCCTGAAAAATATTCCTTCTTCTGACTGTAGAGAGAGCAAGTTCCAAGAATGAACCCCCAGGTGGCTGCAGCTTTTCTGGATTACCATGTCAATTCCTCATTTCCCTCTTCCTTCTTTCCTTCCCCTCACTCCACCCCCACTTGGGTCCAGTAAAAAAAAGAAACAAAAAAAAAAACCAAAATCTTCCTTTGGCCTTTCTACACTCCCTTCTCTTCCCCTCCCCCTTCTCACCTTCCTTTTCTCCTGCCTCCAATCTGGTCTAACTGCTAGAATTCCCACTTCCAGCCTCTGAACCCCCTGCTTTCCCTCTCTCACAATCTTCTTCAGGAAGCCTACTTACATGAATTGAAATGAGTTGATGACATCCCTATAAGTCTGACCATGACTAGTAGCCGCTCCTCTACTCATGTCATTCCCTTCCTGCCTCCCCATACACAAAACACCATCCTCTTTAAAACAATAAGAATATTACAGGCCTTTTGGTGTTGTTTCAATGGAATAGCAGCCTCAAGAGGACAACAGACCATGCCTTCTACATATTTTGCATAATAAATTCAACAGATGTGCAACTAATTAACACTCTACCCTGACCTGTACTAGCTGTGTGACCCTGAAATTAAGTCCCTTAATTTCTCTGAATTCCACCTTCTTCATCTATAAAATGGGAATGATAATACCTCACAAAATGGGTCAGTATATATTAAATGCTTTGTAAACCACAGAGCGTTATACGAATGCCAGCCATTATTTATTGAGGGGCAGCCGTTTAGTGGACAGAGAGCCAGTCTTGAAGTTGGGAAGACCTGCTTTTAGATCCTTCTTTAGCCTAACACATACTAGCTCAGTGATCCTTGGCAAAGCATGTAATTTCTCTGTTCTCCAGGCAACTGTCTACATTAGAGATAAGCTGTTGATCTGTATTGGTGGAGGAAACTTCTATGTTGGAAGTACTCCATACTAATGAAGCTGGAGGAAAATCATGAAGCCGAGTTAACTGGGTCCACTAGAAATCACTGCATAAAGGAAATCCTTTTACACCTCCTTAGGGAGTGAATTCACTATCCAACATCCAAATTAGTTAACGCACCATCCAATTCCCTCCAAACTTTTTCATCTCTTTTACAGTGTCTCATGGTTCCCCCTCTCTCAGCTGAGAACCTTGATTCATATTTCACTGAAAAAATTGAGGCCATTTTCCAAATGCTTCCTCTTTTGCCCCTCCTCCTTACCTTACTATCACCCAAGATGTCTTCTACCACTATTGTCTCCTTCATGCCAGTCTCACACTTAGAGACGGCCCTTCTCTTTACCTAGGCACATCCTTCTGAATGCATAAGTGACCCCTTTCGATCCTGTCTTCTCCAACAGATTACCCCTTTTTTCATCCCCACACTCTCATTTATCTTCAATCTTTCCATCTTAACTATCTGTTTCCCTACTGCCAACAAACATGCCCATGTCTCCCCCTTCTTCAAAAAAAAAACTCTCCCTTGTTTATCCCCGTTGGCTTTTGTTACATAGCTCTCTTTTCTTTTGTGACCACACTTCTCGAGAAAGCCATCGACAGCAGGTGCCTCTCCTGCCTTTCAATGCCTTACGGCCTGGCTTCCAACCTCATCATTTAACCAAAATTGCTCTCTCCAGAGTTATCATTGATCTCTTAATTACTAAATCTAATGGCCTTTTTAAACTCCTCATTTTTCTTGACCTCTCCGCAGCCTTTTACCCGTTGATCACCCTCTCCTACTTAACACAGTCTTCTTTCTATATTGCCCTGACGCTATTTCTAACCCGATTCTCTTCTTACCTGTTTGCTCTTCTTCTCAGTCTCCTTTACTTGATCTTTTTATGACCACTAACCCTCTCCTCCGTGGCTCCACACTGGGCCCTCTTCTCTTCTTCCTCTGTACTATTTCACTTGGTGGTCTCATCAACTCCCAAAGATTCAATTATCATCTCAAAGCTGACAATTCTGAGATCTATTTATCCAATCCTAATCTCTGTCTTCTAACCTCCAGTCTCCCTTCTCTGTCTATTGGACATCTCTGACAAGATGCCCCATAGACATCTTAAACTTAGAGAGTGCTAACATATCTAAAACTGAAGTCATAACCTTCCCCCCTCCCTACTTCCACTTCCAAACTTCCTTATTACTGCAGAGGGCACCACTATCCTCCCAGTTACCTGGGCTCACAACCTAGGGGTTGGACTCCTCGCTCTCACACACCACCCCCACATCCAATCAATTGCCAAGGCCTGACATCTCTCATATATGCCTCCCTTTTCTCCTCTGACACTGGACTTTTCACCTCACTGCCGGACTATTGTTAATTGCAATAACCTACTGGCCAGTCACTCTACCTCAAGCCTCTCCTTAATCTAGTCCATCTTATATGCAGCTGTCAAATTTACCTTCCTAAATTACAGATCTGACCATGTCATTCCCTATTCAATAAATTCCATGGCTCCCTGTCCACACAAGAATAAAATATAAAATGCTCTTTGGTATTCAAAGCCCTTCACAACCTGGCCCCCCTTTCTTACCTTAAGCATCTTATTACACCTTACTCCTCACCTCACCATGTACCCTAAGATCTAGTGACACTGGCCTCCTTGGTGTTCCTTGTACAAGATACCCCATCTCCTGACTGCAGGCATTTTCACTGGTTTTCCCTATTCTTGAAATTTTCTCCTTCATTTCTATGTCCTGGCTTCTCTGGCTTTCTTCTAAAATCCTACCTTCTATGAGAAACCTATCCCAATCCTCGTTAATGCTAGTCCCTTCCCTCTGCTTATTACCTCCAATTTATCCTGTATATATCTTGTTAGAACATTGTTGTTTTGGTACTGGCTCTCCCATTTAGACTGTGAGCTTTTTGGGAGCAGGGACTGTCTTTTGCTTTCTTTGTATCCCCAGCACTTGGCACAATGCCTGGCACAAAGTAGGTAGTTAATAAATACTCATTGACTATGATTATCATTACTCTGCTGAACTATTATTGTTACTATTATTATCCACCTAATTTTGAATCTGTCTCCAAGACAATAGCTTCTAGTGCTCTCAAGCAGAGCCAGTCCTAGGCAAAATTGTGGTCTAAGTTAATCAGTATTCTGACAAATTTTAGCAATTGACTCTTGGGGCAGGGGAGAGCAGGGAAAGAGGGGGGGAGGGAATGTACCCACAGCATACTTTTAAGTTTAACCTACATTATTAACATTTTTCCATCATTTTCTTAAATGTGGACAATCAAAAAACCCAATAAATCAAGCTCTGATATATAGCATTTGATGATTTGGGGGATGTAAATGTTCACAGTGAAAATTCACCCGTCGGTTTTCATGCACTGGTATAAGCTGGTGTCAGCACACCCCTGGACCAAGCCTCTAGTTTCTGTTCCATTTCTTCCCTCTGTGATAACACTTCTGCAAGCAGGCAGAACAGGGGTTAGAGTGTTGGGTCTGAATTCAAGAAAACGTGAGTTCAAAAGTGGCCTCAGATGCTGACTACTGGGTGGACAAATCACTTAACCTTTGTCTGCCTGAAGTTCCTCACCTGTAAAATGAGGATAATAATAGCACCTGCCTCCCAGGGTTTTGGGGAGGATCAAATGAGATGTATTTGTAAAGTGCTTAGTAGAGTGCCTGGCAAAAATGCTTTCTTCTTTCCTTCCTTCTTCCTCTTCCCTCCTTCCCTTCCATCCTTTTCTTCCATTCTTCCTTCCTTTCCTTCCATCCTTCCTTTCTCTTCTTCTTTCCCTTCCATCCTTTCTTTTCTTCTTTCCTCTTCTTCTTTCTTTCCCTTCCATTCTTCCTTTCTATTCTTCCATCCTCTCCTTACTTCTTTCCTTTCTGTCCTTCCATTCTTCCTTTCCTTCATTTCTCCTCTTCCTTCCCTTCCATCTTTTCCTTGCATTATTCCCTTTTTTCATTCTTTCCTTCCTTCATTTCCTTCCACTCTTTCTTTCCTTCCTTCCACTCTTTTCTTTCCTTCCTTTCTAACTTGTTTTCCATTCTTTCCTTCCTTTCCTCCCTCCTTTTCTTTCTTCCTTCCTCTCTCCATCCTTTCCTTCCTTCTTCCCTTTTCCCCTTCCTTCTTCCCTCTCTTCCTCCTTCCTTTTTTCCTCCTCCCCTCTTTAAGGCAACTAATGTCTTCCTGTTTTTTCCCCTTTCTATCAGAACTTTCTAGGAGAGGATGTTATAGCTATCATCTATACTTTAGTATAAACTGGGACCCATTTATCTCTCCTAGGGAGATTTGCATTGTCACCATTATGGTTAGACTAAGGATATGGCCATCCCTACTAGTCAGATTACATTATACAGTTGGATTAATTGGGGTTTTTGTTTCAGGAAAAAGCTTGAAAATCATTGAAGATGCTACTCAATTTCTTTTTATTCCATTCTGAGCCCAGCTCATCTACCATGTAGCGTCTGCCCAAGATATATGTACTAATCAACAACGGGTTGTCTCTCCAATTATACGTCATCAGTCTGGACAATAGGCACCCAAAGGAATAGTAGCTGACATATATGTTTATTTCTATATGTGTTTGTATAGGACATTATAATTTAATGCAAAGCACTTTGCATATGTTATTTCACTTGATCTTTGTAACAATCCTGTGAAGTAAGTGCTATAGGTATTATTAGCCCCACTTTATAGATGAACAAACTCAGGGACTCAGAGAGGTTAAGTGATTTACCTGGGTCATATAACATGCCTAAAGGTGGGGTCAAACTCAGGTCTTCTTGACTCCAAGTCCAGTGCTGTATCCTTTATGCTATATTGCTTCTTATTTGTTGTTGTTCAGTTGTTTTCAGTCATGTCTGACTCTTTGTGACTCCATTTGAGGTTTTCCTTGGCAGCGATATGGGAGTGATTTGCCACTTCATTCTCCAGCTCATTTTACAGATGAGCAAGCTGAGGTACACAGGGTTATGTGACTTGTCCAGGGTCACACAGCTAGTATCTAAGGCCAGATTTGAACTCAAGAAGATTTGTCTTCCTGATTCCAGACCTAGCACTCTATCTACTATATCATCTAGCTGTCCACTGTCTCTCATTACCCATAACTAAATCATTTCTATGACCTATAATTCTCATGTTCCTCTCTCTCTCTCTCTCTCTCTCTCTCTCTCTCTCTCTCTCTCTCTCTCTCTCTCTCTCTCTCTCTCCCCCTCCTTCTCTCTCATTAAACTTTCTATCTTTCCAATTCTAAAACATTTTTTTTAAAGTTTTGAGTTCCAAATTCTGTCTTTTCCCCCCTCCCTGAGATGGTAAGCAATGAGATATAGGTTATACATGTGCAATTATATAAAACATTTCCATATTAGTCACTTTGTACAAGAAGACTTGAATAAAAAGAAAAAATGAAAGAAAGTGAAAAAATAGAATGCTTCAGTCTATATCCAATCAATAGCAATCCTTTCTGTGGAGGAGGATGATATGCTTCATCATTAGTCCTTTGGGATTGTCTTAGATTATCATGTTACAGAAAGTAGCTGAGTTATTCACAGTCCTTCATCATATAATATTGCTGTTACTGTGTATAATGTTTTCCTGGTTCTGTTCACTTCACTATGCATCAGTTCATGTAAGTCTTTCCAGGTTTTTCTGAAATCATCCTGCATGTCATTTCTTATAGTGCAATAATATTTCATTACAATCATATGCCACAGCTTGTTCAGTCATTTCCCAATTGATTGACATCCCTTTAATTTCTAATTCTTTTTTGTTTTAAGATTTTTTTTAGTTTACAACACTCAGTTCCACATAATTTTGAGCTCCAGATTTTCCTCCCCCCTCCCCCCTCCCTCCCCAAGATGGCACAGAATCTGATATATCTTCTACATATAACTTCGCATTGAACTTATTTACACAATAGTCAAGTTGTAAAGAAGAATTACGACTAATGGAATGAATCATGAGAAAGAAGAAACAAAACCAAAAAAAAAGGAGAAAAAAAAACAAAGGGGAAAAAAAGGGAGAGCATACAATGCGCCTCAATCTGCATTCAGACTCCATAGTTCTTTCTCTGGATGTAGATAGCTCTCTCCATCATGAGTCCTTTGGGGTTGTCTTTGCACCTTGTATTGCTGAGAAGAGCAAAGTCTATCAGGGTTAGTCATCACAGAATCCATATATCTGTGCTTGTGTATGATGTTCTCCTGGTTCTGTTCCGCTCACTCAGCATTATATCATGTAGGTTTTTCCAGGTTATTATGAAGTCTGTATCTTCCCCAGTTCTTATAGCGCAATAGTATTCCATTACCTTCATATACCACAACTTGTTCAGCCATTCCCCAATTGATGGGCATCCCCTTGATTTCCAATTCTTTGCTATTATAAAAAGAGCCGCTATAAATATTTTTGTACATATGGGTCCTTTTTTCACTTGTGTGATCTCTTTGGGATACAACCCTAGAAGTGGTACTGCTGGGTCAAAGGGTATGAACATTTTTATAGCCCTTTGGGCATAGTTCCAAATTGCTCTCCAGAATGACTGGATCCATTCACAACTCCACCAGCAATGTAACAATGTTCCAATTTTCCCACACCCTCTCCAGCATTTAACATTTTCCTATTTTGTCATTTTAGCCAATGTGACAGGAGAGACGTGGTACCTAAGAGGTGTTTTGATTTGCATTTCTCTAATCAGTAGTGATTTCGAGCATTTTTTCATATGCCTATAGATATCTTTAATTTCTTCCTCTGAAAATGGCCTATTCATATCTTTTGACCATTTCTCAGCTGGGGAATGACTTGTATTCCCATAAATTTGGCTCATTTTCCTGTATATTTTAGAAATGAGGCCTTTATCAGAGATACTAGTTGGAAAGATTTTCTCCCAATTTTCTGCTTCCCTCCTAATCCTTGTTGCATTGGCTATTTTATAGAAAAACATTTCAATTTAACATAAACAAATTATCCATTTTGCATCTGTCTCTTGTTGTATCATGAATTCTTTGCTTTTCCATAAATCTGATAGGTAAACTATTCCTTGCTTTCCCAAATTGCTTATAGTATCAGCCTTTATTCCTAAATCATGAACCCATTTTGACTTTATTTTGGTATACAGTGTAAGATATTGGTCTATGCCCAGTTTCTGCCCTACCATTTTCCAATTTTCCCAGCAGTTTTTGTGAAATAGTGAATTCTTAGCCCAGAAGCTGGATTCTTTGGGTTTATCAAAGAGTAGATTGATATAGTCGTTGTCTACTGCGTCTTGTGTACCTATCCTATTCCACTGATCCACGACTCTGTTTCCTAGCCAGTACCAGGTAGTTTTGATGACTGCTGCTTTATAGTACAGTTTTATATCTGGTATGGCTAGGCCACCTTCCCTAACATTTCTTTTCATTAATTCCCTAGTTTTTCTAGACCTCTTGTTCTTCCAGATGAATTTTGTTATTATTTTATCCAGCTCTGTAAAATAATTTTTGGTAGTTCAATTGGTATGGCATTGAATAAATAAATTAATTTAGGTAAAACTGTCATTTTTACTATATTAGCTCAGCCTAACCATGAGCAACTGATATTTTTCCATTGATTTAGATCTGACTTTATTCGTGTGAAAAATGTTTCATAATTATGTTCATATGGGCCCTGGGTTTGTCTTGGCAGATAGACTCCCAAATATTTTATAGTGTCTACAGTAACTTTGAATGGAATTTCTCTTTCTTTCTCTTGGTGTTGGGCTTTTTAGTAATGTTGAGGATTTATGTGGGTTTATTTTATATCTTGCAACTTTGCTAAAGTTGTTTATTATTTCAAGTAGTTTTTTACTTGATTCTCTAGGATTCTCTAAGTAAATCATCATATCATCTGCAAAAACTGATAATTTAGTTTCTTCTTTGCCTATTCTAATTCCTTCAATTTCTTTTCCTTCTCTTATTGCTACAGCTAGCATTTCTAGTACCAAACTGAATAGTAGGAGTGATAATAAACATCCTTGTTTCACCCCTGATCTTATTGGGAATGCATCTAGCTTATCCCCATTACAAATAATGCTTGTTGATGGTTTTAGGTAGATGCTATTTATAATTTTAAGGAAGGCTCCATTTATTCCTATGCTTTCTAGTGTTTTTAATAGGAATGGGTGTTGTATTTTGTCAAAGGCTTTTTCTGCATCTATTGAAATGATCATATGGTTTCTGCTAGTTTTGTTGTTGATATGATCAATCATGCTGATAGTTTTCCTGATATTGAACCAGCCTCGCATTCCTGGAATAAATCCTACCTGGTCATAGTGTATTATTCTTGTGATAAGTTGCTGCAATCTTTTTGCTAATATTTTATTTAAAATTTTTGCATCAATATTCATTAGGGAAATTGGTCTATAATTTTCTTTCTCTATTTTGACTCTTCCTGGTTTGGGTATTAGAACCATATTTGTGTCATGAAAAGAATTTGGTAGGAATCCTTCACCTATTTTCCCAAATAGTCTATAAAGTATAGGAATTAATTGTTCTTTAAATGTTTGATAAAATTCAAATGTAAAACCATCTGGCCCTGGAGATCGTTTCCTAGGGAGATCATCGATGACTTGCTCAATTTCTTTTTCTGAGATGGGGTTATTTAGGAATTTTGCTTCCTCTTCTGTTAACTTGGGCAATTTATATTTTTGTAGATATTTATCCATAACCCTAAAGTTGTCAAATTTATGGTCATACAATTGGGCAAAATAATTCCTAATTATTGTTTTAATTTCTTCTTGCTTGGAGGTGAATCCCCCCTTTTCATTTTTGATACTCATAATTTGATTTTCTTCTTTCTTCTTTTTAATCAAATTGACCAAAGGTTTATCAATTTTATTGGTTTTTTCATAAAACCAGCTCTTGGTTTTATTTATTAATTCAATAGTTTTCTTGATTTCAATTTTATTAATCTCTCCCTTTGATTTTCAGTATTTCTAATTTGGTTTTTAATTGGGGATTTTCAATTTGTTCTTTTTCTAGCTTTTTCAGTTGCATGCCCAATTCATTGATCTCCTTTTTCTCTATTTTATTCATGTGGACATTTAGAGATATAAAACTTCCCCTAAGAACTGCTTTTGCTGCATCCCATAAGTTTTGATATGTTGTCTCATTATTGTCATTCTCTTGAATGAAGTTATTAATTGTTTCTATGATTTGTTCTTTGGCCCACTCATTCTTTAGAACTAGATTATTTAGTTTCCAATTAATTTTTAGCTTATTTTCCCATGGTTCTTTATTACAAATAATTTTTATTGCATCATGATCTGAAAAGGATGCTTTGACTACTTCTGCCTTCCTGCATTGGATTGTGAGGTTTTTATGCCCTAGTACATGGTCAATTTTTGAGTATGTGCCATGTACCACTCAGAAAAAAAGTATGTTCCTTTTTATCCCCATTCAGTTGTCTCCGGATGTCTATCATATCTGCCTTTTCTAAAATTCTGCTCACCTCCTTAACTTCTTTCTTGTTTATTTTGAGGTTTGATTTATCAAGTTCACAGAGGGGGAGGTTGAGGTCTCCCATTATTATAGTTTTGCCATCCATTTCTTTCTGTAACTCCCTTAACTTTCCTCTAAGAATTTGCATGCCATACCACTTGGTGCATGTATGTTAAACAATGATATTGCTTCATTGTTTATGGTGCCTTTTAGCAGGATGTAAAGTCCTTCCTTATCTCTTTTAATTAGATCTATATTTGCTTTTGATTTATCTGAGATTAGGATTGCTACCCCTCCTTTTTTTGCTTTAGCTGAAGCACAATATATTCTACTCCAGCCTTTTACCTTTACTCTGCGTGTATCCCCCTGTTTCAAATGTGTTTCCTGTAAACAGCATATTGTAAGATTATGGTTTTTAATCCATTCTGCTATCTGCTTCTGTTTTATGGGAGAGTTCATCCCATTCACATTCACATTTATAATTACTATCTGTGTCTTTTTCTCCATCTTATTTCCCCTGTTTATGCTTTTATTTTTCCCTTTCCCCTTCCACTCCTCAATAAAGTTTTGTTTTTGACTTCCGCCTTCCTCAGTTTACCCTCCCTCTTGATTCCCCTCCCTTATCTTACCGTTTTCCACTTGTTACTTCTTGCCTCCCTTCTGACCACCCCCCTCCATTTTTTTCCCTTTCCCTTCCTACTGTCAATAGCCAGGGTATGTTATTCCCTTCTTGAACCAAATCTTATAAGAGTAAAGCTCAAATGCTGCTCTTCTCCCTCCCTTCTTTCCCTCTATTACAATATGTTTTTGTGACTCTTGATGTGATATTATTTACCCTTTTTTACTGCCTCCTTACCTCGTCCCCCAGAACCATCCCTTTATATCTCTTAATTATATTTTTTGTCATTATGTCAGTTATTTTATACTGATACCCACATTCCATGAATATCACTTTCTATTGTCATAATGAGTATACTATTCTCAAGATTAACATATATGTATGTATATGTATATATATATATAAAAAACATATGTAAAACAAAATAATTCTATATAAGGATGTAATTAATTAGCCTTATTGATTAATTAGGGGTTTTTCCCGCACTTACCTTTTTATGTCTCTCTTGAGTTTTGTATTTGGAGATCAAATTTTCCGTTGAGCTCTGGCCTTTTCATCAGGAAGGTCTGGAATTCCCTTATTTCATTGAATGTCCATCTCCTTGCCTGGAAAATTATGCTCAGTTTTGCTGGGTAGTTGATCCTTGGTTGGAGTTCAAGCTCCTTTGCCTTTCAGAATATCATATTCCAATTTCTCCTATCATTTAATGTAGAAGCTGAAAGATCCTGTGCGATCCTGACTGTAGTTCTGTGATATTTGAATTGTTTCTTTCTAGCTGCTGCTTTCAGGATTTTCTCCTTGACCTGGCAGCTCTGGAATTTGGCTGTAATATTTTTTGGAGTTTTCAATTTGGGATCTTTTTCAGGGGGTGGTCAATGGATTCTTTCGATGACAATTTTACCCTCTGGTTCTAGGACTTCTGGGCAATTTTCCTTAAGGATTTCATGGAAGATACTGTCCAGGCTCTTTTTTTCATCATAGCTTTCAGGTAGACCAATAATTCTTAGATTATCTCTCCTGGATCTATTTTCCAGGTTGGTTGTCTTTCCAATCAGATATTTCACATTTTCTTCTATTTTTTCATTTTTTAGATTTTGTTGGACTGATTCTTGATGTCTCATAGAATCATTAGCTTCTACTTGCCCAACTCTAATTTTTAATGTTTTGTTTTCTTACTTTATCTTCTCTATCTCCTTTTCCATTTGGTTGATTTTACTTTTCAATGAGACATTTTCTCCAATTATACTCTGATTTTCCTTAACCAATTCCCTGATTTTACCTTTTAAAGATTTGTTTTCCTCATTGAATTTTTTTTCCATTTTTTCTTTTACCTCCCTAATTTGGTTTTTAAAGTCCTCTTTGAGTTCTTCCAGGAATGCTTTTTGGTCTGGAGACCAGTTCACTTTCCCTTTTGAGGTTTCAGATGTGGGTGTAGTGTCCATGCTGTCCTCTTCTGAATTGGTAATTTGATCTTCCCTGTCTCCATAATATGAATCAATCATCTTTGAAAGCCTCTTGCTATTCTTTTTCATGGTTTTTTTTCCCCTCCTGGTTTCTAAAGTGGATCTCTGCTTCTGAGGCTCAGGGGGCTCTGTCCCAAGTTTCTTGTGTTGGGCTCTGGTTTTGTGAGGTATGGGGGAGGTGTGGTCTGTTTGCTGGGGTCTCTTCTTCCCCAGGACTGTTCTACAGCATGGGTGGTCTCAGCTCGTGTCTTTGTTGGTGTCTGCCACTTCCCCTGGCTGTGCAAAGCCAAGTCTGGGGTCCTGGCATTGATGTTAGTTAGCTCCACCCCCTGGGGCTCAGTTACTCTTGTTGTTCTGCTGAGGTGAGGGCTGCTGGGACACTTCTCTTCCTGCACTAGTCTCCTTCTGCCACCACAGGAAGGGCCCTCTCCCCCACTTCTCTCGCTACTGAAGCCCCCCTTCCTGCTCCTCTGTTTCTCCTGAGGCTTTATTCTCTGGGTTTATTCAAGGGAGGGATATGAGTCGTTTTACCTGGCCATCATGGCTCCTGGAAGTTCAGGAAGGTGAGTTTCAAACCTTTAGACTGTGGGTTGGAGGTCTCCAGGCTAACTACCCCGGCAGCTGCAGTCTCTGTTCTCTGACAGACTCCCATCCTGGGCTGAGAAGTGTGGGGCTTGATCATGGTAGTATCCAGTACTTCAGCCCTGGGCCTTAATTTCCAATTATTAACCACCACAAAAACAGCTGTTATAAATATTTATATTCATACTGTATATTTATAAATATACAAATAGGTCCTTTTCTCTTTTGTTTGGATGTTTTGGGGATATAGACCTAGCAGTGGTATTGCTGGATCAAAGGGTATGCACAGTTTTATAGCCCTTTGGGCATAGTTTCCAGTTGCTCTCCTGAATGGTTGGATCAGTTCACAACTCTACCAAGAGTACATTAGAATCCCAATTTTCCCACATCTCCTCCAACAGCCAACATTTTCCTATTTTGTCATGTTAGCCACACTAACAGATGTGAGGTGGTAACTCAGAGTTGTTTTAATTTGCATTTCTATGATCAATAGTGATTTAGAGTATTTTTTCATGTGATCATAAATAGCTTTGATTTCTTCTTCTGAAAACTGCCTATTCATATCCTTTTGACCATTTATCAATTTGGGAGTGACTTTCACAAACTTGAATCAGTTCTCTACATATTTGAGAAATGAGGCATTTATCAGAGAAACTTGTCACAAAAAATTTCCCCAATTTTCTGCTTTCCTTATAATTTTGGTTGTGTTGGTTTTGTTTGTGGAAAAAACTTAAATTTTATGTAATCAAAATTATCTATTTTACATTTTTAGTGCTCTCTATATCTTCTTGGGTACTAAATTCTTCCCTTATCTATAAATCTGATGGATAAACTATTCCATATTCTCTTACTTTGTTTATAGTATCACCCTTTATGTGTAAATCACATGCCCATTTTGACCTTATCTTGGTATACAGTGTGAGATATTGGTCTATACCTAGTTTCCGCCATACTGTTTCCCAGTTTTCCCGGCTGTTTTTGTCAAATAATGAGTCTTTGTTTCAAAAGCTTGGATCTTTGGATTTATCATATACTAGATTGCCATAGTCATTTACTATAATGTGATTTGTAGCTAATCTGTTCCACTGATCCACCACTGTTTCTTAGCCAGTATCAGATTGTTTTGATCATTACCATTTTATAATACAGTTTGAGATCTGTTACAGCTAGACCACCTTCTTTCTATTCCCTTAATATCCTTGAGTTTTTGTTCTTCCAGATGAATTTTGTTATTATTTTTCTACTGGCTTCACCATTAAACCTACTTTGTCCCATGATGTATAGTACCTCTGCCCTATCCTGTTCTCCCGGCCCATTACTCCTATTTGAGTCTTATTTTCTTCCTTTCATATCTTTTGACCTGGTCAAGTATACAGTGTCTCCTCCCATCTCCTCTCCCTTTAGCTCATCTTCAGTATCTCCTTATTCATTGGCTCATTTCTTGCCACTGAAAAACATCCTCAGTTCTTCCCTGTCTTTACACTGCCATCTCCTCAGTTTACCCCCTATATGTCTTCTCCCTTTCACAGACAAACTCCTAAAAAGGGTTATCTACACCCATGGTCTCCATTTCCTTACCTTCCATTCACTTCTCAGCACCTTGACTCCTAGTCATTTCTCAACTGAACCTGTTCTCTCTAAGATGAGCCTTGTCCTCTTAGTTGCTAAATCCAATGAACTTTCCTCAATACTCATTCAATTTGGTCTCTTTGTACTTTTTTTAAAGCTTAACAATCTTACTTTAATTAAACATACATATACCATTCACTTAGTTCAAGGGGAAAAGCCAGCACCCTGAACTTCAGAAGAAATACAAACAGAAATTATAAACAGATCAACAGACAGGCTTTTATCTGTCTGACCAAATCACAATACATACATAGTTACCAGAGAGAAGCACCAACATCTGGCTTTTCAAAGCCAAGGGGGCTGCTTCAACAGCTACCCAGAGTCTCATCACCAACACTCTTTCAATGAGTGTGCCCCACCTTTTTGTACTTTTGACACTACTTATCTTGCTCTTCTTTGTGGTCTCCCCTCCTTCACCTTTTGTGACACTGCTCCATCTTGGTTCCCTTCCCACTAGGATGACCACTACCTGATCATCAGATTATAGTTTTAAAGCCCTGGAAGTTACCTTAGAGGCCAACTTCCTATATGTGATGTGGGAGTAATCAGGGGAACTCAGTGATCTGCTTGGACTGGAGTACTTCCTATGGAACTAGGCAGTATGCTCTGGTCCCTTTATATGGAATCCATGTTCTGATCCCATGCTGGAGGGGATGTTGAGATGTCGCAGAAACTCCTGATTGGTCATCAGTGAAGAGATTTGCCTTGAGGATGACTGTCCACAGTGTCAGTGTTTCTTACTTGGTGAGATATAGAAGGAACTGAAAAGAAATAGCTTGTTTACTACTTTTGGGACTCTCCTTTGGACTTTCAGAAAGAAAGAAGAGGGGATTCTTCTCTCCCCATCCCCAGAAGCAATGGCAGTGAGAACAAGTGCTTCCTTAGATAAGTCTAGTTCCTCGAATGCCTTCTTTTGCTTTCTATTTCTACTCTGAACATAGGCCAGAAACCAGAAAGCCTGAGAAATGGATATTTCCAGCCCTAGGGATGACCTCATGAGTCTGAGAGGTCAAGAATTTCTGAGCTGGTCTTGGGCTGACTAGCAGGTGGTGACTCCCTCAGTATCAAGAGAGAAGGAGAGAAAAAACATTACTGCTAGGGGGATATTTCAACTGAAAGTACCAAGAAAACCCAAGCCATGCCCTGGCAACCCAGGAGATCTTGACCTTAGGAGCTGCTCAGGCAGTGAAATTTGAGATGAAAGTGAAACATCTATCTCAATGCTCCCACGGTAATATTTTAGGAGAGTGTAATGTGTATGATAGATTATTGTCTCATATATTTATATTTTTTAATGTGTACTTAGGAGTCCTTAGTGTTTTAAGTATTTTCAGTGGTGGAGAAAATAAACCATTAATCTCTTCCTAATACTCATATTGTACACTGAGTTCCTTTTCTAGAAGGGATTTCATTATTCACTTTTTGGGGAGATTCTAGACATGAGCCATGTCTAAGCTTTATTTTAAAGATTTTCTCAAGCCCAGATGGAGGAAGGAGTAATAAGTCTGATCCCTTTCTTTTACAGGTCAGGCCTACTAATCTGTATAAGTCCAGAATCAGAGTCCCTCATGGGAGGGAGCCCTTAGGGCCATTGGTAACATTCTTTAGCTTGGGAAGGAGATCAGGTGTTTGTGGGCTAAGTCATGCAAAAAGGGGTAGTGAGTACAAAGAATCATACAATTTCTCTTGGTTCTTTGGTTTCCACATTATGGCAACCACTTTACATCAGTTAGATTTACACAGAAATGTTTAGAGTTCATGTTAATGTCTATACCCTTATCCATTTCCTATTTTGTATGTCAATTTGTTAAAATAGGTCAGGTTGGAGCTGCCTTAATAGTATGACATATCTTCTTATCATATTATATTTTCTTTTATTCAGTATTGATCTTGATCTTTGCTGTAATAAATCAATATCTGATTTGGAAATGACTCATATTAATAGCAAGAATTTCCTCTGTCAAAACATGGTCATTCTAAAATTGTGGTGTGTTACGTGTGGCTAGCCTACTAATAATGTGATCTCTGTACTGATTTATGTTGGTCCTTGGACAGCAGAAAAATCTTATGCCAGATCATACTTGAACCCTTTCTCGTCATAGTCTAGTGGCTTAGCCTTCAACAACTCAGAGTTATCTCCAAACTGCAATGAAACTTTGAAGTATGCCTTCAGGATTAAACTTAAAAGTACTGTCTGAATGCAAGTAATTATCATTTTATGATCTGAATGACTCTACAGGTAGCATATTCTCCCACTCCTGGAATTTTCTCCCACTTTACCTTTGTCTCCTGGCTTCTCTAGCTTCCTTCAAATCTCAACTAAAATCCCGCCTTCTGCAAATAGCCTTCACCAGTCCTTTTTCATATTAGTGCCTTCCCTCTAAGATTGCCTCTAATTTGTTCTGTATCTTGTTCGTACACAGTTGTTTCCCTGGTTAGAGCTTGAGATCCTTGAAGTCAGGCACTGTTTTTGCCTTTGTGTCTCCAGTACTTAGCAAAGTACCTGAGACATTATAGGTGTTTAATAATGCTTGTTGACTTGACTATCTATCTATCTATCTATCTATCTATCTATATATATATATCCATCTATCTATCTATCTGTCAGTCTGTCTGTCCGTCCATCCATCTATATATATATATATATATGTATATATATATATATATATATATCCATCTATCTATCTATCTGTCAGTCTGTCTGTCCGTCCATCCATCCATCTATCTATCTATCTATCTATCTATCTATCTATCTATCTGTCAGTCTGTCTGTCCGTCCATCTATCTATCTATCTATCTATCTATCTATCTATCTGTCTGTCTGTCTGTCTATCTATCTATCTATCTATCTATCTATCTGTCTGTCAGTCTGTCTGTCTACCCATCAATCTATGTATCTATCTATCCATGTATCTATATATGTATGTATGTATATATGTATCTATCTATGTAGCTAGCTATTGACGTATCTATGTATCTGTATAGCTATCTATGTCTCTATCTATGTATGTATGTATCTATCTTTCTAGCTAGCTAACTGTATACCTAGCTATCTTGTACTAAAGTCTTAGTGAAGTTTAGCCTAACTGTCTAGGTGCATAATGGATTTTGAGTATTGGGCTTGAAGTTGTAATGGCAAACAAAGTGGAACTTTTCGCTGTTTTTTCTTTTGGAGTGCTTCTCAGCACTAAGGCAACCAAGTGCCTTTGATGGAGCCTTGCCTTTGATTGAATCAAGAGTCTTTGATGACCTTCTTAAATCACAAGAAAGCCTAAGTCATATGAGTTTGAGTCACATGGTTGTGATCCCCTCTGATCCTGAAGAAGTGTATATATACTCTGAGGTTAGCATTTTGCTTTGGGGCTCAGTCATTTGAAGAGTGTTCATGTGATTTGTCCAGACGAGACTCTGGGTAGCCATTAAGGAGCCACCTGGCTTTGAAAACCCAGATGTTGGTGCTTCTCTCTCTCTGGTAACTACGTATATATTGCTGTGGACAGGCAGTTAGGAGCCCTGTCTGCTGATTTGTGTTATTTGCTCTGTTTATATAATTTTCTGCTTGTAATTTCTGTTTGTATTTGCTCTGAAGTTTAGGGTACTGACTTTTTCCCCTGAACTAAGTGAATGATATATGTACGTTTAATTAAAGTGAGATTGTAAACCACTTAAAGTTGCTTCTCTTAGAAAAGCAGATCAACGAATCTGTGCTAGCAGCCCTCCTGTGTGCTGGTGTTATTGGCCTTACACCTCCACAGCAGCTGCTGGTAACATTGGTGTTACAGAAGTCAGGAAGACCCTTGTTCAAATCTTTCTTCAGACTAGCTGTGTGACTCTAGGTAAGTCACTTAACCTTCCTCAGCCTCAGTTTTCTTACCTGTAAAATGAGGATAGTAACAGTGTCCACCTTTCAGGGTTGTTGTGAGGGTTAGATGAGGTAACATATGGAAAGCACTTTGCAAACTTTAAAGAGTTAAATGAACACTAGCTGTTGTTATGTATATGTATGCATTGAAAAACAGTATTGATTGTAGGACATGTTCTGGTAGGGTTTTGAAAGTTATATTTGAGAAGAAAAAATATAGTCTCTATTCAAACTGACAAAGTATATTTGTGCTTAGATCCATGGTACTGGAGTAGATGCCTTTTAGAGCCCAGGATTGCCCAGTTGGTTCTCGGAAGGCCTACCCCACAGTTTCCACTGGGGCTGGAAAAAACAACATCCCCAACTCCAGGGCATGGTGGAAATGCTGACTGAGACTGCATTGCATGTGGCCAGCACAGCTTTATTTGTTTTGGACTTTGATGTGCATCTTGGTTTGGGGCGGGGGGAGTGGGAGGGAGGAGTGAATTTTATCATCAATATCATCATCAAACAGTATTTATTTAAAGTGTCCAGATGTGCATGATACCAGGAGAAACAAGCTCAATGTGGTCAGTCTGTAGTATTTCAAAACCTCCACTTCAGACTAAGCACTGTTGCTCATTAAACATTCATGTGACTCCGTTCACTCTCTTCCCCTCCTCACCTCACACCCCACCCGACTTCCCTTTACTTCAAGTTTTAGTCCAAAAAGAGTGGGGGGAAGGGGAAGCTTATCTAGGCACAAACCCCAGCAGGCTTCCTTAGGAATCTCACAGCGACTGTACCAGAACCCTCATTTGAATTGAGTTGGTGATCCCTGCTGTGGAGATAATGAGTTGCAAATATTTCGCTTCAGAAGGATGAGTTGGGCCTTTGAAGTTTTGTGGAGCACACCCAGAATACCACAGCCACATAGACCACAGGCCAGTTTCCCATCAGGGCCTTTGGAAATTCCTTGGGACATGAAGGGAAAGGGAGTGTGTGACACATGTGGGAAGCAGAATGGATCCTTCCATACTTCCCCCCTCCCTACCACCATCCAGACAGCCATCCTGCTACAAAATGGGAATTATGCTTCCCACCCCCATGGAAACAAGAGCATGATGGGATCTGGGTCATTTCCAGATGAGGAAAGAAACTGATCATTGACAGATATGCCTTAAAACCACAAAAATATGCCCCAATACACATGTCTAGGGCAGAAAAGAAATCAGGCTATGCCTAAAAGAAACCAGGGAACTGGTCCGATGACTATCTGGGAAGAAGAACAAAAAAATACACCCTGTCTTTACTCCTTTAGATCTTCTAGTAATTTTTTTCTGGAGAATATGTCATATAACCATAGACTCAGACCTGGACAGAGCCTCAGCTCTTCTAGTCCATCCTATGCCTAGGCAAGAATGCCCTCTATGACATCCCTGCCAAGTGTGTCATCCAGCCAGCCCTTGAACACTTCTACTGATGGAGAGATCACTACCTGATGAGGTAAACTTTTCCCCTTTTAGACATCTGTGAATTGTTAGATGTGTGATGTTGGAAACAGAGCCTAGAAGCACTGGGTTTAAGCAACAGCTTTGAGAAATGGCTCTCCTGCTTGCAGCTGTGTGGTCATGAGCTAATCACTCTACCTCTCTGACCTTCATCTTCTTGATCTATAAAATGAGGCTAATAATACCTGCTCAACTTACCTCAAAGGGCTATTGTGAGGCTCAAATGAGATCATGTCTATTAAGTGCTACAGGAGGGGGAGTTATTATTATTTTTATAACAAGATGAAATCTGTCTCCCAGTAAATTATGCCCATTGGTCCTTGTTCTGTCCTCCACAGCCAAGATCAAACCTTCCAATAAGGCTCATCTGTTTTCTGCATGACAACCCCTCAAACACTTAAAGGACTCTTTAGAAAGAGGAGACGGCGTATTTACTGTAGGTTTCTGAAAGGAAAAATCATAAGGAATGGTGAAATGGCCAGTGAGGCTGGATGTATATATATTTTGAGTACAAGACAGAATTAGTGCATCCTGCTGTCACTATGCTAAGCCAGAGTTTTGGGAACAAAACAGGGAAAGGTTGGATCTCTTAGATAAGTTATGTTGTGGGAAAAGTGCATACCAGCAACAGTAACCAATCAACCAACAAGCAATTATTGAGCACCTCCCCTTTGCCCTGCACTATGACTGTGGATACAGAAGTGTGCAGAATACAACCAGAAATTACTGAACACCTACTGTGTACTGAGTACTGAGATTGGGGATACAGGAAGTCAGGTCTGACAATAACTAGCTGCATGACCTTGGGCCTGTCAATTTCCTTCTCAGGTCCTTATTTTCCCCATTTATAATTTGAAGGGACTGGATTAGGGTCTCTTCCAGTTCTGAAGTGTTATGATTTCCTGATGTCAAGATGGTTGTAGTCTAGTTAAGGGACAAGACTGACATACTTTAAATAATTGTCATTGAATACATATTATAGAACCACTGACTCGTACACTGATTCACTCTGGCTCTGAGCTGTGCTTCCAGCCCCCTAAGCTCCCACTGAGCTCTCTTTTCCTGTTCTGAGATGACTGGGGATTTGGAACAGTATCCTTCAGATACAGCATCTGTTAGGGCTCTCTCTGCATTGCTCCCTGAATACTAGACTTGTTTCCTTGGAGAGGGCACTTGTACCCAGCAGGCATTCAATCTGGCTAGCTTCACAGATTGCAGATACACGCCTGTGTGAGCCGTCTTAATCTTCCTTCTCCTCACAATATCTTACTTTAGGGGCTATTCAACTGTCTAGGGATCCACACTAAGATTCTAGCACAAACTACCAGGGCTCTGAACCCAGGTTGTCCTACAAACTGCACCCTGCAGTCATATCACATTGGTCACTTACTCTACCAGCTATGGGATGGGGGTAATAGCAATTGGTTGTTAACAGCGGAGAACAGTTAAAGGTTTAATTGTTTGGGATTGACTGATTATATGGTGATGATCATCTCTGTTGAGACTCTTTGTTTTCTAGGATTGTACCTGATTTATACTGTATAGTATAGACTATAGTGCCTCCTGCGAGTGAAGGGAGGACCAATAAAGGTGAGCTGGCCCTAAGAGAGCTGGGATGTTGTCCTTGGGGTAAAAACACCTCATCTTCCTCCCAGCACAGATGGGGATGGGGGAGGGGTGGTATGGTAGAGAATAGTTCGCTCTGGGGTACAGGGTGAGATTCTGTGTCCACATACACACACACACACAAACACAGAGAGACAGACAGACAGACAGAGAGACAGAGAGACACAGAGAAAGAGAAAGAGAGAGAGCATTTCCTAGACTCAGAGATGGAAGGAATCTTGAAGATAATCTAGTACACCCTGCAAATTTTGTAGATGAGAAATATGTGGCCCAGAAAGAAGGAAATGACTTGGTATCCTGAGTCATGTAGATAGCAAATGGCAGTGCTGGCATTTAAAACTGGTCCTTTGATGCCAAATCCAGAGCTCTTTCCAAATCTTGGAGGTGATGCTCTAAAGAGGTATATCCAAAGGAAATGACCAATAAATGTTTGGTGAATGAATCAATGAATGATTTAATTAATTAATTAACATAGATGTAACCTTTTGTGGGAATGATGGGACAAATCTGTGAATATACAAGCTCTTTGCGGAGACCTCCCCTGCTCCCCCCCACCCCCAGTGCCATGAATGACATAGTAGGCATGGCACTCAAGGAGGACCGTGGTAAGAAGAGAACCTTTGTGCTTCGAGGAGGAGCATGTAAATGACATTGTATTTGTATTTTGTCTGCTGGAATGTTCTACTCCATATCAGGGCCAGCCCTGCATGGGGAAGGTTCCCAGCTTTCTGTACAAGGGCGCTTGTGAGATCTTCAAACCCCACGCAGACCCAGGGATGATGTCACAGACACCCATGCACAAGGATTATACTGGAGTAGTGGGAGTTCAAAGAAGGAAGAGCTCCAAAGGGATACACAGTGCAGTGCTGCACAGGAGCAAGAACGCTAGGTTTGATATCAGTGACACTGATTAGTCGTATGACCCTGGGCAAGTCACTTCACCCTGTTTGCCTCAGTTTCCTCATCTGTAAAATGAGCAGGAGAAAGAAATGGCAAACTACTCCTGTATCTTTGCCAAGAAAACCCCAATGGGGTTTTGAAGAGTTGGACATGAAATGACTGAACAGCAACCTCAGTTTAATTCCTTATTACCCATATGAACTTGGATGGATCCCTTAACCTCTGGGTTTCATTTTTTTTTCATCTGCAAAATTATAATTACTCTCATTTTTAATAATAGCATTCAAGCTCTACCTCTTAAGAATCATAGGATCAGGATTGGAAGGGCCCTTCAGAGGTCATCTAATCCAACTTACCCATTTTACAGGTGAGGAAATAGAGGATTGGAGACGTTCAGTGACTTGTCCAAAGTCACACACATAGTAAGTGGCAAAGTCCGGGCTTGCACCCAAGTCCACTGACTCCAAAACCTGTTCTATAATACCACAAAGCCTCTATAACACCACAACAACCCGTGAGGTAAATTTGTTCAGTTGTTTCAATCGTGTGTGACTATTCATGACCTCATTTGGGGTTTTCTTGGCAAAGATACTAGAGTGGGTTGCCATTTCCTTCTCCAGCTCATTTTACAGATGAGGGAAATGAGGCAAATGAGGTTAAGTGACTTGCCCAGAGTCATGCATCTAGTAAGTGTCTGGGGCAAGATTTGAACTCAGGAAGGTGAGTCTTCCAGATTCTAGACCCAGTGCTCTAACCATTGTACCCACCAAGCTGTCCCATGAGGTCGTGTAACTGTTATAATCCCCATTTTACAGATAAGAAAACTCAAACTCAGATAGAGGAAATCATTTACTCTTGGTCACCCAGATAATAAGCATCAGAGCCAGGGTTTGAACCCGGGTCTCCTTAACTCCCTATCTCACACTGCCTCCCTGATCTCAAAGATCCTTTTAAATCCAATGATCCTATGCAAGCTTCATGGAGGGTTTGAGCCTTGAAGAATGAGGAGGATTTAAATAAGCAGGAAGGCTGGGAATGAGGAGGTCAGAGGGCAGAGTAGTGAAGAAAGGGACCTGACAAGAAGGGACATTATGTGCCAGTGATCAGTGAGAAAAAACACATCAGCAAAAGTGGGAGAAGACATCCTTTTCTGCCAACAAGTTGAGACAGATTTTCCTTCCTCCTCCCTCTCTTCCATCAGCTCTGCCAAGCTCAGGAAAGCCTGGGAGCTCCCCTGCAGAATTTATAGGGATCTTCCAAACTGTGTTTTGTCAACAGGAGGCCTTTTATTTTTCTATTCAGAACAAGCAGCATCTCAGATTCCCCCACCCACCTTCCCCACTGTGGGCTTTTCCTCTGGTCCCTGCCAGTTCCAGAGGGAGCCAGCCCTGACTTGCTAACCCAAGTTGAATGCAGGGCCCTTTGGGGTTTGAGGTCCAGAGGGGGAAGTGTGTTTGGCCAAAACGTCTCTCTTCCTCTCGAATTGACAAGATGTGGGCAAGTCACAGACAGCTGCGTTCAGTATTTATATTATGCTAAAGGCCAACTCAGCCTTCCTTCCTGCCAAGGTCAGTAAGTGGAGTTCCAGGCAATTCTGCTTGTGGGTGTCTTCTGGAGAACCAGCCTAATCTCAGGGAGCTTCTGTTCCAAAAAGGCAATTCATTCCCTCTCCTAGGCCTCTTCCCTCACCCCAATCAGACCAGAGAAACTTGAAGGTCCCTCCCAACTTTACATATGTGAATCCTTGACCTTGGTCATCCTCATCTGGACAGGCTCTCACTTATCAATGTTTTTGCTTCCCTTAACAACCATCCTCTAGAGATTGCCTGACCAGGGCAGACAACACATGTACCATCATCACCCTCATTGTGGATGTTACATTTCTGTTAACGTAGCTTCAGAACACATTAGCTCTTCTGCCAGCCATGGTCACACTATTGATTTTAGATTGATGTTTCAGTCCAGCCAAATCTCCATACCCTTTTCTTTCTCAGCAGGGTGGGAGATAGTGGAAGGAAAGTAGAGAGCAGACCTGTAATTTTATTGTTGTAGTCAATTCCCATTGAGAAAACTCTCTATACCAGTACAGGCTGGCACCTGCTCTGTCATTTTTAATCTTAGAGTTGCCTGGCAGTACTGAGGGGTTAAGTGATTTGCCCTGGGTCACCAAGCCTTTAAGTATCAGAGGCCAGAACTGAATTCAGGACTTCCTGACTCCAAAGCTCACATCCTATCCACTAAGCTAAGCTGCCTCTCTTCCAGAGTTTCTTCAGGTGAACTGTTACCTAGCCAAACCTTCCCTGTCTGGTCTTTTTGTGGATAATTTTTTAACCCAAGTTCAAGTAGTTAAGGCCCACTCACAGCTATTTGCCTTTCTCAATGATACTGTAGGCTGGCAGCCAGGCTGGCAGAGCCCTGGGGACCAGCATGAATAAGAGCATGGTGGGGATGAGTAAAGTGTGTTTAGCATACACCATAGATGGACCTGACAAAGCCTGACAAAGTCATGTGCTGGGGAGGAGTGGGAAATAAGGTTGGGGAGATGGAGTGGTGAGAAATAATAGAGGGCCTGGATAGAGTGAAGCATTCTTCTTGACAAGCGGTCTTTATTCTGTCAGAGGAGTTAGGTCAAAGTAATGATGAATTGACTGGCACAAGAGGGCTACTCATGGTCTTATAAACCCTGGGCATCACAAGCCGCTATAACTGTTGTCAACTGGGACCAACTCAGAAAACTTCACTGGCTGGTATTATGTTATGGTCCCTCCCAGCCCTAGTTCACCATAGCAACCCATGGAGTGCTCCCCTATCCCTGTGCATCTGTATGGATGACATTAAGCAATACGACCGGGTGTGTGATGGGAAGCCCAAGGAGTTAGCTCTGAGCTTTTTGTAAGCGAGACCCTGAAAGCCCCAATTTCATTGGCATTCCTATCCAGGATGAAAGCTCCAGGCTGCCTGTCCAGGCCTTGTGCCATTGGTCATGGCCCATAAAGGCCACACACAGGACCCAGATAGGAGGTGGTAGTTCACCCTGATCCTGGCCTGAAACCCTAGGCTTTGATCAAAGGCTACCCCTCCCTTCCCGGCACATGTGTAAGTGACACCTGATGCAGAGCTGGGTTGTTATTCTCCAGAGCAGTCGGGTTTTTACTCTCTTACTGATCATTTCAAGAGGCTGTTCCATTCCCTCCACACTCCCCACCCCTCCTCCAGTGCTCCCAGTGCCTTTGATCTCAATCTCCTATGGAACACATGTTCTCAAAGGCTGTCTCATTGGCATAGATCTGCCTCTTAAGGGTGGGTAGTTTGAGAAGATTTATATCAAACAAACATTTTTAAAACTGTGAAATTTGCAGTTAACTTCAGACCAGACTTTTATGAAGGAGCCTTCAGCCCTTCACATTTATGGTGACTGACAGTTGATCCTACCCAATAACTCTAGCAGAGACATGAAGGATGTTGGCTTGGCTGCTGGAAGGGGGGTTGGGGAGTGGGAGTGGATTCTTCCTCACATTGCCAGTTTGAGGGTTTAAGACACAGCAGGAGGTTGGGATTGGGACAGGCTTTTTTGTTGTTTGGTCCTTTCAGTCATGCCTGATGCTTTGTGACTCCATTTGGGGTTTTCTTGACAAATATACTGGAGTGGTTTGCCATTCCCTTCTCCAGCTCATTTTGCAGATGAGGGAACTGAGGCAAACAGGGTCAAGTGACTTGCCCAGAGTCACACAGCTAATAGGTGTCTGAGGCTAGATTTAAACTCACAAAGATGGGTGTTCTTGATTCCAGGCCCAGCGCTCTATCCACTGTGCCACCTAGCTGGCAGGCCTACATGATATCATTTTGATAGGCCAGGGAAGGCCCTGGTGCCCAAAATTCTCTTTTTCCATGTGTTCCATGTGCCAATTGACTCCCAAAAATTTTACTATCCACACAGTACACTGGAAAAGATGGTGGACTCCTAGTCAAGATCTCTGAATTTGAATCCCATTACTAGCACGTATTAGCCGGTGACCATAAATAAATCACTTCGCTGTTCTAAGACTCTTCATTTATAAAATAGTATCTACCTTCCATCGTCATTATGAGGAAAGCACTTTGCACACACAAAAGCTTGATGTACATAAACTCTATGGGCTTTAGTTTTCTCATTTATAGATAGTTAACAGATAAAGAGCTTACTAAGTGCTTACTATGTGCCAAGCACTGTGCTAAGGACTGAGGTTACAAATACAAGCAAACAAGACAGTCCCTACCATTGAGAAGTTTCCCTTCTAATGGAGGAGACAATATGCAAGCCACTGTACTATGAGACAGATACAACATAAATGGAAGATGAGTCAATATGAGTTTATTAAGCACCTACTATGTGCCAGACACCATTCTAAGGACTGAGGATAGAAAGGAAAGCAAAAGATAGTTCCTTCTCTCAAGTAGCCCATAATCTAAAGGTGGAAAGAAAATGAAAACCACTATGGGCAAAAGACATACACAGGATAAATTAAAGACAATCAACAGAAGACAAGGACTAGCATTAAGGAAGACCAGGAAAGGCTTACTGTAGAAGGTAGGAATTTAGCTGAGACTTAAAGAAAACCAAGTGGGAAGGAGACAGAGATGAGGAGGGAGAAAATTCCAGGCATATGGGACAGCCAGTGAAAATGCTTGGAGTCAGGAGATATTTTGTTCAAGGAACAGACAAGGAGACCAGTGTCCCAAGATTGAATGGACACAGAGGGGAGTAAGAAGATTGGAAAGATGGGGGGCAGTTATGAGGGTGGAGGGTGGTATGAAGGACTTTAAATACCCCACAGAGGATTTTGGTTTTGCTCCTGGAGGTGATAGGAAGCCACTGGAGTTTATTGAGCAGGTGGGTGACTTGATCAGATCTACTCTTCGGGAAGGGCAACATGGCAGCTGAGTGGAGAATGTACTGAAGGGAGAAGAGACTCGAGGCAGGGAGACTAATCAATAAGCCCTTTGCAATTGTCCTGGAGTGAAGTGACGAGGGTTTGCATCAGGGTGCTGACTACATGAGTGGAGAGAAGGGGAGGGATATATACAAGAAATGCTGTGAAGGTAGAAATAACAAGACTTCGAGGCAGGTTGGGTAAGTGGAATGAGTACAAGAGAGGAGTGAAGAATGACATCAAAAAGGAGAGGAGATGTAGGAGGATAGCCAGCAGGGATGGTAGGATCAAGGAACAGTTTTTTTAAGGATGCAAACATAGGTGACTGGAAGGATGGTAGTAACATGGACAGAAATAGGAAATTTAGAAAGAGGGGAAAGATTGAGGGGAAAGATAATGTTTTGTTTTGGACGTATTGAGTTTTAGATGTCTATGGAACATCAGTTCAAGATGTCAAAAAAGCAATCGGTGATGTGAGACTGGAGCTCAGAAGAGAGACTAGGACTGACTACGTAGATCTAAGAATCGTCCTCAGAGAGGACCCATGGGAGCTGATGAGATCACCAAGTGAGATAGTATAGAGAGAGGAGAGAAGAGGGCCCAGGGGATAGCCTTGGGAGGCACCCAGGATCAGTGGGGGTGAGCTGGATGAAGATCCAGCAAAAGATACTGAGAAGGAGCTCTTGGACAGGTAGGAAGAAAACCAGGAAGAGGAGTGTCACCAGAACCTAGAGAGGAAAGACTATCCAGGAGAAGACGGTGATCCAAAGTGCCAAAAGATGCAGAGAGGTCAAGAAGGATGAAGGACTGAGAAAAGACCATAGATCTGACCATTAAGAGATCATCGCTTGAACAGCTTATGGCTATAAATGTGATAGAATACTATTGTACTATAGGAAATGATGGAGGAGATGGTTTCAGAGAAATGTAGGAAGACTTACACGAACTGATGCAGAACGAAGTGAACAAAAGTAGGAAAACAATTTTTACATTGATAATGGAGACAAATATTTTGAAAGAATTAGGAGTTCTGCTCTGTATAATCACCAACCACCATTCCAAAGCACTCAGGGTGTAGAATAAGACAAATTTTTTTAACATGGTCAATGTAGAAATTTGTCTTAGCTTGACTATGCAGGATTGTAATAGAGGAAAAGAGATCATTGGTGATTTTGAAGAAAGCAGTTTTGGTTATGTGAAGAGATAAAAAACCACATTGGAGAGGGTTTAAAAGATAACAAAAGAAGGGGAAGTGGAGGCAGCAAATGTAGAGTGCTTTCTCGGGGATTTAGCTAAAAAGTGAAAAAGAGATATAGGATATTCTATCTCCCAACCCCAAGACTTTGCACAGGCTGGCACCTTTCCTGGAATTCTCTATTGTCTTATCTCTGCCTCTGAGTTTCCCTGGCTTCCGTCTAGGCTTGATTCAAATTCTACTATCTACTGGAGGCCTTCCCCAGTCCTCTAAGCTGTTAGTGCCTTCTCCTTTGAGATTACTTTCCATCTACCCTTATATATCTCATTTATGTCTAGTTATTTGCATATTATCTCCCTCATGAGAATGTATAATCTTATGAGTAGAGACTGTGGTTTTTTGCCTTTCTTCACTATCCCCAGTGCTTAGCACAATACTCACCACATAGCGAGTGTTTAATAAACTGCCTGTTGACCAACTAAGATATCTAGACAAAGTGGTGGGTGGAACCAGTTGGATTAACTACGAAAATTTGGCCTATACTGGGTGACTAGCCTCCAGAAGTAAGAAGCCAGAGAACAGGAGACTTCACCCTCCAGCACTAACTTTCCTCTCTCAAGACTAGTCAACTCTAATTCTGGGATCTACCCCAAGCTTAAGTAACAAGCAAAAAAAGTTATTCCTCAAGAGGATTTCTACTTGGCTGAGAGAAGTTTAAGTTTGGAAGGATGAACCAACGAGCTCAAGAGAAGCTTGAGTGAATTTTGAAGGTGAGAAACTGTCTTCTGCTGGGATCATAAGGATGGCCAGGCTATAATTTCCTCCCTTCACCTCACAAAAACCTTAAACCTTTTAGGATAGCTTTAAAAGTTGACAGGAATTAATTATGGTTATGGTTAGGTCTCTTGAATTTGCATACACTCTTATCTACTGTTAATAAATCCTCAAAAATACACAGTGATGTATGTGGAGATAGGATAGCAAAGGAGAAGAGGAAAGCTGGACCTAGAAAATGGTACCTGGAGACTGTGGCAGAGGAAGATAATGAAGGCTTAAGGAAGGCAGTGCATGGAGTTGTACAGCCATCAGATGGATTCTAGAATCAAGAGATCCAAGTTAAAAGTCCTTTCCCTCTCAAGGCCTCAGTTTTCCTGTCTGCAAAAGGAGAGGACTGGACTACATGATCCCTAGGGCCCCTTCCAGCTCTAATTCTCTAACTGAGGAATTAAAGCTGGCCCCAAAACCAGAAAGATATAGAATGCTTAGATCCTCTAGTTAAACTATAGGTTTAGAGATAGCTCAGTTTAATGAGGACAAATTAATAGGCACAGAGGCCCAATGCAAAGTCTCCTGGGAAACTGTTTTTCCTGGAAAGTTCATGGCTAATCAATGTAAGTTACTCACATTTCCTACCTCCATAAAAACTTTCAGAGCACATGTTGTGACTTTTTTTTTCTTTGCCTTTTCAAGGATTCACTTAATATTGATTTCAACTGGTGAAAAAGCCAATTGAGGATGGGGAGGGTGCAGCATAGTATAATTATCCCAGGGCCCAAACCCACCCAGCAACCACTGGGACCTGCATCCCCTAGGGGTGGTCCTGCCTGTGTATTTTGCACTTTTCTGAGGTGTGAGTGATTTGAAGAGTAGGGATGGCCTCATAGACCTTTCAAGCTCAGCCTCATGGCATGGAATTAGTATTTAGATATCTGGGTGGGAGGAGCTTAACCTCAACAATTAGTAATAGAAATTTGGTGGGGATAGGTCCAGACCTTTTATTTCTTCAGCATTGAGATTCCTGGTGCAGGAACTTCCTCCACTGAGTCAATAGCACTATAATTTACAGAAAGCATTGACTAGGACACTAAGTTGAGTGACTTATCCAAGGTCACATAGCCTGTATTTGCCAGAGGCAGGACTTCAGATCATAGATTCAAAGATGTAAGAAACATGATAGATAGATAGCTAGATGACAGATGGGAGAGGAAGGAGGGGTGGGAAGACTATCTTTCTAATAATAATAACAGCTTCTCATAAGTTCATAGATTTAGAGCTATAAGGGACCTTAGTAGTCACCTTATCCAGTTCTCACTTTACAGATGCTTTGCCCAACCTCAGACAAATAATTAGTGGCAGATCCAGAATTTGAACCCAGGTCCTCCCATTCTAAATGCATCATTCTTTCCATTTTTCTAGATATTATCCATTTATCCACTTTTCAAAGCATTTTCCTCAAAACAACCCTGTGAGATAGTATCCCCATTTGTCAGATGCTAAAACTGAGGTTTAGCAAGGCTGAGAAATTCCAAACATCCCACAGCTAATAAATTACAGAGTCCAAAGTTGAACCCTGTCTCCTGACCCCAATTCTAGTCTTCTTTCCAGCATAAAGCACTGTGCTTGGCAGACAGTAGGTGCTTAATAAGTGCTAATTGACTGACTTTCCACTTCATCCTAAATCCTGACTAAGAGCAGAAGGCAAATTGTACATCACAACTTGGCTTGCCTTGTTGATATAGGCAGCAAATCTGTTCTAAATCAGCACCCCCAAGCCTGATTTATAAAAGCCAGACGTGCTGTCTGAAGCTCAAAGTCTGTTCATACTGTGAAAACTGCCACCAGCCTCTGGCCTCTGAGCTCACACATATCTCCTAGTGACAGTGACATGGCCAGGTTGAGAACAGGTCCCCAGCCTGATCACTTCAAAGTTAGACATCCCTAGAAGATGGTCCTGGCACAAGACTACAGCTGTCTGTTTTCCTTCATCTGAGACCTCACTCCTTCCTCTTCACAGAGATCTATCATCTGAAATCAGGTGGCAACCCCAGAGGAAGCCATGGCCTGTCAAGCTGTTAGGAATTGGTCTCCTAAGACATTTTAGCATGACCCAGAAACAGTATAGACTGCCTGAGACAAGTGAGCAAAATATTGGAAAGCCATCTATGCTGTTTGTTACCGTTGTTGGAGGATGCTGTGCAGCCTGGGTGTTCTCAGGGGGAGTGTTTTATAAATTGTTCATTGCTAATAATTGACAGCAGATTAACAAATTGACAGCTTGAGGGTGGGCTGTGGAAGGAAGTGAGGGTAAACAGTCGTAGAAGAAAATGTTCAGAACTGATAAGGACCTTAGAAATTATCTAGTTCAATCTCACCTCATTTTAAAGGTGAGGGAAAAAAACTAGCTCATATTTACATGGCAAGTGGCGACTTGTCATAGTGGCCAAAGAATAAAATTAATAATAGTAATAATAATAATATTTCTGTAGTACTTACCATATGCTAGGAACATGGGGGGTAGGTGCTATTAATAGCTCCATTTTATGGATAAGGAAACTGAGGCAAAGAAAGGTGAGATGACTTACTGGAATCACACAGCTAGAAAGTATCTGAGATAAAATTTGAACTCAGATCTCCCTCACTCCAGGCCAGTTCTCTATCCACTGGGGCACCTAGCCATCTCACGAGTCCTAGAGTTGGGAAATCCTGGGTTTAAGTCCATCCTCTGACACTAGTCACTAAATTTCTCAGCCTTTCGTAGATAATGGGAGTTTCATCAAGAGTTTTCTATGCCAATAAAATCAAGGATGTAGTCTCTCTCTCTCTCTCTCTCTCTCTCTAATGCATACATATATATGTATATACAAAACATAAAATATATTTAAAAACATAGGTTTGTAAAACGCTTTCTATGGCTTTATCTTATTCAATCCTCACAATAGCTTTACGATGTAGGTATTATTGTTACCATCCCCATTTTACAGATGAGGAAGCCAAGGCTTTAAGGTTCTTAAGAGACTTGACAAAGATTATCTCACTTGATCCTCCCAGGTATACCATGAGGATTGTTATCCCTAATAAACTGGGACTCAGGAAAGTTTAATAGATTAGTCGCATTTCAATGGTGCCTTATGCATAGTTGCATAAGCTTCAGTCCCACATCATAAACAGCCTATTGGACATTTCTAATCAAAGGTGCTAGAGACATCTCAAACTCACCATATCCAAAACCAAGCTTATTATCTTCCCACATACACATAACATTCTCCTCTTCTACCCTTCACTATTTCTGTCAAAGGAACCCCCATTCTTTCATTTTACTGGGTTTGCAACACCTTAAAAATCTAATCAATTGCCAAATCTTGCTTTTTCCACCTCCTCATGATCTTTCACTTCTGACTCTTTTTCTCTCAGCCACCACCTTAGTTCAGACCCTCATCTCTTTTCATCTAGATTATTACAACCACCTCTTAATTGGTCTCCTTACCTCAAGACTCTCCCTTCTCCAGTCTATCCAACATATTATTTTTTAAAAATTTTCACATTAGTCATGTTGTAAAGAAGAATTAGAACCAAAGGGAGAAACCGAGAGAAAGAAGAAACAGCAACAACAACAAAAAGGGAGCAAATAGTATGCTTTGATCTGCATTCAGACCCCATAGTTCTTTTTCTGGATGTGGACAGCAGTTTTCATCATGAGTCTTTTTCTCCAACACACTGTTGCCAATTAATATTCATTAAGTGTAGCTCTGACCATGGGGCTCCCCTATTTACTCAACTCCACTGGCTTCTTATTACCTCTAGGATAAAAGATAAACTCCTCTGATTAGCTTCTAACATCTTTCTTAACCTGGCTCTACTGATCATTGGAGCCTCATTGGAAAGCCTCCCCTCTTGCACTCTAAAATTGAGTCAAACTGGCCTCTCTATTCTGCACATAACCTCTCCATCTCCAGCATTTGCACTGGCCATCCCATATGCCTGGAATGCACTCGCTCCTTCACTTTCCAGCATAGAGTGCTTCTCTTCCTTTACGATGCAGCTTAAACATCATCTGCATAAAGCTTTTCCTGATTCCCCCAACTGCTAGTACTCTTTCTTCCAACCTACCTTGTATTTAACTATTTTCATTATATTTTTGTTTATTAACTTTTTACTTAGGCTACATATACTTATATATGGACTTTGTCTCCTCCATTAGAATATACACTGCTTGGGAGGAGGGATTGTTCCATTCTTTGTACTTGCATCTCCAGGGCCTGGCATATAGCAGGCACTTAATAAATGTTTGTTGAATTGATTGATTAAGACTTCTACACCTTTTTTGGATGAACTATTATCTATACAGTCTTCATTCTTCATGTTCCTATGAAGTGAAGATTTAGGTGAGGCCCCAATAAATGTCTATCCAATTGAATTAAATTGAATCCACTGAGCATGCCTAATCCGCACAGGCTTTAATGAATGATCATACCTTTTGGTGAGAGGCCTTTTAGGTCTACCCAAAATTCCTGATCTTTTTTGTTGTTGTCGTTGTAAGTTTCTTTCAAAGCTCAGTTCAGATGACACTTCCCATCTCTCCACAAACTAGTGCCTAACCTTCAAATGACCTTATGTTTATTTTGTATGTAGTTGAGTGAATGAATGGATAAAAAGGCATTTATTCTATGCCTGTATTTGTATCTGCTTATCTTCCTCTATAAACTGTAAGCTCTTTGAGGGCAGGGATTGTTTCACTTTTGTCTTTGTGTCCCTAGTACAGTGTCTGAAATATAGTAGGTGTTTAATGAGCATTTATTAATTCTGAATCTATGACCTTTCTTGATTGATTAATGACTCATGCCTTAGGTGACCCAGTCCCACAAGCAAGTGATGAGATCCCTCTTGGGGTCTATCTTACAGCTTTATACTGCAGAACTTTTGTCTGCTGCCTTTAAAGATAGTCTGAGGTTTGCCATAGCAGCCATCTGGCCAAACTTCATTTAGGCAAAACAAGAAGAGTCAGCCCCATGGGTCCAAGTGTAAAAATAAGTGTGAGCCCCTAAGATTCTGAGTACGGTACATTGTCCTAAACTGTTAAATTTGGACCTTCTATTTTTCTGCCAGTATTTGTAACCTCTGCCTCACCTTAGACCAGGAGTTCTGAGCCTTATTTGTGTCCTGGACTCCTTGGGCAGGTCTGAAGAATCCTATGGACCCTCCTCAGTCTGTTTTTAAATGAAACGCATAAAATAAAATACATAGGATTTCAAAGGAAACAATTATATTGAAATACAGTTGTGAAAATATCTTAAAATGGGTTCGTAAATAGCTTAAAATGGGAAACTAGACCACCTATAGTTTTAAATTGGATTCTCAAACTCCACTGATCCTCTGGTGTCTCATTAATTTATGATCTAGGCCCTGATTCCTGCCTCCTAATTCTGGACCCTCCAGTGAGCCAACCCATACTTCCAATATCAGACCCCTGTCTCTGCACCACTAACCCAGCATTATGGGGGACCTTGACCATGGGGAGACTGTCTAATCACAGCCTTTCCCTTCTCCCTGGATCACAAAGCCTTAGTTTATGCCACGCTGGAGCTTCAGCTCTAATCCATCTCAGGCCTCAATTCTACCCTGTATGGAGCTGGAAGGAACATTATAACTTTAACCATACTATAATAACACAGACAATTTCTCTCCACAACGAGTGAGCGGTCATGGAGCCTGATCCTGACTTTTTCCCTGATGGCTTAAAAGTGAGAACAGAAGGCAAAGTCACATCCCAGCTGCTCCATTCATAATGGTGGAGGTGATAAACAGGTGTAGACATGGACAGTTTCCATGGTTGCTTTCAGTGAAAGCCAAAAAGGACTGTTAGTTCATCCAGAGAGCCAAGAAAGATGAACGCTGAGGGAAATGTCACAGTAACCTGCAGGGTAGATGCTATATTTCCTGCCTGAAGTGGTCACCAATTATATCTGCTGCAAATGCAAGTTGGTTTCCCTCCAGAAAGAAGATGAAAGGGCTTGGAGGAATACCTCTGTACCCTCCAGCTTATTAGAGAGGATGAAGGGATCTTAGACAGGATGGAAGAAATAATCCAGGAAGGAAGCCAGGGGGAAAAAATGCAAAGTGGATAGAGGAAAAGCAAGGCTAAATAAATACTGGTGGAATGGAAATATGCAACCCAGTGGAGAAAAGAAGCTGCACACTACTAGGACCATGCCCCAGATTGGAGGGGGATATACCATGGCAGGTTCCCTGCCTCCAGAAACCCTCTAGTCTTCAGATCTATGACCGCTTAATTCCATCTTCAAGCTCAGCTTAGCCTAAAGTCCAGGGATCCAATGCTATTAGGCAGGGAAAATAAAAGATTCTCTGTATTCGTCACTTGGGAGCAGAGCATCCAATCAACCTTAATGTTCCCCCTCCACCCTCATAGCCCCATTCTAGTAACTAAGCTCTTGACCTGCTCCTCATGAACAAGTCCCAGTTCTTGTGAAAAGTTTCCTGTCCTATCCCCTGAGTTCCTGATTTGGTTCTCCTTGCATTTTTCTTTCGTTTCTTTGTTTTTTGGAGGCAATTAGGGTTAAGTGACTTGCTCAGGGTCACACTGCTAGTAAGCCTCTGTGGTTGGATGTGAACTCAGGTCCTCCTGACTCCAGGGCCAGCATTTTATCCACTTGGCCACCTACCTGTCCCATCTCCTTGCATTTTATAGCAATCATTACTCTGGTACTGGGATCTTAGCTTGTCCCTTCAATCTTCCTAGTAACCGTTGTGGAGAGTCATTTCAATTGACCCAATGTTTACTAAATGCTTACTGTGTACAAGGAGTTTTGCTTAGTTCTGGGAATACCAACCTAAATACTCCACAGGCCCAGCTTTGAAAGAGCTTACAATCCATTAGAATAGATTTTTTAAAAAATAAAGATCACTGCAATATAAAGTCAGAATCTTGGATCTGCTGTTTATAGCTGCATAAGGCACATCTGATTTCTCTGGGCCTCAGTTTCCTCATCTACAAAGTAAGGGGATTGAACTAGACAATTTCTAACTGTTTGAAAATCTCAGCATTATACCTCCCTTCTCTGTACCATCTCCCGTAGCTAGAATATACTCCTTCCTCATTTCCACATCCCAGAATCCTTATCTTCCTCCAAGGATCAGCTTATGTGCCACCTTTTCCAACCTTACCAACTAATACATGCTTCCTCATTCCTTTTTGGTCTCTCTCCTTCATCGGATTACCTTGCATTTACTTATCTGTGTAGCCTAACATTTAGATCATAATCAATGTTTGCTGAACTGAACTGAAATGGTCAACTACCTACTTGCCTGAATTTCTACTTAATGCCTGTGGCTGGAACCTTGTTTCAACAATCTGGCTAGCAGCTGTTGTGGGGTTGAAAGACCAACACAAGCCCAACAACAAGCACACTACCAGCACACTGCAAAAGCCCAGGTTCTTTTGATCTGCTTTACTAAGGAAAGCAATGTTAAGGGGTTGACAAGCTTACTTTAATTCAGCATACAAATACTTAGTTCAGGGGGAAAAGCCAGCACCCTGAACTTCAGAACAAATACAGACAAATTACAAACATCGACAGACAGACCTTGTCTGATTCAAATCCCAATACATAGTTACCAGAGTTTAACAAAGTCCCAACATCCGGGTTACGAGCTGGAGGGCTCTTAGCTACAGCTGCCCAGAGTCCCCGCATCACCGCACCACCACAAGCGAGAGCCCTGCGCAAATAGCTCTGTCTTCTCTTCTTATACCATTTCAGACGTCATCAAACGTCATCCGAATGACCAGAAGTTAGGCTCCTATGATTGGCTCTTGAGTTAGCACCTCCCCTTAGTACCCTGGGAGCTTCATACCCATATAGGCTTAGCACCTAATAGGGGTTTGGGCCTGGGGCTTAGCACCTAGTAAGACTCAATGAAATACACTGAATTAATCAAAGGAAACAAAAGCCAAACTCTTCAAGGGCACTTGGTTGAACTGAGCACTAAGAGCCCATTTTGCTTACCAACACAAACCTTTCCAGAAAGCCCCACTTGTGATGGATGGTTGGGGATATGAAATAATGATTATAACAATTCTTTGTAACTATAAAGAATTATATATGTGTGTGTGTGTGTGTGTGTATACACATATATAGTATGTGTATATATATATATATATAATCATATAGCTTATAGAAATATAAGCTATAATTGTTATCATTTTCCAAAGTCCTCATGGTGTTGTATAGGTGACTCTGGGATCTGAGAGACTATACATGAGGATCTTGAGATCTAGCAGGTTCTAAAAAGCCGTAAAAGCATTGAGGTAAGACCTGGAGATGGTCTTTACATTTGCCTCTGAGACTCAGCCTTGTAAAATATAGAGAGATTTAATAATACCATTGTTGGAAGACCTCTAAAATGTAGAAAACACTCGCAAAGAGAAAGTTAGTATGGACTAGTGGATAGCTCTGCACATGGAGCCAGGAAGACCTGCCTTCAAATTCTGCCTCAAAGACTTTCTAGTTATATGGCCCTGGACAAGTCACTTAACTTGTTTGTGACTCATTTTCCTCATCTGTAAAAAGATGTTCATTCCCAGAAACCCAAGGAAGAGGGGAATGTCTTATTAGGGCTTATTCCATGGATTGGGCATGCTAAATTATTAGCAAGTAGCAAACAAACAAAAAATGCCATTGTTTGTCCATGGTCCAAATTTATGAGTTAATTCAATTTCCTTGAGCCAGAGTCCAAACCTGTACAGGGTGTAAGTCTGGACACATAGGAAATCTCATTAACATCTCATTAACCATTTTACCAAAGACTCTGTGTTGTTCAGCGACTTCTTTTTCTGGGGTAGCTAAAGGAGAAGGTGTACTCAATAAAAATCATAGATGCAACACACTTGATTGAATGCATAAAGAGTAAATGTGCTAAAATTGACAGCAATATGGAGTTATTGCATCGAGTTCACGTGAATCTTGCAAAGCACATCAACCTTTGCATCACAAATGATGGAAATCATATTGAAGATGCTATTTGTTAATATTCCAATTAAATAAAATGTTGCTGAAAATTTCATTCGTTTCATTTCTTGAAAATATGCATTTTTGCCTATGTGTCCAGACTTTAGGAACACCCTGTAGAATGTGCTATATATGTGTAACAAGTGGCATAGCATTCACTAAGGACTTTGGTTCAGTACTTTATGTATATGTGTGTGTATATATATATATATATATATATGTGTGTGTGTGTGTGTGTGTTGACACATATACACATATATACATACGTATATACACACACATGCATACATATATACATATAGATATCTCAGGGTGTGTCACATCTATGAGATGGATCAGCAGGCAAATACCAAGGGCTAGAAAATTCTCACCTTGACTATTGCAATAGTCTCCTCCTTGGTCCTCCTGCTTTGAAGGTCTCTCCCCTCTCCAGTCCATCCTCAACATAGCTACCAAAATGATTTTCTATAACATTAGGCTTGATCGTGCCATTTGTTGTTGTTGAATCATTCCTATCATGTCTCACTCTTCATGACCCCATTTAGGGTTTTCTTAGCAAAGACACTGGAGTGGTTTGTCATTTCCTTCTCCAGCTCATCTTACAGGTGAGGAAACTGAGGCAAACAAGGTTAAATGACTTGCCTATGGTCACACAGCTAAGAAGAGTTTGAGGCCAGATTTGAACTCAGTGCCTCCTGATCCCTGGGCACTCTACCCACTGTGCCACCTAGCTGCCCTTGATCATGCCATACCTCTGTTCAGAAACCTTCAGTGGCTCCCTGTTGTGTCTAGGATAAAATGTGAATGACTAAATTAGGTTTTTAAAGCCTTTCACAGTCTGTGAACTTGCTTCCCATTTTTCCTTTTTACATATTCAAAATTCTGAACAAATTGACTTACTTCCTGTTCCCCAAACTCTGGCATCTCCCTGGGCTGTCCCCCATAGTTGGAATATACTAGCTCTTTATTTGCCCATATTAGAATCTCTAGCTTCCTTCAAAACTCAACATTTGCATCACCTCTTACATGGGACCCTTCCTGATTCTCCTAGCTGCCAGTGTCCCACCCCCCAACACATACCAATTACTTTGTCTACATTCTGCATATATTTGTACATGTACATCTTATTTTCCCTTTGGAATGTAAGTTCCTTGTGGTCAGGAACTGATTTCATTTTTTATTTTTTAAGCCTAATGCCTAGGACGGTGTCTGGCCCATGGGTACTACATTAAGTAGGCATTTAATAAACACATGTTGGTTTATTGATCTCCATTTTACAAATGGGGAGACTGAGGGCCAGAGAGGGGAAGTAATTTGCTCAAGATCAACCAACCAGTTTCAGTTAGAGCAGAGGCTCCAGTCTGCTTCTCCTGACTCTAAAGCCAGTACTCTTTGCACCTCACTGACCGCCTCCAGATATCCTTTATTATAAGGCACATATTAATGACTCAGGAATTGGAAGAGCACTATAAGAAACTCCTCTAGCTTCCCATTAGCACACTAATGGCCTAAGTTTATCATATCAGATAATTCCACTTGTCACATTGGAAGACGGGGAGAGCTTGAATGGGAGAGGAGAGAGGAATGATCACAGACACAGGGCATTAGCAGGCCTTGAAGGGAATGGGGGAGGAAAGGAGGAGCTGACAAATTGGGGTAAAGGCTAAAGAAAGGAGGCCAGAGGAGCACTGTCTACCCTCAGGGGGTATGCTATGCTCCAGGCAATGAGGGAGGCAGAGAACATGACAGTTCTAGGCCTGAGCCTTCCTTGCCTTGGATTCATTACTCTTGTAAGAAATGCACAGAATGAGTCAACACATAGGGATTCATTCCTTTAATTGGACTGAAAAAGTCTCAGGTCTGCACTTAAAGAACCACATTGACAACGAGCCATATTAACACTCTGCTGGCCTGACTCATCTGACTGTGATTTAATCCCATTGGTATGACTTGTACAGAGGAAAGGAATCTGAAAAGATGGTCCATAGAGACTGTCCCCTACTACCCTGGTAAAGCTAGCTAAGTAGGCCCAGCCACGAGAAAGCTTGGAGTTAGAGGGCACTATGTCTCTTGTCACTGGCTTCTTCGAGCCGGACCTACCCCAGCACAAATCTGCCTCCGTGCAGGTATCCTGTGTTCCTTCCCCCACTTTCTTTCCTGATCACAGGTCTGGACTGTATACCTCCCTAAACCTTAATTCATCCCTGTTTTCCCATCCTGGCTCTAATATTCCCAGACACAAATTTTGTGGTTTCAGGCATACTGAACATTA
The DNA here is from genome assembly GCF_011100635.1 of Trichosurus vulpecula. Lineage (NCBI taxonomy): Eukaryota > Metazoa > Chordata > Mammalia > Diprotodontia > Phalangeridae > Trichosurus > Trichosurus vulpecula. The sequence continues at coordinate 305,536,556 of NC_050575.1, forward strand.
TCTTAGTTTTTAATAATTTTTCCTATGGTTACTCCACTTACCATTTGACCCTATTTATATTTCTACCTATTTATCTTTTTTTTTAGTTGCTGTTGGCACTCATTTAGGAGTCTTGTTTATTAGGAAAAAGAATGACTTTTAGTAAACATATTAAGAGTCACCCAAAAAAGTAATGTTGTGGTTGTGTTGAAATAAAATGATTGGTTGGTTGTTATCCTTCGTTCTCAAAGAGGACAAAAATGACATCACTATGTTGGAGTCAGGGTATGGTGTATCCAACTGTGGCTGATTGGATCAATATGAGCTTGGAAGGCTCTTGCACAGGTTGGTCACAAATAGTTCACATGAACATTTGGAACAGAGATGTCTCTAAATTTGCTCATCTCATGTTTCATTTGAACTGCTGCAATTTTACTTCGCTCATAAAACACAGTACCTTCTTTGATGCTGGCATGCCATGCTGGGCAGTCCATTGCCATTGTCTCCGAGGTTACACAATTGATTCTAGATTTCTTTAGAGAGACCTTGAGAATATCCTTGTACTGCTTATTCTGACCTCTGTGTGAGCACTTGCCTTCTGTGAATTCTCCATAAAATCGTCTTTTAGGCAATGGTACATTTGGTATTTGAACAATGTTGGAGTTGCACTCTCTGCAGTAGAGTTTGAATGCTTGGGCAGTTTAGCTGGAGGAAGGACCTCATTGTCTGGTCCCTTATCTTGCCAGGTGATCATCAGAATTTTCCAGTGCCAACTTCTGGGTTGCAAAGCTGGGGGGCAGTTTGCAGCTTGCCCAGAGTCTCAACACTCCTTCCATGAATGTGCCCCCTCTACCTATTTATCTTAAAACACTTTTTATTAATGATTTTTGTTTTTACATCGCAATCATTTCCCTCTTCCCTTCTACAACATCCCCTCCCCCGCCCTAAATGAGCCTTCCCTTATAATAGGAAAAACAGTTACACAAATACTTCTTATCCAGTGGCAGTCTGACAATATATACAACATTCTGCCCTAGCCATAAGCCTCCCACCCTCCATCTTTGCCAAGAGGAGTACAATATGTCTCATTAAATAGGTAATATTTGTAAAAGTGCTTAGCATAGAACCTGGAATATAGTAGGCACTTTATAAACGCTTATTCTCTACCCCTCCCCCTCATTAGCTATTCCCTGGGGATCTTCATTGGTTTTTCTATTACTTTCATTTCCTTTCAGTTATCTTTTCATTTATATTGTTGTAGTCATTGTATATATTATTCTTTCAGCTTGCTACTCCAGCTTCTATCAGTCCATGCAGATCTTCCCACATCTCTCTGGTTTCCTCATATTTGTCACTTATTACTGCACAATAATATTCCATCATATCCATATAGCAGAGTTGATCTCACTCATTCTTCTATTGTTAGGCACTCATTTTGTTTCCAGTTTTCACTATCACATAAAGTGCTGCTGTGAACATTTTGGTACACCTTGCACTTTTCTCTCTACCCTTGACGTCCTTAGAATACGTTCCAAAACATGGGATTGTTCATTCTTTCACCAAACACATATTAAGCACTCATCATGGACATTGCAGTGGGACAGGTGGTGAGAGAGATAGTCCCTGCCCTTGAAGCCCCTGCTGATGTCCCAGGTGACCTTGGACAAGTCACTAGCCCTCTCCAAGACTCAGATTTACATCTGTTGAATATGGTAGTTCATGAAGAGATCCCTCAAACTCTCCCAACTCTAAGTCCCAGGATGAGTGCAGCTGGTATGTTCTTATTCAGCCTCTTTGAAAAAGGCAAGTCACAAATTCTCTGAACCTCAGTTTCCTCATTTGTGAAATGAGAGGGTATTTCAACAATCTGGCTAGCAGCTGTTGTGGGGGTGAAAGACCAACATAAGCCCAACAACAAGCACACTACCAGCACGCTGCAAAAGCCCAGGTTCTTTTGATCTGCTTTACTAAGGAAAGCAACGTTAAGGGGTTGACAAGTTTACTTTAATCCAGCATACAGACATCATTCACTTAGTTCAGGGGGAAAAGCCAGCACCCTGAACTTCAGAACAAAATAACAAATTACAAGCATCGAGCAGACAAACCAAATACAATTCATAGTTACCAACATCTAAGTTCAGCCCAGGAGCTCATAACAAGGGCTGGCCCAGAGTCACGCACGCCACCACAGCTGTGGGTAAGAGCTCCAAAAAATAGAAAACCAACCCCTGGTTTTATATCTTTTTTCAGGGTCAAGGGTGAGTCACACATGCGACTCACCCACGTGACCTAAAATCGTCACAAAGAGGCGACTTAAACCCACGTGGTCTAAAAGCCTCTGATATCCCAAACATGTCACTCAAACTCATGTGTAAACTAGGCCCTCCTCTGAGGCAAGGAGGTCACCAAGAACTTCCAAATCTAATCAAGGAAACAAAGGCCAAACTCTTCAAGGTCACTTGGTTGAACTGAGTGCTAAGAGCCCATTTTGTTTACCAACACAGAAGGTTAGACTACATGACCTCTAAGGTCTCCACTAACCCTAAATCTATCGTCCTGTGATGCAGAATTTTTAAATGTCAGGGATGTCTTCGGTAACCTTCTGATACTGCTCAATATTACTGCTCAGTAACCATGAGGCACTTCAGGGCCTTGGGAAGGAGATACAAAGAAAATAATCTCATAAAAAATAAATGTTTTAAATGAAAAAAAAAAAGCCAGACTTAATCAACCACACTCACTAGAGACTTTAATTCAAATGATGCAGTCATGGTTAGGCGGTTAAAAGGGTAGTACTGATTACTAGGTATGTTCCCGTACGTCCTTGGAGAAATCTGTGTGCAAATATTTTTCTTGGGTTTAATTTAGATGGCAAAAAGGAGGCTGTCTGAAGCATCAAAGTAGCAGTCATTTGCACCTGCATGGTCTCTGTTTCATCCCAGAACCTGAAAGCTTTCTGCTTTCCCAAAAAGTAGGACCTATGGCAAGTGGGGGTTGAAGAAGTGGCCAGTATCATAGTGCCTTTTCCAAGGTTACACAAAGTCACAGTTTGACTTGGGAATCTGGCTGTCATCTAGACCAACAGCCCAATTCCCCTTTGTCCAAAGGGAGCCTCTATTCTAACCGACTGGACTGAGCTCTGAACTTGGCAGGAATAGAGCCTCCAATTAGAAATCCCAGGAAAATCATTCTGTTCAGTAGCAAGGATTTGCTGAGCACCAACCTAGAATCATAACATTTAGAGGTAGAGGGGACCATAAGAGATCATCCATAATGAGTGTGGTGGAACCAGCTGGAGAAATGATTGTTAAATTTTCAGCAGTACTGAAAGTCTCCTTTAATGGAAGGGATAATTTGTGCAGTTCCCTCTATGACAGTAGTAATGAGAGACTTCAATTATCCAGACATTTGTTGAAGCTCTATGCCAAGAGCTAATAATTTATCATATAAATATATAATATAACATAATAATAATTTCCTGACTCTCCTTCATGGTAACTCCATCCTTCAAAAGATGAAGAACACAACAAAAGGAACTTCCATCTTGGACCCGATTCTCAACAACATGGAGGAACTAGTTCCTTTTTATTGTTCAGTCATTTTTCAGATATGTCTGACTCTTTGTGACCCCATTTGGGGTTTTCTTAGCAGACATCCTAGAATGGTTTACCATTTCCTTCTCTAGCTCATTTTTACAGATGAGGAAACTGAGGCAAACTGGGTTAAGTGACTTACTCAGGGTCATGCATATGGTAAGTGTCTGAGGCTAGATTTAAATTCAGGGAGATAAGTCTTCCTGACTCCAGGTCTGGCTCTCTATCCACTGTGCCACCTAGCTGCCCCAATTAGTTCCTAGGGGTAGAAATTATGAGAACCTTCACACCTGGACTATTACAGTGGCCTTTTGGTTGGTCTCCTTGCCTTGAGTCTCTCCCTACTCCAGTCCACCCTCCACTCAGCTGTTAAAATAATCTTCCTGAAGCACAGATCTGACTGTGTTATTCCTCTATTCCAGTAAACCCCAATAGCTCCCTCTCACCTCCAGGATCAAACATAAAATCCTCTATTAGGCTGTTAAGGCCCTTTATAACCTAACCCCCTCTTACCTTTCTAGTCTATTTATATCTCACTCCCCACCACATACTGTGCGACCCAGTGACATTGGCCTCCTTGCTTTTCCTCATGAAAGATACACAATCTTAGATGCTAGGCATCTTCCCTGGCTGTCCCTCAGGCCTAGAATTCTCTCCTTCCACATCTCTGCCTCCTAGCTTCAAGTCCCTGCTGTAATCTCATCCTCTATGAGAAGCCTTTTCTGTTGATTCCCTCCAATTTATCCTCTATATACCTTGTTTATACATAGGTATTTTCATGATGTCACCCCCATTAGACTTTAAGCTTCTTGAGAACACTCCTCCTTTCTCTTTTTTTTTTTGTATCCCCAGCACTGAGCACAGTGCCTAGCACATAGTAGGCACTTCATAAATGCTTATTAACAGACTGTGCTATACTGCTGATCATATATACTCTGACATGCACACTAAATTTAGGAGAGTGGATTTCAAAAGGTTCAGAGAAAAAATCAGTAGGAATCCCATGGCCTAAAATTCTGCAGGAGAAATCAGCCCAGGAAGAATGGGAAGCTCTCAAGAAGGAAATTCATGAGACAAAGAATGACGTGGAAAAGAGAACACTCTCCACAAACTCCATTCCTCATTTAGCTGGGAGGAATTTATCCAGATCCTTTCCTTAGAGCAGGATTTAACAGGGAAGAGGCAGAGAGGCCATTGGTCACTTCAGTGCCTAAGGAGGGAGAGAAAGCCTACCACAGAGAATGTGGGGGGCTTCAGGTGCCCAAAAGCAAACCAGACCTCTCCCACAGCTTTACCCCACTCTACATCTTCCCCCAAGCTAGCTCTGAGAGACAACACAAGGTGTGCTAACGGTGGTTTTCAGGTGCCACGAGACATGTGCATGCCCTCTGTTTCCCCTCAGCTAATGAATGCTCAGCTCTTGGAGATGTTTATCCAGGCAGTCCTGGGACTCCTGATTGCTGGCCACAGTGACTGGAGTGGCTAGAAGGCTCTGCCTTTGGGTCAGACTGTTGTTTCAGACAACTTACTCCTGGACAAACAAAAAATAGCTGAGCCGCCTTCCAACCTTTTCAGCCGTGAGGAGGTAACGGGGTAGGGGTTTCAAATGAGAACTATGTCTCCTGGGTTTTTCCAACCTGCACAAAAGCAGTCATTACAGCAAATAGATGGTTTGGATCTCGCAAGTCTGTAATTTCAAGCTCTGACGTAACGTGTTCTCAGAGCTGTTTGTGTCTCATCTCGTTCATACAATGATACAAAGCCAGGGACAGGGCTGAAAGCGTACTCTCAGCCCAGTCACAGGTCCCTGGTGATTAGCAGGCTCCTGAAGGTTGGACCCTCAGATCCCAACAAAATGGGATCCTGTAATTTCTGCATTAGGTTGCCAATCCTTGGTCTTGCCCTACTTCGTAGTTGCATGCCCCCACCTGATGCTACAACTGCTAACATCCTTCCTGGATTGATTGGAAGCTTAAGCCCAAATGAATCCAGGTTCTCTAAGAGACGAAAAGGCCTGACTTCACTTGGCTTGCTTTTGGTTACTCGGTAGTTGTTCACGTAGCTGCTGGAGAGAGAAAATACAACAGACACCAGATATGGGACTGCTCGGTAAGGGCAGGCAGGGCAGGAGAAAATAATGATGCTGGGTGAATAATGAAGAATAAAGGGGACTCTAATCTCCAGGCCCTGGGTCAGAAGGTCCCGACTCAGGACACATCCTTTGAGTATAATCCTTCAGGAGCAGTATAAGAAAATGCATTTCAAAGTCTTTGTGAATGTCTATGATTTGTTGTTCGAAATACAGTTTTTTATACTGCTCCTGAAGGGTTATACTCAAAGGATGTGTCCTGAGTTGGGACCTTCTGACCCAGGGCCTGGAGATTAGTTCTGCGGCTTCCTTATCCCAGCTCCCACTCTCACTGATGAGTCAATCCTCCAGAGAAAGGTTAAATCTCCCCCCTAGGATCTAGATGCACCCCCTGAGGGATTGAGGGTATATTTCTAATGTTATTAGCTCTTGCCTAACTTCTTATATAGTCTCTCCAAAATTACCTGCCAGTGATTAGCTCCCCAGTATGATTTAATCAGTTAACTTTTACAAAGCAATATTTCCTGGGAAGCCATAACAAGAAGGGAAGTATAAACGTTACACTCTCAAATACCTGGGAGTACTGTCTCCCCATATCACCTCAGTCCCTGGAGAGAGGGAGCTCGGACTCAAAGCAGTTTTTACAAAGCCTGTGCCCCATTCCCAAAGTGACATAACCGATGGCTGAGTCTGGGCCTCAGCTCCTGTTGGGCTTGGCTCCTGCTATTCAGGGCTATGCTAACACTTCACCTGGCAGCAAAGTCTGGACTGCACTTACGTCACAGGTTTGTCATGGTTCACTCTCCCTGTCTTTCTCTTTCAATTTTTGAGAATAACTTTTGAAGTAAGTACTAGTTGTTCTTTCAAAAGTTTGATAGAATTCTCCTGTGAATCCACCAGGACGAGGAATGATTTTTCTTTGGTAGTTCCTTCACAGCTGGATCTATTTTCTTTTCTGAGATAGGATTATTTAAAATCTCTATCTGATCCTCATTTGGGTATTTTATATTTTCAAAGGTATTCCTCTCTACTTTGTGTGTTCTCAGTTTTGTTAACACATAAATAACAGTTCTTAATATGTCCTGATTATTCTTTTTATTTCTTCTGGTTTTGTCGTGATTTCACCTTGTTTATTTGCTATTTCACTAATTTGATTTTCTTTCCTCTTGTCTTTAATCAGATTAGCTAAAGGTTTGCAAATTTTATTAATCTTTTCAAAGAACCAACTTTTAGTTTTATTTATCATCTCTAGGGATTTTTGTTTCCAATTTATATATTTTTTTCTATAATTAATTTCTCCTTTTTGTGCTTGTTTTCTCACTTTTAAAAATATATATTCAGTTCATTAATCCTCTCTTTTATTTTATTAATATATGTTTATAAGAATATGATTTTTTCCATTGAGGACTGCCTTAGCAGCACCCCAGAAATTTTGGTATGTTGTTCTATCATTATCATTTTCTTTCACATATTTTTTTGTATCATTTGTTCTTTGACCCACTCATTATTTAGGATTTCATCTATTTGGGTCTGTGTCTTTCGTTTGTAGTCATGAATCAATTACTTTTATTACATTATGGTCTGTGAAGGACATAGTTACTATTTCTGCCATTTTACATTTGTGTGCAATGTGTCTATGCCCTAATACATGGTCAATTTTTGTAACAGTTCCGTGTGCTGAGAAATCTGTATATTCTTTTGCAGTCCCACTTAGAAGCCACCATAAGTCTTTTAGCTCTAACTTCTCCAGTAATTTGTTCATTTCCATATTTTCCTCCCTTCTTTTCTACCTCCCCTTTTCAATCCTTTTGTTCTCCTCTCCCACTCCTCTTTGAGACCGCAGAAGCCAGTATCTCCTCATTTCTAGCCCTCATTTTGACCTGAGCACATCACACAATCCACTCCATCCTCCTGCTCTCCTCTTCCCTTTCATGCACCTTCCCCTTTTTGCACTGTGGTCCCACCAAACACATTGATGCACATGTAGGCAGGATGCTACCAGGTTCTGTTCATAATGACTCAGACCTGCTTCTTTACTCTGACTTCCACCTGACTTTTTCCTTCACCCCTTTCTCCTTGTGTACATTTAGAAATAAGTCTCTTACTGATCTCTCTGCAGTAACTCACAGACAAGTTGTTGCTGTACTTGGCTACTGCATCTATCCATTCCTCCTGCATTTTTATTGTCTGGGGTGTTTGAGAAGCAAATAATCTTCAGGTCTGGTTTTCTTTCTAAGAATGTTTCAAACACTCCTTATTGTTGAACATCCACCTCTTTTCATTTATGAGTAAGCTCAGATTTGCAGGGTAATTCACCCTGGACTGAATAATGAGCTCCATTGTTTTTCATGATACCTTACTCCATTCTCTCTTATATTTTCAGGTGGATGCAGAATAGTCTTGTATTACTCAAATGGCCTTTTCTTTGTATTTGATCATTTACAGAACTTGTTATTTCTGAATTGAATTGTCAAATTTAACCACTGTGTGTGTTAGAGTTTGTAGCCTTAGGTTGTTTGGTTTTTTTTTTTTCCTGGAGACAATCTATTAATTCTTTCAATTGGTATTTCATTTTCTGTGTTCAGAAGTTACAGGAAATTCTCCTGTATTATTTCTTGCATTATGAGGTTCAGGGGATTTTTTCCAGTTGTGTTCTGGGAGACCTATGATCTTTAGATTGTCTCTACATATCTAGTCTTCAGAATCAGTATGTTTAGGTTGCATAGAGATAGTATTTTCTTTCAATGTTATTGTTTTTTGCTTCTTTCCTTCTAGACTGTCCTTCATTTCTGTGTATTCATATTCCCAAACAATTATTCTTTCTTTTGTTTCCTTGTTGAAATTTGCCATCGCAGGTTCAAGTTTTTCTATTTTATGAGTTATTTTTGTTGTGCAGGCCATGAATTCTGCTTTCATAATTTTCATTTCTTTTTTAAATCACTTTTAAATCAAGTATGTTATAGTGCCATGTTCTCCTCAAATTCTACAGGGTCCTTTGTCTCATCAAGTATTGGATCATTTTCCTTTGTTTCTCAATATTTATTCATAGGTGCCTGAACTCTTTTAGCTATAATGACTTCTGCTACTAATATTGTCCCTACTGATTTATCTGCTAATATTCAAGGTCTTTGAGTTTTCTTCTTCCTGAGATCTTTGGTAATTTCAATCTTTTTTCCTCTCATTTTCTCCCATTGTTCACTTTCTAACTCCCTCCCCTCTGACAGTGTTTTGCCTGGGGGCTAGATCTCAAGGTGTCTCAGCCTCCTCAAACTCTGGGTAATTCAGGGTTCACAAGCCTAACTCTCTGCCCAAAGTGACTTTTGGTGGGATAGAATTGGCCCTGTCTGGATGCTAGGCTCTTTCCCTCAGGCTTAGTGTAAAGCTGCACAGCCCCTCGGTACACAATATTGTGTTGTGCTGACCGGTCTGCTACTTCTGTTCCTCAGTTCTCTGGCCCAGCACTGGCAACTCAGCCACACTGAAGCTATGGAGTTGATTTTTGTAGTTTGGTTCTCTGTGAGAAGGGGGAGTTAGGGTATGGGCTTGAGCCCCATTTCAAACCCAAACACATATCCTGCCCCTCTCCCTCATTCCTCAGCTCTCTTACAGAAAACTTTTGAAGTATGCAATGCCACCTCAGCTCTGGTTTTCACAAATCCAGTAAACACCTGCAGTTTAAACACCTGGAGTCCAGATCTCCATGAGACTAAAAAGAGGAACAGGACCAGGAAACAGGGTTGGATTTTGTTTCAAGCTCACAGGTAGGGTCCTTGGGATTGGCCAGTACAGCCTTGCTGCTGGTGGTATGGTGGGTGGTGGGATAAAGGGTGCTGAGTGAGTGCAAGGTAGATATCAATTCATTGTTAAAATCTTTTTTGGATTCCATATGTCCTAGACCAAAGGTATCAAACTTGTAACCCAGTGACTATAAGCAACCTGAAAAATTCTCAAGAGGATTGGAACTAAATTACAATGTAATTGGGAAATCTTTTTTAAAAGTTAATAAAAATGCAATATAGATAATGTTAATCTGTGGTTTCCTAAGTCAAAATGTGGCCCAAAGGCATCCATTTCTATTTGAGTTGACAGCACCATCTTAGACCCCATGGATCCAGCTGAAGATGTTTTATGTTTGGCATATTATATCTGTTTTGGAGAGAGAGAGAATATCTAGTCCTGCATCTTGTTAGACACATTTTCTCTCCTTACCTTTCAAAGCTAATAAGGTTGTAGCCACAATCCTTCACCTAAAAGAAAGAAATAACAAAAAGAGACAAGGATCACAGGTCTATATTCATGGGTCACATGTCAGCCCTGGGTGGGAATCAGAAGGTCTGCCTAAGGCCTCTCTTTATCCAATGGCTTTATTCAGCATACCTTCCTCACTCAAATACAACCAGACAGGAAAGGGATAACATCTTGAATGGTTAGTGCCTTTCCAACGTACACCCAGTTCCAGTTCAGCAGCCATTCAAAAGTCCATTTTTCACCACATAGTTAGTAGACTAGAACCAGTTACAAATATCTCTACATGCTCCAAAGTCCACAAGGGGATTGCATCAGCTGAGCATACTGCGCATACTCATAACGGCTGGGTTTGGTCAGTGTCCTGTTACAGTGGGATACCAGCAACATGAATAAGGAGATCATCACTTAAACTGTTGCATAACTGAATAGAGAAGAACATTGGAACCTGGAGGGACAGGCTCTTTTGTGCTAGCCAGAATGCTAAACCATGACAGGTGATTTTGTTGGGACATATATGCATAACAAATGCAATGTTGATACCTCTACCTTCATCTAGCCTTTTTGAACTTCCCTCAGCTTTGTATATGTGCTGAATACGGACCATCATGGAAGGTGAAGGACTTTCTCCTTCCCTTAGCCTGTCTCTACTCCGCCAGGCCTGCATTGTTTAGTTGAGTGGAAACCCTAAATGGTTTGAGGAAATACAGGCAGGTTGAACATTAAGGATTTATCAAGAGTTGAAGAAAATTTTCTAATTCCAGATCAGATTGTTGGCTAGGACCAAGGACTTTGAGACAGCATAGCAGAACAATGGTTCAAAAGAAAAGATTTCATTTTAGCCTGGGCCATCTCTTGCTTATTACCTTACTAGGGAAGTTGGTGGCTATGAGTCAAAAGACCTTCAGTCCTCCTTTAGCAGGGAGAGGCTTACTAGATGATGCACCTTATCAGATGGTAGCAGAGAATAGGTCAGTAGGGGAACAGGAACCAGTGGAGAGAGCCAACAAAGGGAAGAGACATAATGTCCAACAGAAACAATGTGATGCTTGGCAGACAGATAAGAGGTGACACTTGAGAGAGAATAGCACAATGGTGTCATGAGAAGCTATTGGCAACTGTGTAACATCAAAGGGGTGAGTTGTCCTGCCATACATGCACCATAGACACATGTGTCCCTATATGTGTATTTTCCATGCATGTGCACTGGATATGTATGTTCCTAGAATGAATACTCCTTCGCAAATATTCCTGGTACATGAATGTGCTCTACAGATGTGCCCTCTCGTACTGGTGATATGGCAACATGTGAGAGTACTCCCCACGAAAGTACGGGGGGAATATTTCTTGTCCTTTTTTGTGCTGTTTGATTAATCGTTTTTTGCTTTGAGCTAATGTGCCCTATGGCTTCGTAGAAGTACATCACTAGTAGTTCATGCTCTTAGGCTTTGAGTAGATGCTTACCCACAAAATAGACCAAATTCTTTGGGATCCCACATGTAATGGGTGAGATACTTGTATACTACAAAAGTAGAAAGCTATCATTCTCCAATGGAACAAGTCTACTTGCTGCTGTCCATATAAGAAATTATGAGATATTCCCTTTCCTGTCTTCAGGCTGAGAGAAATGATTATCAATAACCAATTATTAATGGGGGGGGGGAGGAGGGAGAGGAATCCAGGGTTTTTTCATTTTCTATTTCCTCGTTCAAAGCCCAGTCCTTGTGAAGAACTAACTGACAATGAGTCATTCTCTTCAATCTTGGACCCCACCCAACTAGGAGAGTTTATTTCTAATTAAAGGGTAAAGAGAATCTAATCTAGGTGAATTCCAGCCCATTGTTCTACTCAGGTAGGACTGGGTGGAGAATAGATCCTTTTGTCTAGGTTGCCCTGAGGCAAGAGTAGTCTGGCTTGAGATGCGTCTCTCTGTCCCAGGAGGGATGACATGATCAGAGTCACAGTCAAAGTCAGCCCCAGCCCCTCATTAAAATAAACCCACCTTTCATTATAATATTCATTCTCTCATTAACTGCTAACCAGTCAGAGCTGATTTCCACCTGTCAGGGACAGCCCCTTTTCCAAAGGTATTTAACCATTCGGTGGTCTCCAAGGTTTGTCTTTGGTTTCCAAGAGAACCACTGACCTCAATTTGATTACTTGCTAGCCATAATTAATAAATTGATTATTATTAATTACCCAAAAGCTATGTCTCTCAGACTTTTCATTCATTTCAATGCCTTTGCACACTGTCCCCTTTCCTCAGCTCCTTGGAATTCATAACTTTCTTTAAGGTTTAATTCAAATGGAACCTCCTACAAGAGTTCTCTCCTACCCCACCTCAAGTGGTTAATGCCCCATCCCACAAAGGACTTTTTATTTACTTTGTTCATACTTTGTATTACTTATATATCTTCCTCTTCTATGCTTGCAGGAGAACATAAATGCCTTAAAGACAGAAACCATTTTATTTTTTTCTTTCTATCCCTAACACTTAGTACAGTGTCTTGCATACAGTAGGTGTTTCTCAAATTGTCAATCTGGGGGCAACACTGGGGAGTCAGTGAGTCAGTCAACATAACATATATTTATTAAGTACTTACTATGTGCCAGGCACTATGCTAAGTGCTGGTAATACAAACAAAAGTAGAAAGGAAAATAATCCCTGACTTCAAAGATATTATATTCTAATAGAAGAAGACAACACATAAAAAGAAGTTGAAAAGTTGGAGGGAGAGAAACAAAGGTACCAAGCTTGAGGCATGACAGTCCAGAGAGCAGCCTGGAGAGGAATGATCTGCACCCTTGGAGGAAGAGGCTGCAGCAGTGGAGAGTACTTCCAATATGTGGATTCCAGGGCTGAAGAGAAGCTGCAGCATGAAGAGCAGGGGTACGGTAGAGGAAGTCCAGAGTGCAACCTGGAAAGGAAGGAGGGAATAAATAATTTAAAAGGAGGGAGGAAAGAGAAACATAGAGACACATAGCACAGACAGCAGAGTATTGTGAGATAAATTGCTAGTGTTGACAGTCTCCTACCCAAGTTTTGAACATGTTGCTTTGCAAGATTCATTAATTTTATTTTTGTTTCTTGTTTTATTTATTCTCTACAAAATTCCTCCTCCAGTGTCAACTCATGGTGTGGGAGTGACCTTGGGCTCTAGAAAGTTATACTTGCAGAGTACAAACTCTGGCAGGGATCCTGGTAGAAAGGCTGTGAGTAAAGAGTGAGTCATGAACTCTCTGCATTGTCTGAGAACAGTTTTGCTTTGGAGAATCTCATTACCAGAATGTTGGCCACCAGGTGATATGTATGTAGCAAGAGCTATACACTATATGTAGCATTGAGGTACCATTGTGTATCTCGGAATTGACATCTCTAGTATCTTCTCTCCCCCCTGCCCCTCCCTGCCCCACTCCTCTTCAAGGGAGATTTTATTTACTGCCAGGAGGGGAAGCCGGAGATTGGGTCCAGAAAACTGGCCACTGTTCTCCTCAGAGAGAGAGAAAGCACTAGATTAGAATTATATCTATCTGCTCCCTTAAATATTATTAATCTAGAGGGTACAGTTTTCAGAGTCAGCTAAACTTCTGATCACTGTTTGGGTTTTTTAATGGGGAAGCAAGACTCAAACTTTATGTCCAAGGTTTCACTCCCTTCCCACAAAATAGCAGTTCCAAAATGAATACACATAATAGGTAGCAAAGAAATCCATTTATCCAAGTCAATAACAAAACAAAGGTCAGAGAAAGTACATATATATGTACGTGAGAGCGTGCATGTCTGTGTGTATACATACACAAGTATATATTAATATATACCAGATAATACAGAGTGAAGGAGCTCCCCCACTGGGAGTTAGTTAACTCAGTGCAATCAAGAAAGTCCCAGATCTTACCCAAAGTGGAAATTCCCCAGTCTCTAGTGTAGCAAACTGGGGATAGACACATGATGGAGACTGCCAGGTCCTTTCAGAGTCTTTTCCTTCAGCAACCTGAAGTGGGATTGACCTCATTCATCTTCTCTCTCAAAACTGGAAGCCAGAAATGCCCAAAGCAACTACAGGGTCCTAAGAGCCTGAAAAGACTTGAAGAGTCTGATGCTCTCCTCTCTACCACCCTTGCCAACTCCACCTTACCCTTCAGATGGGTGCAGAACATTGATCTCCACCAATGAGTCCAACACCAATGGGCTTTGAGACTCAGGTTATAGCTAAGTTTGCCATATCCAGCTCTGGACTTGCCTACTTAGGGGTTAATTATTAATTATTTACTGGGGTAACCCAAATCCCACTCTCCATGAGTTAGAAGGCCTTCAAACCAAAAGCTGCTACTAGTTTTCTGGCTTTTCTTGGGTACAAGAAAATCAATTCTATATGCCCACTTCTGGTCAGTCCCTTGAGACATGGTAGGCTTAATGGTTACATAAATCAACGAGAAGATGCATGATGGATATAAGCAGGCTACAGCATGTTCTTTCATACAAGTCCTTGTTGGCAATACATCCAAAAGACATAATTATCTTTTTCTGGGACTGAAAAAGGAGATGGGACCATCATGTGGTATTAAGGAATCACAGAGAATTGGAGGCAACAGATGGACAACATAAGCACCACATTGGAACTTTCTCTGTCCCCTGGATATTAGGGGGGGAAACAGGAAGAAGACTTCCATCACATTGGCTTGATCCTCAATAGGTGTAGAGAGGACAATATGCTTTGGTAGAAGGAATGATGATGATGATAGCTGACATTTAAATAACTCTTTAAGGTTTAAAAAACACTTTATGTATGTTATCTCATATGACCTTTACAACAATCCTGTGAGGTAGCTGCTATTATTATTCCCATTTGGCAGATAAAGAAATTGAGGTTGAGAGATGTCAAGTAACCCAGGGTCACACAGCAAATAAGTGGCTAAGGCAAGATTTGAACTCACGTCTCTCTGACTCAAAATGCAGTACTCTATTCAAAAACAACACCTGAGTACTCAGACCTATGAAATCAAAGTCCCAGATTAAGACCAGATATGCCAAATGTTTGTGTCAATAGTTCAGACCTAATCTTTTTCCTAAGCTACAATCTCATATCACCAATGGCCTTTTGGACACCTCAAACTAAATGTCCTATAGACATCATAAAAACTCAACATGTCAAAACACAACTCATCATCTTTCCTTCCAAACCCTTTCCTCTTCTCAATTTTCCTTTTACTGTCAAGGACACCACCATTGTCCCAGTTGCCCAGTTCTGCAGTCTCTGTGTCATCTTCAATTCCTCACTCTTACCCCACATATTCAATCTGTTGTCCAATCTTGTCCTTTTACCTTTACACTATCTCTTAAATATGCCCTCTACTCACACAGCCTCTACACATTGTCTTCTTACATTTCTTCTACCCTGGTACAGACCCTCATTGCCTCTCATCTGAACTACTACAATTGCTTGACATCTGACAAAGTTATTTTTCTAAAGTACAGATAGGACATTGTAGGAAATGACCATAGTAATTTAGTGTTTGATAAACCCAAAGACCCAGGATTTGGAGACAAAAACTCATTATTTGACAAAAACTGGGGGGAAATTGGAAAACAGTATGGTAGAATCTACATCTCACACCACATACCAAGATAAGGTCAAAATGGATATATGATTTAGACATAAAGGGTGATACCATAAGTAAATTAGGAGAACATGGAATAGTTTGCCTGTCAGATCTATAGATAAAGGAAGAATTTAGGACCAAATAAGATATAGAGAGCATTACAAACTGTAAAATGGATAATTTTGATTATATAAAATTGAAAAGTTTTTGCACAAACAAAATCAATACAACCAAAATTAGAAGGAAAGAAGAAAACTGGGGTGGGGGAGAAAATTCATAGCAAATATCTCTGATAAAGGCCTCACTTCTCAAACATGTAGAGAACTGAGTCATATTTGTAAGAATACAAGTCATTCCCCAAATGATAAATGGTCAAAGGATATGAACAGGCACTTTTCAGAAGAAGAAAAAAACTAATTATAGTCATATGGAAAAATGCTCTAAATAACTATTGACTAGAGAAATGCAAATTAAAACAACTCTGAGATAGCACTTCACACTCATAATCTTGGCTAATATAACAAAAAAGGAAAATGATAAATTTTGAAGGGGCTGTGGGAAAACTGGGATACCAATGCACTGTTGGTGGAGTCATAAACTGATCCAGTCATTCTGGAGAGCAAACTATACCCAAAGGAAAATCAAACTGTGCATAACCTTTGATCCAGCAATACCACTGCTAGGTATGTATCCCAAAGAGATTTTTAAAAAGGGGAGGTGGGAGAGAACCAATTCATACAAAAATATTTATAGCAGCTCTTTTTGTGGTGGCTAGGAATTGGAAACTGAGAAGATGCCCAGGAATTGGGGAATGCCTAAAAGTTGTGGCATATGATACTGATTAAATATTATTGTGATATAAGAAATGACGAGCAGGATGATTTCAGAAAAACCTGGGAAGACTAACATGAATTGATACAAAGTGAAGTGAGCAGAACCAGGAGAACATTATATACAGTAACAGCAATATTGTTCAATGAAGAATTGTGAACGACTTAGCTATTCTCAGCAATACAATGATCCAAGACAATCCCAAAGGACTCATGATGAAAAGTGCTATCTGCCTCCAGAGAAAGAACTGATGATGTCTGAATTCAGACTCAAACATACTATTTTTCTTCCTCCCTCCCTCCCTCTCTCCTTCCCTTCCTTCCTTCCTTCTTTCCTTCCTTTTTTTCCTTTCTTTTCAGGTTTTCTTACACAAAACAACTAGTATAGAAATGTTATACATGATTGCATATGTATAACCTATATCAGATTGCTTACCATCTCAGGGAGGGGAGAGGGGAAGGATGGAGGGATAGAATTAGGAATTCAAAACTTAAACCAAAAAACAACGAATGTTAAAAATTATTTTTACATGTAATTGGGAAAAACTAAAGTATTATTTTAAAAAATAAAGTACAGAGATGATGTTATCATTCCCTTACTCAAAAACTAAAGTATTATTTTAAAAAATAAAGTACAGAGATGATGTTATCATTCCCTTACTCAGTAAACCCCAGCGGTTTCCTATTACCTCCAGGATCAAATATAAAATGCTCTGTTTGTCATTCAAAGCCTTTAACAATTGGGGCCCTTCCTATCTTCTTTATCTTCTTACATTTTATTGTCCTCCACATTCTGTGCCTTTTCACTGGCCATTCCTCATACCTGGTATGCACTCCCTCCTCACCTCTATCTCCTGGCTTCCATGACTTCCTTTGGTCTCTCCAGCCTCTCCTCTCACGTTACTTCCCATGTACACTGTTTACATCTTGTAGGCATAGTACATAGTTATTTGTATGTTGTCTCTCCCATTAGAATGTAAGCTCCTTGATGGCAGAGACAATTTTTTTTTACCTTTTACTGTATTCTCAGTGCCTAGTACAGTTCTTAGCACATAGCAAGGACTTAATAAATACTTGTTGAATGGTTGAAAGGAATACATATATGTATGTGTATTTATATGTGTGTGTATATATATATAAGCATACAAATATATAATATATATCCTTTCAAAGGTATATTCAAATGTAGACATATCTATCCATTTTTTCTTTCAAATATATTCATAGAAAAAATTATCCCGCAAAATTGCCATATTAAAATATCTATATTTACTAAGAAAAAAAATTATTCAATCTTTATTTGTATTAAGAAATGCTTCATGAACTGCCATCATCGCTGTTCTTTGTCCTTTTCACTGTAATTCTTTTGCTAATATACCAATTATAAGTGGCATTCAGGTTTTGTATAAACCAGACGGAAGTGGGGAGAAGTACAGACTATATTTGGACCATTATGGTATCTATATATGTAGGTTCATGGCCCTGAACACCATGCTGGCCATCATATATTATCCTATGCAGGCTGCTAAAAATAACTCACCCATCTGCTAACTTGCCTTTCTCACTTGCCCCAAACATAAGTTGGCTGGGTACTTACAGACAGCAGGAACCTGGCAGAGAGGGACTTCTGACAGTTCTGCCATTGCTACAAATGGCCATCAGTGCCCAGGAAAGTCATAGGAGAAAGCTTGTTTCCAGGAGACCCAAGCCTTAGGCGACCTTGAAAGAGGAGAAGTTGACAGATATATATTCTGCTGTGTGCAGACAACATAGAATCAAGCACTTCCCCTCCCTGCCCATTTCTGAGAATTTCCAACATTTGCCCTATTCTCCAATCTTATTAGATTTTATAATGCCCAGTGATCAAACTCCTAGAACAGGAATTCTGTGTGTGTGTGTGTGTGTGTGTGCGCGCACGCATGTATGTATACGTGTGTATATATACATAGATCTAATGTGCATATGTGTATATACACTTAATGTGTGTATGTGTACACATACATATATTGCTATTTTAATATAACTGGTTTCCTTCGTAACTTTATGTATTTTATTTTATTAATTTTAAAACATTATTCTGAAAAAAGACCCATAGGATTCACCAGACTACACAAAAAAGTTAAGAACCCCTATCCTAGCATCTCGGGGGCTGCCAGATTTCACCATTATCTTTGTTCTGGACCCCACCGGCATGCGGGGGAAACCAGGCACAAACTTTTTCTAGGTTATGGCCTTAAAACTGAAACCTCAGAATTTTGGAGTTGAGAGGAATCTCGGCAGCTCTAATCCAACCTCTCACCTCTCTTCAAGAAGGTGGGTAGGTTGTTTCATCATGAGTCCTCTGGAATCCTGATGAGTCTTCATGTTGATCAAAGTTCACAAGTCTTTCAAAGTTGTTTGCCTTTACTATATTGTTATTGTATAAATGACTCTAATTGTCAGGGAGTTTTTCCTTTATGTCAAGCTTAAATTTTGTCTTTAGGGCCAAGCAGAACAAGTTTATTCCCTTTTCAGCATGACAGCCTTTCAAGTTCTAAAAGACTTCCATTGTTTCCCTGCTGAGCCTTCCCTTGTCCAGGCTGAGTGTTCCCAGTTCCTTCAACTCATCTTCATACGACATTGACTGGAGGCCCTCCATCATCGGCTGCTCTCCTCTGTATGCTCCCTAGTTTATCTACGTCCTTCCTAAGCAGGGGTACACAGAACTGCTCCAGCTGCAGTCTGACTAAGACAGAAGACAGAGAAGCTATCACTTCCTTTGTCCTGAAGGCTGTGTCTCTCAAAGCAGTCCAAGATCATTTTAGCTTTTTGGACTACCATTGATTCATATTGAATTCTCAGTTCATTTAGATCTCTAAATACTCTTTTTTCCCTTGAGAAAAACTGTTGTGTACTCAGGTTTCCCCCACTCTATACTTGTGAAGTGAAATTTTTTTTAGCATATTTTAACTATAGCATAAGACTTACCATTTGCTCCTATTAGATTTCATCTTTTTAGATTCATTCCAGTTACCTAACCTATCAAGAAATTTTTGGATCCTGACTAGTCATCTAATCTCTCCCATTCGAAAATCTGATAAGCATGTCATCTATGCCAGTATCCATGTCACTGATAAAAATGCTAACTGGTACAGAGCCAAGCATGGATCCCTGGGATTCTCCACTGGAGACTTCCTGCCAAGTTTACTTCAAATCATCAAACCATTCTTCGAATTCAACCATTCAATCAGTTCTGAATCCATCTGATTGTACTGTTACCTAGCCATATCTCTCTATCTTTTTTCTAAATACCTTTGTTTCAAAAGAGGATCCACCTTCTCTTCCTCCTACTTCCTACCCCCTGCTTCTATTGAGAAATAAAGAACAAAACCTCTATTATGAACATGTATAGTTGAGCAAAACAAATCCCCTCAATGGCTATGTCAAAGATACACACACAGATATACATACACATGTGTACATACATACACTCGTGTGTGTGTGTGTGTGTGTGTGTGTGTGTGTGTAGAAAATCAATCTGGGCATTCAATCCACCTCTCTCAGGAGACAGGTAGCTTGTTTCATCATGAATCCTTTGGAATTACAGGTGGTTATTAGGTCGATCAGAATTCTAAATCTGTCAAAGTTGTTTGCCTCTACAATATTCTTATTACTCTATAAATTGTACTACAGGCTCTGTTCGCTTCACTCTACTCTAGACCTTTTTTTAAAAATTTTTTTAAGTTTTCACAAGCTTCATCTTTTTTTCCTTTCCACCACTCCCCGCCCCACCCCACACACACACTCTGAGAAAGAAAAAAAAAACCTGTTACAAACATATATAGTCAAATTCCCTTGCTGGCCATGTCCAAAAAAAAAGAACACGTACTCGAGTTTATCACCTCTATCAAGGGGCAGGTAGCATGTTTCATCATGAGTCCTCCAGAGTCCTGGTTCTCCATACTTTTCATAAGAATAACATGAAATGCTTTGTCAAATGCTCTGCTAAAATCTAGATATGCCCTAGGACAGGGCATCTCCCTGATCCAGTTTAGTATTCCTTTCAAAAAAGAAATAAGGTTAGCCTAGCATGACTGATCCCTGATGAAGCCAAGCTGACTCTGAGATTGCCACTTCCTTTTCTAGTTGTTTTCTTAAACATACTCTAACTCCTTCATTTTAGTGATGAGGAAACTGAGACCAAAAGAAGAGAGATAACTTGGCCAAAGTCATATAGCCACCAAGTAGAAGAGCCTGGATTTGAACTCATGTCCCCTGATATCTAATCCCATACTCTTAATATTATTATAAGGGGACAGTCAGGGGACTTCCCCAAATCAGCTGGGTGAGCTAGCTAGTGGAGTGATAAGGGTTTATATGAGATTGATATCATTTCTAGGAAGCCTGGTTTCATGGAAAAAAAAGCTGACCTCAGAAACAAGAAGACCCTGGTTCGAGTCTTGCCTCTTACACATACCAGTTGTGTGATTTATTTGTCACTTCTCAGTGCTGTACTAAATTCTCTAAGATGATAAATTATAGAGAAGGTGATAATCTGCCATGGTAGAGGGAATTTTCTTACCTGGGAATTCCCTAAGCCAGTGAAATCACAAATCCAGTTTCTATCCTTAGGCTTGGAAGGGTACTGTCACACCTACTTGACCATCTTCTTGAGAAGTTCAGCCACCAATTCAGTAACAACTCTTTGAGGAAGAAGATATGTCCAGGGCTAGCCTAGGCAGTGAATAGGAATCATTTGATTGTGTCTAGCTGTATGAACTGAAACCACCCTTTTATGTTGGAACCTTGAGGCATAGTAAGACTTCTTTTCATAGGAAAGAGAGACCAGAGAGCACAGGGACTTTGGTCCCTAGAAGGCTGTTCTCTACAAGGGCCATCTTAGTCCCAGAGATGATAACCTTTTGGCCCAAAAGGTAGAAGCAGCTGGGGTTCTGAGTTCCTGTACTCCAAGCACCTGTATCCAGATCAGGAAATGCAGTAGTAGAAGTACATAGCAATTGTACCTGTTCTCAACTAGGTGGCCCCAACAGATGGCCACCATTTGGCCAAGGTAACTCCTGGACCCCAGCCTTCTAAAGGAAGAAGGGGAGGTACTGGACAGAGTCAACCTCTCAGGGAGAAGCAGGTTATGACACATAGTGACTGAAACATTTGTAGTCAGGCTTCCCAAGTCCAGATTCTATGACTTAAAAGCTGTATGACCATGGTCAGGTCACAGAACCAGTTAGGTAAAGTAGTGGGTAAAATGCTGGACTTGGAGTCAAAAAGACCTGAATTCAAATCCTCCTTCAGACTCTTACTAGCTATATGACCTCAAGCAACTGTCTTCCTTCCAGTTTCCACATCTATAAAAAGTGGGTGATAATAACACCTACCACCCACAATTGTGCCGATACAATGAGATAACATAAGAAAAACATTTTGCATTACTTTTCCCCACTCTTCCATTCTTCTAATCCTAACATAATCGAATCACACGCAGGCCTTCTGTCTAATTAGATGCTCTCTAAGAACCCCAGTGATGATAAAGTTCTGAGAGATTACATGCATCTTTTCCCCTTATAAGAGTGTAAACAGTTTAGCCTAGTTTAGTCCCTTACGATTTCTCCCTTATATTCACCTTTTTATGCTTCTCTTGAATCTTATGTTTGAATATCAGATTTTCTATTCAGTTCTGGTCTTTTCATCAGGCATGCTTGAAAGTCTTCTATTTCATTAAGTATCCATTTTCCCTAGTAGTATAATCATATGCAGTTTCCCTGGGTAGGTTAGTCTTGGTTGTAATCCTAGCTCCTTTGCCTTCTGGAATGTCATATTCCAAGTCTTCTGTTTCTTTATAGCGGTAACTGTTAAATCTTGTGTGAATCTGATTGGGCCTCCTTGGTATTTGTATTCTTTATGGCTACTTGAAGTATTTTTTCCTTGGTGCAGGAGCTCTGGATTTTGGCTACAATATTCCTGAGAGTTTTCATTTGGGGTTTCTTTCAGGAGGCAACTGGTGAACTCTTTAAATTTCTTCTTTGCTATTTGGTTCTATGATATCTGGGCAGTTTTCCTTTATACTTTCTTGAAATATGATGTCTGGACTCTCTTTTTGGTCATGAATTTCAGGTAGTCCTATGATTCTTAAGTTCTCTCTTTGAAATCTATTTTCCAAATCAGTTGTTTTTCCTGCAAGATATTTCACATTTTCTTCTATTTTTTCAGTCTTCAAACTTTGTTTTGTTATTTCTTGATGTTTCCTGGAGTCTTTAGCTTCCATTTGGACAATTCTAATTTTAAGGAGTCATTTCTTCAGTAATATTTGTATCTCTTTTGCAAAACCATTAATTCTCTTTTCATAACTTTTTTGCATAGCTCTCATTTCTTTCCACATTTTTCCTCTACCACGCTTATTTGGCTTTATAAATCTTTTTTTGGTTTTTTTTTTTTTAATCTCTTTAATTCTTCTAAGAATTCTTGTTAGGCTCAGTAAATGATTGATTGGTTGACTATGATGCAGAAAGACATTTGTCCCTCTGCATGCCTGGTCCCATATCCCAACCTGTGTGTTCTTCATTCTCCAGGGGCGGGAAACCTGCGATTTCAAGGCTGCATGTGGCCCTCTAGGTCCTCAATTGAGGCCTTTTGACTGAATCCAAGCTTCACAAAACAAATCCCCTTAATAAAAAGATTTGTTCTGTAAAACTTGGACTCAGTCAAAAGGCTGCACCCAAGGACCTAGAAGGCCACATGTGGCCTCGAGGCCGCAGGTTCCCCATCACTGCCATTCTCTGTTCCAAAGCATCATCTAACCATTCCTACAAGGAAAGCCACTAGTGTGGGGTTATCTCTGTGTCATATTCCCCATGAGGACATGTTTCACAGAAGGTACAAGATAATGAGTCCGTTAAACTACCATCTCATCTCATTGCATGAACTCCCTGCTGCACTCAGGAATGTTTATCTTCCCTTCACCTGACTGGATGGCTTTAGCTCAGCTTGGGGACAGCCATGAGGAAACTGCTGACAGCAATCTGAGTCACCCAAACAACAGGACCAGAGCCCTGCCACCTGGGCTTAAGGGGGCAGAGAATAACAAAAGAAAAGAAAGATCCCCTGGTAGAGATGCCAAATGAAACCCTACACCCACCCTTCCTACTTCAAATCACTACATATATATACATATATATATATATATACACACTACCCCCCCAAATCCTGACTGTCCCAGTTCTGGAGCATCATAAGACAAAAGAACCAAGAAAAAGGCTAGAAAAGTAAATGTGCTTATTCACTGAGGTCTTGTCTCAGTACAGAGTTGACCTTAAGCATAGGTGAACTAAGTGACTGCCTACCTGAGCCTATACTAGTACAGGGTAATTAAAAAAATTTGTGTGCGTGTGTGTGTGCACATATATGCATATATATTTAAAAGAATGCCAAGTTTTAATGGACTGGAAGTTCAAAATGAGTCAGCACTGTACTGTGGCAGCCAAAAAAGCTAATGAGACCTTAGACTACATTAGTAGAATGACAATATCCAGAAAGACAGAGGAGGGAGTCTTGCTGTCCTCTGCCCTGGTTAGGCAACACTTATAAGAATAGAACAGAGTGCAGTTTAAGAGAGAAGGAGCTGATGGGGGAGAAGGGAGGAGAATGAAAAGGAGGGGGAGAAAAAGGGGGCAGATAAAGAGTGGGAAAAGGACAATAGAAATAGGAAGTGAAAGTGCCCCAAAGATAAACTTTATATACTTCCCACTTCTGGCCAGAGCCAGTGTCAGAGCCTAGACATAGGAAGTTCCAAATTGGATGACAGTAGCTTTGGTGGGCATCCAGACAGGTATCAGGAGAGATACTTAACAGTTGTCAATCCATTTGTAGGGGACAGTGGCAGCCTCTTTCCCAGCCCAGATCCCCAGCATAGACCCAGCTGTTCAGCAAAGAAACTACCACATACCATGTTCACCACAAAAGTAGAAGGATTTGTTGCCAAGTCAAGTGCCACCATGTTTCTGTGCTGAGCTCAGCCCCATGAGCCATGCCTCCCACCATGAACTCAGCTAAAGGAGGTAAGAAGAGTCATGGCCCTATACTGAGCCACTAAAATGGGGAATGGGGACCCAGGAAGCCACCAATCAGCCACTCAGCCAGTTGTTGAGGCTCAGATGTTTCTGTTCCTTCCCGGAGCTAGAGAGAAAGGGCAAGAATATTTAAAAGGATCATCAGAGATCCCTCCCCTCCTTTCCTTGGGGAAATGGGGGACATGAGCACAGAATGTTATATATGCTGTCAGATGTGGTAGCTGTATCAGTTGTTTTTTGCTTAATTTCCTATATAGAACTTAAACACGTGAAAATACACATCTATATAGATATGTATGTATACATGCATATAACACAACACAAAAATAAAATTGTATAGGAATTTGTGAATCTCTATTTCATACCACTTGAGTCAGTTGTTTTTGCTTAACTGTTTTTCTTTGTTGGAAGGGAAGGCTCATGGGAGAGAGTTGGAGACAGTATGGGTAGAAACGATTGTGATGTAAAAACCAAAAAGTAGCAATAAAAATTCTATTAATAACAGCAGGGGAAGGACTGCTGATTCTGAAATCATAGAACCTAGGTTCAGATTATGACTCTAATACTTACTGCCTGTGAGACTTTAGATAAGTCATTTAACCTCCCTGGGTCTCTTTCCTCAGCTATAAAATGAGGAGGGTAGACTAAATATCCACCAAGTTCCCTTTTAGCTCTGCATCTATGATCTCGTGAACTTAAAAAAAATAATCAAGTAGATAGATGGGTAGATAGATAGATAGATGGATGGATGGATAGATGGATAGATAGATGGATAGATGGATGGATGGATGGATGATGGATGGATAGATAGATGGATAGGTGGGTGGATGGGTGGATAATGGATGGATATAGATAGATAGATAGATAGATAGATAGATAGATAGATAGATAGATAGATAGTTGGATAGATGGATGGATAGATGTTTAGGTAGATAGATGGATGGATGGATAGATACATAGATAGGTAGATAAGCATAAGAGTACCTGCTGATAATAGTGATATTGAGACTGGCCATCTTGATTTTGAGATAACCAGAGTAGGCACTATCGAGGTGAATTATCCAGAAGAGCAAGGCAGGGTTAAGGAAACTCCTCCATCTTCTCATTCCCCATCTTCACATGTAAGCCTCCCTGGAGGCTCCATCCACAGGGAACTGAGAAGGGCTCAGCATCTCTGTTTATGTCTCAGGAGAGCTGGGCTTCCCAGTATGATCTCTTATTTATTTTGTCAAGTAATTGGAATAAACCAAGAGCATAACTTGGCCCTGCCAGGGATGAAAGGAGACAATGAATGACCTTGCTTCCTCAATTCTCAATCAAACAAAATGAGAATTGTGGTATCTGGTCCCCATTACAATAGACAGGGTCTCCCTCTGCAAGTTTCTTTTCCTAGTTTCCAGCTGTGAAATCAGTCCAAAGAGAGCAGAGCTGCAAGCAAGTATTGGATGTGGGAAAACTGCTGTTGGGAATCCTATGGGGCTCCAGACCTGGCAGCAGCTAAAATAATTTGGAACCTCATTTTACATGGATGGAGCTTCAGTCCAGAATGAGCATGTTGAACTAAGTAGAACCCAAAGGCTTATAAAGGTCAAATAAGAGGGACATCACAGTGGAAAGACCAGGTTTAGACTCATGAATAGTCTTGACTAAGCAGAGTAGGTGACCTGGGAAAGAAATTAGTCAGTGAGAAGCAGAAGATTCCAAGCTAAGAAACCAGATGTTCCCAGCCTTGATGTCAGAGTCATGCTTCTAGATGAAGTCCATAAATCTACTGTCCTAACTTCCTTCAGTCAGAACTCTATTTATCATGGCATCTCTGATTGAGTCTCTCCCCTGTCCCAGGCACTAAATATCACTTCATATGAGCATGTCCTACTGTACCTATGAATAAATCAAGAATACTGGGGGGTGAAAATAGGCAGGATTTTGCTGCCATTGCGCAAAAACAAAGACTTCTAGATCTCCTTATAAACTTATAGAATTGAAGAGAAAGAAGAAACCTCAGACGAAAGCAAGTCAAGCTTCTACCCACAGTATTAATGGCACTTACAATATCCCTAATGATCATCCCATCTCTGCCTTAAACATAACCTCAGTAACAGGAAATTTATTACTATTCAAAGAAGTTCAGTCCATTTTGAGACAGCGAGAATTGTTATGGAATCCTTCTTTATATTGAGTCAGAACTTCTGCCCATTGGTCTCATTAGAAGGGAAGCTCTTTGAGGGCAGGGATCGTTCATTGTCTTTATCTGTCTTCCCAGTGCCTAACCCATAGCAGAAGTTGTTGTTTACTCATTTTTCAGTCATATCCAACTCTTTGTGACATCATTTGGGGTTTTCTTAGCAGGGATACTAGAGTGGTTTGCTATTTCCTTCTCCAGCTCATTTTACAGATGAGGAAGCTGAGGCAAATAGGATTAAGTGACTTGTCTAGGGTCACACAGCTAGTGTCTGAAGCCAGATTTGAACTCAGGAAGATGAGTCTTCCTGACTCCAGGCCCCGTGCTCTATCTACTGTACCACCTAGCTGCCCCTACCACACAATAGGCACTTAATAAATGCTTATCGATTGATTGACTGATCCCATTTCTAACCTCTGGGGTGAAGTGTAACAAATAACCACTTTTTTTTTCCTAGATGATAGCTTTTCCAACGCTTGAAGATGTTTGAAGTTCTGCGGCGCATTTGCTTCTCCTCTGCATGGTAAACATCCCAGGTCCTTCCTTCAGTCCTAAGGTGGCATAGTCTCCAGTCTCTAGCGCCATGGTCATTGCCTCCTTCTTGACCTACTCCAGCTTGTCAGTGTCCTTCCTAAACCACAGTGGACAAAACTCAACACAAAGTTGCAAATGTGATCTGGCCTGGGCAGAGTTTAGCAGGACTATGGCCTTACTCTTCACCAAACTCTGCTCTTTCGGTTGGAAAACCATCCACTTCTAGATAAGTACTGTGGTCTAGTCTGGGAGATTTCTCCCTCTGACTAACAATAATTAGCATAATGATTGTTGGTCATAGTTAGCATAAGTACTAATTAGCATAACTAACAATTAGCATACCTATTGTTAGCATAACTGATCATTAGCATAAGTATCCTTAGTTGTAGTTAGCATCACTAATAGTTAGCATAACTGTTGGTGCTTTAAGGTTTGCAAAGTGCTTTAAAATATTATTTCATTTTATCCTCACCATAACCCTCAGAGATAGGGGATATTATTATCCCCATTTAATAGATAAGGAAACTGAGATAGATAAGTAACTTGCCTGTGGTCACATAGCATGTAAGGAAGTATCTGGAGTCACATTTGAACTCAGATATTCCTGCCTCCAAATCTAGTGCTCTATCCATGGCACTGACTGACTACAGTTGGGTAAAGCCAAACCTTTTGGGAGGCAACAAGGTACAATGGAAGGACAATCGGACATGGAGTCAGAGGACCCAGGTGTGAATCCCAAGGCCTCAATTTCTTCTGTAAAATGAGGGAGGTGGACAAGAAGATCTCAAAGTTTCCTTCCAACTTTAGCACTATGCTCCCTACAGGCTCTAATGGTCCTCATTCTGTTTACTCTTCTTCTTTCCTCTTTCTTTGGACCTCTTACTTCATCAGTGTTGGGGGCTCCTGATGAATAGCCTCCTCTATCAACTCATTTCAGTTCTCTGCCATATGAGTCTTTGAGAACTGCCTGGGAGCCCTGAGAGATTGTGACTTGTCCAGGATGACCAAAGTGGGGCTCCAACCCAATTCTTCCTAACTCTGAACCTGCCCTTCCATCCACTATGCACCGCTTCTTCTATTCATTGTACTTCTCTTAATTCAGCCTAAAATCAAATGAGCTATTTTTGGCTCTCGCATCACATGGCTGACTCATTTTGAGCTAAACTCTCAGGTCGTTTCGCACATCAACTGCTTCCTAACCATGTTTCCCCCATTCTGGGTCAGGTAGACTTTCCCTTCTAGAGAGGCCAGGGCCCTGGGTTGAGTCATCCATCAACCCAGGTAACTAGAGCACTACCACAAGTAACAGTCTACTAACTGTCCTGGAGTCTACCCTCTGCCCCCCTCACTTAAACCTCACTTAGAAAACAGGGGAGTGAATGATGGAAATCTTCACCTTACTCTATAGAATGTGTCACCAAGAGGGCCCTTAAGAAAGAGAAGGAGGCGGTGTAGACAGTTCAATCACATGTTTGCAATTATCAAAAGTTTTCATCCTAATTCAAACCCAGCGATGTTCCTCTGACACCCAGGGGTAGGACCACCCAGTTTCCCTTTATTTGGTTTATGGGTGTTATTTCTAGCTGCTCAACTAGAATGTCAGCTCCTGGAGAAAAGGGACCTTGTCTGTAACCTTTGTGTCCTGGTAGCTAGATTGTAGGGCAGCTAGGTGGTACAGTGCATAGAGTGCTGGCCTGGAGTCAGGAAGACTCATCTTCATGAGTTCAAATCTGGTCTCAGATGCAGCTGGGTGACCCTGGGCAAGTCATTTGACCATGTTTGCCGCAGTTTCCTCATCTGTAAAATGAGCTGGAGAAGGAAATGGCAAACCACTTCAGTATCTTTGCCAAGGAAACTCCAAATAGGGTCATGAAGAGACAGATACAACTGAAAGGACTGAACACAAAAACCAAATGTTGCTGTGGATAGAGCACTGGGTCTAGAGTCAGTAAGACCTGAATTCAAGTTCAGCCTCAGACACTGCCTGGCTATGTGACCTTGGGCAAGTCATTTAACCTCAGCGTGCCTCAGTTTCCTCAACTGTAAAACAGGAATAATAATAGAATCGACCTCCCTGATTTACTGTGAGCATCAAATGAGATAATATTTGTAAAGTGCTCACCATAATTCCTAGCACATAGTAGGCATTCAAATGCTCATTTTCTTCTAGCAGGTTAAGACCACAATCATTGACTAATATGAAAATGTTTTGCACATGTATCACCTAATTACTTGCCTTCTCATTGAGGGGGGAGAGAGAGAAAGAATTTGGAATGCAATTTTTTTAAAAAAATTAATTTTAAAAATTGCTTTTACATGTCATTGGAAGAAAAATAAAACATTATTTTTCAAAACTGTTTTCACACATAGCTGGAAAAAAATAAAATATCTGAAAACTGTTTTTTGAAAGATCAGATTTAGAGCCACAAGGACCCTTAGAGATCATCAACTCCTCATTTTACAGGTGAGAAACCTGAGCCACAGAGGTGTGAAAGGATCTGTCCAAAGTCACACAACTGTTAAGTAGTAGAAATGGAATCTGAACCCAAATCTTTTGATACCAAAGCCACACCAGACTAGAAACTAATCATTGGTCATTTCTGCCACCACAGTAGACGCTATTGAGGTACCAGGGGGTCTCCTGGGGGCCCATGTAAGTGGAAGGTAGACGGCACCTTCAAGCCCCTTCAGGTTCTCCGTTTTGGTGACTGACCTCCAGGTGCCTGGATCAGGGCTGCAGCCATCTGTGTCAGGGGGAGAAAATGAACAAGCTCATTCCCACCTCCGCAGGTGGCTTTCTCGTCTTTCTGTCCCCTCTGCCTGATCCAGGCATTGAATCACAACTGATGTGCTGGTGACATCACGATCTGTTGCCATGGCCCTGTGTGTCTCATCAAGCCAGGGACCTGACAGAGAGAACGTCAGGCTGACTAATTATTAATAGTGAAGAGGAAATTGGCAGATAAATGTGCTGGAAATCTCTCGACTGCTGGTTTCACAGAAGGAGGGAGAGGATGGAAATAAGAGTCTATTCTGTGAGGAAAAAGAAGCAAGAGGAAGTGATCTCCTAGTCCACCTCCACAATTTTCAGACAGAGAAGCCTTGAGGCCCAGAAGGGATGACTCATTGCCTATGGTCACAAAAGTAGTACAGTAGTAGAATTGGGTTTGGAACCTAGATTCTCTGACTCCAAGTCCACTCCTCTTTTCACAATGCCTAACAGCTTCAGAGAGACCAGAGTTGAGTCTTGAGAATGAGGAGAAACAAAATACATTCTCATCTCTTAAAATTACTGATTGCTTTCCCTGGGGATTGAGAGAGTTAGAACGATATGGACAGTCAACAGCAATGTTTGACCCTCATTTTTTTTTAATTTCTTAGAGACTAGAGTTGGCTCTCATCAGACAAAAACTTATGCATTTCTCTCATTATCCCATTTTCTGTAAAAAGTCTGTCCCAGGCTTACTTAGTCTTAGTGCTTTCCCTCATAGACTACCCCCAATTTATCCCATCCATATGTCATTTATGGTGCAGCTAGGTGATGGAGTGGAAAGAGGCCTTGGAGTCAGGAAGACTTGAGTTCAAATCTGGCCTCAGACACTTACTAGCTCTGTGACCCTGGGCATGTCACTTTATCCTGTTTATCTCAGTTTAATCCTCTGTAAAACGATCTGGAGAAGGAAATGGCAAATCACACCCGCATCTTTGCAAAGAAAACTCCAAATAGAGTCACAAAGAATCAGACACAGCTGAAACCACTGAACAACAACAATATCTTATTTGTACGTAATTGCTGGCATGTTGTCTCCCCCCTTAGACTGGGGGGAGCTCCTTGGGAGCAGGGACTGCTTTTTGCTTTATTTGTATCCCCAGAACTTAGCACAATGCTAGGCATATAGTAGGTATTTAATCAATGTTGCTAATTTGACTTGACTTATTTATTCTCTATCCCATTCAAAATATTCACTCAAAATTTCTCCCCTCTTCAAACTTCCAATTCCACTCCTCCCTAATGATCTAACCATCTACCATAGCCCTTCTGTAACACTTGTTTTGAAGTCTCATTATTGGAAAGGCCTCATTCCACTTGGGGGAAGAGCCTCGCTTCTCTTCCTTCCTAGTCCCAGCCAGTGAATCTGGGAAAGTATGTGGATAAACCAAGGTCCGGGGTCCCAGACTCTGAGTTTATGCAGACTGGATGATCCCCTAAAATGACTCTCTTTTTGGCTTGTTTTGTATTCACCCAAAGTTGCCTCTGGGAAATCTCAGAGCATAGCTTAAGGATAATTTGTGTCTAGGTCAAGCAACCAATCCATTACTGAGTTGAATCGACAAGCATTTATTAAGCATCTACTAGGTCCTAGGTACTATGCTAAGTTACAAAGGATACAAACAACAGCAAAACAGATCCTGATCTCCAAGAGCTTACACTCTAATAAGGGAGACAATAGTATCTGTAATTATCTATAATGCCCATTAGGATGTACATAATATATGTAAGATGAGCACAAGGCAGTTTGATCAGGAAGACCCTAGACTATAAGGTGAACCAGAGCAAGGGCTCCAGAGGTGTCAGATCAGCGTTTTAAGACAATCACTTCGGCAGCTGTATGGTAGAAAGGAGTAGAAAAAGATTCTAGTCAGAGAGAGAAAAGGGGAGGCTATCACAGTAGTCCAGATAAAAGGTGGTGATGACTTGAGCTAGAATGATAGATGGGTGAGTGGAGAAAAAAGATATGTGAGAAATGTTGTAGAGGTGCCAGTCAGAGGCAAAATGGATAGAGCATTGGATAGAGTCAGAAGGACCTGAGTTCAAATCTGGCCTCAGACGCTTACTATCTGTGTGACCCTGGGCAAGTCACTTAACTCCAATTGCAGACAGAGAGAGAGAGAGAGAGAGAGAGAGAGAGAGAGAGAGAGAAAGAGAGATGCGAAGAAAGAAACAAGACTTGGCATATATGAGGTAAGTGAGAGTAAGGAGTCACGGATGGCAATAATGTTGTGGACTTCAATGACTTGGAAGCATAGTGGTACCCTCAACCATAAGAGGGTAGTTCAGAAAAGGGATGAATTTTGGGGAAAGATAATGAGTTCTATTTGGGGCATGTTAAATTTGAGATGTTTACTCTGTATTATTATTATCATTATTATTAATTTGGAGCTGTCCAGTGTTGTTGCTGTTCAGTCATGACCTCATTTGGAGTTTTCTTGGTAGAGATATGAAGCGATTTGCCATTTCCTTCTCCAGCTTTTACAGATGAGGAAACTGAGACTAACAGAGTGAAGTGACCTGCCCATGGTCACAGTGGTAGCAAGTGTCTGAGGCCAGATTTGACCTCTGAAAGAGGAGTCTTCCTGATTCCAGGCCCAGGACTTTATCCACACTACCTAACTGTCCAGTAGGGAGTTGTTGATGTGTGAGCAGAACTCAAAAGAGAGATTGGGCCTGAAAATATAGATCTGGAAGTCATCTGGATAGAGAGGAAGGAAGGAAGGAAGTTCCTTTCAGCAGGAAAACAATCAGTTTAACTCCTGGCCCATCCTACTTCTCCCAGGCTCTAATTATGGCAGAGTGTGAGGGACATTCAGTGGGCAGATAAGGCCCAAGAGTCACTGGTAGAAAGGGAGTAATCTAATCTTTCATCTCTACTTTCTCACTTGGCTTTTTTCAAGGTCAGTGAGTTCAGATTTTCAAAAACTCTAGGGTAAAAAGAAGTCAGAGTAAGCAAGACTTGGCAGGGAGAATAGCCATCATGGGCAGGAGTAGAGGTGTTTCATAAAAAGAGCTCTATTTTGATGAGAAAATCTCTCCCTGATCCCATTACACTGGTTTTCCCTCTGCTTCTTCCTCAACCTACCTGAGAAACCATCAGACATACAATGCTCATATCCTCAGCTCCCTAGGGATGAGCTGACTCTCCATGCTACCCTAGGAGATCAATATTAGCCATAGATTTCCTCTATTAAAATTTCTAAATATTTTAGTCCCTTTTTTAAAGTTCAGAGCCCACTGCCTTCAAGAATCTATCACATTCTGATCACTAGCCTTAAAACCATTTCCCAACTCCCTGACTCTACCTCACTTTCCCTTCCCCCTCCCAGCACCTTGGGATGTTTCATAGGCTTTATTTATAAGGGGAAAGAATAAATTCAGAAAGAGCATACACCTCTCTTCCAGTCAATCGATCAACAAATGTTTATTTATTAAGCACTTATTACGTTCCAGGTATCCTGCTAAATTCTGGGGAGACAAAGCAAAAGCAAAAACAGTCCCCACCCTCAATGTAAGTAAATAATTATATACAAGATACATGCAGAGTAGATGCAAGGTAGATTTAGTGGACAAGCTACTAGTGGCAGGAAAGACCTACCCATCCACTCACCTTCACAAACTCACTGTCTTTCCTTATTCCTCACTCTTACTCACCAGACAGGTTCAATAAATTGCCAAATCTTCTCATTTCTACCTCCTCAACATATCTCACATACATCCCTTTATCTAGGATCAAACAGCCATCGTCCTTGTTCAGACCCTCATCTCTTTGTACTCCAATATATCTTCAGCTGTCAAACCCTAACCCTAACCCTAACGCTATAAACTCCAGGGGTTCCCTCTTACCTCTAGAATCGAATGTAAACTCCTGTTTGATATTTAAAGCTCTTTACAGCCTGACCTTTTCCTACCTTTCCAATCTTTTTTACACATTTTCTCCCCTATACGATCTCTACAATCCTGCCATACTAGCCTATGTATTATTCCTTAGATATGTACATAATGCAGGGAATGAGATTTCTTAGTCTCCATGCATTTGCCCTGGCTGTTCCCCATTCCTGGAATGGATTCCCTCCTCACCTTAGCTTCTTGGAATTCATGTTTTCCTTCAAAATTCCACTTACTTCTACCTTCTGCATACAGCCTTTCATGATCCCCCCCCAGCTACTAAGGCCTCCCCTGTCTCCAACAGCCTTGTATTCACTTCCTATATATCATATTATCTCCTCCATTTAAATTATGCTTGAGGACAAACACTTTCATTTTTTGCCTCTAAAGAACTTTATTTTTTTTTTACCTTTGTAAAAGGTTTTCGCACAGAATCTAGCACCTAGTTGGAGCTTAATAAATGCCTGTTGCTCAATTGGTGACTCATTGATTGATTGATTAAAACAAACTTAGTTGTTTCTAGTTGCAATGATGGTTCACAGGGCATTGGTATTTTGCTCCTATCTCTCATATTCACTTACCATGTTTATTTTTTACTATCTAAACATCATCTCCTTAATCAGTTGAAAATTCCAGTCAAGAAAGGATGGTGGCTTATACAGTTATCCTTTCCACATCATGGAGGTTAGGGGTGCGGCACCCTCACAATCTGGGAAATAAGCATAAAATTTTTTGGCCTTCCCTTCATACCAGAGAAGAAATTGTAAATTTATGTGTATATTTATGATATTCAGAGATAAAATATGTTGACATTATACAATACCATGCATATATTTTATGCATTTCTGAGTTCCTAAACTTTTTCTGTATCGTCTGCTGGCCTTCGTATGTCATCTGTGGCTTCCACAAAACTCCCCCAAAATTCTCATTTTATTTCTTATGCCAACCTGTGATGTATGGAAACCACAATAGAGAAAGTCACAATAAGGAAAGCATAACTGTATTCTAGTTAAGATGATGTCTTTGTTCATGGAAGGGAGGCATAATAAATGACTGTTGAACTGAATGAGATGACACTTTCCAACACTAGAGCACAGTTTTTAGCAGATTTCCCTGAGGGAAATTTTCCTGAGAGAGGACCTAGTAGATCACATAGTGAAAAACCTTGAATTCAGTATGTGGTTTAGATTTAACAGGGTATAACTAGAATAGAGGGCCTAGCTCAGAGCAGTTAGGTGGCGCCATAGTGCATAGAGCGCTAGGCCTGGAGTCAAGAAGACACATCTTCTTGAGTTCAAATCTGCCCTCAGACACTTCATAACTGTGTGACCCCGGGCAAGTGATTTAACCCTGTTTGCCTCAATTTCCTCATATGTAAAATGAACTGGAGAAGGAAATGGCAAACCACTCCAGGATTTCTACCAAAAAGCCCCAAAGAGTCGGACACAGCTGAAAAACGACTGAATGACAACTAGAGCAGAGTGCCTGGGGTTTTGTCCCAGGTTGCCAAAACTTAGAGGACACAGACAGCACTTAAAGTCCTTCAGTAGCCTAGAAACAACAGAATTTAATTAATGAGAATAGTTAAAATAGGAGCATAATTAATAGTTAAAAATAGTTAAAAATTAAATTTAAAATAAATATCATTAAAATAGGAAGCCACTAGATGGTATAGGCTTCACACCCCAAATAAACTCCTCCTTGGCCCATCAATCTCAGCCCTGCCCCCAGACTCCATAACAGGATACACTTTATGAAGCTCAACCTAAGCACAAAAATTGATAGCTGTA
The DNA here is from genome assembly GCF_011100635.1 of Trichosurus vulpecula. Lineage (NCBI taxonomy): Eukaryota > Metazoa > Chordata > Mammalia > Diprotodontia > Phalangeridae > Trichosurus > Trichosurus vulpecula. The sequence continues at coordinate 305,572,123 of NC_050575.1, forward strand.
GCTGTGGGACAGAGACCGCATTTCTAGATTCAGGTTTGAATGACATTTGCTATGAAATAAACTTAGTTGCTTCTAGTTGCATTGATGGTTGGCAGAGTATGCACAAAGTGCAGCCACTGAGCCAGGTGGTTCCCTGCTGTATATACTTGAGAAGAGCCACAAGATCTCAAACCATGTCCCTTGGAACCCTGGAGCTCCTCGACACAATCCAAGAAAAAAATTGTTATGGTAGACCAGCACACACAGTAAAACCAATGGTCTCTCCACACCTTAAAGGACTGGTTCCATGACTTACACTAGCTCCAAAGCTCATCATCTTGTGGCCAACCTGCTAGTTATGAGTCCCTCGGAATTTAGCTAGTCTGGACCTCTGACAATAGCTATCCAAGGGGTCCCTGGGCCCATATTTGAAGTCTTTCAATTTGATAGGACTTTCATTCTGCTCACCTAGTCTTCAAGAGCAAAACTATAATGATCTCACTCAAATGGTTAATTCAGCCTAACATTCGATTCACCCCCCAGTTTCACAAAAGATCCCCACAGCCTGAGGACTCTCCCTTCAAGAATTCGTTCACAACCAGGCCTGAGACAAAGAAAAAGCCTCTTGGAGCTTCCGTTTGACCAAATTAGTCGGCAAATGCTAAATTCTTTGCCTGGCTCCTTCTTCTCAAGAAGGTGATGGAGGCTGAGAACAGGAGGCTGGAAGGTCTTACTAGCTGGGGCTATGACCCACCTCAGAAGCAGGCTATGACCAACCTGCTGTGACCCACCTTTCAGAGGTAGGCTGTGACCAATCTGCTCAGGATACTAAAGAAACCCTTTTCCCCAACTGGAAAACTATTCCAAATCCAGCAACCCGGGAGGCCCAGTGAGGTCAAAAGCAGCCTTTTACTCACACCCTGCCCCTCCCTCCCTGCCTTTTCCTCCTGCCACACATCCATGCCAAGCACCAAGAATAACCCCTCGCTAGGGGAAAGAGCAGGGTAAAAAAAGATTTTAATTATAGCTGCTGTTTCTGAGCTTCCCCTCCCCTCCCCCTCTCTCCTCATCCCCACCCCCACTAAGGGAGTGGACTCCTTGCCCTGGCTTGCTCTGCGGCTCCCATGTCAGTCAGAGGCCACTCAGAGTCTAACTGGTCCAAAGAAGGACAGGGTCTCTTAGAAGCTTAGTTCCATGTCTAAGGGCCACTTGTTTTTCCCAAAACCTTAGACGGATTCTCTATGGGAATTTCTCTTACAAAGCCTGAGATAAGTCAGAAATAGATTCTAACACTTTAGGGGTTGAGAGGGAAGCAGTTTTCTCCTAAGATGCGTTCCAGTTCAGACGTCCTCTCAGCATCCAGTTTCCAAAGCTCACCTGTGTTTGCTTTCCCGACAACAACCCACTGAGGTAGGCAGTACAGTACTATTATGCCCATTTCACTGGCGAGGAAACTGAGGCTCAGAGAGATAATAGTGATTTACCAAAGTCATGCCTACGTATGAGTGGTGTTTTGTGTCTGGTTTTGTCTCTGACTCTCCCCAGTCCCAGCTAGGGTGGCCTCTTAGGTTTTTCCCACCATGCTGGATCTCACCCCATTATCAGATGCCATGACAAAGAACAGATTCATATTTGTACCATGTCATATACTGCTTATGGTTAACACACAACCCACCCCACCTTCCCCCAACCTCTCTCCCCACCACAAGCTAGAGTACCAACTTTACCAAGCAAACATTTTGTTGACTGTGCCTACCCAGAGACCACAGCTGGGTTGGGTCTGTGGGACCTTATTTGGAACACCTGACTGCCCTCTTGAACTCCAGCGAGCAAATAAGATGTGACCCTCCTCTCAAGGGCTTAGCATAGTGCTTGGCACATAGTAGGCATTTAATAAATGTTTATTGATTGGTTGGTTGAAGAAGCTTTTTAAGGAGTATTCCTCTCATGAAATTAAAAGAACAATGAGAGAAGTAATGAGTTCAGATGCTCTGGAAAGTGAGCACTGAGTCAGACAACAACAAACAACAGTAACAGTTCTCTCCTTCAGGGCTTTACTCAGATGACATCTTGGTCTCAATAAGACCAGATTTCAAATCTGGCTTCAGTTCTGTGTTGCTGGGTAAGTCACTTAATCATTTTATGTCTCAATTTATTCCTCTGTAAAATGGGGATATAATAGCATGTTCTTTCCAGGGTTGTTGTGAGGATAAAATAAAAAAATATTTGTAAATCTCTCTATAAACCATAAAGTGCTATGTAAATGCTATTATAATTATTTCCTGACCACCCATCCACAAGTGAAAGTAAGCAGTTTCCCTCCTCAAATTTTTCTTAGAACTTTGCTCCTACAGCTGCTAATGTAGCTTTGTATAGAGTATGCACCCTGCGCTCCCCCAGAAACTTCCGGAGACTCCAAGAATAAAATGACTCCTTGCTTAGAGTCTCTAGAAGTTTCCAAAGGAGCCATGAGTGCGTATTCTGTACAAATCCACATTAAACTTTGGCCTCACCGTTGGACTTAGACTACCTTGCATAGCTCACGCATAAGCTCTGAGGGGTCTTCATTCCAATTTCTACTCTTACTGGCAATTAAGGTGCCTAGAGCATGACATCTCCCCCTCAGGGTCTTAGAAGTAATGGATGGAAGTTTCTAAGCCATTGGCTTACACCCTTATTCCATTGCATTCTACCCAATATTAATCACTAGTTACAGTTATATCATTGGTCACCTTCACGATAAATACATATACTCCCCTACACTACCTTGGTACCTGGGAGAGTGAGCTCAAACTTTAAATGGTCGCCATAAAGTATTCATCCCACCAAATTCACTTCTGAATGCAATATAGCTGATGGACAAAGTCACTTCCTTGGTTGCAGACAACAACGTGTGGGCTATAGAGTTGATAAATTGCTGAGCTGGGTCAAATAGGTCTGTAATACTTGGTCCGAGCTGGATCACTGGGCTCAGCTGCTACCAAAGTCTGGTTCAGTTCCTAAACCTCTGGAGGCTCATTCTTCTAATCTTTCAAAGCTTGTAAAATCCCAGCTATCTCTAACACTCGTCCTAATGTCAGGAAAGAATACATACAACCAATGACAGTAGAAGTAGTAGGACTATGTGAACCCCAAGCCCAATGAGAGAGGGCCAATGGCCCCCTCACACACCTGGAAGATCATGGCAAGAGGGGTCCTGCCGCCAGGAAAGAAAACGTAATTTCTCCAGTTAGCGCTTTTTTCATGCAGGGTTGCGCTTGCCAGCCAATCAAAAAGGTTCTCTCTTCACTGCATAGTGAGCATTCAGGAAACAGGGATAGAATACCACTTTATTCTCTGACATCCCAAAAAGGAGAACATCACGCTGGGCATGCTAAGCACTGGGCTTTCAATGGCCAGTCCCCATGGTTGTTGCTGAGTTGTTCAGGCAGGTCTGACACTTTGTGACCTTATTTAGGGTTTTCTTGGCAGAGATACTGGAGTGGTTTTCCATTTCCCTCTCGAGCCCATTTTATAGATGAGGAAACTGAGGCAAACAGGGTTAAGTGACTTGCCCAGGGTCACCCAGCTAGGGGGTGTCTGAGGTCGGGTTTGAACTCAGGAAGATGAGTCTTCCTGACTCCAAGCCTAGTACTTTATCTACTGTGCCACCTAGCATTTATATCATAATTATTTTTCTCCCCCTCATTAGACTATAAGCTTCTTAAGCATTATAAGCAGGGCTTGCCTTTGTATCTTTGTAGCCCTAGGGCCTTACACACATAAGAGATACTTAATCGATGTTTGTTGAATTGAGATATTAGCTGACATCTTTATAGGCTTTAGAGTTTACAGAGCACTTCCCCTCATTTGATCCTCATAACAAAGGTGTGAGATTGACAGAGAAAATATCATTATCCATTTTTTACAAATGAAGAAACTGAGGCTCATAGAGCTGGGTTGGCTAATCCTAGATCATACAGCTGGTAAGTGGCAGGGGGCAAGGGGGCAGGCCTTCACCCTAGCAGCTCTCTTTATCTGAAAATGATTCTTTCCAGCCAGGGACTTCCCCCACTGGGATTTTGTTAACAGCCTTTGTCTTCAAGCAAGTGAGTTCGGAATTCTTCCAGGAGGTAGATAGGTGGATCGGGGAGGAGAGCAGGAGGGGGGAAGATGGAGACTTTCATCCAGGCTAAGCCTGTGTGTGCCAAGAACATAGCCCCAGCGCTTCTGAAGCTCACAAATCCTCGTAGGACCATCAAAGCCAGGGCCGGGGCCAATAACTCTCTGTTTGTTGACACAGTGAAATGCTTCATCTCCAAGTTATTGCCATCTGAAACATTTTTCCTATCTCTCATCTTTTCTACATCAAGCGTACAATTGTTCCATTCATCCCTGCAGAAAAATCTATCACCAGGCCCACAAGCTACCTCCACCAGCAGGCGGAGCAGGATACCGACATGCCTGACCTCCGTAAGGGAGGGAGGGCGGGAGAACTGAGGATGCTGCTCTTTGGTCAATAAAGTCCCAGGTGTTTCCCCTCCACAGCTGGGAGTAACCCCCTCCCTACTCCCCAGCAGGCCAAGTCAACAACTAAATTTTATTTCTATGAACAAAGCACAAGATTGGATGGGAATAAGGTATAGAAACAGCAATTTCTATCTCAATCAATCAATATTTATTGACCTCCTATTATGTGTAACATGGTGTGGAGGATATAAAGAAATATAGTTATATGTCCTGCCCTCAAGGAGTTTACAGTCTAATCAGAAAACCACTATACACCAATAGGAAAAGACAATTGACAATGTGAAGCAATAGTGGTATCGTGTGCAGTACATTAAGAAAAGCCACAAGGTTTGAAGTCTGAAGACTTGAGTTCAAACCTCCATTCTGCACCTTACTGTGCGACCCTAGACAAATTCATCATCTCCGAAATGAAGGGGCTACGTTAAATATCTACCATTCCTTCCCTCTCTAAATCCTATGAGTGGGCAATAAGTATTATAAGAATTATATTAGTATTATAAGAAATGAGAATGCTAAGTTCACTGTGGCTGGAGCATCAGGCAACGTTCACAGAACACCTGTGTCATAGGATTTTATGCTGGAAAGGACTTCCACAGCAACTGAGTAGAACAGCCCCCTTATTTTACAGATGGGTGACTGAGGCTCAGAGAAATAAAGTGATTTGCCTCAAGTCAAACAGCTAGTAAGTAGCAAAGTGGGGTTTGAACCCATATTTCTTGAGTGCAAAATTCATCCCCATTCCCCATCCCCATCACACCGCACTGTCTTTAACTAAAGAGCAATTTATGCTCTGTACAGCAAGATCATGCTCCTTGAGCTTGGAGCTTTGGGAGGGACATTCATGTAGACACTAAGGAGAGGAAGGGGAGACCCACCTAGTCGGCCTGGTGGTCAACAGGCTGCCAGATACTGCAGCCAAGATGGCTTTCATGTCCTCTAATAGGAAGTGGGATCTGAGCCGTCTCCCAGAGAAAATCTCAAATTGAAAAATGATTTATACCTCTGTGTGTGTTGGTTGGAGATGGGTAAAGAAAAGTGAGGGGGAAAGGAAAGGACCAGGAAGGAATTGGCAGCTGTTTGGTTTGAGCAAAGAAGCCTGATGGTTCCAGCCTGGAAAGCTGGCATGGCACCCCAATGCCATCATCTAAGTTAACTCAAGCATGGCATATTGGAAAGAGGAATAGGTTTTAAGTCAGGAGAGAGTCTTAGCTCTGCCACTTATTAGCTTCACGACCAATCACATCTCTGAACATCTGTTTTCTCCTCTGTAATATAGGGTAAATAATACACACATTAGATATGTCACAAGTCATTTTAAAGAAAGCACTTTGTAAACTTTAAAGCCCTGTAGAGATGGAACCTATTACAAAGAAACAGTGAGTGATTGGTCCGGACTTAACGCTTTGATTATAGGGTGAGAAAAAGTGGGAGGGGGCAGCAACCTTGGAAATCTGTAGTCCCTAAGAGACCCCCCACCAACACACATCAATCCCCTGTGAAAACTGGTAACATAACAGCAAAAGCCTCGCCAGGGGGCCCACCTTGTATTATGACTCGTATTGTAAATAAGGGCTCCTCAAAGAAGGGGGCTCCTTTTGTCTCTGCCATTCCCTGCCCTCAAATCAATCAACAAGCATTTCTTAAACACCTACTTTGTGCCAGCCACTGACATACAAAGACAAGAATGAAACCCTACCAACTCTCAAGAAGTTTGTGTCCTATAGGAGACATGTGTATATAAGTAGGCACAAGTGAATATATAGAAGTTATCGAATCCACCCCATGCAGAGGGCAGTCATTGGTCTGGAATGAGTAGGAAGAAAGATGGACAGCCCCTGGTCTCTGCCACTTGACCCCTTCCCTACCCCATCAGTTAGTTATAGCCCATTTATAGCCCAGAGTTCTCCTGCTGGGCGCACCCCGACCCATTTTTGGTCCCTGCTGGGAGCATCTCTGACCACCTGCCTAGGAATTTCTGCTGGCTTTTAATATGCTGAGTGTGTTGCCTGGGCCAGAGCTTCCCCCTCCACCCCCTCACACCCCAGGCAGGAAGCACTCTAGTGCCTGCAGAGAACACATCTGCCTAACCATAATTGAGCTTCATTCTCAGGAGTGATTTGTGTGTCAAAAATACACCGGGCTGTAAATCAGGTGGTAGGAAACGCTGTCCCCCGTTTCCTCACCGCCCCCTCCCAACCCTCTGCCACCATCGAAAGCCTCTGGCACACTGGCTCCCTGATTGGGGAGGGGGAGTTGGGAGGGGAAAGAAATGCTGATGAAAGTTACACTCTCTGTCCATTTCCTAGCATGAATTAGGAACAGCAGTGACTGAGTACAGTGTTCCTAGCCTTCTTCTGACATCTCTTTGGGGAGTGGGAGGCAGGAAGCTTTGGCCCTTCTTTCCAGCTGGGGGCAGAAGGAAATGGGTGTCCCTAGGCCTAACTGCCCTCACCCATCAAGCTCTCCCTGAATCCAACAGCAGACACACATCCCCCTAAGTCCAGGGTTCCCAACTTGGGGTCCATGTACACCCGGGGAAGGCATAAGAAACTTCTACAGGAGCATGGGGAGATTTGGTAAAGAACTCTATTATCCCGTGAAAGTTAAACTCTCTATTTTATTCTCTATGTGTATATGCATGGTAAATTTTAGAATTTATTTCTTTCCACACTGAATAGGGAGTGAAGGAAGGCGACCCTGTCCTGAACCAAGAGCCTCTTCTAGTTGTCTCTTTAGTCTCAACTGAAAATTCTTCAAAGGCAAGGACTGTTTCACTTTTACCAATTGATCAACCAACAACACCTACTATGTGTCAGGCACAGTGCTACATATTCCCAGTGTCTTGCAAACCTTAGAACACACTATATGAAGGCCAGCTATTAATATTATCGAAGTTCTGTCACTTAATAGTCTTGGAACCTTCCCTTCACCTCCCTGGGCCTCAGTTTCTTTATCTATAAATGGGTGTAGGGCAGTATACTTTCAATACACATACCTCAGGGAGATATGTGACACAAGGAATAGAGCACTGGGCCTGGATTCAGGAAGACCAGAGTTCAAATCTAGCCTTAGACGCTTACTAACCATGTGATCCTGAGGCAAGTCTGCCTTAATTTCCTCAACTAAAAAATAGAGATAATAATAGCACCTAATCCATAGGGCTGTTGTGAGGATTAAATGAGATAACCTGTGCTTAGTGTGGTGCCTAACACATAGTAGGTGCTTAATAGATTCCTTTTGTTTCCCTTAACCTTCATGGGGATTATTGTGAAGACAGGGTTTATATATACCTTACAGCACTTTTAGAAATTTGAATTACTGAGGACAGTCCTGAAATTAAAAGTGCCTGTCATTTAAGGATCCCGTGGGATGTAGCTGTTTAAGATGAAAGTTTCCATTGGCCTTGCCTGTTTCTGTATCTCCACACCCTGACTTGTAGCTTCACAGAAGCCTGGGCCTGAAATGTCAAAGGTAGATGGAGGTTTAGTGGATGAAATGGTGGGCAGAGTGTCAGGCCCAGGATGGGACAGGAGGGGAAAATACAAGCGATCTGTCTTGGCTCAAGAATGGGAGAAATTGAATTTTCTCAGTGTAGGGCTGAGCTCATGGAGGTCATAACATCTTTGAGCTGAACTCCTCTCTCAGACTAAAGGAATGAGGAATAGATAGCTCTCTGGTTTCCAAACCCACTACCCTTTCAAGGCCCAGACCCTGTACTCCCCCACCCTTCCCCACCCCCCATCTGGTTTTCTGTTTCCATTCCTGGCACTGGTTTCAGCTATGGGAAGCAGGTAGGAAACCATGATTCTGAGGGTTAAATGGGGAATTATATTTAGTGTTCACAGAAAGACAAATATTGGGTTAGCAGCCAAAATGGAAAGGGGAAAAAAAAAAGCCCAAAGCAAACAGCAGAGGCAAGGAATTCCTACCAAACAAGGTCCCTCTTCATTCCTCCAGATCCAGGTATAGGGGGCCTAAGAAGGGGGCAAGACCTATTTAGCTGGGAATACTAAGCCCATGGATATGTTTGAGAGCCATAAGCTATTCCATCTCCTCCCGGTCCTGCGGGAGCTGAGGGCCTCTCAGACCTCCTTACCAGAAGCTGACGAAGCCTCTGAGAACAAAATGTGGAAATTCTAAAACAAACAAACAAAAAACAAAGAAAAGAAAGAAAAGCTGCTCCCCTTGATACCTGGGATTTATGAAGCTAGAGTTTGCAGGGGGTGCGGAATGCTCAAGGGGGAGAGGTACTCCTCAGTGGAAGATTCTTGACATTTTCAGGGTAAGTAGAAAGAGGATTAGAGAAAAAACCCTTTTCTAGTCCCAGCTGCCATCCCCATCTCTCTGGGTCTGTTTCTTCCTCCATGAAACATGAATTACACAAGGCGATCTCTAAGGTTGATTCCATAACATTCTAGGGGTCTCTTCTACATTCATCTACCAACCAAGAAAGAGAACAGGATGGGGTGAGTGAAATGTTCCCAACTAACAGCACTGGTCTCGATTGGTTGTTGTTGCTTGTCCTTTGTTCTCGAAGAGGACCATGATGTCAGGGAGGTGATTCCATGACATGCAAGGAAATTGGATTTAAGTGAGGGAGGGTTGGGCAAAGTCTCCAGCCTCACTTTCTCCTCCAGAGCCATCTGGGTTCAATGGCCAGATACAGATCAGGACAAGTGGAGTGGGGGACCTTGGCTTTTTCAAGCTAAGGTCTTGAACAGGTCTCAGTTTGACTGAGGCAGTGCCCATTCAGTGATTAAAAAGCTTGAGCAAACTGGAGGGATTTTTTGCTTTTCCCGCCCCTACCCCCACCTCCTCTTCTTCCTCCTCCACTTAGCCCCCTCTGTTTATGTGCTAGGTAAGGTCTGTTTTCTGGATCTTCAGAAAGAACGCAGAGAAAAGAAGCCTTTTCAGAAATCCCAGTCCACTAGGGCATGACTCTGGCTATCTCCATTGCTATTGTAGAGCTGAACCCACTGGACTGTGAATTAGTGAGGTTTCTGAGAGAAGAGGATGGAAGGAGGGAAGAGAGGACAACAGCTGGTTTACTACAAGAGCTAGGAAGGGGTGAGAACAGGGAGAGAGGTCATGGCTGATAGTTGTGGGGGGAGGGAATGAAGAGGAGGAAAGGGCAGAAGGAGGGGTCAAAGCTGACTTCCCAGAATCCTACAGATGGAACGCAGACAGGTCCTGTCAAAAATTGGGCCTTGCTAAATATTCATCAGAGGGATTTGCATGAGTCATTTGCATCAAACTACTGAGTTTCTTCTCCACCAAGAGAAAAAACATCTCCAACTTAAAGGAGAACGGAACCCAGGAATTTCTGGATCTTAAAAGCTGGAATCCCTTGTCCAGCCTACCACTCTCCTTCACCCTCCCTCCAAAATCCAACAGCTTAGAAGCCCATATTCCTCTGGAATATGAGAGGGAGTGTGTGTAGTAGAAAAAACACTGAATTTGGAATCAAAAGACCTAGATTTGAGTACTAGTTTTGCTACTTTCTGTGTGAACATTGACAAGTTAAATAATCTCTCTGAGGCTCAGTTCTTCATCTATTAAAACAGAGATAGTGATAGTTACACCACCTACTTCTCAAGGTTATTGTAAGGAGGTCACTCTCTAAACTTTAATGGATAAACATTAGGCTTCTGAATTAATTGATGTAAGGAAACTCTCTCCCACTGCAGGATGACACCTTGGCTATTTAAGAGTCCTAGCCATGAAAAGTTAAGTGACTTGCCCAAGGCATCTGGGTGCACAATGGATAGAGTAAGGGATAGAGTGTCAGACCTGAAGTCAGGAAGACTCATCTTGAGTTCAAATGCAGCCTCAGACATTTACTAGCAGTGTGACCCTGGGCAAGTCACTTAACCATGTTTGCCTCAGTTCCTCATCTGTAAGAGGAACTAGAGAAGGAAATGGCAAACCACTCCAATATCTTTGCCAAGAAAACCCCAAATGGGGTCATGAAGAGTCACATAGCCTGTGGATGTATATTAGAGATGGGATTTGAACCTACCTCTTCTTGGTTCTGAGACTGGCTTTCTAATCACACTACCCCCAAGCTGCCTCTCTTTAAGGCACTATTTACATATGAGATATTATTAGTAGCTTAAGGACATTATCGAGTCTTCGTTGTCCTCTCCTGTCTCTCAAACCCTTATATCTATGTGTTTCTCTCCTCCCTTATCTTAAATAGCTTTGTCCCTAGTGGCATCTGGGCACCCCCACAGCCACTGGGCAGGAAATACCAAATGGGAAACTGGAATTTCCTGAGCATGATGGATGTTGACTCCAAATGGCCCCAGATCGACCTTGTCTTTATCTACCAATTCCCTGAACACTGACAGCTACAAAAACTAGAACCTTCACTGGAGAAAGGTTCTATCAAGGACTGCCTATCTTCCTTGATATTGCCCTGTATAGTAAGGAAAGGGGAAGCCTCAGACAAATATTTCTCAGGTTCAAGTCAGTAGAGTCCAAGGTCATTTCTTATCATAGGCCGATTCATACTGTGATCTGAGAAAGCTGAGTTCTGACCTTTAGAGCTTCCCCTACTGCCCATGCACGGATATATCAAATAGCTCTATGATAAGGGACCTCTACTTTCCTAAAGCACAAATAAATAGAACCAAACCAACTAACTGGTTTCCAAACACTATGGGAGGAAACCCCAGAGAAATAGACCAAATAAGCAGAGATGGAAACATAAAGCCACTGTGTGTGGTTTGGAGCCTGGACTATTCAAGGAAGGCTGTAAGAAAAGACTACCAGAGAGGGCTTTCACTAGGTGTTAAGAAGGAATCAAAGTTTAAATACTCTGAGATACCTTTAGGACCTAGATTCCAGAGGATAAGCTGCCTAGACTAAGATGATAAAGATAAGAATTTACATTTGTCTAATGGTGTCAAATTCAAATAGAAACTGGGCCACTAATCTGTATATAAGGAACCTTGCAGGCTGCATATTGACTTAGAAAACCACATATTAATATTATCTATGTTCCACTGTATTTTTATTTATTTTGTTAAATATCTCCCGGTTACATCTTAATCTGGTTAGCATTGGAGTGTTGCTGGCCTGCAGTGTGACCCATGAGTATTTGACACCGCTGCTCTAAAACTTTGGGAGGAAATCCACAGATAGCAAGGCAGAGTCCAATAGAGATTACAACTGGACCAAAAGGATTTGCTCCTTTCCAGGCTCTTGGTGAATTTAATTTCCTGCCTTCTGACACTTTGACCAGAAAGTCTACGTCTGTGGAGTGGAAGGACATGCAAGAATTCTCCTGATTCCATTGGGAAAGGTGAATTACATGGTATCATAGATAGAGAGCTGGGAAGAAGTCTCAGAGGCCATCTGGACCAAGCCCCTCATTTTACAAATAATGTAACAATGGCCCAGAGAGGTTAAGTAATCTGCCCGGGGTCACAGAAGTAGTAAATACCAGGTCCACTGTACCAGGATGTGTCTGGATTCAGTATCTACCTTCCACGAGTGCCTTCCCACCAACAAGCATTTCTCTCTCATCTGTGAAACAGTGGGTGGTTATTCGTAATTAAGCCTTTGCCCAGTCAATGCTCTGCATGCCACACCCCTTCCCTCTGAAGCTGCCTGGCCCAGGATGCATTCTATTAGGTGGGCATATGAACAGTAGAGCTGAGACTCCTAGAGTGAACAGTCCTTACTCCCAGAAGCAAAACAGGCCTCTGGCAAAACTGGAAAATAAACAAATTTGTGCTCATGCTCCCGTGTCTCCCTCCAAGATTTTCCCCATACAAAGGTCTGGGTCTCTCAGGCTGCTCCAGGTCCCACCAGACCACGGAAGAAAGTGTTACAATAAACTAATTCATATTAAGGGATTAGTGATTTCATATATTACCCCTCCCAGGACTATTCACATTTTTAAAGAATCCTGGGGAGAAAAAGATAATCCTTAGGGCAAAGGAATGCATCTCTATTGATGGAATTTTCAGGCCCTGCAGAGGAGCCTTCTACAAAGAGTCCACATGGGTGACCACCTACTCTGCCCACTTATAGACCTAGCCCTCCCCAGAGAGACTGTTCAAGGCATTCTCAAGAAGCATCCTTCCTTTTGTGGGTCCATAGTTTCCATGGCAAAAGTTGTGAGTGTGCTGGACTTTGCCACAGCTATGCTCCTGATAATTGTTTATAAATACAATTTTTGTCCTTAGACTCTCATTTTAAATGAATGAATAAATATGTTAATACCCTGGAGAAACAAGCTATTTAAGACAAATTCCACTGCGACTCCTTTCAGTGAAGAAAAAAAAAATCACAGCCTGTGGGGCAGTGTCTCCCGTTATAGTTGCCTGAGCCTGTGATATCTTTGAAACAATTCTGCTGATATTTTGAGCGCATGCATGTTAAATGACCATAGCCTAATCGCTAATGAGTAAATAGAGATGCTTGGCTCTCTTGCTTAAGAGAGGCTAAACAGCTGAGTTGAGAAAACAATGTATCCAAGATAATCCCTTAGGGGAGGACTTTTACTTCAGTTAGAGAAAGAGAAAAGGTTTCTTTCTCCAAAGATGCTGGTGGGGACCTGAAAAGACGTACTTCGTGAATAGTCAGAGGAAGTAAGCTCAAGCTGAACCGGGAATGTAAATTGAGGACCAAAAGCAACAAGACTTCTGGGGTAGTTAGAGGTGGGAAGTTCAAGTCCAATCAAAGAAAAAAGAAAGAAACAGACTTTATCACATTCCCCACAGTGATTGTTTGAGGCTTCCTCTTCTCCCTTTCTCAATTCTCAGCAGATGACCTAGCCTCCTCTTCTATTTTAAGATGGAGAATATGCAGTGTAAACTCCACTCTATCCCATGTTCTTAATCACCCTCCTTTCCCTTCTAGTCTAAGAGGAAGAGGGAGAGCTTCATTCCAAAACCAACCCTTTTACCTGTGCCTCTGATCTCATCCTCTCCCATCTCCTCTGTGCAGATTCGATCTTCTCTTTCTATCAACAACCATGAGAATTTGGTCTTTATCACAAAGAAATGATTCTCTCATCTATTTATCCATTCCTAACTTCTCTCCTGACCTCAACTGCCTATTAGATACCCCAAACTGGATTCCTACAGATACATTAAACTCACCATGTCCAAAACGCAATGCCTCCGACTCTAACCTTTCCCCCACAAAACTTTTGACTTTATTGAATTTTTCTGTGACTGCAGAGGCATCATGATCCCTCACAACTGAGGTATCAGACTCAACTACTCACTCCCACTCACCTCACATATCCAGGTTGTTGTCAAATTCTGTGATTTCTACTTTTGTAAAATCTTTTCTCTTCTGATGTTGCTACTACATTGGTGCAGACCCTCATCACCTCAGGCCTTGCCTGTTGGTCAATCTTTCTGTTTGGTCTCCCAGCCTCAAGTCTGCGCCATCTCTGATCCATCCTTCACTCGGCTGCCAAAGAGCTTTTCCTAAAGCACAGGTCTGACTGAGTCACTCCCACATACAATAAACTCCAATGGCTCCTTACCACCTCTAGGATCAAATAGAAAATCCTCTGTTTGGCTTTTAAAGACCTTCACATCCTGTCCTCTTCCTAACTTTCTTGTCTTCTTCCACTTTCCTTCCCTCCACATACTCTACAATCCAGCAACACTGGCCTTCTTTCAGTTTCTCACACACAACACTCCATCTCTCAATTCTGTTCCTTCCCACTGGCCTGGAATGTTCTCCCTCATCATCTCTGCCTTCTGGCTTCCTTGGCTTCCTTTGTCTTCATTTTATAGACTGAGATCAGAAAGGATCGGAGATACAGTGCTGAAAGGAACTAAGAGGTCAGCTAGTCTGACCCCTTCATCATACAGATGGGGAACCTAATGGCAAGAGAGGGTATGGCACTCACCCCAAAGCATATGGCTAGTAAGAGGCACAGCATGACAAAGACGGACAGACAGATGGACGAACGGACAGATAGATAGATAGATAGATAGATAGATAGATAGATAGATGATGTGTAATTTATTAAGCACATACAATGTAGCAGGCATAACCTGAATGAAGAATTAGCAAAGGGGCCAGAGGAAGGGTCAGACAAGTAGGAGAAGAACCAGGACAGAACAGTATCATGGAAAACTAGAGAAAAGAGAGTATATTGGAGAGGGTTATCAACAATATCAAATGTTGCAGAGGGATCAAAAAGGTTGTTGATTTGAGAAAAGGTCTTTAGATTTAGCAATTGAGAAATCATTGGTAACTTTGGAGAAAACAGCTTCAGTTGAGTTGAGGCTGGAAACTGGCTTGCAGAGAATGTAGAAGAGAGGAAGCAGAGAAGAAATGGAAGGAGCTAATGTAAACAGCCTTCTTAAAGAGTTTAGCTAAGAAGTAGAGGAGAAACATTGGAAATGATAGGGTCAAGAGAGGGATTTTTAAGGATGGGGAAACCATGGGTATGTTTGTAGGCAGCAGGGAAACAGCTGGTAGATAGACATTGGGATGAGAGAGAAAGAGTCAGGATAATAGGCCAATCTTCTACAGAAGATGAGAGAAGATGAGATAAAGGGTGCATGTAGAGATGGCTTTGGCAAGGAAAAGGACCACTTCTTCCTCCAAAATCTGTATGAAAGAGGAGACGGTGGGGAAGAAGTCTGAAAGAAGTGAGAAGAGGAAGCTCTGGGCAAATGTCAATTTTTTTGGTAAAGTATGAGACATGGTCCTCAGCAGAGAGAGTAGGAGAAGAGAGAAGCTTGAGGAAAGATGGGAATGTTTGGAATAGCTATGGAGAGTGGAATAGCAAATTAATTAGGGAGGAGAAAACACCTGCTTTATGCTTCTCTGTTATTCATGCCAGGGGAAGGCCTAATTAGGTTACATATATTAAGTGATAACACAGATAAATTTGTTTCATTATCCACTGACTATTAACATCAAGCCTAGTTATTAATCAGAGGCCACATGGCCTTGGCTACTGGGCTAGCTTGAGTCAGGGAAATTGAGGTTCCAGTCTTGCCTCTGACATATACTGGCTTTGTGATCCTAAGCAAATCACTCAACCTCTTGATGGTCCAGGTTTGTCTCTTGGACTGCAAACTGTAGAGTAGGTGTTGATATGCATTGACAGAGTTTCCTTACTTGAGGCTCCATATGTCAATGAAGTGGGCAGCTAAGTGGTGCTGGGCCTGAAGTCAGAAAGATTCATCTTCCTCAGTTCAAATCTGGCCTCAGACGCTTACTAGCTGGGTTATCCTGGGCAAGTCACTTAGCCCTGTTCGCCTCAGTTTCCTCATGTATAAAATGAGCTGGAGAAGGAAATGGCAAACCACTCTAGTATCTCTGCCAAGAAAAACCCAAATGGGGTCTCAAAGAGTTGGACATGACTGAAATAACTGAACGACAAATATGACTTAAATCACAGGAAAAGACCAAAAAATTCTTCCAGTAATGCTATAAGCCTTTGAGTCATAGAATAACACAATTTCAGAAGAACTAAAGTTTCAGGTCAGCCAAAGATCAGTTAAGAGATGGGTGTGAGTAAGCTGTAACATATTAGCAGGGAAGAATTGTGAAGGAGAAGTAAAATATGTTATCGGAGGGATGGATGGCTAGAGGGAAAAAATAAATAAATAACAGACTAGTCACATGCTGAGAGCAAGAGACAACTAAAGGACAGCCTGTATGCATCATCAGCCTCCACACGATGTTGAGAGAGCTGGAATAAGACCCACCCACCCACACCAGAACTCCTGAGGAAAATTTATAGAAAAATACAGCTAAGAGCCGCACAGGATGAGAAGGCCTGGATGGGCTGTGATCTGCATGGTTGGAGGAAAGTATCCACATCTATGAGTTCACAGGGTCATTGGAGAATGGCCAGATATTAAACCAATGGTAGAAGTCACTATGTAGAGGTAGTGTGCTATAATAATATTAATTAATAATTAATAATAAAAATTAATAATAGCTAATGTTTATGTAGTACTTACTATGTGCCAGGCATTGTGCTAAGTGCTTTACAATTTGATCTTCATTCTATTTTCATGACAACCCTGGGAGGTAGATGTATATTATCCCCATTTCGCAGGCCAGGAAACTGAGGCAAAGCGACTTGTCAAACAGCTAGTAAATGTATGACGCGACGCCACATTTGAACTCAGATTTCCCTGACTCCAGGCACAGCTGCCCTAGCGAACAGAGGGAATGTGTAAGGAATAGAGTTCTGGTCTTGGTCCCAGGAAGACCTGAGGTCAAACTTCTCCTCTGACCTTTACCAGCTGTGTGATCCTCATTGTGGGCTTCAAGCAGGTCCCTAGGTTTTATCCACTAGGTCAGGGCTAGGTTTTTATTGAAACAGTATACAATACATTTTGATTTCCCATTTTAGTGAGAGCTCTGCAGTAGCTCAGCTTCATTTACTAAAGCATTTGTGTAAATTTCTGTGCTTGTAGGCAGGCTGCATAAATCGCATTTTGGACAGTCCTGTACCAGGTCACAGGTAGGTTTTAATCCTCAATGGAGGGAGTCTTCATACCAAGAATTCCATTGTTGTTGTTTGTTGTATTCAGTCATTTCAGACCTGTCCTACTCTTTGTAACGCCTTTGGGATTTTCTTGGCAAAGATGCTGGAGTGGTTTACCATTTCTTTGTACAGATGAGGAAACTGAGGCAAACAGAGTTACGTGACTTGCACAGGGTCACACAGCTAGTAAGTGTCTGAGGCCAGATTTGAACTCAGGAAGAGGAGTCTTCCTGACTCCAGAACCAATAGCCTATCCATTGGGCCATCTAGCTGCCCCTACATAGCTGAAATCCAGGAACCGTGTCTGACTTTTTTTCCATGAAACCTTAGCATTCCTTCTAGCTGTATATGCCTGTGACAGCTCAATAAACAACTCCTTACCTTGATGCAACACTTATTAACCTGTCATTCATCTCTAGGCTACACTCTAGCCCTGGCCCCTCATCTTGCCTCATCTGAGCCCAGAAATTCATAAATTAGAAGACCTTTCCCTCCTTGAGGCCTCTCACTGATTGGATGGCTCCTTCCAGACCTTCCATTGAGGGAGAGCAGCCAGGCCAGCTGTATCTCATTCCTCTCTGTGCTGCACTCTGGTCTTTATCATGCCCCAGCACCAGGTACCTCCATCCCCTCTTTCATCCCCAGTTAGCTTCCTTGTATGTGTTGCCTTCCTCCAATAAAATGTAAGCTCCTTGAGGGGAGGGACTTTTTCTCTACTTGTCCTTAGCATGGTACCTGGCACGTGGTAGGTACTTGATAAATGCTAGTTAACTGACTGATTGATTTCTATCTGGCAGGAAATCCAATCCCCCATACTATAAAAGAAAAACTCCTTGGGTGCCCTGCTGATTATATCCAGTGATCAGGGTTAGCCATGTGAAAAGAAAGGAAGGGCCCATTCTATTCCATTAAGATAAAGGCGAAAAAGAAACAAGGCCCTGCCAGCAGTATAGATATAGATGCCATCTTCTTCCAAAAATAGCCCTGAAACCACACTGGAAACACACTGTGTTATAAAAGGGAATGCTGCCTTAACCATGGGGCTGATAGCATAGCACATAGGACTGCAGTGAAATAATAACTGATATTTGTATAGTGACTGCTATATGATAAGAACTGTGCTAAGTGAATTACTGTCATTATCTCATTCCCACAACAACCTTATGAGGTAGGTACTGTTAACCCCATTGTACAGATGAGGAAACTAAGGCAGAGATTAAGTGACTTGCAAGATCACACAACTAGAAAGTATCCAAGGTAGCATGTTATCCATATAAATTAGTTTTAAATTTTATATATATATGTGTGTGTGTGTGTGTGTGTGTGTGTGTGTGTATTATATATATATAATGTGTGTATGTATGTGTGTGTATACATATAGACATACATACATACATATATATATATATATATATATATATATATATATATGATGATGATGATTTTGGTGAAAGGCACTAGGAGAAGCAAGGCTCAGTATCCCTTCTTTGTCTTTTTCCTCTCCACTTTGGAAATGTCAATCCTGGCTCCACTGTGGAGACTGGATGATAGTCTTGTACCCTCGCTCTTTTATCCCTACTTTCCCTTCAGTGGCCCTTGGATGTCTTCAATTAAACTATGTAGTTTTCCTTAAATGCACCTAACGAAAGGTCTTAGTGTTTTCAGCATTGACTATTCTTTGTCTAGTCTCATCATAAGGTCCCAATGGTGCTTAATAAAGGATTGATGGGGCATTTCTAGAAATCAGATCATCATCTATTGGAGTTGAAGGTGGCCCTAGATGAGGAATTAGAACTGCAAAGGGCACAGATCTCACTCTCCAGGACATTGAGCAAGATAGGATAACCACGGTTCAGCATCTGTGAGGCCATACAGTGAGACAGCAAAGTGATGGGATGGTTTGATTTAGCTCTATGGAAGCTATTCAGAAAGCTACAGCTGGGGGGCCTCATGAAGCAGGAAGTCTCAGGCCCCCAGGCAACCTGAGTGCCTGTCATTGGTGATGATGACTTTTCTAGGAAAAACACTGTGAAGCCATTTGGCATCCATCACCCCCCACCATTACTGCACCCACACCCTGCCAAAGCAGATGGCCTAAGAGAGCTCTTCCCATTAAGCTGGAGGCTGGAGGCCAGCCTAGAAGAAAGATTTCTGGAGACATCTGGGACCACAGAATGGGTCCTCTACACTGCTCCAAAATGAACATCTCAGCAGCAAGTGAAACATATCCAATACCTGGACAGGCTTGAGGGGAAAAATTCTCTGAAAGGGAAACCTAGAAGATATTTCACAAAATCATAAAACATCAGAGTTGGACAGGATCTCAGAGGTCATCTAGTACAGCTCCCATCCAAATCATGAATCTACTCTTCAATAGTCTCAGCAAATGGTCTTCCAGCTTTAAGTCTCCCTCTGATGGTGGAGAAGTCACTGATTCCTGAGATGGCCCATTCCACTTTTGGATGGCTCTAATTATTGGAATTTTTTCCTTGTATTGAGAAAAAAATCTATTTCCCCATACTTCTACACATTGCTCCTAATTCTACTCTCTAGGGCCAAACAGGACAAGTCTTACCTCTCCTGAGACTATATAACAACCCTTTCCAATACCTTCATTTTATTGTTAACTTTTGTTTTTGCACCACTTTCATTTCCCCAATATATGCCTCCCTCTCCCTTACCAAAATTCATCCCTTTTTACAAAGACTAAAGAAGAAAGAGGAGAAAAAAAGGTAGTTCAGCAATACTCATCAATTTATCAACCAAGTTCCACATTGTACGCAGCGATTCACACCTGGACTCCCTCCCCCTCAATCCTCAACCTGGTGAAGAAGGAAAGGAGCTGCCTTGTTATAACTTCTCCAAGGTCAAGCTTAGCCACTAAGATGACACAGCATTGTTTCAAACGTCTTTGTTCTTTCTGTTTACATTTGTTATGGTCATGGAGTGTGTTGTTTTCCTGGTTCTACTTCATTTTTGGCAACAGTTCAGATAAATTTTCCCATGCTTCCCTACATTCACCAGATTCATCATTTCTTCCAGCACAGCTATGTCCCACCATATTTATATACCACAACTTGTTTAACCACTCCTCAGTCAATCATCGTTGACTTCGTTTCCAGGTCTTTGGCACTACAAAAAAAAATGTTGCTGTAGATATTTTGTTTTGCATGAAACCCTTCTGTTTTTTCTTTGGGATAGATGCCTAGTGTGGATCTCAGAGTCAAAGGGTATGGACATTTTAACCACTTTCTTAGCATAATTTCAGATTGTTTCCCAGAACAGTTGGATGAATTCATAGCTCCACCAGCAATGAATTAGTGTGCTTGTCTTTCCACAACTCCTTCCAATATTTACTATTCCAATCTTTTGGCATCTTTACCAGTTTGCTGGGCATGAGATGAAATTTCCATGTTGTTTTGATTTGCATTTCTTTTGTTATTAGTGATTTCTAGCAACCTTTCATATGGTTGATCATAAGTTGCAATTCTTTTGAGAAGTTTGTTCTCATTCTTTGACCAGAAGAGTGGCCCTCTTTCAAGTGTTTGAGGAAGGGAGTTTATGTCCTTCCCTGTCTTCTCTTCTCTAGACTAAACATGTCCTTCATCATCCCAAAACAGATGAAGAGACAGGAGACATGAGGGAAAGGGTGAGGAATAGAAAGTACAAAATGGACAGTGGAGAGAGGTAGTGGAATGAATGAATACTGGATTTGAAATCAGAAAACCTAGTTCGAATCCTGCCCTGCCATTTTTTTTTTAAACTATGTGACTTTGGATTGCTTGAAACATGGGAAAGAGGGCTGGAGCTGGAGTCAGAAGACATGAGTTCAAATCCCAGATCTATCACTTTCTCTGGGCTTCAGTCCTCTAATCTATAAAATGAGACCGTTGAATTAGATGACTTCTCAAGTTCCTTCCAGTTTGATATCTATGATGCTATGGTCTCAAATCACTTAATCTTTTTTTTATTTCCTCATCTATAACATAGGAATATTCTAATTTCCCACCTATTTCAGTCAACAGGCATTTATTAAGTGCCTAATATGTGCCAGGCACCATGCCAAATGCTGGGGATACAAAAAAAGTTTTAAAAAAACTAGACCCTGCTCTCAAGGCACTCCTGTGTAAGTAGTAAAGGAGACAAACTGCAAACAACTATGTATAAACAAGATAGAGAAAGGACAAATTGGGGATAATTTCAGAGGAAAGCTCTAAGATTAAGGAAGACTGAAAAAGCCTTCTGCAGAAGGTGAGAATTTAGTTGAGACTAGGAGGAAACCAAAAAGGTTGTGAGAATTAAATGAGATAATGCATAAAATATGCTTTGTAAGTGTAATGTGCTGTAAAAGCAGGGGCAGGCTTGCAGATAGAGTAAGGGGGGATCTACGTGCACTTGCAGGGATGAGCAGAGATGAGGGAGGGGTATTTCAGCAAATGTTTAACAATAGGCTTTCTAGGGAAAATGTACCCATAACACATTTTTAAATTTAATATATTTTTATAAGATTTTTCTCCATTACTTCCTTAATTCCAGGCAATCAACAAAACAATAAATCCAGCACTTATTTGTAGCTTTTGCTAATATCCCAAGTTGTAAGTGCTCACACTGAAAATTTAACAATAGACTCTCCCTGGTCTCTACAAACAAACTGGCTCCAGGACACCCCTGTAAGTGTCACCTATTATTATTACTCCTGCTTTACAGACAGGCAAAATGAGGCAGAGGAAGATTAATTTCCTTGTCCCTTATCCTCCACATTTTCGGAGGATAGAATGGTAAATACAATTTAGATACCTCATTCCTAATCAATGCCATGGATCAGAAAGGGCATGAAACTGGTCACCTGGTCTAGCCCCACCTGCCTCGAGGCTGATCAAGACCTAAACCATCCAAGACAGATGGTTGTCTAATCTAATCCCTCCCCTTGGGTTCAATACCTTACGTCTCTTTAATACCTTATGTTCAACACTGTCTTTAAAATGAGCCTAAGGCAAGCCTGTCTCCCTAGATGATTTGGGTATGTAAATTGATGAGAAGGAGGGACTTTTCTCCCTAAGATCACATGGGGTTGAGGGGGGAGGGGAGAGAAAGGGAGTTCCTTTAAGAAAATGCCCCTTTGATGCTCAGTAAGAAGAGCTTAGGAGGATTTCTCTTACAGAATAGGATCTCGAGCACAGAACTCTAATTTACAGAAATCTTATCATGATCGATATCATTGTTATTATTATTAATTATTAGGTCATCAGCCTCCATTCACTCGGAGGTGAGCCTGGGTTTCTAAGACTATGACATTGGAGCAGCATACATGGCAGGTCCTGCCAAGGTAGGAAACCTTCAAACTTAGGCCAAACCCCAAACTCTTTGCTGTCCAAAGACTATCCTAGCTCAGGGTCCCTACTGGAGTTGGTCACAGAGACTCATGAAAATCATCGGCTTAGTTGTGACCTGCTTCAATGAAACAAGTATTTACACGAGAGGATTTGAGAATTTTTTTTCAAAGCACCATTCTAATTACCATCATAACTCCTGTCATTGGTAATAACTTGTTTTCTAGGATACTTTTAAAGTTTCAGAGCATTTTCACATTTATGACTTCATTTGATCCTCATAGACACCTAGCAGTCTTGGAAAGTTATTATTATCACCTGGGAGGCATTCTGGTACAGTGGGAAGAGACACATTTAGAGCCAAGAGACCCAGGCTCAGTTCCCAGCTCTGCTTCTCACTACCTGTGTGACCTTGTGAGAGTTTCTTGGCCGCTCTGGGCCTCAGGTTCCTCATCTACAAAATGCAGATGAAGGGTTGGACACTTGGATTAATCACTTCCAGTGCTAAACCTATGATCCTATGACAAATTGGGAGATGAAAAGTCTGAGACACAAAGAGTTTAAGTGAACTGCCTTAAGTCGCATAGCTCTTGGGAGAATTAAATGACTATAGTAGAGGCCTTACCTAAGGTGGGGACATCAGAACTTTGCACCAGGGCAGAAAATTTCAGGGGCATGAACACCATTATCTTAAGGTTAGTTTTCTCCCTTGCCCTACCCAGGACCTGGAAGTGGATGATGCCTCATTTCAGGATTTTCCTTCCCTTCCCTGAAGCAGCATAGAAATATTCCAGTACTTCCCCCTACACCCTAGGGGCCTTACTTCCCTTTATAGCTTGCCTTAGGGGCAAAAATTGTTAATGTTGCATCTAACTATAACTGTCTCCGCACTTGCAGCCCTAGGTCCTATTTACTAGGCTGTGACACACTAATTTTGAGCAGCGATCAGGGGAAAGTTGCTGAGAAATATGTTCTCTATAATCTAGGATTGTAACAGGACTCTCAACTTTTCTTTTTCCCATCATCTTGCTGGCTGGCTCCTGTATCCATGTGAAGACAGGTCATTGGCCCCCACACATTTGCTTTAGTCCCATTAACAGGAGATACTCTTGATGACTCCTGCCCCTTGAGAATCCTAGCAATTGCTTTGGAGGAGAGCCCTAGGAAGTGGAAGAGGAGCATGCTTAGGACACATAGTAGCTTTTTCCCCTCTGCATCTTCAGAAACACCAGGTGCTCACTGCTGAGCTCCCAGAGATGGGTTTTCCAGAAGACCACTAGCTTCCGCTGAGCCTCCATCTGCTCGAACCTGGAGGTAGGGGAGTGGAGAAGGGGGGATGGGGAGAAAGTGAGCAAGCTGTTGTCCTATAGCTACCCCAGATGCTGTTGCAAGGGGCTTTGGTGGCTTTCTAAGAGCTCCCTGTTTGTTCCTCTAAAATTCCTGATCCTTCAGGCCCTTTTTCCTTCATGGGTGGCAAGAAGGAGGGAGAGAAGCAGAGACGGAGACACAGACAGAGATAGACAGACAGACAGACAGACTTCGGGGTAATATTCTTAAATGTAACTTTTAAAAAGCCACATTGTATCATAATTTTAATAAGTGCTTGAGAGATTTTAGACCAATGTCATTTTTAATGTTTATATCATTTTAATTATTTTATATTTAAAAAAACCAAGCAGTAATTATGCATTGTCCCGTGAAGGCTCTTGGTCTAATGCCTATCTGTAGCTCAGAAGGTGGATGAAGGGCCCTTCAGAGGATCCACAATGTAGCGGAAAGCATGCTGAGCTTAAGGACGAAAGATTTGGAGTTCAAATCTCCAACACTTACCAGCTGTGTTTCCTCGTGTGATTCACTCCCTATTTCTGAGCCTCATCAGTAAAATGAAGGGGTTGGACTAGACCAGTAATCCTAATAATGATAGTGAGCACTTATATAGCATTTTAAGGATTGCAAAGTACCTTATAGATAATAATTCATTTGATCCTCACAAGAACCTGAAGGGTAGGTGTTATTATCCCCATTTTTATAAATATGGTTGTGATCCACCCAAGACCACACAGCCACAAAGAGTCTGAGGCAGGATTTTAACTCAGGTCTTCCTTACTCCAAATCCAGGTCACTATGCATTTCACTCCTAGCCACCTTTCAGTCCTCAAAGACTGTACCCTGGTACATTGTGATATTTGCTAGTCATGTCACAAATTTTGCAGGACACTTTCTTGAGGATAAGAGAGAATTCATGAATGATCCTTTTTAGCATGAATTTTACTTGCCCAACATACATAATTTGGTAAGTATAACATTCACAAAATAAATACAATTTGCCTACAAATCAAACCCTGAATTCATAAAGAAGTCAACAAAAACAGCTGCTCTCATAAAGGAGGAGCCACACATGCAGGAATCTCCCCATTTGCTCTCTGTGTTGCCAATTTAACGGTTCAGTGTGCCATGATTCTTCATGGTTGAAAAAAAAAAACCTCTGCTGTGAACAAAAAAAAAAAGTTTTGAGCACCACTGGATTAAATAATTTATGAAGACCTTTCCAGCTCAAAGCACTGTGACTCTGAGTTTGAGCTCTCCCAGCCTTCTCCCTTTAGCACATTAGTGTAAGAAGTTTATTAGGTTAGATAATTGCCTCCTTGGAAAGCAGGAGAGACCAGTCCTGAGAAATACTATTGAAGCAAGAAGCAGCAAGCCCTAGGGTAGGATAGGGATAAGCCAACCAAAGAAAGGAGATTCAAAAAGGACCCATAAGTATAAAAAAATATGTTCAGCAGATCTTTTGGTAGTGGCAAAGAATTGGAAATTGGGGGATACCCATCAAATGGGGAATAGCTAAGCAAGTTACGGCATATGGATGTGATGGAACTGTAAGAAATGATGAAGGGAATGGTGTCAGAGAAACCTGGGAAGACCTGTATGAACTGATCCAAAGTGAAGTGAGCAGAACCAGGAGAACAATTTAAACAATAACAACGATATTGTAAAAATGAATAACTTTGAAAGACTAAGGAATTATGATCAGCATAATGACCAACAATTCCAAAGGACTCATGATGAAACATGCCACTTCCCTCTTGATAGAGAGGTGATGGTTTCAGAAGGCAGATTGAAACATTTTTTTGACATGGCCAATGAAGAAATTTGTTTTGCTTGACCATAAGTATTTGTGACAGTTTTTGTTTTTCTTACTTTCTAAGGTTGGGAGGGAGAGAGAATGCAGATCTGGAAATAAAATAAAATAGAATCTTTAAAAAAAAACCCAAAGTCTAAAAAAGAAAAAGAAGATCCAGCTGAAGAATATCAAAGTAGACTGTATACTTTGGGTGATGAAGGAGGGGGTTGGCATGAGAGTTCTGTACCTGAATGCTTTCAACAGGAGGTCATCTAGTTCAAACCCTTGGTTTTCCAAAATGGTGAAGTGGTTGATCTGGAAATTTGAACCTGGGACTTTCAGATCTTATACTACTACACATGCTACAGCCTGATATTTCCATTGTTCCTAACAGATGACACTTTTTTATGTTAATGAGACACATTAACAGCACAAGAAGAAACTAGGTCCTTTACTTTGACTAAAGGAGCCAGAGAGGCACCTGCCTCAAAGAACCTCGTTGTGCCTCCAAGATGCCAAAAAGCTCCTGCCAAGTCCCTCCAAGGGAAAACAGAAGAGAAACCAAGGAAGACAGGAGACGAGATTGCTCTGGAGAACTGTGGGAATCAATTGTTCACACAGTAGAGGAGGCTATTTCTAAGACCACAGATTTAAAGTTGAAAGGAACCTTAGAGCTCATCTAGCCCGCCACTTCGTTTTCCAAATGAGGAAACTGAGATTCAGGCAGGTAGACTGGGTCAGACTTGTCCAGGGTCAAAGAGCTAGTAAATCGTTGTTGTTTGTCCTTCGTTCTCAAAGAGAACCATGACATCAGGGAGGTGATGCCATGACTTGCAGGTGAATTGGATTTAAGTGAGGGAGGGCTATGCAAGGTCACCAGCCTCACTTTTTTCTCTAGAGCCATCTGGGTCCGGTGGCAAGATATGGATCAGGAAGACTAGAGATGGCCCCTGCTAGTTAACAGTAGAGTCAGGATTGGAACCCAAATCCACCACCTCTAAATCCAGTCTGGGAGGTAGACCAGAGTCAAGAAATGAGAACAAAAGCCAGAAACTTAAAAATAGCTGAAGACAAAGTCAGGAAAAGAGAAGCATGAGAGAGAACAGAAAACAAAATGAAAAGGGAGAAAGAAGAAAGTCAATCAATAATCAATAAGCATTTATTAAACACCTACTTTATGCCAGGCACTATGGGATGTAAAAAGATGCAAAAGACGGTCCCTGCTCTCAAGGAGCTCATGATCTAATGGAGGAGACACCACAAGGGGAGGAAAAGAAAGAGGGAGAGACGTAGCCAATGCTGACAACACCAATCGTTTACCACCACTAGCATGATCAATCTGGGCCCTTAGTGGGTGGGGGTATGCATATATCAGTCTATGCGTCATTGAGGATGTAGAAATGTAGTTAGCTATGTGAGCATATGCGATGGTCTGTGCTGAATCATCCTCTGTGTGTCTCTGTGTGTGCAACCACGAGGTCAGCCAGCCGATGAATCATTTCATGTGTGTAGCAATGAGATTCATTTGTGTGTCTGCACACACCTACCCAGACACAAGGTCTCCATCTGCTGAAGGAGCTCCAAACATAGTAAGTGCCAAGTCCCCCACAGAAGTGGCAGATCAATCCCATGAGGAAATAATGTTGAGAGAGCGCAACACTTCATTCACACCACAGATCATATCCCAAGTCTCTGAGCATGTGCCAGACAACACCATCTGGCCCCTTCCTCCTTCCGAAGCAACCTCCCCCTGGAGAAGCAGAGCCAAACTGGGGACTCCTCTTAGGTGGCTTTCAGATCCTCACTGGGGTCTTTGATGGATACATTCTTAGACTGTCAGAAGTGAAAAGAATTTTAAAGACCATCTAGTTGCATATCCTCCCAATTTCATGGAAGAAAAAAGTTAAGACTTAGAAAGGGGAAATGATTTACCCAAGGTCACACAGCTAATTAGTAGTAAGGCTTAAACCAGACATTAGAATCAACTGATACTCAGCCTATTACTCCACACTCATGCCAGGGTCACAGTTCTCATCCTTCCCTGTCGGTTATGAGACATTTTCTCCGCCTTCCCAGAACTTCTCCTGATCCTTCCCACAGTGTTAATCACAGCTGCCACAACTACAGGGTCTCTGAAATCAATTGGTCCCACTGAGGAAAGCTGATGATATGTCAGTCTAGAGTCCAGAGACACTGATCACTTTGCCTATGTGAGCCTAACATCCCTCCAGCCTCTCTTTATCCCCTAATAGAGAAGTTCTTCACCTTTTTTGGGTTGTGGACACCTTTAAAAGTCTGGCAAAGCCTATGGACTCCTTCTCAGAATAATGTCTTTAAGCACATGAACTGAAATATATAAAATGACAAAGGAAATCAATTATATTGAAATGCAGCTACCAAAAAAAAATTTTTTTTTAGGTTCACAGATCCCAGGTAAAGAATCTCTGCCTTCTCAAGGGTGTGGCCTTTTGATTGGGTCTAGGTTTTACAGAACAAATCCTTTTAACTAAGGGGATTTGTTGTGTGAAGTTTGGATTCTCTCAGGGGGCCAAACTTGAGGGCCCAAGGGGCCACATGTGACCTCGGGGCTGAAGGTTGCCCACCCCTGATTTAGGGGGGGGAAAGAATCTCTGCCTTAAGATAATATATTTCTAGGAGGATATCCTAGGTCTTTTTTTGTCTTGTTATTTATAATACATGTAATGCTTTAGTAAGAAAATTAATGTACGGTGAAGATAACACAGAATTTATTTAATCTTAGGTTCAAATTCCAGGTCTGCTTCATATAACCTGTTCAGCCTTGAACAAATGATTTCTTCTTTCTGGGCCTCAGTTTCCTGATCTGAAAAATGAGAGGGATGATGGCTAAAGTCCCCTCCAGCTTTTAATCCTATCATTTTCAATTATAATCAGAACCATTTACTAACAACTTTTATGTCAGGGACAGCACCCAGAGAATATAGCGGGAAATCTGCTCCCAAATCAACGTTGCAGTTCATTATGTGAAAAGAATACAAGAAATAAGACAAATTCAGTTGAGTCAGAGGGAGGAAAGTCCTCAAAACTTCATTACCCTGGGGAGCAAAGCCTTGATTGCCCCACCCTAGTTATAGCTCTGGTAATAGTCAAGTCTCCATGAATCAGAGGTTTGAGGTTTTTTTTGTTTTGCTTTGCTTTGCTTTTTGCCAAGTCTGTGAACTATCTAGGCCTTTTCTTCCTCTCTTTTTTACTACCAGCCTTGAGACCATTTCATTGCACAAAGTCATCTGCACCATAAAAAAAAAGAAGAGATGAAACCCAAGTTGCCTTTAAATTTATTTAGCAACAATGGAAAAAGAGGATTTGTTGGGAGAAGAAATGAAAATAATTACCATATTGTTGCAAATATGTGCTGCCCTTTTGTCCTCCAAACCTGGTGTATATAAAATCTGAGGGTGGCTTATAATTGGGTTCTTTGTCAGTGTATACTTGTAATTTTTTCTGCCTTTCAAAGAGATTACAAATTTAAGAGTATGACCTTTATTCCAAAGCAGTCTATATTTGGACCAAGACAATAATTAACATATACTTTAGGGATTATCTGTGGATTTCAATTACCCATGACATCTTTGCCTCCCATTACTTCCAGATGGTGAAGTGATGACTAAGACTTCAAAGAGGTAATTTTATCTGCTATGATATTTATTTGGTATTAATTAAGTACTCATTAATTAAGCACATTGCAGCTAGAGAACATCTAGTAGGTACAGTCCCTAGATCCCTGACCTCTGTCCTAGGAGAGTAGAGATGTATTATTTCATTATCCAGGCTTCAGCATAGCACTTTTCAGTGACTTGGGTGACTATAGACATACAAGAGGCCACAACCACAGCTAAGATGGGAGAGAAAAGGGCAGAGAGGGCAAACGCAACATTAAAATAGATAGTGTTTACTACAACAATAGCATCAGTGAATTCCTGCTTTGGTGTGGATCCCTGATTTCAGATTAGTCAACCCCCTATGTAGTTTTCACATTGTATCCTGACCAGCCCAAAGGTGGGTACCCCTTGAAAATCAAGGAGAACATGATTTGATTTACCATGCTGAAAAAGGTTTTAAAAACACTTTCAGAAAACTGTGTTTTGTAAATCATAAAAATCTATAGTTCCCTCCAGAAAAATTCATTCTTGTATTATTCTATAATCATTTCTTAGTGTTTTGATGTCACCACTATCCCTTCATTATACAATTTTATCTTTTCTGTTGTTTTTTTTTAACTTATACTGGCTGCCCATCAGTGCCCTTCTAATGTAGTAAAGTAGTTACAGGCCCTCCACAATCACTCAATGAACAAATATTTATTGAGCAGCTATTATTAATTCATAGATATAGAGCTCAGAGAAATCTTAGAACTCAACTACTCTAACCTCATTTAACCTGTTAGGCCTGGTAAGGTATCATTGTATATGGATGGACAGACTAAACAAAAGGATGAACTTAGAAACTGTCCCATTGCCCCAATTATTTCTTCCCCAAAATCCACGTTACAGCAGAGAAGAGCTGAAATTTGTAGATTCTGTTTGGGATGGCAACTCAGCGTAGTAGCTTTGAAAGTGTGTGCTGTTTAACTGTTAAATGTTTAACTGGTTCTCTGAAGGGAAAAAAATGTTTGATAGACACATTTTAAGTTTAATCTGCATTACTAAACATTTTATCCACCACTTTATTAAGCCTAGATGGTCAAGAAAACAGTAAATCAAGCCCTGGTTTGCTGATTTCTAAGGCGCAGATGTTTACACTGAATATTTTACAATCAACTCTTCCACACTGGCTCCGTCATACTCCTAGAGTTTTGTGACTCCCTGTTAGCCTTAACATCAGTTTCACTCTTGGCTGTACCCACCACAATCATAGCTAATAGGACCATAGAATTATTGAAGAGACTAGAGACCCAATTCATACCTGTCAAGATTGAAGATTTCAGGGGAGACATCCCTGGCTCTACTGTCAGAATCACAACAAGCAAAACAAAGATCCAGAATCAGGCAGAGGAGTAGGTGCTAAAAGAACCACAAGCGAAAGGCATTGTCTAAAGTGGAAAAGGAGTCACTGTAAGGTCTAAGAGACCTTGCTAGGGGGAGGTGAGGTCTGGTCTTCAAACTGCGGTGAGTCAGTAGGGGCTCATAATTCAGTACTGAGTTAGATAAGGAGGTTAGCTTTCTTTTTATCTCCATTTTTCTCCCATGTCCAGGTGAGCTAAGCCATTTCAGACCAAGCAGCCTCATCTTCAAGTTGGCCATTTTTGGAATCTTCCCTTGCCTCCCCCAACTGTTGTCAAATCAACACATCAATAGCATCTGGAAAGGGTATGTCAGTGGACTGCCCTAAAGTTCCACTTATTATCTTTGTGATTTCCCAGACTTCTATGTCCTTTCCCTGGCAACCATTCCCCTATATGTGTTGTCTCTCTGGTTAGAATTTACACTCCTTCAGAGCAGAGATCATGTTGGTATATTCGGTGCTTAACACATAGTAAGTACTTAATAAATGCTTTTCATTCATTCATTTACTGACCTCAGTTGGCCTTTGGGCAGCTGATGCATGCTTTTTATAGCAGGCTTTATAAATCTGGACCCACCTTCTGGTTTCTTCTAAAGTCCTCTCAGTTAGAGAGCTCCTACCACCACCTTCCTCATTGTTCTCCATGGCAACAGGTGAGACCTATGACCTCAGATACTTGAGGCCTTTCCATCTCACTCTTGATATCCCATGAGATGGGAAAAGGTATTTCTTGGAGAATATAAATGCAATCTTGATTACCATAAACAAAGGGATTGACAGGGAGACTTTAGATGACCAGCACGGTGAGATCAATATCTACTAGGGTCTCTGCCATGTAGACTAGGCTAGTTTGTTTGTTCCCCATACCCCTGATAGTAAGAGAAGCTGTCCCTAAGACTTAATTGGTCTAGATGTCGAAGGCTCAAGCACTTGATGTGATTTTTCAGCTCCGACGGCATTGCCACACAGGCTAGACTAGTTTCTCCCAAGGCCCTGCCATGCAGGCTGGACTAGTTTTTTTTTGTTTTTGTTTTTCCTAAAAGGCAGAAAAGCTGTCCCTGAAATTTGCTTGGTGCAGGAGGCTAAGGCTCCAGACATTGACTGATTCTGGGCTGCCCAGGGCATGAAAACACCAGCCCATGTAGAATCATCATATTGATGGATTTCCCACCACCATGCAAGTCAACACAACTTTCTAACAGGATGAGTTTCCATACAAGACTGAAACAAGGCTATATCACTTGTTGATAGCTTTTCCATGCTATTAAGTTCTTTTGTTAAATGTTGCGTGGTCTGTGAGTGCCTCATTTTGCTCCATTCCCAAAAGGAACCACCAAACTGGCCCAAATCAAACCTGACCCACAACACCAGGAAAGCAAGGTGGCTTAATAGGAAGCATATTGTTTGGGGAGTAGGGAAACCTGGGTTCAAATACTAACTCTGCACCTTAATACTACGTGGATTGTGTCCAAGAGATTTGTCCTCCAAAGTCAGAGCCCGTATTCACACTCAAAGTCTATCATGTCCTGGCCCCCATCTTTCCTTCTTCTTATACCTTACTCCTTCCTCACAGACTACATGATCTATTGATTCCAGTTTGCTCCTTGCATAAGACACTTCATCTCTAGACTCTGGGTATTTTCAGTAGCTGCCCCCTGTGCCTGGAATACTTTTCCTCCTCATCTCTGCTTCCTGACTTCCCTCAAGTCTCAGCTAAAATCCCTCCTCCTTCAGGAAGTCTTCCCTGATCTCCCTCCCTTAATGCTGTTGCCTTTCCTTTATGGATTATCTCCATTTTATCTTGGATGTGTCTTGTTGATACATAATTGTTTGCAGATTATCTCCCAAATTAGCCTATGAGTTCCTTGGGAATAAGGACTGTTTTTGTCTTCCTCCCTGCCCCTAGCATTTCACACAGTGCCTGGTGCATAACAGGCACTTAATAAATGCTTATTGACTGACTGGGTTACACACACACTCACATGCACCAGCTCAGTATTTAATTTTGTATATATTCTGTATTTGCTTCTCTGTGAACATACAGTAGACTACAGTTTCCTTGAGGGCAGGGAATGGCTTATTTGGATGTGTTTCCCCAGTGTGCAGTGCCTGGCACACAAGGGGCGCTTGACATATGCTGGCAGATTGACTGATTAATGGATCTACAGAGAGTAGTTGTGGAAAAAGAGAAACCCTTCAAAGACAGGAAATACCACTTAACTTCAGTCACTGGAGCTGCCCCTGGAAGAGAAATGACTGAGAGGCCCATCATTTCAGGCAAGGAAGAAAAAGACCCAGCCACGGAGGCCAAGACCACTGTTAGCACTATGGAAGGGGGCCCAGATGGCCTAAGGCCTCCTAATTGAGTGCACTCAGCCTTTGATTTTCCCAGAAGACTGCTTAATCATCCATATAAGCCACTGAACTGACCCCTTCCTCAGGCCTACTCAGCTTTGGGTCCCTAGAGACAACAGCACACATCACTCAGCCCTAGAAATGGCACCTCATTAGATCACGGCCTTGCTACATAGTTCCACAGCAGCCCGTGGAATGAGTGAAAAAAAAATTTAAATTCTGAACCACCAAGAAAAACCTTGCCAAGGTCTCCCAGGCCCCCCTTCTTTGCAGTGTATTACATCTAGAAGCACCCCAGGCCACATACACAGGAAGTGCCCTATTAGGTTTTTTTTTGTTTTGGTTTTTTTGCGGGGGACAAGCATCCCAGTGATTGCTTAGCACCAAGGTGGTTGGGAGGAATAGTTAGTTTGATATTGTCTCTTTTGGGGGGGAGGTGGCAGTAAGGGAAGAAGGGTCTACGTAGTCCCTTCGGAATTAAGAGAATTGGAAATAAGAAACAGAAAACCATTAGTGGCATGGTGAAATAAAAAAAACTAACTTTTTTTACAACAGTTTCTATAGGATGTCAGTATTGCGAGCAGCTAGGTAGTACAGCTCATAGATTACTAAGCCTGGAGTCAGGAAGACCTGAGTTCAAATCCAGCCTCAGACATTTACTAGCTATGTGACCTTGGGCAAGTCACTTAGCCGCTATCTGCCTTAGTTTTCTCATTTGTAAAATGGGCCCAATAACAGCACCTTCCTCCCAGGGCTGTTGTGATGATCAAATGAGGTAGCATTTGCAATATTTACACAGTGTCTGGCATACAGTAAGTGCTATATAAATGTGGGGTATTTTTAAAAAATCTTTAGCAAAAATACAAAAGTTTCAAAAATTTTCACCTGAAATTCAAGTGAAATAAGGAACCCAGGCCTTTGGTAGTTCCCTCCTCAGTATCTCTCATTTTTAGGCTCTATGATACTCCATCATTTTAGTTCAATTCAACCATCATTTGTTAAGTGCCTACTATTTTCCAGACACAGTGCTAGACACTCTGGGGATGCTAGGAAGCATAATTAGATCTCCAATTTGTATTGTATTTCAAAATTTACAAAGCTCTTTCCTTACAGCCACCCTAGTGGGTTAGTAATACAGATGGAGAAACAGAGGCCCAGGGAAACTGTGACTTGCCCATAGTCACACCACTAGTAAGTGTAAGAACCAGGTCTCAAACCCAAATCTCTTGTTTCTAAACCTAAGGCTTAGCTCTCACCATCGTGCTGCCTCTGCGTTTGAGACGGTCCTTGCCTTCAAGGAACACTCAGTCTCATTGGAGTAGAGATATTCCTATAGGTATGAAACATTTAAATAATAATACACTAAAGAATAAGGCAGTATATGGCTAAATGTCAAAGAAATGGTTCAGAATACCAATGCTATAGGCATTCAAAGGAGAGAGACAGAGACAGAGAGAGAGCACAGTGGGGATCGGAAAATCAGCAAACTTTGGAGAAGAGAGGCTTAATGGATGAATGAGATTCAGATACACCAATAAGAGAAAGCAAGAAGGCATTCTGGACAAAATGCAAACAAATAAAAATATGCTACGCATACCAGATTATGACCCTGGGCATGCTGCTTAACCTTGCAACATCCCAAGTAACTCTCCAAGAGAGGGATTCTGGAGGAGATGGAAATCTGGATGGGAAAACCCTGACTCTAAGACTATAAATTGCAAAACAGTTGCTGATCTATGCTGGTAGAGGGAGTTTCCTCTTGGGGATCGCCTTAGACTGATGTAATCAGAGGTCCAGAAAAAATAAAATAAAATAACAGGAAGTCATTTCACAATGAAGAGGACAATAACAACTGGACAGAGTAGGAAAGGTCTCCTATAGGAGATGACCCCTGAGTTATTTTTTTAAGGAAGGTGGTGATTCTAGGAGGAAAAGGAAGGGAGAGAGTGCTTTCTACACATGGGAAGCCATCTGAATTAAGGTAGGAGATAAAATGTAATATACAGGAGACAGCTAGCAGGGCAAATTGAAGGAGGGAAATAAGAAATAAGATTGGAAAGGTAGATGGAAGCCATCTTGTGAAGGGGTTTAAATGCCAGGCTGAAGGATTTTTATTTTATCCCAGAAGGAGTCTCTGAAGATTTTTGAATAGAGGAATGACATAGTTGGATATTCAATCAGTCGGCCAATGACATGTACTAATTATGTGCCTAGTAATAGGTGCCCAGGCATGGTGCTAAGTACTAGAATACAAAGAGAGGCAAAAGACCACCCCTGCCTTCAAGGAGCCCAGGGTCTAACAGGGGAGACAACAAGCAAGCAAATGTCTATAAACAATCTACATACAGGAGAAATAGGGGAAAATGAAAAGGCACACTGTTTTATTAATAGCAATTTGGTAGCTTCACGGAGGATGGATCTTATGTGTTTATCAGGGAGAGGGGAGGGGAGAGACTGGAAGCAAGAAGATTACTTAGGCCATGATTATAAGGTCTAAGTAAAAGATGATGAGAGCCAGGAGGAGGATAGAAGCTGTATGTGTGGAGAGAAAGGAATAGATGTGAGAGACATTCTGAAAGTACAATTAGCATCATCTGGCAACATGTGAGATATGGGAGCCAAGGAAGAGGGGAAGGTCAAGGATGACTCCAAGGGTGACTAGAAGGCTGGTGATACTTCAGTAGAAATGAGGAAATTTGGGAAAGAGGTAGGGCTGTGGGGGTGGGGTGGGGGAGATGAAGGAGGAGAAAAAATAACGGATTTGTTTTGGACACATTAATCTGAGACACCTGTTGCTGACATTGAATGTGTTCTTCACGGTATCTTCCCTCTTCCTTCTCCTCGGGTCCCAGTTCTTTCTTGGCCCCAGAATAACATGATGGCCCTAGAAGATGTGAATAGACTGCATGTAACTGAGGGCTTTTGCTGGTGATTAGTAGGGGCGAAGTTTGGGAACTGCTTGTAGAGGAACTTCAAAGTCCAGCAGTGTTTAGGCCCCAACCTAAAGACCAGTGATATTTTGACCCAAGCACTTGCATTTTAACTGGTGCTTTCTCGTGTGACCTACCCCAGGGGGTACACTGGAGCCAGTTG
Organism: Trichosurus vulpecula; assembly: GCF_011100635.1. Classification (NCBI taxonomy): domain Eukaryota; kingdom Metazoa; phylum Chordata; class Mammalia; order Diprotodontia; family Phalangeridae; genus Trichosurus; species Trichosurus vulpecula. The sequence continues at coordinate 305,608,040 of NC_050575.1, forward strand.
TACAGGCTCTCAGGAGCTGATAATTAAAAGTTTCAGCATGAGCAGATTTCAGAAATCAGCAAATGCTGTAAATTCAGACCAGACTTATTGTTTTATTGATCTTCTGGACTAAAGAAAGTGGTGGGGAAAATGTAAACAAGGATGATTAAAATTAAAAATGTATTCTTCACTTTTCTCCTCTAGAGAGCTGGTTGTTAAACATTTACCAGCAAACCCTATACAACTATACTACAGGCTCATAGGATTTCTAGCTACAAGGTACTTTAGAGACCATCTAATTCCCTTATTTTACAGAGGAGCTGAGGCTCAGAGACAGTCTGTGACCTACCCAAAGTCACACAGGTAGTGAGTAGCAGAGCTTGGTTTTGAGCTCTGGTCCTCTGGATCCAAATTCATGTTTGCCTCTTTGAGACTGTTCCTTTCTGTGTTAGTTTGACAGGCATAGGTGCTTCTCCATGGATGCAAATCACAGCCCATTCCATGATTTCCCATCCTACACATAATCCTTATACCAAATCATATTGCACACACATTTGCCATGCGATTCTTTAGGTTAATTGTGATTGTAAATATGGCCCCAGGGTCACATAGCAGTTCATGGCCACAGAGGTGGGCAAATCCAGTAGTCGTTGTGAGCCGTCCCTGCAGTGCCTTCCCTCTTTCTTCTTTCTTCTGCCTTCAAGTTGCCCCTCTTTCTTGGCCCTGGGACTGACAGCCATAACAAATCGAGCAGTATTTTGATGAGGGGAACAAATATCCATATAGGAGACGGTGATGAGACCATCAACCTGATTTCCCAGAGGAGCCCAGCAACCTCATCCACTTTGAGATCATCTCTGTGGGGACTATCGGAGAGGGTACTTTCTAACGTACACTCATTTAAGTTACAAATACCTTCTTTTTTTTTTTTTAAAGCCTACCCCCAACCTCTCCTGAGCAGTTAGGTGGTACAGTGCATAGATAAAGTTCCGGGTCTAGAGTCAGGAAGACTCATCTTCACGAGTTCAAATCTGACTTCAGACACTTACTAACTGTGTAACCCTGGGTAAGTCACTTAACCCTGTTTGCCTCAGTTTCCTCATCTGTAAAATAAGCTGGAGAAGGAAGTGACAAACTGCTCCAGGATCTTTCCCTGAACATCAACTGAATAACAACCACCTCCAAGCCTGGATACTGCCAGCACTGGGGCAGGGCAGATACTGCCCTAGTAGGGGTATGCCCCAGTACAGTCAACTAGCTCCTCAGTGACTTGGGTCAGGGAAGTGTGGTCTAGGTGACCCTCCACATTGTCCCTTCTCTACTCTCTCCATCTTTTCTCCTCTCCTTTTGGGACATAAATAACCACAAATCTATAACCATAATTATAGTGGTATAGTAGAAAGAACTCTGGACTTGGGGTGGAGACCAGGTTTCTAATCCTATCTTGTCACCTTCTCTGGGCCTCAATTTGCTCAGCTTTAAAATGGAACTATAATAACATAATAAATTATATATCATTATATAACATGACTGTGATAATATTACAATTATAATTTATAATGATAATAAAGATAACAACCTCAATAGAGTATTACTCTGCTTTAATAAGATAATATAGTATGGTACAATAGAATGAAGAGGCAGCTAGGTGGCTCAGTGGACAGAGGACCAGGCCTGGAGTCAGGAAGTCTCGAGTTCAAATCCAACCTCAGACATTTACTAAGCTGTGTGACCCTGGTTAAGTCATTAACCTCAGATCGCCTTAATCCACTGGAGAAGGAAATGACAAACCACTCCAGTTTCTTTGCCAAGAAAACTGCATGGGCAGTATGGTCTACAGGGGCATGAAGAATCCGACACAACTGAACAACAAAAACAATGGGGTGGAACATTCTGCTTCAAGCCAGGAGAGACTAAGAGCTGAATTGTGCCTCTAATCTTTATTAGCTGGGTTACAACAAGGCAACTGGTCCCTTCTTCACAGAACAGTCGTGAGAATCAAATGGGACAATGTATGTAAAACAGTCGGCAGGCCTCAAAATGCTACAGGAATATCAGCCATTATTGTTAAAGTGTGCTAAAAGGCTTTTAGAAACACACAGCATTCCACATGTGTAAGACATTATTATTATAAATAACTCTAGAAGTATCTGGCTGGAAGAGACTTATGGAGGTCTTTTAATCATTTCCTCTGCCTGCAGGCAAATGAATAGGTTTTTTGAAAGATTTCCTCAGAGGAAGGGGGAATAGAGCACCTACTGTGTGCCAGGTGCTGTGCTAAGTGTTTTACAAACTTTCTCATCATGATCCTCACAACAACCCTGGGAGGTAGGCGCTGTTATTGTGATATTCTATTGTGACGTTTTATAGTTGAGGTAACCAAGGCAGACAATGGTTAAATGACCCGCCCGGAGTCATAAAACTTGTAAGAGGCTAGATTTGAATTCAGGTCTTCCTGATTCCAGGGGCAGCTGGGTGGCAAAGTGGATAGAGCACCAGGCCTGGAGTCAAGAACTCCTGAGTTCAAATGTGGCTGTGTGACCCTAGATACGTCACTTAATCCTGTTTAACTCAGTTTCCTGTAAAATGAGCTGGAGGAGGAAGTGGTAAACCACTCCAGTATTTTTGCCAAGAAAGCCTTCAAATAGGTCTGAAATGGCTGAACAACTTCCTGACTGTAGGCCCAGTGCTTTATCCACTGTGCCCTCCAACTGCCTCTGGGTACGACCCCTTATGCCCACAGCACAGTGATAGAGCTTTCTATCCTCAGAACCCAGGAGCCCTTGTCTGTACCAGCTTTCGACAATCATATACTGACTCGTATTATTAATTTTTTGACAGGATATTCACTTGCCTCTTAGTTACCCAGTGAGATTTTACATAAAGTTAAGAGACTTAGTTTCTCATCTGGGCTATGCTACTTTCTAGCAGTATGACCTTAAGAAAGTCATTTAACCCCTGAGCCTCAGTTTCTCCTCTAATGTTAAATGGAGGGTAAGAATACTTGCATTCCGTACCAGAGCAGGTTGCTACAAGGAAAACACCATTCTAAACGTTAAACTGTTACAGAAATATGAGATACAACTTATCTAAACTCCCTTGAATGCAGAGCCCTCTTATATGACTGTCCATCAGCTTCTTCATGCCTCCATTTCTTCATGCATAAAATGAAGGGTTTCCCCTAGGTGACTCCTAAGGTCCCTTCCAACCTACGGTTCCCATGATCCCCTAGAATAGTTTCCCATGGTAGCCTACCCTCAACGTTCTGTGTTCACCCAGCCTGCAGTTACACAAACAGAAACTGTCCAGAACAAAAACTTTGGAGGGAGGGGCCGTGTTTTTATTTCAGAAGTTAGCTTAAAAATAACCCCTCCTTGGGCAGAGCTATGGTTAGTGCTGAGCACCAGGGAGAGCATCCAAAAAGCAGATTGCAAAGTGCAGTATTTAAATAAAGAAAGGAGACATCCATCAATCATCCTGCTTTGAAGTTGACTTTCAGAGCTCCTGGGGGCCAGGAAGGGGAGTGATGGAAGGGTTTTATATGCTTTTCGTTTGGGGGGCTTTCCTTGGAGAGGATGGGGGAGGAGGGCACTGTGTGTTTGTGTTTTTGTTTTTTTTAATTTTCACCCTTTATCTAGAACTGAGCAGTTTTTAGAGCCAAAGTCCAGAAGCCCCAGGCGACCTCTCTAGAGTTTGTTTGCAAACACTGGGAACTTCCCCCAGGCCGGAATTTGCTGGCAAGGCTGAGGCATTTGAGATGTAATTTACAGGCCTCCTCTCCCCAGCCAGCCTGTTGTACCATCTGTTCAGCAGGACACTGCTTTCCAAAGACCCAGGTCAGTCTTCTCCTTGTAATTCTACCTGGGGAGAAAAGCAGCTTCGATGACCCACCCAGATCAAAGATAAAAACCCAAAGTGTTTACTGTATCATCTTTCCCTCCCTCTAGGGCCTAAACTGTATCTTTCTCCCTGGCTGTAAAACGCAACTTTGAATGAATATGCCTGTTGGCACCTCTGAGCCCCCAGGAACCCAGCTGCTGCATTTGCCCAGCAACAAAGGGGAGGAGCCAGCTGATGGGGTGGGTGCCTGTAGTAAGAATAATGCCAGGCAGCCTGGCTTTGCACTGCCTTAGTCTGTCCCCACGCACCTGTTGGACTCTTGTCTTAGACTTTCTATCTCGCCTTTGTGTTCCTCCCAGAGCTTGGCACATAGAAGACTTGACTGACTGAAGGATGGATGGGTGGAAAGGATACCGTTATTTCTTAGAGAAGCCAGGCTAATCCCTGTGATGCCAGGCCGCAGCAAGTCACCGCTGCCTCTTCTCCACCCTCCCCACTGGGAAAATGACAGGCCGACAAGAAAGTAACCAATGTTTACCTTGTCAGGGAGCCCAATTCAACAAACATTTATTAATATAGATCACAGAACTGAAAGCTGGGAGGGAACTGTGGTTCACCGTTGGGAAATTACCTGTCCAAGATCACAAAATCCCTAAGTAGCGAGGCTTAACCCAAGATCTTCTCCCTTTGCCTGGCACCACACCACAGCTGGGGATGGAAAGCAATAACTTAGGTGCCTTAGAGGCAATGGGCTGTAACAGAAAATATGAGAAGCCTAGATTTGGAGTCAGAAGACAGTAGAAAGAACAATAGGTCTGGAATCAGAGTAGAGTAAGAGCGATAGTGACTAGGACTTGCATGGTGCTTTAAGGTTTACAAAGTGCTTTACAAATGGTGCCTCATTTTTATCCTGGGAGATAGATACTATCATTATCCCTAGTTTGTTGTTTCTGTTGTTCGGTCATTTCAGTTGTATCCGACTCTTCATGACCCCATTTTGGGATTTTCTTGGCAAAGCTACTGGAGTGGTTTACCATTTCCTTCTTCAGCTCGTTTTACAGATGAGGAAACTGAGGCAAACAGAGTTAAGTGACTTGCCCAGGGTCACACAGCTAGTAAGTGTCTGCGGCCAGATTTGAGGAGGGAGATGAGTCTCCCTGACTCTATCCACTGTGCCATCTAGCTGCCCATCCCCGTTTTACAGATGATGAAATTAAGGCAGACAGAAGTTAAATGCCTTACCCAGATTCATAAAACTAGTGTCAGAGGCCAGATTCTAATGCAGGTCTTTTTGACTCCAGGTTCAACATTCTGTCCTTTGTGTCTACTAGCTGCCTAATGGGATTGGATAGGATTTGAAAGTGAGACCCCTGAGGCCAAAGTCTAGGAGACTACTGAAATAGTCCAAGTGAGACTGAGAAATATAGCCAGCTACCTCCCAATTGTGTGTGGCTGTTCAAAATTATCTTGCATTTATTTTGCATGTGCTTATCTATGTGTGTATATATAGGCATGTATGTGTGTATATACATGTATATATTTATATATAAATAAGTAAATATTAAATATATATGTATAGTACTACCACCACACCAGTAGTAAAATATAATGTATCCTTGAAAACAGGGACTATTTCATTTTCAAGTCCCACACAGTGACTGGCACATAGAAGGTGCTTAATAAATGCTTGATAGTACTCCTAGACCCTAAAATATCCAAACTTTTTATTCAGAAATAGCTGGTCACTGATCACCATATAATTACGTATGTCATTTGCATATAACCCCTATAATATCCAAAGACTGAAATTCTTTCAAGTCCTCCTTTCCTTTAATTACTTTCCTTTGACCTTTGTTAAATTGGTGATTTTGTGGGTGTAGGTACAGGTGTTCCTCCATGGATAAAGGTCACAATCTGTCCATATCATCCCATCCTATGCATTCTAGTCTTTTCTCCTTAGAAATTATTTCTGCTTAGAAGCTCAGAAGGGGACCCAGACAAGCAGGCCAGTGTTAGTACTATTGAGTCAAATTTAATATAATATTTAAAAAAAAAACAAGTAGTATAGAATAGAGATTCAAAGTTTCATATATAACCCTTTTTTCTGTTCTCTTTGATATATAGAAATATTCATGTTTCTTGATGTTTGTCAAATTCATAATATAAGAGAAGTTTTAAAAAATCTATAACTTCTACTTAAGACTAATGTGTACCACTAATGAACTAACCACTAGATACAGCATCCAATTCAATGAACATTTATTAAGCACTCTGCTGTATGCAAAGATACAAAAGATAGATAGTAGCGTGGGCCAACATCCTCTTGGAACTTATATCCTAATAATGCCCTACTATTAGCTATGTCATTGAAGACACTACATTCCTCTCAGTCACCCACGTTTACAACTCGGGGTCATCCTCAATTCTTCATTCTCACTCTCCACATCCAATCTATTGCCAAGTCCTGTGGACTTCCCATCTCTCATATATACTTCCTTTTCTCTTCTCACACTGCCACCACTGTGGTGCAGACCCTTATCACTTCACACCTAGACTACTGCAATAGCCTTCTGCTTGGTCTGTCTGCCACAAGTCTCTCCCCATTCCAGCCCATCCTCCACTTAACTGCCATGTTGATTTTCATAAAATGCAGGTCTGACCACATAATCCCCTCATTCAATAAATTCCAGTGGCTCCCTATTTCCTCCAAGATCAATACCTCACATCTGCATAAAAAATAAGCTCCAAATGGATACCTGACTTTGATATAAAATTATGTAATAAACAACATAGAGGAACATGAAAAAAAAAATTACCTGTCCAATCTATGGCCTGGGAATGATGGTTGCCAAGTTCAAAGGAAGATTTTTCCAATGTCATTTCCTGAAAAGGGATTCTTTCTACCTGGAAGGTCCTAAAAAGGTCTGTGAAGAAACCTGCTTATCTTTGTTTATCCCATTTATCGTAGTTCACAGTTTTTAGTAGTAAATAACTATTTGACTTTGACCAACTCACTTCACTTCTAGATCTTAATTTTCTCAACTAAGGAGAGCTAGAGGAGATGATTTGTAAGGTACCTCCAAGGGCATTATAGTAAATGTTTAACAACCAGAAAATGTACATAGGATGCACTTTTAAGTTTAACCTCCATTGTTAACATTTTCTCCATCACTTTCTTAAGTCTAGACAATCAACAAAACAATAACGCAAGCCTTGGTTTGCCAATTTTCAAAGGGTAAGTAGATATTGACACCGAAACTTTAACAATAGAGTCTTGAGAGCTGGGATGAGCTGGCTCCAGCACACCCCTGGTGTCTCCCAGCTCTAACATCCTATTATAATTCTGGCGTAGGGAGCAGGGACCTGACCTTTGATTTCACTGGTACAAGGAATTCTTCCACTTTATGAGATGAAGATCAGCAACTTGTCTGCAGCTTTATCTGAGGCAGTATATGTCAAAGGTAGGTCTTCCAGACTCCAAGGCCCTCACTCTCCTTCCACACTTTTGCTCTCATTGTGTGATGCTAAAATAAGGCTAAGATACAGCCCTTTTAAGAAATTAGATTGTATTATTGAAGAAGCAATGCTTAGTGATTGAATCCAGAGATGGCTGTATCAGATGAGTATACAGACAAGTATATCTCCTTTTTTATAAACTGGTTCAGAGTTATTCTGGAAAGAAACAGTACAGTAGAAACAATATACTCATGTTCCCACCAAGTAAGCTGGTGTTTCCCTAAAAGGCGATGAAACCATCCTAGAGATTTCATTGATGTAGATCCCTGTTCACCTAAGTAAAGAGCTCAGAGCAGCAGGTCCTTCAAGCCCGACACATGCTCCTTCTGAGCACTCCGCCAGGGCAAACACAAGGTGGCAAAGGTATGCCCAACTGAATAAGCGCTGTATCCTTGCTGAATAACTTTGTCATCCTTTTGTTAACTATTAGTCGGTCTACAAGAGCCTCATTTAATAATAAAAATAACTACTATTTAGACAGCAGTTTAAGGCATGCAAAACACCTTACGTATAAAAATTCACAACATTATGAGGTAGGTACTAGTATTATTCCTATTTTATAGAGGAAGAAATTGGCTCACAGAGAAGTCAAGTGACTTGCCCAGGGTCACACAACTAAATAAGCATCTGAAGCAGGATTTGAACTCAGGTTTCCCTGACTCCAAGGCCTACACTCTATCCATTGTACCACCTAGTTGCCTTTCATTTCAGGCCTGATCTCTAAACCCTGGACCTGCCTAGAACTTTTGACTGTAGTTAGCAGAATTGGATCAGAATGACCTCACAGCTGACCCTTTCACTGAAGTCAGGGAAGGGCAATACTGAGGAAAGAGAGCTCCAGACAACTGGATGACCTAATACAGGAACTTTGTTCCCTGAGTGTAGCTACCATGCTCCTGGCGGTGCTTCCGACAGCCTGGCCCTTTCCTCCTTTTCCAGTCTTGACTTCTTACTCTCTTCCCAGCACACTACATCACAGCCATGCCAGCCTACTTGTCTTTCTTTACATGTGACAGGCACACCATCTTCTCTCTGTGTACCTATCTCTATAGTGCTCTTCCTCCTCACCTCGCCTCCCTGACTTCCTTTAAGTCTCAACTCAAATTCCACTTTCCATGGGAGGCATTTCCCTGTCCCCCAGCTGCTTGTACTTTCTCCTCTAAGATTACCTCCCATCTACTCTGTCTACATTTCGTGAGTGGCCAGCTATTCACCTGTCATCTCCCCCATAAAACTGAGTTCTCTGAAAGCAGGGATAGTTTTTGCCTTCCTTTGTATCCTTATTTCTTAGCACAGTACCTGCACATCTCAATCGCTTAATTAATTCTCTTTGATTGAATGATGTAACCTAGGTTAGTTTTTCCCTAAAAGGCAAGGAAACCATCCTTAAGATGTGCTTGGGTAACAGCAGCATTGTGCAATGATCAGCTGTAATTGACTTAGCTCTTCTCAGCAATACAATGATCCAAGACAATTCCAAAAGATTGAAATGGAAAATACTATCCACATCCAAAGAAAAAACTTATGGAGTCTGAATGCAAATTGAAGCATGCTATTTTCACTTTCCTTATTTTTTCATAGTTTTTTCCTTTTATTCTGTTTCTTCTTTCACAACATGACTAATATGGAAATATGTTTTACATGATTGTACATATATAACCTATATCAAATTGCTTACTGTCTTTAGGAGGAAGGGAGGGAGGGAGGAAGAAAATTTGGAACTCAAAATTTTATTTAAAAAAAGATTGTTGAAAACTGTCTTTACATGTAATTGGAAAAAATAAAACTATTTAAAAAATGTTTTAAAAGACTTGATTGGTCAGAGAGACAAAGGCTTATACCAGTGATATAGCCTGTTGAATAGCTGAGTACAAAACCCTAGAGCCCAAGAAGCCTAGGGGCTTTCAAGCAAGACACATGTTTCTGGGTGGGCAGCCAGCATGGAGCCATCATGTGGAGGCATGCAAAGTGTTCCCAACTGAATCAATGCTGTATCTTTGCTGACTCTTCTTTCCATGCTATTATTAAGCAAATCTCCTTTTGTTAAATATTAGTTGGTCTGAGTGTCTCATCTCATTCCAATCCTGAGCCTGAACCACCAGACCAGCCTGAGTCAAGCCTAGCTTAGAACTCAGGGTACTTAATGCCTAGACTTGGGGAGGGTGAGATGGTTAAGATGAGGGAGAAATTAAAAACCAAGTGGGAACATTTACTACTTAGCAGTGAATAACATAAATGCGTTAAAGAGGTAATTAGCACCTGTGTTTTAGGGGGAAGAATGTTGGCAGCAATTTGGCCAGAAGCCTGAAGATAATCTGAGAAAGTCCTAGGAGGAAGAAAGAAAATAATTAGCAAAGTGGAGCTCAAAATAGTTGTTAGTGACAAAATACTTGATTATAATTAGAATTTTTTTTCTTTTAACATTTGCTCCAATTATTATATGGTTTGGTTTATAGGTAGGAAGGGAAACTAACTTAAAGGCACACACAGTAGAGTGCCCATTCCTGGAGTCAAAGGACCTCAGTTCAAATCCTGCTGTGTCTCTGATCAAATTTAACTTCCCTGGGCCTCAGTTTCTTCATCTGTAAAACGAAAATGTTACTAGATGATGTCTAAGGGCCCTTCTAACACTAGATCTGTGATCCTATGTATTATTGTCTAAATATTCTGTATGGGTTTGTGTATAAACATGGTTGAGTACACTGAGAGGTTTGCTTCTTTTAATTGCATATGGCTGAAGCAAGCCTACTCACTATGCCTTTTTGTTGTTCAGTTCTTTCCAATGCTTTGTGACCCCATTTTGGGGTTTTCTTGGCAAAGATATTGGAGTAGTTTATCATTATGTTCTCCAGTTTGTGTCACAGATGAGAAGACTGAGGCAAACAGGGTTAAGTGACTTGCCCAGGGTCATACAGCTAATGTGTCTAAGACTGGATTTGAACTCAGGTCTTCCTGACTCTAAGCCCAGGGCTCTATCCATTGAGCCACATAGCTTCCCCTTGTTATACTTGGGCTACCACACACATACACACAAGCATCACATATATATATATATATATATACACACACACACACACATATACATATATATACACACATATACATATACATACATACACATTATATAGCACGTTTTATTAATGCCTCTTGTCTTTTAAGTCATTCACCCACACACACATATACATATATACATACATACATATATATTATAATGCATGTTTTATCAATGCCTTTTGTCTTTATACCATAGTCATTCACCCCCACACACACCACACCCATTGAACCCCTGCCTTAAGACAAAAAAAAAAAACAAGAAAAAACAGCTAATAAAGAAACATATCATGTTTATGTATATGTATATGAAACATTGGAAGTGTATACAATACTCTGTCCATGTAGTTGCCCACCTCTCTGCCTGGAGGAAGAGGTACATTTATTCTCATCAACCTCCTTATATTATAGATGAAGAAAATGAGACCCAAGTAATTTACCTGAGGTAATACGTAGAGAAGCTAGGACTCAACTCCAGGTCTTTTCACTTCATATGTTTCTCTGACACCATAATGCCCCTATCTTTTTTAGGTGACAATAAACTTGTGGGAGTACATCAAAGGCTGCAAATAGAAAAAGAGAAAAGGAAAAGGAAAAATCAATGAGCAGATAGAAACAAGAACAGAAGTTAACAAGAAGGAATGAAGCCAAGTGTAATAGCTTAACTTTGATCCAGACTGACTCCGCTGGGGACAGAAGGGTGGGTGGTATCAAGTCCTGAAATGGTCTCAATGAATGGAGAGTTCTTGGGGAGGGAGAGGGTGTCAGTGGGGAGGTTACAGTGGGGAACATGTTTAAGAGAGTCCCTAGAATGTTTGGTGCATATGAAATCAAGGAAGGTAGGGAAGAGCTGGCTTAGAGAAAGTAGGAATACCCTTGGGGTCTCACTCAGTGGGCATTAGCTTGCTGGAAGAGAAGGGATCTGCAGGGAGTTTGAAGTTCAAGAAAAAAGATGGGAGTCAGATACTTATCCATGAGAGTGAAAGGTGGGTCACCTCTTATCCCTTGCTTTTTGCCACTTCATTAGCCGATCTCCTTTTCTGATCTTACCTCATTTCTTGACCACGTGTTATTCTTGGAAATGTGTTGTTACTCTAACTTACATCTCTCCATTGTCATCTAGGTCATCTTCAACTCTGATTTTGGGGGAAATTATGGAGAAAGATATAAAACCATACAGCATCACCATACAGCATTTGTGTTAGAGGATAGACTTTGGTACCAGGGAGCAGCTTGGTAGCACTAAAAGCCATGCCCAACTGCCCAAATGAAGTCCATCCCATTCTCTTTCCATGTGGGAGAGCTCCTTTGTGGAGGATCTGTGGGAGCATACAACCATGTATAGCACACTCTGAGAAGGCATGGATGGTTTGGGTTCTGTACTGACAAAGGGAACGCCCCATTGATGAGATCACCCATTCTTTCAGTTCCTGAAGGGAAAGATGGTATGGTAAGCAGAGAGAAAAAGAGAGAGTGGAGGAAAGATAACTGCGTTCATTTCTATAATACTTTCAGTTTTACAAAGCACTTGTGTGCCAGCGCGCGCACACACACACACACACACACACACACACACACACACACCCTGGGAGGTAGGTGGAATAAGTATTATTCTTATCTAACAGATAAACTGAAGCTCAGAGAGGTGGTCGCTTGTCTCCAGTTGCATAGCTAACAAATGCAAGAGACAAGACTCAAAACCAGCACTCCTGATTCTAAGCCTAGTGCTCACTTTCCACCCTGTCTGAGAGGAAAGTGACTCATTTAGAATAACCAGAATAGTAGGAGAGTGTTCACACACATCAAAAGCCAAGGTTTCCTTGGGTAGAGCAGACTTGGATGTTCAAGTAATGACACTTGGGTAGATGGTTCTGAATACCCCGAGAGAACTGTAGAGCTGAGAACAGAGTAAGAACAGAGTCAAATACTTGGTAAATCTAATCTCTCCCCACGTAAAGATGAACAAGTACAGGGCTTAAATTGTATAAGACTTCGCTCTCAGTTCTGACTCTTATTTTGAATGGGTACAAAAAGAGAGAGAGACAGCCAGACAGACAGAGACATAGACAGACAGAGACAGAGAGACAAAAACAAAGAGAGACAGAGAGACAGAAAGATGGAGACAGAGAAACAGATAGACAGACAGAGAAACAGAGACAGAAAAAGAGAGAGAGAGAGAGAGAGAGAGAGAGAGAGAGACGGAGAGATCTCACTAAAGATGAAGGGAACCCAGTACCTTCTTCCCTATGTTAAAACCCCAAGGCATCATGGAGAAAAGGCTCCTTGAGCTGCCATCCTGAAGAGCACAGAGCCTCAGGTAGCAAGGGGGACCAGGAAGCTATAAAGAAGGCCACAGAGACACAGGGCTCTCAGAGTCACCTCTAGTCAAGACTGGCTGCCTAGCAACTATGCTTTCCCCCTTTTCTTCCACACTCACCATGACTCAAGCTATGTTGCCCTTCTATGGTATATCTTTCCTCTTCAGGGTGTCCTGTTTTAACCAGGTTTCATCTCTTTTATAGAGATGGGGAAGGGGAGGGGGAGAGACACAACAATGGCCCTGTGGAAGTCTGTGAATGAGGCCACAGTAACAATAATACTGATAAATAGCTGATATGTACAGATGGCTTTAAGATTTACAAAAAGCTTTGTTTATACTTTCGTGGATACCAGGTAACTTCACCTTTGCTATTCCCTCCACCCTCTCCCCTTCAGGCCCACAGGGAAGAGGATTTAGGAAGCTGAGGCTAAGAAACCCAGATTCCTGTCTTTGGGGACCCTGGCTTAACCTTGTGACCTGAGCTCAAAGAATGTTCCAGGCATTACCCCAAATCCCCCTCCACACACACACACACACACACCCCAAAAGCAGAAGCCGGAAGCCCCAGAGGAGACTGTAAGTTTCTTTGGCCCCTCAGTGGGCCTGGGAAAGCTGTGATTAAGCACACAAACACCAGAATGAAGTGCCTCCCATCCTGGGAGGTAGCGCTGACTAAATTCTCCCTCTTCTTCTCCCCCCACCCCCAGCCTGAACCAAGTAACCAAGTTAAGTTGCTGCTAGGTGTCCTTCAAAATCTTGAAAATTCTTGGGGCTCAGATAAGAGCATAAAGCATTTAATGGAGCAAGGGTTTAGTCCAGAAGGTCAGCAATGGCTCAAGAGGCATGACTGAGGACATTACAGAAAAGTGGCCATTTTATTCTGTCCCTCTCAAAGCTCATTAGTCCTTGCTCCCTCCTAAATTAGCCCAGCCAATAGGACCATGGCAGATCCAACAAGGAGCACCACACATGCAAGCTGGTTTTCATGCTCAAGCCCCTTGAAGGACACCCTGGCTAAAGCCGCACCTGAACCCCTGTGCCGCCAGGCCCTGAGCAGGGAAGGCCACCTTCAGACCAGAGCTTTCCTTTTTTTGCTGAGAAACTGGCTGATTCACCTGGGAAACAGCAGCTGAGTAACTTGATTCTGTCACCCTCCCTGAGACACACAAACATGATGGGTATCTCTGGGTACAGTCGATATGTCACCATGAGAGCAGTGAAAAGCATTTATCAGGGTTTCAGAAATGCACTGGTCATGATTCTGGGGGCTGGGCCCCACAGGCTTTCCTCCTCCATCTCCCGACTCCCTGACTCCCCTCTCTTTCCCTGGGGGAGTAATAGGGACCCGTGGACAGAAGTGAAGCCTCTTACACTGCCATCTACATTTCTTTTTCAATCTGGCTTTCTCCAAGGGGCTGTGCTTTCTCTGGCTCCGTCCCTACTACACTCCACGGCCTTGTCCTTCACCCTGTTCCCTCCCACCCTCCTAGGGTGTTGGTTGGAGGAAAAGAGAGAATTCTCTAAATCAAAGTGGTTTCCCCAGCAACAGAAGGGGAAGTAGGTTTACTTACTCCAGGTAAATCATGCATGAGCCGGGGCTGAAAAATACTGCAAACAAGTTCATGTTACTAAAGGCTTCACTGAACCTCTCAGCTCCACTCCTGGGCTAGAGTCCCAGGGGATAGGGTTGCAACTTTCCTGCTTCTCTGGCCTCTCTCTCTAGAGCCCCTCCTTTCCAAAGGATTCCTTTCCATGCCCGGGTTTAATTCCTTCTTCTATGTTCTTTCTTGTTTCCTAAAACAAGTTAACTCTGTGTTAGAGCAAAAGGACTGGCTAGTCATCTGACTTCAGCAACATCATTGGGTGGTTTCCCTTTGCTATCCCTAGAATCCTCTTCTCATTTCTGCCTATTGAAATTCCTCCCATTCCTTCAAATGCTACCTCCTCCATGAAGCCTCCCCAGATCTCCCAACAGGAAATAATCTTTTCTTCCTTGGATGTAACATAGCACTCTCTTGTGCACTTAGCATGTTCTAATTCGCAATAAAGTGACTTATGTATGCGTTAAGTAGTAGATAAGTCACTTAAGCTCTAAATATTCTAGATCAGCCATCCCCAAAAGTTTTGGTCTCGGTACCCCTTTACACTTGTAAAAATTATTGAGAATTCCTCCAAAGAGTTTTTGTTTATGTGAATTATAACCATCAATATTTACCATGTTAGAAACTAAAACTGATGTATTTAAAAATATTTATTAACTCATTTTAAGATAACAATAATAAACCTACTCCATGTCAACAAAAATCGTACATTTTTGCAAAATGTAACTATATTTTCCAAGACAAAAAAAATAATAGTGAGAAGAGTGGTATCATTTTACATATTTTTGTGAATCTCTTTAAAATCTGGCTTAAGAGAAGACAGCTGGATTTTTATGTCTGCTTTTGTATTCAATCTATTATGATATGTTGTTTTGGTTGAAGTGTATGAAGAGAATCTGACCTCACACAGATATGTACCTGGAAAAGGGAAGAGTATTTTAATAGGTAAATAAAGTCCTAGTATTGTTATGAAAATCGTATTGACCTTGGGGACTCTTGCAGACCTCCAAGAACCCAAGGACCATACTTTAAAAGCTGCTGTTCTAGACAACTTTCTAAGACTGTAAGGTGAAGAGAAGATGCCCACCTGCATTGATAAAGAACTTTTTCTTATCTGGAAGATCCCTGATACTGATGAAATCACAAGTCCAATCTCTTCCCAATGTATGTCTTTTTTCCCTAGGAGATTGTAAGCTCCTTGAAATGGGGTCTTATCATCTTTATGTGTCCTCCAGGGCCTCATTCATTGGTCTGTACAAAATATGCATTTAATAAGCTTATGTTGTTGAAGTCTTGGGGAGGGCAGACCCGGAGATATGCTAGTAAATGTTTAACAACTAGCTTTCCAGTAAGCAAACTCAAATATTTTGGGTTTAATCTACAATATTAACATTTTCTTCATCATATTCTTAAATCTAGAAAATCAACAAAACAATAAACCAAGCCCTGATATATAGTTTGCCACTTTCTGAGATATAAATGCATACTGAAAATTTAACGATCAGCTCTTACCAGTACAAACTGGCTCCAGACCCCTATATAACCAAGCCAGGAACTAGTTATATTGTAAGCCCCAATGTCAGGGAATCAAAGAAACTTAGGAGATAAGTAACTATTATCTGGTCCAACATCTTCACTTACAGGGAAGGAAAATGAAACCCAGAGAGGGTATTTGCAATGGCTAAGTGATATGTTATATCAGAAAAGTTCTGGACTTGGACCCAGAAGGCCTGAGATGGAATCTCATCTCTAACACTTATTAGCTATATGACCATTCTCTTCTCTGAGCCTCAGTTTCCTCATCTGTCATGTACACATCGCAATATTTACACTACCTACTCACAGCGTCATTGGGTGCTTAGCCCCCGGTCTCCTCAAGTGTAAAATAGTAATAATTATAGCACCTATCTCACAGGATTGTTGTGAGAATGAAACAACACATTTATAAAACACTTGATGCAGTGCTTGGCACATAGTAGGTACTTAAATGCTTTTTCCTTTCCCCTTCCCTAAGCCATCATAGAATATGAACTGTTACTGTTAATAGCAAATGCCTGAGAATGTTGGCAAAAGGACAGACAGCTGCTAATTATACCCCGGATTATTTAGGAAGCAGCAGGAGCTAGGATTAGGAGCATTGTAGGGGAAATGTAGGTATGTGGAAGGCCTGGCATGTTAATGAGACCTTTGAAGGCTTGGAGACCCAGCAAATTTGTGTGAGTAAATAAGGATGTATTTGGGAGAAAAGAGGCCCAGGATTATGGAGCAGAGAGAGAACGAGTCTGCATCTGGAGAGAGACAGACCTAAACAGAGACAGAGAGGCAGAGACAGAGAGCGGGGAGGAAAGGGGAGTGGGGAGGGCACATACTACTGGGAATTGAGCTGTGCTCAATTCAAAACAATTCAATTCTACAAACATTTATTATCACCTACTATATGCCAGTCACTGTAATGGGCACTGGGGATACAAAGCAATAAAATTAAATGGTCCCCCGTCCTCGAGAAACTTACATTCTACTGGGGGATTACAATGTGGACACAGGTAAGTACATAATACATTATTTCAAATGGAAGGGAGCCCTAGCAACTAAGGGAATCAGGAAAGTCTTCAACAGAGTGGAAGGAGGAGGAAGTGCATTCCAGACATGGAAAGGAGTCTGGGAAAAAGCAAAGAAATAGATAGGGGATGGAATGTTTTGTAGAGCAAACAGTTAGTAGGTCTAATTGACTGGAATGGAGTGTCCATGAAAAAAAAGTGATATGAAACCAGCCTGGGGGAACAGGCATGTGAAGAGCCTTCAAATGCCAGGATGAGGATTCTAGTCATTACAAGATGTTCTATTTTTCAGTAGAAGCAATAGGTAGACATTTGAAAGGGTCTTGGAAGGGGCAATGGTATGGTCAGAGCTGTGTTTCAAGAAGATTATTTTATCACCGAGTGCAAGATGGATTGAAGAAGGGAGAAAAGGGAAGCAGAAAGACCAGTTAGGAAGAGGATGGATCCATGCTACAGATCGTGTTGTAGATTCTGGTCTTCCCAGTCATGTAAGTGCCAATAATAGGGAGCCACGATGAGAAAGTCTGATAAGGTTTTGCATTGAATGCATACACAAATGGCAAGTTTCAAGCTCTCTCCTTGAGTTTTCAAATGGGAGGAAGGAGTGCCCAAATAGAATGTAAAAAAACCTAGAGTATGGGAGACGTATGGGATCATCCTAAATAAGATCTTCTGACACCCAAGCCACTGGCTTTTTCCCATTCCTTACTCTACAGCATGCTGCTATATTCCTAAATTTCCCTCAACAAATCTGGGAGAATGTCTAGAGAGTGTCTATAGCCCTGGTTCCAATTGGAACCTGGTACAAATAAATTTGATTCAATATGAACAGTGAAAGGACAATTTGTTTTGATAAATGAATTCCCTCTTGCAAAGATTAAATGACCAAAGACCTAGTATGAGGAGAAACCCAAAACTATCAAACAATCTTAACAGACATTTAAAGTATTAAGTGATTACTGTATGACCAGTCCAGTGTTTGATGTTTGACATACAAGAGAAAGGTAAAACACAGCCCCTGCCTACAGAAAGCTTACAGTTAAGCTGTACAGCTAGGATTTTTATTTCATATACTTCCTATAGGAGGTGGCACCTAAGCTGTGTCTTGAAAGAAATAGGTATTACAAGAGATAGGGGAGAAAGAGTAATTCTAGACCTGGGGAAACACCTTACATGGACATGCTGGTAAAAGGTGGAATATTGTATATGGGAAACAGCCTGTCTCAATGGGATAAAGAGTACATAAAATAGGAGCTGGCAAAAGGAAAGGGGGAGGGCAGAGGATGAGATGGATAGAGACCGTCATGGAAACAATGAACATGAACTTGGACAGACTTTGAGAGACAGTAGAGGATAGAAGGACTTGGCGTGCTATGGTCTGTGGGGGCATGAACACAACTCCACAGCAACAACAAAATGGGAATAGTACGAAATAAAACTGAAAAAGTAGATGGTGGAGGACTCTCAATAATAGGCTGCGAAGTGTGAAGAGGGAGCCGCTGCAAATGTCAGGGTTAGTGGTGTATGACTTGTGAAAGCCATGTTGTAGGAATTTAAATTTGGCAGTGGTGTGAAAGATGGATTAGAGAAGAGAGAAACTGGGAACAAGAAGGTCATTTAAGAGGTTATCGCAGTAGTCTGGAGGAAAGATAATGAGGACCTGAACTAGAATAGAAGTGATGTGGGTAGAGAGAAAGAGACAAGTGCAAGAAATGTTATGGAGGCAGAACCAATGAGACTCAGCGATTGATTGGATATATGGGAGGTGAGGGAAAAGAAAAAGTCAAGGATGACTACCAGGTGGTAACCTTGAGTAACTGGAAGGGTGACAGCACCTTTAACATTAATGGATAAGTTTTTAGGAGGGATGGATGGTGGGGGAGGGGGAGGAAAACAGAAGACGAGTTCAAGTTTTTGTCATTCCTTCGGTGTAAGGGTTCTTAATCTTTTTTATGTCATGGCCCCCTTGACAATCTGATGAAGCCCATGGACCTCTTCTTGGAATAACACTTTTAAGTAGTTGAAGGAAATGCTAAATTTCAATTAGTGAAAATAAAGATGAATTTTTTTCCCATCCAAGTTCACGGACCCTTTGAAGTGCCCCTATTCTAGTCAATTCATGGGATGTCCCCAGATCCTTTGTCACTTCCAACATCAGGGCAACTAGCAGAGATTGGGGAGGGTCATGGGTTTTTAGGAAGGGAGCAAGTTCTTGTTAAGATGTATCTGATTGGTTTTCCCATCCCTGGTGTCACAAGCGAGCAAGTGCTAGACATTTTCCGGTGACCTCCCAGATATACAAGGATAGGGCATGAAAGTTTCCAGAAAAGGGTTGAAAGAAGGTGTTGGCAGTGGAAGGGGCAAGTCCAGAGCAAAGGCAGCCTGTAGCTCATAAATCTTATGGATTTCATAGAGGGCCCCCAAAACAGAAAAGCTTTCTAGACTTTCGCCCTATGTGATCTTGGGAAAGTCATTTAACTTCTCCAAGGCCCAGTCAACTCATGTGTAAAACAAGAGAGTTGTAAGTGATATCTGAGGTCCCATGAAGATCTCAGCCTTTGATCCTGGGATGTCAGGCTGTATAACTGTCAAGGAGAATGCTTTGACACTCAGACTTGAAATGAGCACAATACAGCTGACCATCTTCAAAGGACTCCACAGCAAAAGCAGGCAAGGCAACCCAAAGACCTTCACCCCACCTCCTAAAGCAGCTTTGCTTTTGCTCTCTGAGCAAATTTCCTCCCCTCTTTAAGACCCAACTTCTTCATATGTAAAACAAAAGAGTTGGACTAAATGATTTTAAAAGTCCCTAAAAACAGAAAATTATGTGAATAAACTAACTTGTGGATGAAACATCAGATGTAAGACAAGGCTTTGTTCATGGCATCATAGATTTAGAGCTTCTTAGAGGGTGGCTAGTCCACCCTTCTCGTTTTACAGATTAGGGAACTGAGGCCCAGAGGTAAGTGCCCAAGGTCACACAAGTAGTCATTGGAAGAACCAGGTTTGTAAACCCAGTCTTGAGCCCAAAGCTTGACCCATTGGGCATTTCTACTGTACTAAATAGAGTCATCACCACTGACAATGATCACAATTATATCATGAAGGAAAACTTTGCCGATGACAGCTTATGAGTGAACCTGTCGAACCCAAGATTCAATTCAAATCAATGCACCAAGCATTTACCGAGAGCTCACTCTGTGACAGGAACCGTGGCAGGTACTAGGGAGAGAAAGACAATAATAATGATGATAATGATGATGATAACAACTAACATTTCTCCAGCACCTGAGATGTACTATGCTAAGCGCTTTACAAATACGCTCCCATTTCACCCTCACAAAAACCACAGGAGGTAGATGCTATTATTATCCCTGTTTTACAGTTGAAGAAACCAAGGCAAATGAGTTAAGTAGCTTAGCCAAAGTCATACAGCTGGTGAGTATCTGAGACTGGATTTGAATTCAGGTCTTCCTGATTCCAGGCCCAAAACTCTATCTCTTGAGGCACTGAGACAGAAGTCTATGAGTCCCTCCTCTCAAAAAGCTTACATGCTCCTTGTTCCTGTCCTGCTTTATAACGTGAGGTTTATTTTGCTTTACTAGATGTGTGATTTTATCAATTAAAAAAAACTGTTGATGGAACTCCCTCTACCAATGGCACTTGGCACTCACTCTGTAATTTACAATCTTGGGGAGTTGCCCAGGGCCCTGAGAGGTTAAATAACTGGCTGAGGGTCACCCAGTGGATCCCAGGCCTTTCTAAAACCATCTTCTCCATTTCTTAGAGGTATTAACCCTTTTATCTCTGGGACTTCTGCTCTGAGTGCCCCACCTCCCTCTTAATGGGGGACTATCCCACCTGGCCCACTATTTCAAACAGGTCCCAAACATGCTTCCCTTGATTCCCTATTCCTGGGCCATCTTCTCATCAATTACTTCGCCAGGATGAAAATATCCTCATCATCCTTGTTCCCCCTTACAGGTCTGGAACCATGATCCAATCAACTCTTCCATTGTTCCTGGGAGGGTAGGGGGCATACTGCTCCCTTAGGGCCCTACTCTCTTGTTGTTCATTTATTTCAGTTGTATCTGACTCTTCATGACCCCATTTGGGGTTGCTTCTTGGCGAAGATACTGGAGGGGTTTGTCATTTCCTTCTCGGGCTCATTTTACAGATGAGGAAACTGAGGCAGACAGGATGAAGTGACTTGCCCAGGGTCACACAGCTAGTAAGTGTCTGAGGACAAATTTGGACTCCAGAAGGAGAGTTTTCCTGACTTCAGGCCCAGCACTCTACCCACTGGGCCATTAGCTGCCCTATGGCCCTCACTATTCACAATCACTATAATTCTCTAGAACAAAAAGACCCTCTTTAGCCACCACTCCCTTATTGTGCTGTCTGTCCCAAAAAGAACAGGATCTTCTTCAGAGCATATAGTAAGTGCATAATAAATCCTATTACATTCATTCATTCATTTTTTCCCATGCCGCACTGCCTTTCACCATGAGGCGTAATAAGGATTCTCAATAATAATATTAATTATTGACATTATAATAATATAATAATTTAAAATTAATAATAATTATTTTTACCAGGCCAGGTATTTCATCTGCATTCCTCTACCAGTGCAAATCAGGGCCTGCTTTGTAACTTAGTGTCTTAGAGAGCTGCCTGGGACCCAGAGAGATTAAGTAACTTGCTCAGGGCCACACAGCCCAGTATGTGTCAGAGGCAGGATTTGAACCCACCTCTCCATAACTCTGATGCCAGCTCTCTATTCTGTACATAATACTGCTTCACATTAATAACAATGACTGACATTTATATAGCATTTTAAGGTCTACAAAATGTTGTACCTACATTTTCTAGACCTCAAATGTAAGCGAACTAATGACACATGATAAAGCCAAGGTAGGGAATGATCTGCAGAATAAATAACCTCCAAGATGTCATTAGTCAACTGAACAAACATTGTACTTGCTCGGTGAAATGAACAATGCAGAGGAATTGTCAATAGAAATTGTGTGATGCCACACTACCATCCCCTCGCTCCACCATGACCCTATGTTTTCCTTCAATGGGTGAGCCAAATTTCAGGCCTTGTTGGGGAGAGTATGGTCACAAGAGAGGGCAAATAGGAGGAGTGGGCCCCTGAAATTAAATCCTAGTACTCACTGATGAAAAAGGAAAGGGTCATAGGTCACAGTAAACCCATGGTATTGTACCTCAAAGGATACATTTGCAATGGAATTCAATGCATTGGAAAAAAATAAAGAAAACACCAGCTTTGGAGTCAGAGCACCTGAGTTAGAACCCTGGCCTGGCTCTTAGCCGTGTGACCTTGGGGAAGTCATTGAATCTGGGCCTCAGTTGCCTCATATGTAAAAGGAAAGTAGTTGGATTAGATCTCTAAGCTCCCATCCAATTCTAACCCATATGATCCTATAATTGCAAAAAAAAAAAAAAAGCCTGTTAAGCAATAAAATAAATAACTCACAAAGTAGTTCTTTAGGGCAGGTAAGGCAGATGTGGAAACTAAGGCAAGACATTCATCTCAGTGAACTGAATCTCTAAGGCACTTTGACATCAAACCAGAAGATGGTCTATTTAGAACTTATTTTACTGGAAAGAGAGCTGGATTCTGAGTTTGAACTCAGACTCTGCTCCTTCCTGGTTAAGTGACCTTGGGCAAGTCATATAGTCCTCTTTTCTTCCCCATAAAATAACAACGTTGGATCAGACGGCCAACAGGTCCCTCCCTACTCTAAATTCTGTGCGGCTATAGTCCTACCACCCGGATCTTATCTGACCTCTCCATCTGTGATCCTAACCCAACTATAGACCATTGTCACATTCTTGGCCAGTATGGCCTGTACTGTTTTAACGAGTCGACAAAAGATTTGTCTGAATTATAAATGCATGCTGATATTGTACCTTAGACTTTCAGAGTACAGCATTGTTCTTTCAAAGCAAGTTCCTATCTATTATCTCATTTTGTATAATTTATGCTTTTACATCTATTCTCTCGCTTTATCCTCCCCACAACACTGCGAGGGAGCCAAGTGCAGGTTTTAGTGACATTTTACAGATAAGAAAACAAGAACAGAATGGTTCCCCAACCTGCCCAGTGTCACCCAGCTAGTCTGCTCGCCCCTCTTCTGGTCTCTGTCCAGCTTGATCTATACTAAAGACAAACATATTGCCTGACAGATAATGTACCTCCTTCTTTCCAGCCGGGCCTGCGTGACCGAAGTCATCTAAGTGATTCAAGCCCCAAAACTGGACTTGGTTTTGCCTGAATTACTCAGAGAGCTGAAGGGAAAAGCAGTGCCTTGCCCCCCCACACCTGGAATGCACTCCCTCCTCATCTCTGCCTCAAGACAGAGAGGAAACATCACCTTCTCATGAAGCCTTTCCTGATTCTCCACTTCTCCTCCCCAATTGCTGCTGCTCTCACCCAAATTCCCCTGGTCTTAGCGCTATATCTGTACCATATCTGATAATGTGCCACACCTATACAGTACAGTACTATATGTATACTTTATATAATAGTCAGATAGTAGTCTCCCAAACTACTCCAGTATTAGCTACCATATCTGTATGGTATACCAAATGTACACTATTTTGTAATTATTATATTATGGTTATATAGTGCTCTCTCAAACTATTCTGGTATTTGAATATTTTTATTAACTATTTTATTTTTGATTATTTTTATTAGCTATAATTTACTATTATATGTATATTACTATATAACCGTTATGTAATAGTTCTATGGGGCAGCAAGGTGGAGTAGTAGATAGAGTGCCGGGCCTGGAGTCAGGAAGACTCATCTTCCTGAGTTCAAATCCAGCCTCAGACACTTACTAGCTGTGTGACCCTGAGCAAGTCACTTAACCCTGTTTGCTTCAGTTTCCTTATCCATCAAATGAGCTGGAGAAGAAAATGGCAAACCACTCCAGTATTTTTGCCAAGAAAATACCAAATGAGGTCACAGAGAGTTGGACACAACTGAAAAAATTTAACAATAACAAATAATAGTTATAAAGCATTCACTCTGTCCCAAACTCTCCCCCTCCCCACCCCCAGCCTTTAACTACTGTTAGGCTTATTTGATTTATAGTTATTTGATATGCTCAGATATCTACTTGATGTCTCCCCTCATTAGAATGTAAGCCCCTTGTGGGTAGGAATGGTGTCATTCTTTACATTTGTTTCTGCAGGACCTAGCACAGGGCCTGGCATATAACAGGTGCTTAATAAATGCTTGTTAATTGGTGGTCCTCTGGTGAGAGCCACACAATCAGTCCTTCATTGGACCTGTCCTCGAATCTCTTCCAGCCTAATAGGACCCACCATAGCTTATGCATCTCTTGGATCACCCTGGATCACTCCCCCACGATGCAAAGAAGCGTCAGAGAAGTTTAGTGAAGGTTCGCCCCATATTCACCAGATAGTTGTCCACTGGCTACCTCATTCGTGTATAAACCTGCCAGGAGGCTCAGCCACACCAGTCTACCGACATCACCACCAAGGCATAGTCACACAAAAATATACACACGCCTCATTATCCTATGTACACACGTTCAGAAATCATCCTTCCCCATGGTCTGAGTCACCTAAACATAGTCCTGTGCCCCCTCCCCCGGACCAGTGAGGGGTTATTTAGCAGACTGTGTTTATAGCATGCCAATCCAAACAGCCACAGGGAGGGCCCTACTGGGCTCCATAAGCCCCGTCTGCAACCTCAGATCAGATTAGCAAAGAGGTAGCACAAGAGTCAGGAAAGGTTGGCAACTCGCCACGACTTGGGTCAAACTAGGAATAGTCTATGGCGGAGAGAAGAGCTCATACCTAGTTCTAAGGGGATGGTATTCTCCCTCAAATGAGCAGTTCTATTTTGGGGCCCTTGGCATCTAGTGCTCTGCTCTCATTTTGATTCAGGGGCACATTTGGAAACACCAGCCTAGGAGCTCCATGGGCAGTACTAGGTTGATACTTCAGAGGGCATGGCCAGTTTGGCCTGTGGTCCATGGTTTATCCTGTCCTTTCTGGGCGGAGGGCATTTTAAGGAAAATGAGGAAGGAGAAGCAGGACCAAGCCCCCGCTCTCGCCCCCTAGAAACTCTATACAATACTAATTCACAGCCAGCACAGATATAAATTGCTTCTACCATCCTAGAAAACAATATGGAACTATACCGTGAAAGTTATAAAAAACATTCATGTCCCTTTGGCCCAGAAAACCACACTGCAGTCTGTTCCCCAAGGTGGCCATTAATGGCAAGAAAGAACCTAGCTATACAAAAAATAATCACAGCAGAACTAATTGCAACGGCAAAAAATTTGAAGCAAATGATGTGCCAACACCTGAGAAATGGTTAAAGCACACTGCACTGTTGGCAATAACGATGAAGAATACCCACCAATATGGACAGAGAAACAAAGTGCTCCAGAGTGAAAAAAAAATAACCAAAAGAATGATTGTGCTCTGATGGACTATAACGATAAGAATAATGACAGCTAATATAGTAAATATAGTAAAATTCATATAGTAAAAACATGGTGCTCACTATGTTCAGACACGGTAGCTAGGTGCTTTTCAGTTATAATCTCATTTGATCACCCAACTATCCTGAAAGGTAGGAGTTATTATTATCCCCATTTTACAGTTGAGGAAACTGAGGCAGACAGGAGCTAAGTGACTTGCCTAGGGTCACACAGCTAGTGTGTGAGGCTGGATTTGAACTCTGATCTTCCTGACCCGGGGTCCCAGAACTCTTCCCACCACACCACCAGGGTGAGTACATATATGTATACGAAGAAGACATCAAACAGAAGCAAAGCTCATAGTAAATACAATAGAGACCATGGTATTGACTTGCTCAAGTTAATATGCATAGTCTTTTAATATTTTAACAGCCTTTAAATAATAGAAGGGTATATTTGCATCATTCCTAACCAGCTTTTGTCTTGTTTTTGTTTAATTGTTTTGAGGGGTTTTTTTTCTTAGTTTGATTCCCCTTGGCGTTTTTGTTCTTTTGGCTTTTTTGCTCTTATTAATTGAACTTGCAGCAAGATGGAGTGACTTGGAGTCAAGAAGCCTTGAGTTGGAATCCTGCCCTAGACATTTACTAGCTGTGTGACCCTGGGCAAATCACTTAACCTCTACCTGCCTCAGTTTCCTTATCTGTAAAATGGGGATAAAATGGCACCTGCCTCCCAGGGTTGTTTTAAGGATCAAAGGAGATGCTTTTTACAAAGCACTTTGCAAACTTTAAAATGCTACGTAAATACTACCTATTATTATGATTAATAAATAGGCTCTATTTGGTCTTACAAGTTGTTGCTTGCTGGTTTCCACGACAGGCAACATAGTGTGGTGGGTGGCATACTTGGACGCATCAAAAACGTGGGTTCTTACTATATGTGTAACTGCAGGCAAATCACTTAATCTCTCAGAGTCTCGGGCACCTCTATAATATTTGTCTACTGTTCTATTAAGTCATACAGAGCTGTGGCCTACTGTTGGAACCAGGCCTGACAATGGCTCTCTTAGCTTTCATAGACAGATCTCCTCTCTCCAAAGCCATTTGGGTACATGTCTATTCAGCAGGGCAGGGTGTGGTCTCTGGGACATCTAAAGACCACTGACATGTGGGTGAGACCTTTTATACCCCTGGGTGACCAGGAAGGCGGTGATACCACATATCCAGAGGCCACCAGAAACAGCATCAAGGGAGGCCCAGCTTGAGCAGGGGTTAATCAAGTCCCAGCTTTATAGTCCTTTAGGGAAAATCTAGCCTAATTCACGTTGGCCAAGGGCAATGAGAGACCTGCTGGTAGACGCAGGTCCTATAACATTTACGTTAGTGGAGGAATTTCCCATCCCAAAGAAATCATCAATCCTTGACTATTAGGGTGAGTGCTGAAAGAAATTACAACAAAAGCGATCAATTTTTTAAAATTGTAATTACAATTCAAAAGAGGAGAAAAAAGAAAGCATCAGCCTCTTGAGAATTTGCCTGTTCTGCTTAGCTAACATTATTCCATTTTATGGAGGTATTGAATTTTATTCTCCCGCCTCCCTCCTCATTCAGAACTCTCTCCTCTCAGCCTCAAGTTTCCTTGCTTTTAAAATATCCAGGACTCCAGTTCACCCCCAGACCCTTTCACTCTCCAGATTTTCTTTTCCCTTCTAAGAGTGTGTGACTAGAGCTCTCAGATCACATTCCCCAATTTAAAGGATTTAGAGCTAGAAGAGATCTTAGTTAGTCTACTGTCCTCACTTATAGACAAGGAATCTGAGACCCAGAATAGTATGTGACTTGCCCAGGGTCACACAGCCAATAAGTAATATTTCATATCCGTGTGGCACAGCAAACAGAATGCTGGGCAGAAGACCTGGGTTCAAATCCTATCCCTGACCCTTAATAGTTGTATGACCATGGACAAGTCACTTACGTTCCCTAGCCTCAGTTTCTCTCCCTATAAAATGGGAGCTCACAGGATAACTGTGAGATTCTAATAGAATGCTTGGGATGGCGCCTCTCCGAGCTGTGCCCTGCCCGTTGCTGGCAAAGCTGCCATTCCTTGACTCTGGTGAAGAAGGAAGCCTTCTCTGCCTTCAGGTTGAGCAGCCTAATAGCATGCAAATTGGAATTAGCTCCCATAAAGATGTATTATGCATGGAATTTCTATTAGATTTCATTTGCAAACCCATCATCCATCACCCATGCAGAGCCTGGCGTCTGAGTCAGCAGTTTCTGATACACTGGTGCCTGATCTTAGATCTGTCTCCCACTCCTGTTGGACCTAAGCAGCTCAGTTGACTTTGAGCTAAAGCTGGTAAAGTCTGCAACCACCTCCACAGTCCTGAAGGCTGGTCCAGCCTTCATTAGCGGTAGGTGATCTTCGGCATGGACAACGGAGGGGCAACCTCTGCAATCAGATCTGACTCCAGACTTCTGGAGCAGTATTCTGGAGAGGCCAGGTGATAAGAGAAACTGGGTGCCTTAGAAAGATGCCTCCAAGCCCACTTCAGCAGAAACAGAAGGGAAGGGGGGGAAGGGAAGAGAACAAGCATTTCTATGGCACCCACTATGTATAACATAATATATAGTACGTGTAATATAATAATATCTTCACAAACATTATCTCATTTGACCCACCAGATCCCACAGGATAATATTTGATCCAAAGAGAGATGATTCATAGGGTAATTGGAGAGGTAAGGCTCTGGATAGGAAAACATTGGTCATTTGTGCAAATACCCATCAGAGTGAGTCTATAAGATGGAGCCCTCTCAGGCAGGCAATAATTCCCCAGAGCTCAACTTTTTCCCAGGAGGCCGCAGGTAAAGTGAAAGGTATAGATTTAGAACCAGAAGACTTGTGTTTGAACCCTAGCTCTGCTGCTAACTTACCTGTGTGACCTTGGGTAAGTCATGTTACCTGAACCTCAGTTTCAGTCAGTCAGCCAATGAGCCCTTATTACATTCATGGGCCCTACCCTCAAGGAGCTAATTTTAATAAGAGACAATATGCAAAAAAAGAATTGTACACACAAGATACATACATCACAAATAGAAAGCAATCTCAGAGCAAGGGTACTAGCACTGGGGTAGGGCAAGGGCGGGGGGAGGAGGGGAGGAGGTGGAGACAGACCAAAAGAGGTCTCCTGAAGAAGGTCAGATTTAAGCTGAGTCTTGAA
Organism: Trichosurus vulpecula; assembly: GCF_011100635.1. Lineage (NCBI taxonomy): Eukaryota > Metazoa > Chordata > Mammalia > Diprotodontia > Phalangeridae > Trichosurus > Trichosurus vulpecula. The sequence continues at coordinate 305,636,619 of NC_050575.1, forward strand.
GGAAGCCAGGAAAGCCAAGAGGCAGAGGTGAGTAGGGAGAGTGTTCCGGGTATGGGAGAACAGCCAGTGAAAAAACAGGGAGTTCTCCCTGCTATAAATTTCTTGGGGACCCTTCTAATTCTTATGAGTTCTTTGGGGGAGGGAGGCCCCTTTGGGAGAGGGAAACAAAACTCCACAGCAAGATAGGGGTACCAAACTGGAGCAAGTATACCTCTAGTGGGGTATGAGAAGCCAAACAAGAGGGTACAGGGAATATTTGACAAATAACTATATTATCCTAATGAAATTAATCTCTTCATTTTATTCTCTATGTGTATATGCATGGTAAACTCAAATTGATTTCCTTTCATAATGAATAAGGAGTGAGAGGTTTAATAAAAGCCCAGGGATACGGGGACTGAAAGTGGTTGGGAAGTCTTGCAACAAGGGAATTGTAGTGTGGACCTATGGAGCTACAATTCCCTCTGGAACGCAGTTGGCAGAGTTTCCCTTTCCTGGCTTAACAGCAAAGATAGTGGTGTCTTCTTCCTGTGACACCATTCCAGGAGACAGATTTTGTGAATGACATGAAAGCAGGGGAGAACACCTTGATGACAACTGTCCTGAGAGCAGCCTTAGGTGCACCATCACCTTGGAGTAGGGAATGGTCCCTGGAGAAGCAGTACTGGGGGTGGGAGCAGGAGTAATGCTGAATGGTCTCAGACAGAGGAGCAATAGCTCTTCACTATGTGACCTCTCTTCCATCTTAGGAAATTACCCACCCAAGGAAAGGCAGTCAAACAGTAGGACATAGAGTCCAAAAAACAGGAGGACATTAGAGTCCTGGAAACAGGAATTTGTTGGACACTGGAGCTACCAAAAACAAAAACAAACAAAAAAATGAACTATAAAATAATACCCAGTGTGAGACAAATGAAGGAGAAAGTTATAAGTAAGGGAGTGTTTTGTTGTTAAGTGTTTTAAGGGACAGGGGATACTGATACCAAAAAGAAAAGTGTATAAGATGTACTTTTGAAATGCATTCACTAATTCATTTCATTAAAAAAAATTAAGCGTTTTTTTAAAATGCAAAGAAAAGAACAGAATGAATTTTAGAAGGAGGCACAGACAAACAGGACAATTTTGGAACTAATATTGTAAATGTATTATTATACATTTAAGAAGCTTAATAAAGAGTTGCTGTTTCATATACATTTCTCTTTTTCTATTCTTTGTATATGGAAATGTTCGTGTTTATTGGCATTTATCAAGTTCTAATAATAAGAAAAAAGATAAAATAGCCTTAAATTTGAGGAACTTATGAACAAATATCAAATCAGCAAACATTTATTGAGTGTAGGGAACCCTTCTGTGTCCTTAAGGAGAAGGAGACAATAATAATGATTACTATTTACATATCACTTTACAGGGTGTTCCTAAAGTCTGGACACATAGGCAAAAATGCATATTTTCAAGAAATGAAATGATTGAAATTTTCAACAACATTTTATTTAATTGGAATATTAACAAATAACATCTTCAATATGATTTCCATCATTTGTGATGCAAAGGTTGATGCGCTTTGCAAAATTCACATGAACTCAATGCGATAACTCAACTCCACATTGCTGTCAATTTTAGCACATTCACTCTTGGAATATGAATATGAAATCATATGATGTTATTTGAAGTTGAAGATGTTATTTGTTACTATTCCAATTAAATAAAATGTTGTCGAAAATTTCAATCATTGCATTTCTTGAAAATATGCATTTTTGCCTATGTGTCCAGACTTTAGAAACACCCTGTACAAACCTTATCTCATTTGAGCCTCACACCAACCAGGTGAAGATGGTCAAGTTGAGTCTAGTCGATAAGCATTTATTAAGTGCCTACTGTGTGCCAGGCACCATGCTTGGCACCGAATCCTTGAATGAAGCTGGAGAAGGGGGACAACAAGAACACAGGCAGGGAGGTGATGGGAGATGAGGTATAGTGGGTCAAGTAGCAAGAAGGAGGTTCAGCTAAATTGTAGAATGAGAGAATGGGAAATAAGTATGGAAAAACTGGAAAGGTAGATTGGGGCCAGGTTGTGAAGGGCTTTAAAAGTTAACTAGAGGAGCTAATATTTGATCCTTGAAATAATAGGAAGCCTTTAGAGTTGATTGAGTAATGGAGTGACATGGCCAGACTCGCACTTTTTGAAAAATGCTTTAGTAGATATGTAGAGGATGCATTGGAGAGAGAGACCAATTAGAATACTATTTCAATAGTCTAGGAGAGAATGTCAGAGCTGGAATGGGCCTTAGCGATTACCTATTCTAACACACTTACTTTACACAGGAGAAACATGCATGGGAAGGGAATTGTCCAGTATAGCTACTTCTACCACTTATCTCTATATTTTCCCATCCTTCAAGGTCCAACTCAAATGCCAGCTCCTCCATAAAGCCTGCTGGCCAAGCCTGAAGTCGGCGCCCTCCCTTCATCTCTCATGGTGCTATGTGTCAAACCACTCTCAGGCATTCATCACACTTTCTTTTATTTATCTGTTTGTTATATTTATGGAAGAGAAGTTCCTTATCAGAACTTTAGGCTACCAGGTGAATTTTATTTTATTTTTTGCCAAATTCAATATTCATTCAACAAGCACTTATTAAGCACCTACTTGGGCAAATCATTGTTCTGGGCACTGGAGAAGATTCAGAGCAGTTCCTTAAATCTGAGTCAGAGAGAGGCTATAATTGTATTCAATAGATAACCCAATCTGCAGGGAGGATGAGTGGTACATATGAAAAAAAATGGAATAGAGAGGAATATTTATCTCCCCTGTTGGATCCCAAAGCTCTCACCACTGCATCCCTCTTACTGTTTAAGCACATCATCATCTTCATCATCATCATCACAGTCAGCGTTTATATAGTGCTTTAAAGTTTGCAAAGCAATTTACAAATATTATCACATTTGATCCCCACAAAAACCCTGGGAGATAGAAGCTATTGTGTTGATATTTAATTTACAGATGAGGAAACTGAGACAAATAGAAGTCAAATGACTTGCCCAGTGTCACACAGGTAGTGAGTATCTGAGGTTGGATTTGAACTCACGTCTTCTGACTTCAGACTCTGACTTCAGACTATTGTGTCACCTAGCTGCCCTCATAAGTGCTGATTGAATAAATGAATGAATGGGAAATGAGTGGAAATTAAAATAAGTGCTATAACTGGTCCTTGAAGGGGTTAGTGATAGGATATTCCATGGATGTGGTGTGACCTGAACAGAGAGAGGCTTGGAGGTATACATTCCTTCCATCTGGAATGTCTTATCTGCTCCTTGCTACTCATTCAAGCTCTACCTATACTTTGAGACCAATTATAGCCTCACCTTCTCCCTGGCCACCCCAGACCACAGTCATATCTCCTTCCTCTGAGATGCTAAAGTACTTACTATCACTACTCTTCACTTGGCACTTATTCGTATCCTTGATAAGATCTCTTGCACTCCTGTGTTTTTTTATTTTGATGTCTTACATCTTTTCTCCCAACCAGACCATAAAATGATAAAAGGCAGGGACTATGTCCAATTCACCTCTGTATCAACCACTGGACCCTACATATCATAGGTGCTCAACAGATGTTCATTGATTGATCTTCATGTCTGTTCTCTTATTCATCAAGGTCAGTTGTTGTGGCTGGGGACTCTATGGTCATATTACGGATAGAGAGGCTGAGGCTTAAGATCTTCTTGGGGCTGATGCTGTAGCCATTGTTATGACTTTTCATTCTGACTGGGATAGAGCACGCTATATTCGGTATCACAGAATCTCGGAGTTGGAGGAGACCAAAAAGGTCATTTAGTTTAAGCCTTACCTGGATGGGAATCCCCTTTACATCTCAGACAAGTAAGCTTCCATCTTCTCTTGAAGACTTCCTGTGATGGGGAGCTCATGACTTCTTTGGCATTTGTTGCTGTTCGGTCATTTCAGTCATGTCTGACTCTCCGTGACCCCATTTGGGGTTTTCTTGGCAAAGATACTGGAGTGCTTTGCCATTTCCTTCTCCAGCTCATTTTACAGATGAGGAAACTGAGGCAAACAGGGTTAAGTGATTTGCTCAGGATCACACAGTTAGTAAGCTTCTGTAGCCAAAGTTGAACTCATGAAGATGTCTTCCTAATTCCAAGCCCAGAGTTCTATCCACTATGCTACCTAGCTGTCCCTCATTATTGCATTTTTAGAAAGTTCTCTCCTTATGTTAGCCAAAATCTGCTTTCTTATAAAATCCATGAATTGCTCCTAGTTTTGCCCTATAGCGCAAAACAAAACAAATATAACGTCTCTGCTATTATGACAGCCCTTTAAATACTTGAAGACAACTATTATATCTCCCCAACTATCCTCTTCTTCAGGCTAAATACTCCCACTTCCTTCCACTTATCCTGATTCCCATGTGATATTGTCTTCAGTCCCCTTACCAACCTAGTCAACAGACTTCAGCCTCTTAACATCCTTCCTGAAACACAGCATCCAAAATTGAAGCCAGTTCTCCAGATGTGGTCTGACCACAGCAGAATACAATGGGACTATGACCGTGCTCCTCCTCCCCCTACACCTTGTTCTGGACATTATGTTCCTTCTAATGTAGCCCAAGATTACACTAGCTATTTTGGCTGCCGTTTCAATCTGCTCGTTCATTGCATTCAGCATTCATTCATTTGCCCATTCAACAAATATTTATTACTCACCTAATGTGTTCAGAGTACCGTGGCCTTATGTCGAGCTTGCAGTCCCCTAAGACCCGCGTATTTTAAGACGCTTCAAATTTAATAACTACTTCCAGCTCCTGGTATGGTTTGCAGATTATCTGGAACCAAAGATGAAATTCGGTAGGGATAAATGTAAAGTCTTACATATTAGTTCAAAAAATCAACTTCAAAAGTTCACAGTGGGGAAGGCATTATTTGACAGTCATTTCCATGGATTGTAATCTCAATATGAATTAGCAGTATGCTGGGGCGGGAGTCAGGAAGGTTCATCTTTATGAGTTCAAATCCAGCCTCAGCCACTTACTATTGTGTATCCCTGGGCAAGTCGTTTTACCTTGTTTGCCTCCATTTTCTCATCAGTGAAATGAACTGAAGAAGGAAATGGCAAACCACTCTAATATCTTTCCCAAGAAAACCCCAAATGGGGTCACAAAGAGTTGGACATGACTAAAAGGACTAAACAACAACAAAACTGAAGCCCAAAAGGTGAAGTAAATTATCAAGGCAAAGTATAAGAACTGAGATTTGAACCCAAATCTCTTGACCCCAAATTCAGTACCCTTTCCACTATATCACACAATCTGAAGAACAGGGAAGAGTCTGTGAATCAGTATCACTGGTGTAACGGATGCTGCACCCTATGGAGAAGTTGCCTTGACAACCCACCCTTCATTTAAGAAAAAGGGAGAGAGTGTGAATAGAAATAGAAAAGGTCCTTGGGTAGCAGGCAATATGTGTAGGCTTCATCCTCCTCAAAGTGATGGACCTCATTTTAGGACCATGCCCCACCCCCACCCCCATCAACCCCAAAGAAGCAGCCATCAAGTAATGCCAAAGCTGCGTGGTTTCAGCAACACTGGCAGCAACCTCCACATGCTAAATACAGCGGGCTCATTGGAGCTGTCTAGACAGGAAGCGAGGCTGACAGAGGACAAGAACACTCCTCTCTCTAGGCAGGCAGGCAGGCGGGCAGTGACCCCCGCAGCAGCCCAGAAAACAATTCTTCTTAGTACTTGGGGGAAGGGAAAGAGCAAACAATTCCATTTGCCGGCATTTGAGCCTCATTTGGAGTTGAGCAGTAGCGATGGTCCAAGAACAGGGGAAGGTGCAGTTATGCCTTCCTTACAGATTCTTATGGCCAGGCCAGTGCGCAGGACCCAGATGATCCAGGAATAAGAGAAGCTACAACCAAGGAAAGTGCCAGAAGGATCAGAGGGAGAAGCAGTGAACAGTGGTCCCCCAATCCTAAGCAGTCTGGGGAAACTCACCGACCCCATCTCAGAATCATGTTTTTAAATGCATAAAATAAAATACATAATATGACAAAGGAAAATAATTATGTTGAAATCATCAAAATACATATGCATATTTTGTGTATATTCATATATAAAAACAAAAGATATTTTATAAATATAAACAAATTCATGGACCCCCCTGAAATCTACCTACAACCTACTTGGAGGTCCATGGATCCCAAGTTAAGAACTCCTGACTTAGCATCAATGTGTAAAGAAAAAGAATCACCACATCCCAAATGGGCTAAAGAAAGAAACGGAGACAATAGATTGTTCTCACTGCTGCCACTCAAGGTATAGACATTACTCATGGATCAGAAAGGTCCCCTCTTGGTCATTATCCTGGGGGACACAAACAAGGTTATATCCACAATGATAAGAACAAACTGAATGGAGTAAGAACCAGCACTGGGGACTGAGGACTAAGTGATATGAGCCTGCTTAGCGAGTTGTAAAGAACATTAAATCTGAACTGAGCTTGAGTTCCCCTCATCAGCTTACTAGTTGTGTGGCATTGTTATTTAAGCTTAATGAGCCTCAGTCTCCTCCTCTACAAAGTGGGATCATGTTTCTACTAACAACCTCTGCCTATTGTTGTGAGGGAGGAGCTTGGTAAATTTTCAAGAGCTATGTAGGTATGAGCTGTTGTTATCATGAAGATGAGGCAGCATTAGAGACCAGAATTTTCTGTGACATTCGCTGTTCTGTTCTAGATCATTCTTTATTGAGGCTCCTCATCCCTCATTCCAGACTAGAAATTCTGATCCGTTAGATATGTAGCACAAAATACATTGGACTGAAGGGACAGAGACGGGGACACCCGGAGGCAGCTGCTGGGAAGCCAGCACCAGAGAGAGGAATGAGAAGAGCTAGTCACAGAAGCTCACCTGTAGCGTGTCAGGTGTAGGCCCACCTTCATCTTCATTGCACCATGGGTGGATTTCATCTAAGTCTCTGACTCTCAGAGTTCACCCCAGGCCTGTACAGTTATGCTGAGTGAAGGGCCACCTATACTCCAGAGATGCTGGCCCAAGTTTCCAGTGTTCTGAGGTTGTCCCCTGAGATGAAAAGTACCATCGTGGATAAGACCCATGATCTATTTCATTGGGAAGAGAGACATTCCTCCAACTCCTGGAGGAAGATCAACACAGAAGGACTAGCAGTGGTTGTGTCCCTTGACCCTAGTGTACACTGATAATATCCCAGTAATGGCATCTAGTGGATAGGCCATCCAGCACCAGTAGAGAGGTTGTTGGAATGGTAGCCAGCAGCTTGGGTGGAAAATTAGGAGACAGTCATACTGTGGATGCAGGAGAACATAGCATGGGACTAACTAAGGACTGTGATGTACAGGGATGACTGGCCAAAGCACTTTCTAGGATTGAAGTTCACCCCCTCTAAATTTTAGCACCCTAAGACAAAGCCCCAGTTGCGCCGTCCTAGTTATGGCTCTTCTTATTCTTGCTCCTCTGAGGAACTCTAGGTGCCTCTTTTGTGAGTCTTATTTTCCAGAAGCAGCTGGAAAAGCAGCCTTTCTCCAGATCATTTTACAGATGAGGAAACTGAGGCAGCCTTTTTCTATGCCATACCCACAAAGACAGACAGAAACACTTTCTGTGTTACCAGATATTACCAAGCTATGTCATTAAAATGCCTTTACTAAAGACCAGGGGACAGTGTGGTGCAGTGGGAATAACATAGTCAAGAGGCCCAGGGTTGAAATCCCACCTCTGACAGTTGCAACCTATGTGACATCGGATAAATCACTTAACCTTCCAACATCGTTTTCTTCATCTATAAATTAAGAGGGTTGGACTGGATGACCTTTGAGCTCTGGGGCCACGCTTTATGATGGTAGAGAGGTGACTTTTTCATGCTATGCTAAAGGAACACACACTGCTATGTCCTATAAATCTGGAAAGGTTTGGAGTGAAAGCCTGGTGATGGATTGTGTCTGTGTCAGCCAAAACACAGGCTAGCTAATCTGAGTGGCTTGTCACCAGAAAGCTGGCTACCAGATATGTCAATCAAATTTCTGGCCACAGCCAATTCTTGAAGCATCCCCTAAAGCATGAAGGAGTTATGATCTACAGTCGGCATCAACAGATTGGGGCTATAAAATGGCAAATACTAGGAATGTGCTAAGATTCAAATCAAGGTAACCCACCGAGGACTAGATTGAGCACAACAGGAGGAGTTCTCAAAGCTGCTGAAGGTGAGATGTCAGGTCCTCAGTGCTAAATAAATTGGTCCTCAGCAGGTATAAAAGCTGCTAGAAATGGACAACTGAAGAGGACGTGGAAAAGAAGAAAGCTACCTACCCTCCAGGGAACTCACCCTCTCCACATCCCAGAAGTCCAGTACATTACTATGCACTTCACAGGAATGAAATCCCAGTTCTCTTGAGTTAAATAATACACATATGGCTAAGATGGCATCACAAAAGGAAATTTATTTTAGTGTTTTATAACAGAAGTATGCTTAACTTTTTACAATAGCTATGTTCCTTAAAAGTTACATGCAGAGCAATTATTGATAAACTAAGGCATGTTTTATAGAGAAGCTCAATGTTTATTATGTTGTTGTTATTAAAAGCATTTATTAAGAGCTTACTATATGCCAGGCACTGTGCTAAGTGTTAGTGATAAAAATACAAGCAAAAAAAAAAAGACAGTCCCTATCTTCAAGTAGTTTATGTTCTAATGGGGAAAGGCAAAAGGCATAAAGAGCAACTGAAAATGGGGAGGGGATGAGAGGCAAGGATCCCTTAGTAGAGGCAAAGTCCCTGGTGTGGAAGTAGAGAAGTTGACTAAGTGAGTCAGGATATAAGTGAGTATGGCCTGGGCACCTCACAGAATGGTCATCCAAGCCAGGAATTCACCAATAAGAAAAGAGGGCCATAGGGTGGAGGTATCTCTAGGGTGAGAAGACTATTTACAGGAACACTCCTTTTGTAAAGTTAAGAATATCTTTACTAAGTGAATACACAGAGACATAGATAAATACACACTACCCACACACATCCTATCACCACCATCATCAACATATGTTTGGTAATTCAGTTGTGTGTGTGTGTGTGTGTGAAGGGAAACAGAGAGAGAGAGAGATGGAAGGAAGAGGAGGAGAAAGAGAGGAAGGGAAAGACAGAGAGAAATGAGGGAGAGAGAGACCGAGAGATACAGAGACAGAGAGAGAGAGACAGAGAGAGAGACAGAGAGAGAGAGAGAGAAAGAGAGAGAAGGTATTCCTAAAATGGGCACCAACTTGTACTTGACTGGGATTTCCTTAAATATAAGATTCCTTAGACATCCGTCAAATCCACTACTTATTGATGGGAAATTGTATTTAAAAAATATAAATAAGCCAATGTAAGAAAAATATAGTCTCTAGGGCTAGGAGGGGACTTTGAGATCATCCAATCCATCCCCCTCATTTTATTTATGAGGACAATAAGACCCAGAAAAGTGATGTGACTTGCCCAACCATACACAACAAAATGGCTGAGATTGGAATCTCAAGCTTCTGATTCTAGATCCAGTACACTTTCCTCCATTAACACCTTGTGTTTTGCTCAGAGATCTACCATGGTTTTCTATGGGGCCAATCCCTTAATTCCTATGGCCACCATCCATCCTCTTGGATATGGAGAAAGTGAGCTTCTTCAAGGGTAGGTAGCTTCACTTCTACACCATCTTTGGTTGTCCACTTTGGGCAGCTTCTGTTGCCACTGGAAACCATTTCTTTTTTAACACTGAATATCTGACATCTCACCTTCAACAGATTTGAGAATGCTTCCTGTCCTGTTGCCTTTGGCAAGCAATCGTGATTTGCACTTTAGTACACACTCAGTTTATCATCTACCAATTTTCCAAAAGTTAAATTCTCATACTGTTGCTGTTGCTTGTCCTTCATTCTCAAAAAGGACCATAACACCAGGAAGATGATGCCACGACTTGCAACTGAATTGGATTTAAGTGAGGGAAGGGCTGGCCAGCATCACCAGTCTCACTTTCTCCTCTGGAGACATATGGGTCCAGTGGCAAGATATATATCAGGACAACTGGAGACAGCCCCCCCTCAAATTTTTAAGGAAATATGAAAGAGGAAAATACACAAGAGAAAGAATCTTGCCTTTCTTTGGAGTTTTGCTTACTCAAGAAAGGCAATATGCCTAGAGTACATGTTCCCAATCTCCTCACCAATGTGTTTCTGTCTTCTCATGCAGGAGAATGACCTCTGATTTTTCATTGTCTATACCCTCCTCCTCTTACCTGATACTACCTTTCTTCTTTTCTGCCCTTTCCCTAGAATTCTCCATATCTAGAATCTTCTATTCCAATTTATAAACTTACAGTCTCTTCACTGATTGGGGCAACTAGCAGACAGCAGATAGAGTGGTCTTGGAATCAGGAAGACCTGGATTCAAAACTCACTTCCGACACCTACTACCTGTGTGACCCTCTCTAAATATGTCACTTAACCTCTGTTTACCTCATCTGTAAAATGGAAATAATAACAGCTCCTACCTCTCAGAGTTATTATGCTTATAAAGTAAAATATTTGTAAAGCTCTTTGCAAACCTTAAAATGCTATATAAATGCCTCTGCCTCTGATCTTGGGGATCATGCTCACCTGAGAAGGCTCCCTTACACCTCCCCATAAAACACCTGAACATCCTCAGTCCTGGAGTTTCATTAACCCCAGAGCTGTCCAAGCTGTCCCAAAGCACAGACCCAGGAACGAGTGCCAGTGAAAGCTTGGTATAACCATGCACCAAATCCTGAGAACAGCCCATCAACACAAGACCATCATGGATTCTTTCATCCTTCTCTGGTTTGAAGACCATCATGCCTTAGGCTCTCTGGCAACTTCCCTGGCTATCTATCTTGCCTGCCCTTTCCCAGGACTGCCCTTAGGAAGGTCAGCCCCAACAAGAGCGTGAGGGAGTCATTGGGCTAACCTAGTGTCTTTCTCTTGCTCTATACTCCAGTTCTTAGATGTCTTCAGTTAAACCTCATGGTCTTCCCAAAGGAAAGGGAATGACTAGCAAGTCTGATTCTTCTGTGGACCCTCAAGAGTGCTTTCTAAATTGTAAGGGAGTCATCTTCAGATTGCCTCTGAAGGCCTATCTCTTCTGGAAAGCCTTGCAAAGTGACCCTACAACAAACAAGTCATAGTTTTTCTGATTCAGTAGGCCTGAACTTAGAACATCCATGGGTGTTCCCCTCTCACTTTCCACCACAGGTACCCATTTATCCTTGCCTTCTCCTATAAACGGTACTCAATGCTCACACTTTCTCATAGGAGGGCAGTTCACTGCTGGTGGAAAGAATCCTGGACCTGAAACCAAAGGACATGGCTGGGTTTGATTGACTTTATTCTTCCATCTCAATTTCCTCTTGCATAAAATTTATTGGCACTGCCTACCTCCCAGGGCTGTTGTGATGGAAACAGTTTTGTAAACCCTCAGGCAGTATAGAAATAGGAGCGATGATGACTTTTATTTATTCAATGATCTGTAAGTTCCCATCCAGATTTCCTCAGAAGAATGAAAGATCCCTAAGGTCATGAACAATTTCCCTTTTGTCTTCGTATCTCCAGAGCCTCAAATAATGCCTTTGCACATAGTAACCCTAATAAATGTTTACTGAATTAAATTAAATCCTCCCAGTTACCCAAACTCAAAACTTCAATATTATCTTAGACTCTTTGCTTGTGCTCACTGCATATATGGAATCTGTTTCATCATCATCATCTATTAATAGTTAGCATGTATATAGTGTCTACCATATGCCAGGCACTGTGCTAAGCACTTTACAAATATCTCATTTGATCCTCACAACAACCTGGGGTGTAGGTGCTATTTTTATCCCCATCTTACAGTAGAGGAAACTGAGGCAGACAAGTTAAATGATCTGGCCAAAGTCACAAAGCAAATAAATGTCTGAGACTGGATTTGAACTCAGGTCTTCCAGACTCTAAGACCAGCACTCCAGCCACTGAGTCACTTAGCTGCCTCCAATAAGGTATTATTGTTTCTACCTTCACATCTCTCATATACACCCCCTTCTCTCCAATCATAGAGGTGCCACCCAGGTGAAGGCCTTCCTTACCTCAGACTTACATGTTGGTAAACCCTCAGTCACTACAGAAGTAGGAGCAATGGTGATTTTTATTAATTCAATGATCTGTAAGTTCCTATTGGGGTGCATGGGGTGTTCAGGGAGGGCTAGCACCTCTGGCATAAGGCTTTGTTGAGCCCTCTTCAGGGCTGCTCATTCACCTTTGGTGTCCACCATCCAACTCTCCCCTGTGGCTCCAAGAAGCTGTAGCATGTGCAGTGGCCACACTCCAATAAACTGTCTCAGCAGACAGGCTAAACCAGGTTGAAGGTAACCAACAGACCTCTAACCCTTTGGTAAGTTAGGGGGACATTTGCCCCTAGGCATGTGAAGACTTCCCCTGGCAGAATTTGTTCCAACAGCCATGAAGGCAGCTGAAGTAGGTGCTGTGAAGTACTGTGAGCTTGTTCACACAAGGAAGATGCCGAGGTCATCACCAGTCATCTTGACTTCTGTCTTGTCACTGGACTTCGATGACTGAAGGAGAGAGGGGGGCTGACGGCTGCTCAAATCTACCTCACTTAAAGCCAATTCATGCACAAGTCAAGATATCACCCCGTGACGTCATTGGTCTTCTTCAAAAGGAAAGACAAACAACAATAGTAATGAAGGAGGAGGAAAAGGAACAAGTTCCTATGCAGATTTCCTCAGTATAATGAAAAATCTTTAAGCATAGGAACTGTTTTCCTTTCTTCTTTAGCACCTTGAATTATGCCTTTTGCACACAGTAGGCCCTTCATTAGCTTCCTAATTGGTTCTTCCTGCCTCAAGTCTCTTCACTCTCCAATCCACCCTTCACACAGATGCCTCGGTGATTTTCCTAAAATTCAGGTCTAATCATGTCTCCCCCCTACTCAAAATCCTCTAGTTGGCATTCAAGGCCCTCCACAACGTGGTCCTTTCTCAACCTCTCCAAGTGCCTAACACTTTACTCCCCTCCATACATTCAACAATCAAACGTCACTGGCCGTCTTGCTATTCCTTGCCCATGATAATGCCACCTCCCCATGCCTTGCCTTTTCATTGTCATTCCCAAAATGAATTCTCCCCTCCTCACTTCTGCCTCCTGGCTTCTCTGGCTTCCTTCAAGACTCATCTCAAATCCTACCTTCAACAGGAAGTCTTTCTTGGTAGCAGCCACCATCCCCACTTCTAGGGCCTTCCCTGTGAAATTACTCACTACCTACTCTGAATGTATTTTGCAAAGTGAACTTAGTTGTTTGCATATTGTCTCCACAGTGAGATCCATGAGTAAAGGAACTCTGTTTTTGCCTGTCTTTGTGTATTTGACTTTCTGCACATGACTCACTTTGTATCTCCAGCACTTAGCATGGGGCCAAGCACATAGTAGGTACTTAATAAATGTTCGTTGACTGATGGTCTGAAGGAGGGTAAGGAGGGCCGATTCTCTTGCTCACTGCCCCTTTTCTCTTCCTTTGTCTCTGCAAGTTTGGGGAAAGAAACTTACATTCCTTTAGTTGTAACAATGATAACTAGCCCCTTGAACTTTTTCATACCTCCCCTGTGAGAGAAGAACACCAGACTGACCATTAAAAGATCTGGCCTAGGATTTAGAAGCATAAATTGAGAAATGGAAGGGCCCCCAGAGGATTTTTAGTCCAGTCACTTCAGAAGACCCAGGCTCAGGGCCCAGTTCTGCCACTAACTAGCTGTGTGACCTTGGACTTGTCACCTCCGCTCTCTGGGCTTCTTTTTTTGTCCCGCGTGTCAAATAAAAGCTTTGAACTTGATATCTAATGTCCCTTCCAGGCATGACAAACGACCAGAATGTTAGAGCTCAAGGCAGAGCTGAAAGGGGAGATAGATGGGCCCCTGATGGTATTTGAATATTGCTCTTCACCTTGGGTCATTTTTGACCAGATGCCTTTCACTATCTATGCAAGTTGACTTCAGGCCAATAACTGTAGGCCAAAGAGAGTGGAGAGTGGATTTTTTTGTCATTAAGATGTGCACTTATTAAAAAGTCACACTAAAAGGTGTCCTTCATTACATTTTCATTTGGGTCACATGCTGCCTCTGGTCTGCACCCAAGGCAGCTGCTTCTCTTACCTCCCCCCTGTCTTGGCTGTGGATGGAAGGGATGACCTAGAGATGCCCTAGTCCATCCCACTTATTGTTAACAATGCAACCAGGGGAACCCAGCAGAACCCAGGGAAGCCAGGAAATGCCTGGCACAAAAGATGGAGCTGTCCTTCCAGAGGGAACAACTTCCAGCTAGGGAATTTAAAGGGAAGGGTAATGACTATTGCCAATGCATGTAAGACTGTTGCCAATGTTGTTGCCTTTGGGCAGAATTGGCTTATTAGGGGAGAGAGGAACTGTCACAAGAAAGCCTTTGGTGCATTAGAAGAAACACAGACTATGGGGATATCCGGGGCAGTCTGTCATTATGTGGGCATTTTTGCATGCTTTTCTGGTGCCCTGACCTTCTAGGAAGGGAGTAAGGGTAAGAGGAAAGGAACTGTAGTGTGTCAATTTCTCTCCCAACAAGAGCACCCCCAGATATACTAGGTACTGTGGCTGTATTTGCTACCTGTTCAGGATTACCGGATTAATCTCCCAGACAGACAAATCTTTGATGATCCATATCAGGGAGGCGCTGGTGAATGTTTAAAAATTAGCTTTTGAACATTGTACATGGTAAACTGCAAGATCGTACATATGATCAACTGTGAATGACTTAGTTATTTTCAGCAGTACAATGATCCAAGACAATTTCAAAGGACTTAGTAAGAAAAAATGCTGTCCACCTCTAGTGAAAAAACTTAGGCATCTGAATGCAGGTGGAAGCACACTATTTTTATTTTCCTTATTTATCTTGTTGTTTTGGCCTGCATTTTATTTTGTGACTTGGCTAATATGGAAATATTTTGCGTGACTGCACATATAGAATCTATATCAAATTGCTTGCCTTCTCAAGGAAGGGGGAGGGGAGAGCAGGAGGGAAAGGATCTATTAAATCTATTAAAAACAAATGTTAAAAAAATTTACATATAATTAAGAAAAAAAGAAAAGAAAAAAATTAAATATTAAAAATAAGAAATGAGTTTTTTAATTGGTTCTTCAGAAATTGCAGGACATACTTTTAAGTTTATCCATCATTATTAACATTTTATCATCACTTTCTGAAGTCTAAACAATCAACAAAACAATAAACCAAGCCCTTATCCGTAGTTTTTGCCAATTTTTAAAGTGTAAATACTCACACTGAAAATTTTACAATTGTCTTTCCAAGCCAGTCTGAGCCAACTCTAACATACCCCTACCCATAGTACGGAGACAGTTTAGGGGGCACATCTATAAATGTGATTGATCTGAGATTCTACCTCACTCCCCCCAGGCTTGGGTCCCAGAGCCCAAGACTTAGGCATAATTTTAGTCCTCAAAGACTCAGAAAGGTGGGAGGAAAACCAAATGTGCCTAAAATCACAGTCAACAAGCAACAGATTCAGTCCTGGTGTTTACATTCCTTGTTCAGAGCAGTTTTTTTCTACTAGGGCCCTAATGATTTATCAGATACCCAATTCTTAATTGTTGCTAATCAGCTGGGCAGGGGGAGGAGGGGCAGGGAGGAAGTGGGGAGCTGCTGAGCAGTAGACGAAGTTATCAGGGTTTTCAAGGACATGTTCAGAGAAGACTAGGAGTTTCTCATCACTCATTGATCTGTATCCCTGCCCAAGTGACCTGATGACAACCAGGTTACAGGTGTCTCCTCCCTCTCATAGAAAGGAGACACCTGTTCAAAGAATTTTCACTTGACCTACGGAAAATAGCTTGACCTCCTAACAGTCCAGTTCAGGGCCTCAGCCCTGAATGGAGTTTTAGGATTATAGGATCTAAAGTTGGAAAGAAAGAAGAAAGCAGGTATTTATTAAGCACCTACTATGTGCCAGGCACTATCACTCATTTGATCCTCACAACAATCATGGAAGGTAGGAGCTATCCTACAGCTATTCTACCTATTCTACAGTTGGGGAAACTGAGGCAGACAAAGATTTAGTGATTTGCCCCAGATCTACACAGCCAGTAAGTGCCTGAGGCAAAATTTGAATTTGGGCCTTTCTAGCCCCAAGTCCAGTGTTCTATCTACTTTACCACCTAGCTGTCTCTAAGAATCACCTAATTTAACTTCTCATTTTACGAAGGAGGAGGCTGGGACCCAGGGGGGAAAAGTGACTGTTCCAAAGTTATATCAGTAGTAATAAGAAGAAATAGGTTTTGAATTCAGATCCCCCACTTAAAATCTAACACTTTTAGTCATGGATTGCAGGAAAACAATTAAGAGGAGCATCCTCTTTTGGTACTCTGAGTTGCATAGCCTACTTGGTACAAGAAATAAAAATGTCCTCCCAATCATAGACGGTCAAAAGTCAAATGGGCTGACTTGGGAGCCATGAGTCCCTCATCACCGGATGTCTGAAGGATAGGCTGGAGGAGCACTTATCGAGTACCCTATAGAGGGAATTCCTTTTCAGATACAGGTTAAACTAGACAGCCTAGACTGAGGACCATTACAGCTTTGAGATTGTGGGATTCTTTGTAACTCCAGACCTTCCACAAATAGAAATTGCCTACAGCAATCTTTATCAGAATATTTGTCAGCTCCTCCCTCAGACTCCACCCGTGATGATGTTACAGCCTCTGGAATTCAGCACCAGATGACCCTGGGTGCCAGCAGCCACCAACTGTATACTAGGACATTGGTCACTTCAGCAACTCCAGGAACAGCTAGCTCCCCACCCAGGCCCAGGGGCCTTGGGCTCAGCAGGCTGACTGCTGCTTTGACAGTACACACCATAGTGTGACTGTCTGGCCCAATTGTTGTCTGTACACAATGGAGAACCATGTGACAGGTCTTAATGAGTCCCTTCTGGGATCCCACAATAGCTAAGTGGCAAAGACTGGTTGAATAGCTCTCTTTTTTCTCAGCCCCCATGGAAGCCTTTCTGCTCCCTCCTCTCTCATTCTTCTGCCTGGGTGTCTCTCCTCCTTTCTTTTCTCTCTTGCCATCTTTCCATTCACTTTCCTTCTCCCTCTTTCCAACTGTCTCTCTCACATCTTAGTTCTCACTCTATCTGTCTTATCTTCATTCTCTGCCAATGACCACCTGAAGATAGAAATTTACTTTTGCCAAGTGGAGAACCACCCTCTCAACTCACCCTTGTATTAAACATCTGTTTAACAGCAATCCAGGTCCCTCCCTGCCGCAGAAGGGGCTGTTTTTTGATCATCTTTTCCCTGCCACCAAAGCAGAAGGCTTCTGTTCTCTGTTGCTAGCCTTATTTCATACTACCCAGCTGTACCACCACCCCCTCCACCACCACCATCCCCATCCCTGAATTTGTGCAAGCAATCCCACATCTGGAATACAGTCAGGAGCCTGGCAAACCTTGAAGCATAAACTGTGTCGATGATTATTATTATCATCATTCCTAAAAACTCCAGCTCAGCTATTATCCCACATGGGTCACATTTATAGGCCCCTTTAGGTTTTCTTCTTCATCCAAAAGCCTTCTTTAGTCAACCAATAGAAAATGATCTCTTCTTTCTCAAATAGTCTTAGGACAAGTTACTGTTAGTCACCAAATCCAACAGCATTTTCTCAATCCTCATTCTCTTTGACCCCTCCACGGCCATTGACACCGTTGATCACTCTTTCCTCCTTGATACTCTCTTCTCTCTAGGTTTTCTGGACACCACTATCTCCTGGTTCTCCTCCTACCTATCTGACCACTCCTTCTCAGTCTTCTTTACTGGATCTTCCTCCAGATCGCATCCCTCTCTAATCATCAGGGTTCTGTCCTGGGCCCTCTTCTCCTCTCCCTCTATGCTACTTCACTGTGTGATCTAATCAGCAACTGTAGATTTAATTACCATCTCTATGCTAATGATTCTGCTCCAGTCCCTCTACTGACCTCTAATCTTGCATCTCTAACTGCCTTTCAGACATCTCAAACTGAATGTCCAATAGACATCTTAAATTAATATGTTCAGAACAGAACTCATTAATTTCCCCTCCCCCCAAACCCTCCCCTGCTCCTATGTCCCCTATTGCTATAGAAGCAATACCATCCTCCCGTCCATCAGGCTGCCAACCTAGGAGTCGTCCTGGATTTCTCACTCACTATCTATCACCCTCCATATCAAAGCTGTTGCCAAGGCCTGTCATCTTATCTTCACTGGGGCCTAGACCCCTAAATCTCAGAAATTATCCCCTGATCTATAATCCACAAATCTGAGGAAGAAGAAATGTTTGAGGAATAAAGAAACTGGGATTATCACCAGTCACACCTTCTCCTTAATGTCCTCACTATTTTATTCCCATCTCAATAGAGAAAATTAAAAAACTAATCATTAGTCAAAACCTAATTTTCAGGGCCTCAGTTTAAAAGGCCTTCTCCTTACTCAAGAAACATATTTGGTTTCATCGTTCTTTCATTAAGAAGACAAAGAAAGCTCCCATCCTAACAGTGAGAGAGAAAGTCAGCACAATGGAACACTATGAGATCAGAGGAGCTAGGTATTATACCCACCCAGGCTCCTTTCTGTTTATCCTTGGGTAAGTCATGCAACTTATCTATGACTATTTCTTCTTCATCTGTAACTGAGGGAATGATCTAGAGCCCATGACTTCCAGAGGGAGTATAGATGAACTTTCCACACTTTCCTAATCTCTGCCTACAAAGATATAAGAAAAATACAATTATACACATCCCCCAACATCTCAGGGTACAATCTTCTGTCACTAGACAAAGTATGCTTAGACTTAACATAGTTTCTACATTGTATTAGTCCCACCATGTTCACATCAAGACGTCCCATAGTAGGACTACTACATGAGGCCTCAGCTACTGCTGAACTAGGTCCCAAAGGTAACTGTCTCCTAAATTCTCAGTGCATCAATGCTGAGCTGGCCACAAAACCCAGCATAGACTCAACTCCCAAGGTTTCTGAGAGGCTAGGACATAACTGACCTTTCTAAACTTACAAGGTGGCAGTCTCCAATCCCTTCACCTCAAATAAAAGAACAGAAGACAAGGCATGCAAGGAAGCCAAGGCCAAGGGATCAGTCTGGCTGAAACCTTTGGATGGTACCACCATTTCCCATGTTGCATCTACAGCCAATCCAAGAGACTACAGTCCAGAACCAGCTGCAGAATGTCTACACTTGCCCCCAGGTCTCTCCAAGGTACCTCCATTACACCACCATCATGACTTCCCACAAATAGCAGACTCCCAGCCTCTTCCACATGGAGAATTTGCGTTAGAGCTGCACAGTCTTTATTATACTAATATAACATGTCCATTATAAACCCTTCACAAAAGGTGATGGACTAAATACGCACAGTTAGAAATTCATATTTGGATGCAGCCAAGGCAGGGATTTGTTTAGCTTGACTATATATCTTTATTACAAGGATTTTCTTTTTCTTTTCCAGTAAAATTGGAGTAGGGGAGAGGGGGAGGGATTAGCAAGATAGAAAATAAATGCTGGATAATTTTTAAATGAAGTTTAATTTTTAAAAATAAATAGCATATAGACAAAAATAGAAAGGATGAAATAAACCTGAAATAAACAATTCTCTTGATATTTAAATTGTATTTATTAATGGCACAAAGACCTTTTTGCTCTTACTATGAATGTTATCATCATATATTAAATGTTGTATCATATTATGTTGTGTTGTATTATGATACATAATAATACAAAATGTATTAATAATAAAATTATAGTGTAAGACAACAAACAAATATGTACAGATAACATATTTATATATAATATAAATAATAGATGATAATAAATTTACAGAATAAATGGGAAATAACAGAAGGAAGGCACTAGAATTAATAGAGTTGTAAAAGACTGCCTGTAGAGGGTGAGATTTTAGTTAGGACTTAAAGGAAGCCAGGGAAGGCAGTAGGCAGGGATGAGGAGGGAAAGCATTCTAGGCATGGGGGACAGCCAGAGAAAATGCCCAGAGATGAGAGATGGAGTGTCTTGTTCGTGGAACAACCAGGAGGCCAGTATCCCTAGATGGAAGAATATGTCAGAGAGTCAGATGTAAGAAGACTGGAAATCTGGAGGGGGCAAGGCTACAAAGGTTTTGAATGCCAACAACAGAGGATTTTGTATTTGACCCTAAAGTCTACAGGGAACCACTAGAGTTTATTGAGGGGAGGAGGGGAAGGAGAGAAATGACATGATTTGAGCCTGCAGTTTAGGAAAATCACCTGAATGGAGGATGGGTTGGAGTGGGGAGACACACAAGTCAGGGAGACCCACCAGCAGGGTGTTGTAGTAGTGCAGTGGGGAGGTGATGAGGGTCAGCACCAGAGAGGTGGCCATGTCACAGAAGACAAGGGGGAGTCAGCAGAGAGGTGGGGGCAGGATAGGTAGATCAGCATAGAGATAGTACTAAATCCGGGGAAGCTGATGGGATTACCAAATAAAGTGGTATAGAGGGAGAAGGAAAGAGGAAACTGGACGGAACCCTGAGGGGCACCTACAGTTATAGGGTATCATTTGGAGGAGGATCCAGCAAAGGAGACTGAGGACAATTTAAATAGGTAGGAGGAAAACCAGGAGAGACTAGTGAACTGAAAACCTAGAGAAAAGAGAATAGCAAGGAGGAGAGGGTGACCAATGGTGTACAAGAAGAATGAGGAATGAGAAAAGGGCCATTGGGTTTGGCAATTAAGAGATCATGAGTAACTTTATTCTTTGCTCAACAAATCTTGAAGCATCATAGAAGAGCTGAAAGAGTACTGGGTTTGAATCATCCACTATTGGCCCGTGTGACCTTTAGCAAGCCACCTTACCTGAGTCCTATTCCTCATTTGCACAATGAGATGTAGTTATGCTGGACACTACCTCAGCCCCAGGGTTGTAAATGATAAAAAAAAAAGCTCTATAAGTGGGAAATTGGTATGAATATACATGAAGTGCTTCGTGAATCTTAAAGCTCTACTTACATGTAAACTACTATCTATTTAGTTCTTATCACTTACAGTGTTGTACTAGGTCTGGAAGGAAATATAATGAATGAATCAATGAATGAGAAAAGCATTTATTTAACTGTACTTACTATTCCAGGCACTGTGCTAAGCACTGAGAATAGAAATAGAAAAATTAGACAGTTTCTGCCCTCAAAGAGCTTATATTCATTCTAATAGGGAGAAATATAGAGTGGAGTGTTGGTCAGTTTGGTCTGGGAAATCACAGGAATGGTCAATTGATACATGATGGACATGCCCTTTCTAAAAGCTACCCAATATCTCATATTGATTTGATTCCTACTGTGCTGATAACAAAAGGACCAAATGGGGGGTGGAGAGATAGAGTTAGGGGAAAGGAGGTGGTGTTCTTGTAGGGCAAATGGCAAGATGACTAAAGTAAACAGCTGGATGGAATGTGAACCATGGTCTGGTCTGGAGCCAACTAAACATAGTGAATTCCCATTCACCAATTAAGACAGCTCATCCCCAGGACCAAAGATTAATGAGAGGGTCTCCACTCTCATGGAGCTTGTCACCAATTGGCTGAAAAGCAACATTTACAAATAATGTTTTAATATTTCTAGGATTCATAATGTCATTGAGTGGGGTACTCTCTCTACTAAGGTCAATTCCAACTCTTCAAAGCTTAATAGGTAGTCTTCATGAACTTACTGTGTCCAAAATATTCATACCCTGGAGATTTACTCTCTGGCAATGAGTCTTTCTGACCTTAGCTCATTGGACTTCTGATAGCAGGCAGTCTGTCGTCTGCCCCTCCTCAAAGCCTTTCTCTAATTTTTTTTAATTTTAATTTTATTTTTAGTTAACAAGCATTTTTTTCCTCCCACCTACCTCTCTCTCCCAAGTGGGAGGAAGAAAATCCTTGTAAGAAATATGCATAGTGAAGACAAATAAGTCCCACATTTGCCATGTTCAGAAATGTACACCTCATTCTGCATTTTGAATCCATCACTCCTCTGTCAGAAGATGCATAGAATGCTACAGCATTCGTCCTTTGGAATCATGGTTGGTCATTGCATCGATCAATCTTTCAGTTGTTTGTCTTGTATGAATTGTACTCTTGGTTCTGCTCACTTTGTTCTGCATCAGTTAACACAAGTCTTCCTAGGTTTCTTTGAATCCATCCTTTTCATCATTTCTTAGAGCAAAATAATATCCCATTACATTCATTCATGGGCAGCCAAGTGCCTCAAGTCAGGAAGAGTCATCTTCCTGAGTGCAAATGAGTCCTCAGACATTTACTAGCTGTGTGACCCTGGGCAAGTCACTTCACTGCTTCAGTTTCCTCATCTGTAAAATGGAC
The DNA here is from genome assembly GCF_011100635.1 of Trichosurus vulpecula. Lineage (NCBI taxonomy): Eukaryota > Metazoa > Chordata > Mammalia > Diprotodontia > Phalangeridae > Trichosurus > Trichosurus vulpecula. The sequence continues at coordinate 305,659,121 of NC_050575.1, forward strand.
TGGAGAAGGAAATGGCAAACACTCCAGTATCTCTGCAAAGAAAACCCCAAAAGTCAGACTTGACTGAAACAACTGAACAACAACATTTATCGACATCCTCATAGTTAACATTTATACAGTATGGTGATTGTTAGGTGCCAGACACTGTGCTAAGTGCTTTACAGTTATCTCATCTGATTCTCACAAGAACCCTGGCAGGTAGGTGCTATTATTATCCCCACTTCGAAGACGAAGAAATTGAGGAAGACAGAGATGAAGTAACTTGCCCAGTGTCACACAGCTAGTAAACATCTGAAACAGCATTTGAACTCGGGTCTTCCTGACTCCAGGCCCAGCACTCTATCCACTGCACCATTTAGTTGCCCCATATACCATACTGTGTTCAGGATATACTCTTAGTTTCCAGTTCTTAGTCTTCCCAAAAAGGGCTGCTATAAATATTTTTTAATTGAAGCCACTTCAGCTCAGAAAGATCTGGCTGCAACTCGTGCACTGGGAGCAGAAACTTGGAGATCCTGGGGTCATTTTCACACCAGGATAGAAAACAGCCCCTTCCCTCAAAGAGGTTACATTTATTCTGTTCTAGGGCTATGCATAGGCAGAGTTTGGATCAGAGAAAGCATAGGGTGTGGAGGGAAGGAAGGGGGGGAAAGTATAGAGAGTCTACAGAGGTTAGCAGACAAATCTGATACAAATGAAAACGTACCTGGGGCACAAATATGAAATCCCTCGAGGTCAGATGGAGGAGTTTTACATAAGAATTCCTTCAAGAAGGAAAAGCTAAGGTGAATGTAGAATAAGGAGTAGGGACCAGCTAGTTGGCTCAGCACCAACTAGTCCAACTCCTTCATCTTATGATAAGGAAACTGAGGTTGGTTGACTTATCCAAGGTCACACAGTGACCAGAGATGGAATTTGTGCGTTAGAGGCAGGATTTGTACCCTGAACACACTGCCTTCCATATTAAAAGGAACCTTATAAGGGATGACCAAGGATCTTTTGAAGAGAGGCATCCATAGGGTATTCAATAATTCCTGGCTCCCCTACTTGACTAGCTGTGTGACCCGTGCCTCAAGTTCCTCGTCTGTCAAATAGGGATAAGAATAGTTACTTACACCCCTACCTCACAGGCTCATTTGGAAGAAAGAGCTTTACAATTTACAAAGCCCTGCATAAATGTGAGCTGTTATTAATTAGGTTTGGCAGAGGCTGTCTGAGAGGAGGGAAGTGAGCGAAAGGGCAGGCATGGGTACACAGAACATTGGAGACACTCAATAAATCTGGAGCTTTGTAATATTACTTTAAAACCTGGCTGTGAGATGTGAGTGGGGGGAGGGAAAATAGAAATACAGAAACAAAATGAAGACACTTGCCAAAAAGGTCCTTCAGTGAAGCGTTTGGGAATTGCCAATCTCTTTATTTCCTTCTTCATCTTCCCCCGCCCCCCTCCTTTTTCTTTTGGGGCTAGTGAGAGAAGGTCATTTTCTCTCATTTTCTCTCTCTTTCTCCCTTCTCCTTTCTTCTCTCCTTCTCTCTCTCCCCCCTCCCCCACCTCTCTCATTCTCCCTCTCCTCTCCCTCTCTTTCTCTCACTCTCTCTCTCTCTCTCTCTCTCTCTCTCTCTCTCTCTCTCTCTCTCCCTCTCCCTCTCTCCCTCTCTCTCTGTCCCCCCCTCTCTCTCTTTCTCTCTCTCCTCCCTCCCTCTCTCATTCCCTCTCTCCCCCCTCTCTTTCTCTCCCTCTCTCCCTCTCTCTCTCTCTCTCCCCCCCCCCTCTCTCTTTCAGTCTCTGCCTCTCTTATTCCCTCTCTCCCCTTATATATAAGTAGGAAACAGGGTAAAATGGGAAGAGTTCCAATTTGGGGGTTGGAAGAGTCTCCTCTGACCCTTAACTAACTGTGAGACCCTAAGCAAGTCTTGACTTCTCTGAACCTCAGTTTCTTCACCTATAGAATGGGGATAGGAATGTTTGTAAAGAAAACATTTTGCAAATAGTAAAACACCATGAAATGTGAGTTGTTGCTATCACTAAGAAGTCTGGCTGCTCTGAAGAGCGTCTAGTTCAACAGAAAATACTATGGATTCATAAAACCAATTAGAGTTGGAAGGGATCTTTCAGTTTTTATTGTTCAGTCAATTTTTTCAGTTATGTCCAACTCTTCTTGACTTCATTTTGGAGTTTTCTTGGCAAAGATACTGGAGTGGTTTGCCATTTCCTATTCCAGCTCATTTTACAGATGAGGAAACTGAGGCAAACAGGGTTAAATGACTTGCCCAGGGTAGTAAGTGTCTGAGGCTAGATTTGAACTCAGCTCAGATCTTCCTGACTCCAGGCTGACTCCACTTTGTCATCTAGTTCTGGAAAAGCAAGTGACTTGGGAAAGCAAGTGACTTTATCAAGGTCACACCATTGTGAAGAATAGAGTAAGGATTTAACTATAGTCCTTCCCACCACCACCCCACCTCTTGTTCCAGGGCCCACTCCAGGATAACTCTCAGTATTATCATTAGGACAAGTCTATGGGAATAAGCCTGCTATTTTCATTTTCTTCCTTTCATTTGGTGAATAGTATTTTATTTTTTCCAATTACATGTAAAGATAGTTTTCAATATTCATGTTTTCTAAGATTTTGAGTTTTAATGTTTTTCTCCTTCCTTCCCTCCCATCCCCCCTTCCCAAGATGGCAAGCAATCTGATACAGGTTATACATGTGCAATCACGTAAACGTATTTCCACATTAGTCATGTTGTGAAAGAAGAAAGAGAACAAAAGGGAAAAGCCACAAAAAACAAAAACAAGTGAAAATAGTATGCTTTGATCCACATTCAGACTCCATAGTTCTTTCTCTGGATGTGAATAGCATTTTCCATCATGAGTCCTTTGGAATTGTCTTGGATCATTATATTGCTGAGAAGCCTGCTATTTTCTCCAGAAGATCTTCCTTAATGACTTTTAGACCCCACTTCCAAAGACCCAACCCCTCAGCCCATTTAGTCCAGGCCAGCCCAGCTCAGCCCAACCCAGCAGATGCCAGAAGGGCCAACATCTGATTAACTCCAAGGGCATAATGGTAGTGAAGCAAGAAGGTAGAGGTGGGCTTTGGTCTTTTTCCTTTTTGTCCTAATCTTTGTCTCCTGAGAGGAGTTCTTTAGAGATCATATAAAGTGATTGAGAGGTCATTGGTCTAGAGTGAAGAGGGATCTCAGAGGCCATTAAGTCCAACATACTCATTTTACATATGAAGAAAATGAGTGTCAGGGATTTGCCCAGAGGCACACCGAAAGTAATAAGGGACAGGATTCCAATGATTCTCCTCAAATGGAGTCCAAATAAAAGGCCACCTAAAATAGAAACAAGAAGACCCAAGTCTAGTAGACCAAGTTTCTTGAAAGCAGGAACCATATCTTAGGTAAACTTTGTATTTCCTTTAATTCCTAACACACATGAACTGGTGAGTACAATAGAAGCTTAGTAAATACTAGTTGTATTTGTAGCTGTGATCTTATTTTGCAAAACAGTTCCTTTGATCATCAAAACTAAATATCGTAAAGCAATCTGAAAGATCTGGAGCAGCAAAGTTATAAAGATGCTGCTTAGTGTTTAAAGAGCCCTTAATATATTTAGCCTCAAAGGACTTGGGTTCAAATTTTGACTACTCTACTTACTATGGGTATGTGACTTTAGACAAGACACTTGTCCCCCTCTAGTCTTCAGTTTCTTCATCTACAAAGTGAAGGGGTTGAGATTAGATGATTTCTTTTTTTAAAAAAATATCATTTGTTTATTTTTGACATTCATTTTAAAAAATTTTTGAGTTCCAAATTTTCCCTTATACCCCTCCCCCATACATTGTGAAGGCAAGAAATGGGATATCAGCTATCCACGTGGAATCATGCAAAACATATTTCTATATTGGCCATGGAAAGAAAGAAAGAAAGAAAGAAAGAAAGAAAGAAAGAAAGAAAGAAAGAAAGAAAGAAAGAAAGAAAGAAAGAGAGAAAGAAAGGAAGGAAGGAAGGAAGGAAGAAAAGAAGGAAAGAAACAAAGAAACAAAGAAAGAGAAAGAAAGAAAGATTATGTTTCATTCAGACATTCAGATTCCATCAATTCTTTCTCTGGAAGTGGATACCATTTTTCATCATAAGTTCTTTGGAATTGTCTTGGAACATCATATTAATCACAATAGTTAAGTCATTCACAGTTGATCATCCTTACAGTACTGCTGTTGCTATGTACAACTTTCTTCTGGTTCTGCTCATTTCACTTTGCATCAGTTCATATTAAGTCTTCTCAGACTTTTCTGCAAACATCCTGCTCATCATTTCCTATAGCACAATAGCATTCCATCACAACTTGTTCAGTCATTCCCCAAGTGATAGATATACCCTCACTTTCCAATTCTTTGCTACCACAAAAAAAGCTGCTACAAATATTTTTGTGCATATAGGTCTTTTTCCTTTTTCTTTGGTCTCTTTGGGATACAGATCTAGTAGTAGTATTGCTGGGTCAAAAGGTATACATAGTTTTATAGCCCTTTGGGCATAGTTCCAAATTGTTCTACAGAACGGTTGCATCAGTTCACAACTCCACCAACAATGCATTAGTGTCTCTGCTTTTCCACACCCCCTCAAACATTTGTCATTTCCCTTTTTTTGTCATATTAGCCAAGAGATGAGATGCCTTCTAATGTTCCTTTCCAGCTCTATGATAATTAATAATAATTAAAGCTCCCATTTCCACAGCACAACCACCCATGAAGTACTTTTCTAACAACAGCCCAGTGAATAGTGCAGAAAGCATTATCCCCATTTTGCAGATGTGGAAACAGACTTTGATAAGTAAAATAGCGCACCCAAGGTCACTGGGCTTAGATAATCTTCCATTATGCCACTCACCTATGATAATATCAGCTACCTCCTACAACAACAATAACTAACATTTAAATACACATTTTGCCACTCTTCCCTTACAACTATGAGCAATTGCAGGGATTATTTTCCCCATTTTACAGATAAGCAAGACTGAGTCTTTGAGTACCAAAGTGACCAGCCCCAAGATCACAGAGAAGCAAAACTTAAACGTGTGTCTCCTAAGTCCAGGGCTCACTTTGCTCTATGACATGCTGCCTTGGAACATGGGGGCAACCATAACCAAAAGAAGAATGCTTAAACTTGTGAGAACAGCAGAGCCCTGTAGTCTGAATTAACCCATTTATTTATTGTCCTGATGTATTTCATAGCAATTCCCTGCCTGTCATCAATACTCTGTTTCTGCTGCCACTGACACATACGATAATCTGATCTGGAAGAAAAAAAAGGGAGTGCAGTATCTGTAGAAACAAACATCATCAAATATCCTGGCTCCCTTCCCAGGGCTTCAATAAAAATGCAGGAAGGAAGAAGGCACAGAGCTGAGCTCACGTCAGCAAGTCTGGGCTGAGTCTCCATTAAATCATTAAGAGAGTACTTTCAAGCCTCGTTTCTGATCTCCAAGATGCCTGCTCAAGAGGGGAGGGGGGGGAGGGTACCCTTCAAATGCAAGGAAAGTATTGGTGGCAAACCAGGGGATGGAGTATGTACTGAATACTTGTGTTCCCAAATTGGTCTCCACCCGCCCCCGCCCCTTCATTCAGGCTTTTTACTATGGGTTTGAGCATGCACTTTAGTGAAATTCATTTGCTTTCAAAACCTTGGCTCTGGAGTTATGGTAATAAGCATAGCCAGAGGTACGGCAACCTGTAAGGCATATTATACCCCTCGGGAGGTAGGAGGGGGCGTTGAGCCCCTTTCTGTAGGTAAGGAAAGTAGAGCCAGGAGAGTCAGCTGTTGGTGGAGTTAAGTGGGCATATGGAGATACAGAAGGAAAAGATTAGAATTCACCGGCTCCCCAAACCTGATCCTTTCTTCAGTCAGAGGACCATATCCCACTGCTCCCATCTCTTCCCCGGGGCAGTTTGAATGACAGACAGAGAGACCAAATGATGGGCGGGGAGCCGGAGAATGAAAAATAAACCAGCAGAAAACCCAGTGGAAAAGCACATTAGATTTGCGAGATTCTTTCCATCTTAATTCTCAGTGGCCCGGTTAGTAACAGAGATATGGTTTCTTAAAATACACTTTTGGTCCTCGTTGATGGAGTCTCCTTAAGGTTCTTTCGTTCAAAGAAATAAAAGGGGGGGGGGGGGCGGTGTGCGGCGGGGGAGAGCTTTCTACCTTCCTATTCTAATACATACTATAACTGCAATAAAGAATAATGCAGATTCACAATTCCCTGACAAAGCCTCCAAAGGGAGAAATAGTCAAATTTGGACATGATAGAGAGAGACCAGGTGTCTCCGTTAGATCTGCTTCTACCATAAACCTAGTGACACCCAAAAGCCAGAGGGAGTCCAGGCCCTCAAGTGTCAGATTTCAACCTTCCCCTTCCACCCCTAAGACACAGATGCAACCATTCCCTTGGGCTAGGTCTTTGTTACCAAAATGATTCGAGGTGATTGAATTAAGTCTCTGAAGAGGGTTGACTGGGGTGGAGTGCTGTTTGTTTTTGTTTTCAATGAACCACACTGGTTCACAGTTGTGAAGTTAGCTTGGTGTGGTTCAATCATTTTTCACAATTTAAGATTAAAATGGGCGGGGGAAATTAGTATAGGTCACTATATGTACCTTCTTTCCCTCTACCAGCCATGAATAGCCCCCTTTTCCATGACCTCCAAATGCTGAGAGCAAATTTAAATCCAACCCAATGGTATTGTTTGGATTTCCTTTATACTTCCTAAGGAATGAGTTTACTTTGGCTAGATAGGACAGCTAGCAAGGCCAAACAGGTGGTCTGGCAGACCCCAAAGTAAGCTATTCAACTACAGGATCAGACCTTAGTGCAGGAGATCCAGGAGCACCTGGGAACTTTATCTAGGCTGCTTCCAGTGCCTAGCACAGTGCTCTGTATATACACGACTACTTAGCTAATGTTTATTGAACTGAACTGCTTTCTTTCCACATGCCCTAAGAAATGTCTCAGCTGTCTTCCTATGGAAGAGCCAGCCTACAGTGTCCCTTTATCTAAGCAAAGAAAAGCCTGGGCAGCATGCTCTTTATTAATTAGCTGGGTCCTCATCTTCCGCGCTTCACCTCTATCTACTCTTTCCATGGGAGAGAGGCTGGCATAGAGGTGCCCACTGACACAGGGATTGGCACACTTCCAAACTTCCTATTGAGAACTGTGGTTCACTTAGCCAAGCGGAACATGACCAGGCTCTAGGAAATGCTGAAAGGCAATTCACTTTCATTCAATAAATATGTGTCAAGTGTCTAGAGTTGGGACAAGTCGCTGCCCCAGGAGCTAACAGGAATGCAAAGAAAATTCCTACCCTCAAGGGGCTTACAGCCTACTCCAAGGTTATCATGAGGAGAATGTTTTGTAAACCTTGAAGCACTAGGTAGAAAGAAGCTAGCTATTTTACCTTAGAATGGGGGATAAGTCAAGTACACAAATAACCATTGTACAAGGCAAAATGAGAGAGATGATGCTAGCCTCCTAGCTCCCCTCCTCCACCCCCATACTCTGCCCTGGTCAGTCTATGTCTGGAGTATTTTGTCCAACTTTTGATGCCATCTTTTTAGAAAAGACATTGGAAAACTAGAGTATGTTCAATGGAAGGCAACCAGAATAGTGAGGGAACTGCAGACCATTGAATATGGGTAAAATTGAAACACTTGAAGATATTTGGCCTGGAGAAGTGAAAACTTAACAGGAACTAGCAACTATCTTCAGGTATTTGAAAGACTACCCCTCTTAGAACCATACATCTCACTTGCAGCAGCCTGCTTCTGCTCTGGACATGCCCCTTTTTTACCTTTTCTGGAAACTTCCATACCCCATCCTTAAATTCCTCATTTAGGGCTCAAGTCGCTACCTAACATATTCCTGCCTGTGCCATCAGAGACAGGATACCAAGCAGAAGGTCCTAAGCAAGATCCTAACCCTTCACTAAAAAACCCATGACTTTTAGCATCCCCATCAACCTGCCCTGTTGTAATGGATGGATGGGAAGCCATCCATCCTACACATAGACTAGGAAGCATGATGGAGAGCTTGGCAAAGTTGGGTGTACCGAGTCTGAGGGCAGCTTCGCCAAAGGATCGTTGATGATCCACTTCCTCTTCTTTCCATAGTCTAAAGATCATTACGTACCATGTAACAGTGACCTCCCTGGTTTGTAGCCTTTTCCTTGTTGCCTATATCCTCCATGTTCCTTACACCAAGTCTTTCACTTTAAGCCTAGAGCTTCACTTTGTGTTAGTTACAACATTATTATTACTTTTTTTTGGAGAAACCTGAAGTCTCGTAATTACTGATATGGACTGGGACAGGCTCCCGTGGGAATAGCTCACAAAATTCTATGTAAAGGAGCTATGCTCTACATTTACAAACCACATCCCAGAGCCCTGAAGTCATGACATGCAAATATAGCAGAAGGAACTAGAAAAAGAGAGCAAGTGGCTAGGATGGATGCTCTCCTTCATTTTTTCTTTTAGTTGGCCAGGGATGAATGGTAATGGAGGATTACTTCTATCCACACTTGAAACTGAGGAGGGTGGGGACAGGGACTACCCTTAGGGAAATCTCTCCAGTTTCCCAAAGATCCTTTAAAGAAGGGAAACTTCTTCCTTTCTGGCTCCAGGGTCTCTTCTCTCTCTGCTACCCCTTGCTCTGTTTGTATTTGGTTGATTTCAAGCCTACCAGGACTCACTCTGGCACAGTCAACACCATGACGATAGTACCTCCCTGCTGGGGTAAAAGAAGGAGAGAACACCGATCTCCAGGGTTTCAGAGTTCAGGCTGGGTAGGAATGGGATCAGTATTGGGAGCAGGCAGGTCTCAGTTCTAATGCTATCCAAGTTTGGGGGTTTACTACAAAATGGTGGAAATGCATAGAGAGCCTTGGTGGCAGGTGTGGATGCGGATGGGCAACTGGGTTTGCTCTATGATGGATTGTTCTTGGGTCTCTGGTAGCAGGTGGGCTGCAAAGCCTTTTGCCTTGGGCAGGCCCCTGCAGTTCAGGAGAGGACAGCCTGTTACCATCTGGCGGCCATTTGGTAGCCACTCAGTGAGTACAGTTAGCAGTTCTCAGCCCAGCTTTAATGTGTTGAGGGTTTCTTGTTTTGCTTTGTATATTTTTAAATAAAGGAACCACTCCTACACTTTCTCATGCCAACAGAAGAATTTTGAATGAACCCTTAGAGCCATCTGGGAGTAGGGAAAGAAAGCAGTGAGATAGATGGCTTGTCATAAGCTGTGTGTCCCACTTACTTTGCTCACTAGGAGAGAAGTGCAGAGTAACGGAAAGAATGCAGAAGAACTGGGTCTAGGTCTCTGCACTGACATTTAACCAGCCGGGTGACACCGGACAAATCATTTGATTTCCCTGATCCTCAGTTTGTCATCTGTGAAATGGGGCTCATACTTACACCTACCTAATCCACATGGTTGTTGTAAGTATAAAGGTCTTTGTAAACTTTCAAGACCTAGAAATCTATGAGTTATGATTACTCCTTACTAGTAATCATAGCTCATAGATTTCTAGGCTCACTAAGCTGATTATAAAACTACTGTTAGATCTCTACTTCCATTAGAGCACTCTCTTGCCAAAACACATTATAGCCTCCACCACAAAGGGGGAAAGAAAGAAATTAATATACCAGAGGTGGGAACCTGCAGCCTTGAGGCCACATGTGGTCCTCTAGGTCCTCAAGTATGGCCCTTTGACTGAATCCAAACTTCACAGAAAAAATCCTTTAATTAAAGGGATTGGTATGATACCAAAGCTTACGAAATTACAATCCTTTCCCTCATTGACTGAAAGCTCCAGTTCTACCTTGGGATCAGTAAGTGTGAAAGACATCCTTTATCCCAACGGAATGTGATTTTTTCCCCTCCTCTCAACCCCCATTGATAGCAATTTGTCTGAAGAAAAAAGTAGGAGGTTAGGTGTTAATGGACAACAAACTTAATATGAAGCAGCAATATGGCAGTCACACAAGTGAATGTGTTGTAGTAAAGGAGGCATACGTACCTAGAATAATGAGGTTCTTCTGTCCTCTGCCCTAGTTGGACAACATCTGGATGTTCAGTCCTAGGTGCCACATTTTAGAAAGGATATTAATAAACTAGAGAACATGCAAAGGAGGGCCTCCAGAATGGTGAAGACACTAGAGTCTATGCCATACAAGCAAATGAGGATATGTAGTCTAGAGAAGAGAAGGTTCAGGGTAGATACCACAGTTGCCTTCAAGTATCTAAAGGGCCACATGGAAAAGAGTTTCTTTTTGACCCAAGAGAGCAGAACTAGGAACTGTGGGTGAAGTTACAAAGGAGCAGATTTAGACTTGATGTAAGGAAAACCTTCTTAATAATTGGAGCTATACAAAATTGGAAAGGGTCCCACTGGAGATAGTAGATTCTCCTTTTACCCTGGATCCAGGCTGGGTTATATCACCTGTTGGGTGCATTTTAGTGGGGATTCTCATTCATATAGGAACACAGTCGGGCTACAGGGTTACTAAGGTCCCTTCCAAATCTGAATTGTGGTGAATCTGTGGCCAAAAAATTCATCACTTAGTAATCAATCTTTCAGTAATAAGCTAGTTTCATCTTTGAACAGTCAAATTCCAGGCCCATACTCAAGCAATTAGAACCTGTTGGAAGTGATTTCCTGCTAGCATAGTCTTAAAGAGACTAGAAGCAGGGTTCTTAAAGTGGAGTCCATGAGCTTGGCTTTTTTCTTATTTTGACAACTGTGTTCTGGTTTAAAAAAATCCTTCAGACCTGTGACTTCACATTTAGTGTAGGGAACTCCTGATGAGAAGATTCACTCTGCCAAAGTATGTCTGCAGCAGCTGTTCAGTTTATGGTAGCTTTGTGGCACTGAGTAGTGCCCAGGGTCACACAGTCAGTATGTGGGACAAGGTAGACTTGAACCCAGGTCTTCCTAACCCAAAGACCAGCTTTCTACTCACTGCCACTGAAGACTTTTGAGTGACATGCCAGGACCTGTGAATAAAAGATTAGTTGGATAGAGGTATGAAAAATGGATTGGAGGAAGAGAGACTGAAATCAGGAAGACCAGATAGTAAGTAGTATAGGAGAGAAAAAATAGGACCTAAATTAGGATAATTGCAGTGGGGAATGCTGATGGGGGTAGGGGGTGGGAGATGGATGCACAAGATACTACAGAATCAACAGGATTTTGGCAGCTGATTGGATATTGAGGCTGAGGGAGAAGGAAGAGTCCTGGTTCCAATGTCCAAAGCCTTTAACCACCATTCTTTTTTCCTATTAGTTTCCCTTGTCTCTAAACTTCTGGTGAGGTGAATGGCCTCCAACTGGTTATCAGGTCCTAGAGTGTGAAAGGCTTTTTTCTCTTCACCTCCCTCAGACATCAAAGTAGCAGGGCAAGAAGTCTACAGATCCTTTCCGACCCTCCTAATTCTTTGTTATCTCTAAGGGAAGATTACATTTCTATGTGGGCAGGCAACATGCCAGGAGTCCTCAGCACTGGAGGCTGGCACAACGCTTCCAGGGGCCTGTTAGTACAGAGAGACAGAACACAGATAGTCCTATAAAGTATCTACCTGCCACCAGGTTCCTGTACTCCCTCTAGGGACTGAAGCTATGGGTCTTGATTTCAGAAAAGGAAGTAGAGGGTTGCTGAGCTAGGCTGAGCTGGGCTGGAATGGTAATAAAAATAATATCTTCCATCATTTTAAAATATATTTTTAAAAATTTTTTCTCCATTGCTCCCTGACACAAAAACACCAACCCTTTTCCAGTTATGGTATTTGGCTGCAAATCATGGAACACTACAATCTCCAAAGAATCAAAATGATGGTTGATCCAAAGGGCAATGAAGGGATGCATAGTGGGCGTCCATGGGCATGTTACCAGTGATGACTCATAACCAAAGAAATGATATACCATAAAAGTTAGTAACCAGTAATGTATAATTGGAAAAGGAATGGGCCAGTCATATAGCATGAACAGTGCTAGACTGATAACCATGGAATGCTAAAAAGATCTGGGAAAATGCCTCCAGTACTTTGGGTAAATTCTCAGGGCTTTATGGGAGAACATGGGTAAAAATTACAGTGTAGATGTACTGCCGGAAGACATAACCACACAAATTAAATAATGAGTAAATAAACAGATTGATTTTTAAAAGCATTTGTCAAATATTTACCACATACAAAGCACTAGAGATAGTGAATAGAAATAGAAATAGAAAAGACATAGAAAAACAGAAATAGAAAAGTCAGACAATCCCTTATCTTTAGGAGTTCACATTCATATGATGGGTTCAGTTAATAATTAACATGATTTTTATGATAAACTTGATAATCATCTCAACACAACAACCACACTGCCTCCTGACTCTGCTCCTATGGGCCCCTTCTCAAATAGCCATTTTAGGGGATGGGCCCCAGACCAGCCATCCCTGAAACTCTGGTATCATCCATACCCACTCAAGAGTAACTCCCCCCACACACACCCCTTTCAGGTCCCCTTTTGTTTGTTGTCTTCCTTTGATAAAATGTAAGCTCTTTGAGGGCAGGGTCTTTCTCTTTGCTTATATTTGTATCCCCAGGGCTTAGCATATTGCCTGCAAACAATGTGTTTAATAAATGCTTGTTGGGGCAGCTAGGTGGTGCAGTGAGTAGAGGACCTGAGTTCAAACTCAGCCTCAGATACTTGACACACTTACTAGCTGTGTGACCTTGGGCAAATCACTTAACCCCAATTGCCCTGCCTCTCCCCTGAAAAAAAAATATATATATATATAAATAAAAATTAATAAATGCTTGTTGACTTACAGCACTGAAATAATCAAAAAATAAAGAATAAAATCATACCCAAAATTACAAATTGCAAACTATTCATAATTGACTAAAAGAAAATATATGCTCAAAGGATTCATCAACATGAAAGACTTCAGCTGTGGGAACTCATCTATGATTTAATAAATAAGCCTTAGGGAAGTTCCTTAGACACATTAAGATTAACTACCTAATTGGGGCACATAGAACTAGTAAGTGTGAGAGGTAGGATTCAAACTCAGGTCCCCATGACTTCAGACCCAGTCTGTTACCACAATCTTTGAAGAAACTGTTTTGAGTTTACTTAATCCCACATTCAATTGTTGGATTTCACAATTTCTGCCACCAATCCCTTACCTTAATAAGGTAAGCACATTTAGGTATATGATAGACAAGGTAGGTGGCAGGAACACTTTTTTGCAGAGAACTAGAAAAAAAGTAAGTGCTCATTAATTAGAGAATGACTGAATAAATTGTAATACAATAATATAATGGAATACCATTGTGCCATATAAAATAACATATATGATGGATTCAGAGAAACCTGGGAAAACTTGTATGAACTGATGCAAAGTGAAGGAAGCAGGACCAGAACAATTTACGTAATGACCACAATAATGTAAAAGAAAACAACTTTGAAAGACTCCAGAGCTCAAATCAATGCAGTGGTCAATCATGAGTTCGGAAGACCGATGATGAAGCATGCTTTCCACCTCTTGGCAGAAGGACTAGAATTAAGCAGGCAACATGTATTAAGAGATTATTGTGTGCCAAGCACTATGCTTACCACTGAAAAACAAAAATGGAAGTAAAAGAAAAACATTCCCTGCCCTTAAGGAGCTTATATTCTAATGAAGAAGACAACATATAAAAGGAGCTGAAAAAAGTGGAGAGAGTTAACTTCGTGGACATGGTGACTAAAGTCTGGAGAGTCAGAAGCATAGGTGGGAGGGGACTGACACACCAGCCAATTCCCTAAATGGAGAGCCTGGAAGGAATTCACCAATGGGAGAATAGGAGGAGAAGGATCGAGATGCTCAGGAAAGTTCCAGAGTGAGAGGGCTGGCCATGGTGGCAAACTCCAGACTAGAGGTGCAGAGATATCTATTTACAGATAAGCCAATGTCTCGGTTTATTTCAAATGATTATTATTATTATTTATTGTTGTTTACATAGTACTTTAAGGTTTGCAAAGTGCTATATAAATAGTCTCATTTGATCCTCACAACACCCCAGAAGGTAGTTGTTCTTATTATCTCCACTTTACAAATGAAGAAACTGAGGCAGACAGAAGTTAAGTGACTCAGAGGACAGATTTAAACTCAGAGCTTCCTGACTCCAGGCTCAGTGCTCTATCCACTGTCTCACTTAGCTGACTCAATTATACTTATTGGTTACAAGAAAGAACTTCTGTGAAGTGGTGGAAGGGTAAAGTTAGTGGGTAATGAGCGTGACTTAAAAAATAATACAAAAAAAAGAAAATCAATGAAACTTTTTTTTTTTATTCACAAAAAGAGAACAGAAGAATGTTCATAAGGGGACCCAGACAAGCAAGGCAGTTTTGTTGCTATCCTGCTAAACTGAATAAATACTTTAAAAATTTTTAAATAACAGGGGTTTACATTTTCATATTGAGTTTTCTCTTCTGTTCTTTGTTTATTGAAATATTTTTTATAAGTTAGTACTATAATAAATATAATACAATAACAATATAAATAAATCAAATAATAAAAATAATATTATATAATAATAAAGAGGTTTTTTAAAGAATTAATCTGGAGTTGCCAAAAAGGCACCCCCACCTTCAACATTTAGTGAGCCCTATTTTCAAGGCAATCTTTTTTTCTCTTCTTTCTTGTTTATTGAAATATTAATGTCCTGATATTTGCAAAGTTTGTAATAATAAAGAAAACTTCCGAAAAACAACTTAGAGTTGCCAAAGAAGCAACCCCCCCCCAACATTTCAGTGAATCTACTTTCAATTCAATCAATTCAATTCAGAAAACATATTAAATGCCTACTATGTGCTAGGTGTTCAAAACATAAAAACAAAACAGTCTTTGTCCTTAAGGAGCTTATATCCTATTAAAAGGGAAATAGTATATACATTAAAAATGAAATTTAATCCATATATACAATTATATATGGGTATATAGAAATATACATACAAATTCAATACAAATAATCTAAAAGAAGAGAGGACACAGGTCCAATATAAAGGACAATTTATTAATAATAACACTAGAGTTCCAGAGGGCACAATGGAAAGGTAGGGTAGAATATTATTAAACTAGTAGATTAAGGAAATGCTATGGATACAGTTCAAAGAAATGAAATTCAATGAAGACTATCCTTGGGTACAAAAAGGTCGAGCTTCTCAAAAATAAGATGGTTAGATGGTTAAGCAGAGACTTGGTTAGACAACAGTGATATGGCAGTCAAAAAAGCTCCTGCAACCTTAGACGGCAGGTGGATACTCCCACAGTACTCAGCCATTATTGGAACTCATCTGAAATGTATTTCATTCTAGGTTAGGCGTTACAGTTTAAGAAGCATACTAATAAGCTTCAAAGTGTCCAGAAGATGGCAACCAGGATGATTAAGGGACTTAAGTCCATGTCATATGAGGATCTGTTGAAGAAACTGGAGATGTTGAGCCTAAAGATGAAAATCCTAGGGCAAAAGGAGCGGGAGGGAGAGACATCATAGTTAACTTCAAGTATTTGAAAGGGTTTCATGTATAGGAGGGATTAGACTTGTTCCATTTGATGACTAGAAGTTGCAAAGAGACAATTTGGGCCTGATTTTAGGGAACACTTCCTAATTGTCTAAAAGCAGAATTGTCAAAAAGAAAAGCAGCACTGTTGAGAAATAGAATTGGCTACCTCAGAGATGGTAGGAATGTCTTTAGTGGTCTTCAAGCAGAGCCTGAATGGCTACTTGTTGGGTATATTATAATGGAGGTTTCTTTCATGTATGGGGTGGACTAGATAGCCACTAAGGTCCCTTCTAGATCTTTGCAAATTCTGTGATTCTGTCACATGAATGACAGATAAAGAAAATGATGTGAAGTAACTTGCCCAAAGTGACATAACTATGAAAACTATGAAGCAGTGGAGCTGGGGCTCAGGAATTCCAACCCAGATCTTCAATTTTCCTACTGGACCTTGTTTTCTCTCTTGATAAGTCAATTCTCCATTTTTTTCAGGAGCAATTTATACAGTCTTTGGGTGATTCAAATCTCTTGTTTTTAATCTTCCTTATTCCTTCTTCTCATCTTTCTTTTTATTTTTTTCACAGAAAGCTAGGGAAAATGGAGAAATCAATCTATTTGCCATTAGGATACAATGACTAGCTAATGAGAGCTCCTTCCTTACAGAATACTCAGATTTGCCCTTCCTGGTGGCAATATAAGAATATTATAAAATATGAGCAATGTTGCCTGCCTGGTCCCAGTCCATCAAGAGTCTTCTGCTTGGCTAAGGAGTCAGAAAGACTAAAAGACTCAGGAGGCAGGGAGCCAGAATTAAGTTCAAACATATAAGGATCCATATGCTCCTCCCTCAGCCCTTTTGTGCTTTTCCTTCCTAGTGGCAAATGAGGCAAGAATTGCTATGAGCTACTGGGTAGCGGGAGAGGTAGTGGCTACCCTGTCTCCTACCTGGCCACCATATGTCTGTGAACACATGAAACATTTACTTCTCTTGTGTTTATTCTTTCCTCATCTTAGGCAAATGAGTCATCTGAGGGAGATGGCAGGCAACCACTGGGGTTAAGAGACACATCAAAGCTATTAGAGTTCCAAAGGGTGACTAAAGGCAAAAATAGCAGCAGTAAAGTCCAGTGATGAGCCAGTGTAGCACTCAAATGACCTACTTGATCCTGCCCAGTAATAGATTGACCCATCAGCCTATACAGTGAACAAGGGAAACAGATCATCTATCAACAACTCCCGGCCCCCAAAATGAATTTGGTATGGACTCTGAGAAAGGTAAAAGGCTCTCCCAGGGCCAGGAGTCAGGAGGTACCTCTTGACCTGACATGATCCCTATGTGAATGCCTTGCTACCTTTTACTTTTAAAATAAGCCCATTTTCCCCAGGGACCTTGTGTATTCACACAAGGAGAGAGGAGGCCTCCTGATTTGGAGGTACTTTTATAACTAATATTCTTGCTGTACCTTCTCAGTAAATGCCCTTTGTCAGCTAGTTGATTGATATAGGAGAGAACACTGGGTGAGGGATTATGAGAGACAGTAATAGAAATCCCAATCCCTTTACCCCTAGAACTTAACTGTTACTCCAGTATGAATTAAGACAGTAAAGGATGTTACACCATTCTGGCAAAAAGCCTTGGTGCTGAGGAGATTTTAAAATAATGGTTAAAACTAAAACGAGCCTCAGGATGATCTGTGGGTTTTATTGATCCCTTGACTGGATGAGGCCTTCATTGCAAAGTAAAGAAGCACTAGATTTTTCTCCTTGCATGCAAACTAAAGGTATATTTCCAGTCTCTTTCCAGACTTAAACCACTCTAAAAATGGTCCCAGATCTAAGGAAGAAAATTTCATTTGTATTTAAAACTTTGTGAAATTCTCTCCTCTGTAAGTATTGACAGAAAGTTAGATATAGCAACATGCCTACACCCAACAAGAAGAAGCAAGGGAAGTGAATCAATCATCTATGTTCATTCAGCATTCAAACACTTATTGAATGAATGAATAAATGAATGAAAGAATTAGGATGAGAAATAATAGCTTGTGATACAAGCAAGGCCAATAGAGAGCCCATGAGTCAGGAATTCTGGGCTCAGGTGGTTCTTCTGATACACAGTGATAGTATGACCCTGGGCATATGTAACCATTCAGTGTCCCCCGGGCAGCCCTCTTAAGACTATGAATTGCTGGGCAACTGATTTGCATTGGTAGAGGGAATTTTCTCATCAGAATTCCCCAAACCAATGAAATCACAACACTGGTCCAAAAAACTCTCTTAGCTCACATTTCTATAGGCACTTCCCCTCACCAGTTCAGGGGAGAATGTAGAGCAGGCTTTATTTCTCCTGTTTTATATATGAGGAGAATTTGATATTTCAATAATTCATGATTTCATCAATGGTGGGTAATTTCTCCAGACTCAAAACACAGAATGCAATTCCCTATGACTTGATAGAAAGTTTTGGAGACAGTATGGATGGACAATTCATAATCCTATACACATCCTAATGTTGAGCCTCTCTGAACTTAGCAATTAGCTAGAGTAGGTTGGTCTCTGGATAACAAATCTATATTCTAACATGGGGCCTGAATTCAACATCTTTCCAGCTTTGTAGAACCTGCAAGAGCTTCCTGTGCAAACCACAATGGGGAGATTAGAATAGGACTTTAAATAAAGATACTGATCCTCACAGAGATGAAGTGACTTGGCTAAGAACACACTGCAAGTAAAAGACAGAGCTAATATTTAAATTCGGCTCTCCTGACTTCACATGTGGGGCTTTTTCTCTTATACCATATTTCCTCCTGGAGTCAATGGAAAAGAATTGCGGCTTTTGTCCTAAATCTGTCACTGCCTTCATGATCAGAGGAAGATAATTTCTGTTCTCCTAGCTTCCATTTCCTCCTCTTTGAAAGATTTATTCTACTCTTCTTCTTTCTCCACTACCTTTCCACCATTATTATCATCAACAGTAATATATATTTATTGAGCATCTACTGAATACAAAACATTGTCCTCCACTGCAAATAAAGAGTTGTTCCTTGCCCTAAAATGGGTTAGCATCTAGTTTGAGTATTGAAGACACAGCCATAAAAATAATAATAATAATGATAATAATGATGATGATGATGATGATGATGATGATGATGAGACACTATGCTCAGTGCCAAATGAGTACATATAAATGTAGCAATCTGGAGGGGGAGAAAGGATGAGAGGATGCCCCATATGTCTTGTGACCTTCCCTTCTCTCATTTCTATGAGTGAAAATGAATTAAGTCTAGCTGACTAATTTGCTATCAACTGATACTCATAAAAGAAGTATACTCGCACAGGTTCATGAGCTATCAAATTAGAAATATACCTCCAGTCCTTTAGGGCTAACACTAGAACCCTGAGGGGTTGGGATGGTAGCTCCAGAGCCTACATATGCTGTATAGAAACTGGGTAAGTTGGTCTAGATAATTTTTGAACATTCTACTAAGTCTACATTCTATAACTGAATTTTAAGATAAATTTTATTGATACCTTTTTTTGTTTGTTTTTACACCACAAAAATTGCTCTTAGTATCATTTCTTCTTCCCTTCCTAGAGATCCATACCACACGACTATTTTTTAAGGAAAAAGAGAAAGAGGGGAAAAATTTTTTTAAAGTTTGAAAACATACGAATTGTTTCATAACCAGGGATCTCATGCCTCTGCAAAGGAGTTGGATGAGGGATGTCTTCTCCTATCTCCTTCGGAGCCATGCTTGTTTTTGTCATTTTGCACACTCATTTGTTTTGGAGTTGTTCCTTCCACTTCCACTGTTGTGGTCACTCTGTATATTGTTTTCTTGGTTCTGTTTATTTCACTCTGCATCAGTTTCTATAAGTCCACATTCCTCTGTATTAATCATGTGTTGTTTCTTATAGCATAGTAATATTACGTTATATTCATAAATCACATTTTGTTCAGTCAATCCCTAATTGAAACGTATCTAACTTTGTTTCTAGTTCTTTGCTACCACAAAAAGTACTTGTAAAAATGTTTTGTTGTATATGGACATTTTCTTCTTATCAATGATCTCCTTAGAGCATAAGCCTAGTTATGGAATCTCTGGGTCAAACAGTATGGACTTTTTGTCACTCTCTTTGCATAATTCCAAATTGCCTTCCAAAATGTTTGTAGATTCATAGCTCCACCAACAATGCATTATGTTTTCCCACAACCACCCTTGACTCTTGCCATCTTTTGTGATCTTTGCTAATTTTATGAGTTTGAGGTACAATCTTAGTGTTGTTTTGATTAACATTTCTCTTATTTGGAGAATTCTTTCATTATGGTTGTTAACAGTTTTACAATTCCTCTTTTTAGAACTGTTTTTCATATCCTTTGACCATTTATCTGTTAGAGAATGGCTTTTGCTTTCTCTCTCTCCATATACACATGTATGTATATGCACGCATACATGTACATTTATATGTGTATGTCTATTGTCTATATATACACATATATGTAAATATGTATGCATATTTATATATCTTAGATATCAATCTGACAAATTTGCTACAAAACATATATGCAAATGTGTATGCATATCAATATATTTTGGATACCAATTTGATAAATTTGCTACAAAGATTTTTTCCTATTCAACTATTTCTCTTCTTATCCTAGAAAGATTAATTTTGTTTGTGCGAAAGCTTTTCAATTTCATATAATCAAAATTATCTATTTTATCTTTTGTAATAGCCTCTATCCTTTGTTTGATTAAGAATGCATCTACCCAAAATTGTAAGAGGCATATGAGCTGCTTCTCTTCAAATTTTTTATAGCATCATCTTTAATATTAAGGCCAAATATCCATTTTTAAAGTTTACTCAAGAATATGGCACAAGATGTTGGTCTAAACCTAATTTCTACCAGACTGCTTTCCATTTTTTCCCAACTTTTTTTTCAAATAAATTACTTTCCAGAGTAATTTATGTTTGGGAGTTTATTGAACATTGAATTATTGAGTTCCGTTGTTTCTGAATCTCCCTTGTCTGGTCTGTTCCATTGAGCTACATCTCCATTTCTTAACCAATACCAAATGGTTTTAATGACCACCATTTTCTAGTGTAATTTGAGGTCTGGAAGTACTATTCTCCCTTCATTATTACCTTTTTCATTACATATTTCTCTTAATCTTTTATTTCTCCAAATGAATTCTGTTATTATTTTATCAAGTTCTATAAAGTATGCCTTTGCTAATTTGATTGGTATAATATTGAAATTATAAATTGACTTTGGTAGGATTGTGACTTTTATTATATGGGCATAGCCCAGCATGAGCACTGAGTCATCCTCCTACTATTTAAGTCGATCTTTATTCCTTTAAAGGAGCACTTTGTAATTGAATCTATACAAGTATTTTGTGTGCTTTAGTAGATTGGTCCCCAGATACTGTATGCATTTTGTAGTTATAATCATAATAATAGCTAGCATTTATGAGTGCTTTAAGGTTTACTAAGTACTTTATAAATATTATTTCATGTGATTCTTATAACAATCCTAAGATAGGTGCTATTATTATCCCCATTTTAAAAATAGGAAACTGAGGCAGACAGAAATAGAGTTACTTACCCAGGCTCACATAGCTGGTAAGTGTCTGAGGATAGATTTGAAGTCAGGTCTTTCTGACTCCAGGTCCGCAACTCTTTCCACTGCTATACCTTTGTTTATTTTATTATGTCATTTTGAGTTCTGTAACTGAACTTACCAAACATTTGTTAAAGTACCTGCTATGTGAAGGTATTGTGCTATACATTGGGGATAGTAATGATATAGACCTTGCTCTCAAGGAACTTATAATTTTAAAAGATATCCATAAATAACTAAGGTAAAGATACAAGGGTTGGTATGAAAAGTACAAAAGAAATGTCTAGGTATTGTGCCGAGAAATGATCCTTTCACCTTGGTAGTGGAGAAGGTTATAGAGCATGAAGGAAAGATTTCAAAACACTTCAAAAGAGCACCTGTATCAAGTCGTGTGTGTGTGTGTGTGTGTGTGTGTGTGTGTGTTCAATTCTGGGCCCCACATTTTTTTAAGTTCTGAAAGAATGTGGCATTTATTTTATGCTTTTTTAAAAAAAGTTTTTCTATAGTATTTCATATTTTCCAATTGCATGTAAAGATAATTTTCAACATTCATTTTTTACAAGATTCTGAATTCCGAATTTTTCTCACTCCTCTCCTCTCTTCCCAAGATGGTAAGCAAATCTGATATAGGTAATACATGTGCAACCACTGCATTGAGTCTTGAAAGAAGGGAGAAATTTCAAGAGGCAGGGATGTAAATGCGGTCCATACCACCATGGGGTACTAGTGTGAATCATGATAACCAGATGGGAGAAAGCAGGACTAGAACAGAGAAAGGAAATAATCCAGTTTGGGGAGAGTATATAAAAGAGGAGTATGGAGAGGTAGGTTCACAGGATTTGGAGCTAGAAGGAGCCTTAGAAATGGTCTAATGCAGGGAGTCATTGAACTTGGCTTTTTAAAAAATTATTAATTCCACCTCAAGATAATTATTTTCTTTTGAAATCCTATGTGTTTTATTTTATACATTTAAAAATATTATTTTATACATTTAAAAAATTATTTATACATATAAAAATATTGGAAGTGGTGGCAGCTGCTGCCTGTAATCCCAGCTATTGGAAGAGGCTGAGGCTGATAGACTGAGTTCGGGAACTCTGAGCTGCAGCAGGGTTAAAACCAGGGGTGTGCTGGTAAATGTTTAACAACCAGCTCTGCAAAAGAAGATTGTTATTTTATGCTTAACCTACGCAATTAATATTTTCTCCATCACTTTCTTAGGTCTAGGCAATCAACAAAACAATAAATCGAGTCCTAATTGATAGCATTTGACAAGCCAATCTGTCTCCGGTGTCCAAAGCATAGCACAATTATTGGGGGGGGATCCTGTTATAACTACCAGGCTGCCTAAAGATGGGCAAATCTTCCAAGGTTGGAAAAAGGAGGAGGCTACAACTTCCATGCTAACCACTATTGAGATCAGGCAGAGAGACCCAGACTGGAAAAAAAAATCTGGAAAGAAGCCCTTAGGTTTCAAAAGATTCCCAAGGGGTGCTTGTCACACACATAATACGGTTAGAACTCCTGGTCTAATCTTTTGCAGATGAAAAACATGAGGTAAAATGACTTGCCTAAGGCTACAGAGGAAAAGAGTAGTAGAAAGAGGATTTGAACCCAGATCCTCTGACCCAGATTCAGGGTTCCCCTCATTCACCATAGTTAGAGCCAGACTGTGAGGTTCCTTGAATGCCAGAACTAGTTGCTTTAACTTTATTCTTTTTAGTAGGTAAAGGTGGGGGGCAGTGATGGTTTTTTGGTAGAGTAAGGACATAAAGCAGCGCATAGGGAAGGTTATTTTGGTAGCAGTGTGAAGGATGCGGTGGGGATTTGGAGAGGTTAACATAAAAGTCCAGAGGAGGTAATAAAAGCCTGAACTAAGATGATGTCGGGGTAATGCGTGTCCAAAAGAAGAATGTACGGAGTCTTTTCCACTAAATTCTCCTAGAAGAACGACTTTTCCAATCTGATTCAGAAACCTTGTACGACACTGTCCTATATGGAATGTGCAGACCCCCTTATCTAACAGGAGCATAGCTGCTGTCTGAGAGACCAGCAAGGCAATCCAGCTTTGGTTTTCCCCTCTGCAGCAGTGGTAAAGGAACTACAAGGCCCAGCAGGCAGCTGCAGGGGGAGGAGGAGATGGAGGTGGGGACTAGAGTATCGTCTGAGTGAGTGAGGCAGTGAGTGAGCCTTCCAGGCGCATAGCCTTAAAAGCGCTCCAGTCGGATACGCGGGCAGCCGCCGAAGCTGCAGCAAGAGCAGCCTGGAGAGTAGGCAGGGGTAGACCAAGAGCCCGAACCTGAGCTCAGCCGCCGCGCGCCAAGAACCCAGGGAAGCGTACCTGGATCGCCTTAAGACAACGTCCAGAAAAGACCCAGAGAGTCCAGGCTTGGCGTATTGCAAAGACTTCATCTCTTCCCCCACCCCCAAAGAGCCGTTGCAGCTGGAGGAACAACTGTGACTGAAGACTTTTCCTCCAGTCCTGGGGATACATTGCCAGTGCCCACACATACACTCGGATCTGTACCGCAGCAGTAGCCGCCGCCGCCACCGTCACAGCCTGGGCGCGCTGCGCAGCCGGGGCCCCTGCGGGGAGATGGAGCCCGGGCTGCAGAAGGTGTGAGCCGTCCGTAGCCCAGGCTCTCCGGAGGAGGGGGATCGGGGGGGGGTCCAGGGACCCCAGGAGGCGGAGGGGAGAGCCCTCCGCCCTCCCCCCCTCCGGCGGGCACCCGCTTCGACCCTATTGTTCCCGCCGGGGTTGGAAGCGCGGTGTAGGGGCCGCTCCCGGGACTTGTGCACCGGCCGCGGGGCTCTTGTGGCCCCGCGGGGAGGGGTCCTGTCCCCGGGGCGGCCGGTCAACTTGAGGGACCCGGACTCCCAACCACTGGAGCGGTGGCCGACTCTCCTCTGGGGGAAAAGCAGCCCAGACAGAGGTAAGAGTAGCTGGGGCCCCTCCAGATACGAGGCCGCCTCTCCTTAGCTCGAGATCCCCAAGCCAGAAAGATCTCCTTCTCTCCGCCTGCACCACCCTCTTGGCGCTAGCTTAACGACCTGTAACCCTTTGGAGCTTAAGCTGTTCGCTGTGCTCGGGAGGTCTCCCTTCTTCTCACCCCTCGCTCCCCCCTTTTGTCTCCCCTCCTCTCCCTTCTCCCGCTCGCAGTTGTGCGCCCCTACCCCCTCCGCGCCTCCCTTCCACCTCGGCTCCTCCCGCTGCCCAACTTCTCCGCAAACTAGCGCCCGGGGTTCTGGGAGACTGCGGGGTCTGCAGCCTCCGGGCCGGGGGAAGGGAAAGGGCCAGAGGGCGAAGGCAGCCGGCGGCTCGGGGGTCCGAGGACGACGGAAGAATTGTGCCTGAATCTTGAGTGTACTGCATTCCACTCCACCCCTCGTGGTGACTCACCCCAATACTGCAGCAGGTAGCTTTGGTCCGACCACTGGATCGGACCGATTTCTAATCTTTTTTTCCCACTCCCAGTAAAGTCCGGGCCCCGATGTGTATTGGGGGGGAGGGGAGGGAGAGGTTGGTTGGATAGCTTTTCTTCCTTTAGTTTTTAGGGAGGTGGCGAAAGGTGGCGTCACTAAATGGCAAAGAATCCGTTTTAGGGGAGGGTGAGGAAGGTATTTCCTTTAGGGGAGGGGGTTATCTTTTCCTACGTAGTATTCCTTAGGGGCGAAGGGAGGGAAGTTGAGGGAAATTGGAAGGAGCCCAATGGACGAATAAGCCCTTGTGTGGGTTGGGGGTGGATGGGGGTGGGAGGAGGGAGGAGGAGCGTTCAACTCAACTAATCTATCTGGATATAGGAGATGAGATGAGAATGTTTTGTCCAGTGCTGTTCACTTTGCAGTAGTGAACCTCACTCTTTTTTCTGGCAAAGATCTGGCCTGGATTAATTTGCCCTCTGGCCCCTGTGTGATTTTCTGGAGAGGCGGGCTGGCTAAAAAAAGGGGGGGGGACCGGAAACTCAGTTTCCAGAGTGACACCTTTGTATAGTTTGGCAATCCGAGTTGGCTTCATCCCATCCCCCCTTCCTCTCTCACTCAATTGGGTGGGGGGTGGAGAGTGGGGGGTTGAAACCAGTCTCCTTCTGCTGGGACCAAAAACGATTGGCCCTTTTACAAAATGTTGCTGTGGTCTCTTTCTCCCTCCCCCCACTTTTAAATTTTTTTAGTTTTCCAGATGTTGCACCAGTGAGCCCCATCTGGTTCCATTTCACCCAGTACAGGCAGCATTGCAAACACAGCGCCTAGCATTTTTCTGTTGCTTTTTATTCCTCTCCCCACCCCCAAAATGCTAAGATCCTTCACTTTCCTCAGAGGCCAGGAGCATTTCCTGCGCCTAAGAGATGGATGGGAGTAGGAAGAGAGAGGAAGGTTACCTTGGACCCCAGGTTATTGGAACTTCTCTCCAGCGTCTTGGGTGGTAAAAATAAATGGGAATGGAGGAGGGGGACGGAGGTGCTGGACACATATTTGGGTAAGCCACTGTCCAGTGGTAGCCTTCATCCCCTTAGGGAATGACTCCGCTGGGACTCAGAGCTGATGGTAGAAGTAACTCTCCAAAGATCCAGTATTTCACTTTTGTGCTTTGAATGAAAAGAAAACGGGAAAGGTGTCCTGCCCTGTTGGAGCTTGGATGGGGGCGGGGGGGGGGGGCCTCAAGGTGGGGGCAGTTAGCTTGAACTCTTGAGCTGCTGTTTCTTGGGCTTTCTGGGAAGGCCTATTGCCCCTTTCCCATCGAGGGAGCCCCAGGGGGCCGTCCCCCAGCGGTGGCAGTCATGCGTTGCTTTTTCCACTCTTCCTCTGGAAGGCTGGTATGTGGCGGCGGCGGCGGCAGGCGCTGGGGGCGTGTGAATGGGGCCAGGTTGAGGTGTTTGCTCTCGATGCCCCTAGCTTAGCTGGTCTCTGTTTTTTAAAGAGTTTGGATTGCAGCCCCCGGAAACTAAAGTGACTCTACCGTAGTATTTAAATAACGGTTACCGGTTGAAAAGCAGACGGAGGGTGTGTGTGTGTTGCGTGTGTGTTATGTGTGCGTCCATTCCTTAAACTAGGAAAGCTTCTTATGGTCCAAAGTTTAGTGGGGGAGGGAGAGAGGGAGACAAACTTCCCTCCTCCTCCCCTCCCTTCTGTCTCTCTTTCAAATTGAAAACACTTCTCTGGTTTCCTTCTCTGGGCGGTAGTTTTGGAGGTTGTAATGAAATCGCACTTTCTCTAGACATGGTAATTAAGGTGACTGTTTCCTCAGCAGATGTGCCCTTCTCCCAGCACCTCCGGACCTAGGCTTTTTTTGGTACACCGACTGCCCTGCAGCCTCAGGACAATTGGGCGGGTTGCGGCTCTCCCCCTCCTGTTCCCGCCTGTCTCCCCACCCACCCACCCCCCTTCCTCAGCCTTTTTCCACCCCACCCTTCGAGGATGATTTTACAGCTTCTACGAAGTCCAGTTCTGGGGCTTAATTAGCCCACTGGCCAGGGCTCTCTCTTTACTTTCGGGGAATGGATGAGCAGCCTTTGCTACGAACTTGCCCTTATGGCCTCCCTAATGACTTGTTTACATATTTCCTCCCAGTTAGGGCTGAAGTTTGTCGGGAGCAGCTCCAGCCCCGATACTTCTAGCACCCGCTCACCATTCAGTGCACTAGAGAAGCCGGACGCCACTGCAGGCTTGGCTCCCTCTCGGGTTGTTAAGCAGCTAGCGGCTGACTAGCCCCTTGAAATATCTGTTACGTTGACTCTTAGTCATAGCTATAGCTAAGTGTTATGTCAGTTTTTTAATAGAGATCGTCCAGATTCCCCGGCCACTCCCCATACACGCTCCCTCTCAGCATGCTTCGGCTTTGGGGGGGGAAGGGGGGGTAGATGCGGTGCACGTTTTGGAGGGAAATGAGCATTCTTCCCTGGATATTTTTCACCTACGTTAAAAAGTTTCACAATGAGCACTTTTGAAAGTGCAGCAGCCGCTATAGAATCACAGAACATATAGAATGTTCGAGCTGGAAGGGACCGCAGCTTAGGGGTCATCCAGTCCAACCCCCTCGTTTAGCTAGTGAAACGCCTGGAGCAAAGACACGGTCAGAAGCGTAGAAGAACCCAGGAGTGTTGGTTGGTGCCATTGTCCCTGAAGATCCTACAGGAAAAGGATTAGAGTACATCCAGGCAGTCCTGCGCCTGGGAGGGAAATTTTCCAGTCCATACAACCACCAGCCTTTGTCCCTGGTTGCTAATGAGCCCGGGAGAAAAATGAGGGTGGGGGTTTTAGTGCTCTCCTTTTGGGAGGCAGGGGATCACTGCCCCAGAGGACATTCATTTGGCTACTTAACTTCTGTTTATGTGTTCTTAAAATTTTAGATTTACTCACCTTTCCAGTTAAAAAAAAATCCAGCCCCTACCAAAGACGTTCCTAGCAGTTTATATGTAACTCCAGTGTATTCTTTCCATCCAATGATTATCTATTCGAATATTTTTACATAATTGTAGTCCTACAGAAAGTGCTTCTGCCTTCTACTCTGCTTCTACTCTGCCTTATTTCCAATAGGCTTTTCCATATTTCTCTTTATATTTGTCGATCTTTATGCTGGTACTGCTAGGTGTTTGTTGTCTCAGAACCAGCCAAGCTGGATCCTGAAAGGCTCATGTCCAGAGGGCTGGCTATCAGCAGGATATTTTTCAGCCTCAGCAATTCATGATAATCAAGGAAAGTTTGTGGGGTGAATAGAAGGGGCACCCATCATCAATGAAATCATATATCCTTTAAGTGTGTTAGTATACTTGTTATAGAGGCAACTAGATGACTCAGTGGATAGAACATCAGGCCCGGAGTCAGGAAGACCTGAGTTCAAAATGGGCCACCAGACACGAGCTCTGCGACCCTAGGCAAGTCACTCTAATCTCAGTTTGCCTCCTTTCACCAGAGAAGGAAATGGCAAAGCAATCTGGTATCCTTGCTAAGAAAACCCCATGAACAGTATTGGTATGCTATGGTCCCCTGGGTCAAGAAGAGTTGGATAAGACTGAGCAACAAATAGTTATTAATTGCTCCATGGCATCAAGTAATTACTTCATTACTCACATTTCTATAGAGCACTTCCTTCACAACAACCTTGGACAGATAAGTAGACAGTGCAAAAATTAATATTCTCCATTTTATAGCTGAGGAAACTGGAACTCAGAGGAGTCATATACCTACCAGAATCACAAAGCTAGCAAGTGAACAGAGAAGGAATTCCAACGGAGGTCTTCAAAGACCAGTCGGAGGAAGATATCAAAGACTCCAAGGTCATCCACTGCATCCCAGGCCATCGCCAGTTGTTCTGACTTTTGTCTTGCCGCTGGACTTTCTGAAGAAGCTGATGACTTTGCGCAACTCTGCCTCACTTAAATCTAATTCATTCACAAGTCAAGATATCATCCCCATGATGTCATTGGTCCTCTTCAAAATGACAGGTGAACAATAGGACCAGCACTTCCACCAGGGCTTCAGCTTCTCATTAGGCTACGACAACAGTCTATTGATCCATCCTCCACCGCCAAACAATAACATTTAGATTTGTTTCCAGTTTTCACTGTTATAAATCAGGGAGACCTGAGTGCAAATCCTGCAGCAAACACTTACTAGCAGGGTGACCCTGGGCAAGTATGTCACTTGACCTCTGTTTGCTGCAGTTTCTTCATCCCTAAAATAGGGATGTTAACAGTCCCTACCTCCTAGGGTTGTTGTAAGTATCAAATAAGATAGTAATTGTAAAGCACTTAGCACAGAGTCTGACACTTAATAAGCACCATATAAATATCAGCTACTACTATTATTATTATAAATAGTGTACTTAATTTGGTGAGAGCCCTAGATGTTGGAAAGGGATTCAGGGGGTCATCTTTCTAGACCCACCTATACCTGAGGAGGGTATCCCTGACAAGTGACCATGCAGCTTGAAGCCCCATTGCCCCCCACACTCGCCAAAGACATACTTGTTTTACCCATTTGCTTTTAGAAAAGCACCACACTAAAGCCAGTGCTTCAGATAAAGGGTAGTTCATGTATGTTTGGGGCCACGGATAACTGTTCAGGGTCACAGACCATTGGAGCATAGGATCTGGGCTGAAAAGAACCTTAGAATGCAGATGGGCCAACCCCTGCATTTTTTTTAAAAAGGGGAAACTGAGGCCCAAAGGATTAAGTAACTTTCTCAGAGTCATACAGGGGGTAGTATAAATAGCAGAGCCTAGATTCGAGCCGAGGACTTCTAACTCCAAATCCAGTGTTTCTCTCACTGGTGACTGCCAGTGACTCTTTATTCTTATCTCCTATTCAATCTCGATGGGTCATGCTGGACTGGGGGCTTCTTTGGAAAAGTTAAGGAGCTTCCCTTCTGTACTTCAAACATCACAGCTTGAGAAAAGGAAGCAGATAGAACTAACTCAAGAAGCTTGTTCTGGAAGGGCCTGAGCTGACTTAAATTAACTTCTTCTTGGGGAATTCATCTTACATTTCTCTTCCCAAGAGCTGTGTAAGAGATCCGAATGTTGTATATATACTGTTAATATAATACAGGTACTCCTGGGTTATAGGTATTACAGGTACTCCATCCCTATAATTTTAGATCAGATCCTAGGGCAGCAGTGGAGAACCTGCAGCCTTGAGGCCAGGGTGACCCTCTAGGTCCAAACTAATCCAAACTTCACAGAACAAATCCCAAACAAATTTGCTCCGTGAAGTTTGAGTTCAGTCCGAGGGCCACACTTGAGGACCCAGAGGGCCACCTCTGGCCTCAAGGCTACAGGTTCCCCACCCCTCATAATAGGGATTCCAAAGAAGATTTAACACCCAGCTTTGCTGAGATTCTTGTTCTTTCAAGCTGTCATCCACTTTAGACAGAAATGTTCCAGCCTCTCCTTCTCCATTGCTATAATGCAAAATAGACTATTTTTGTCTTTTTTTTTCATTTCAGTAAGTGCTACAACAGTGGCATAGTGAATAGAATCAGAGAGACTTGAGTTCAAGTTCCTCCTTTGCTATCTACATACGTGACCCTGGACAAGTTATTTAACATTTCAGTGCCCCTAAGCGACTCTCTTGTATAAGTAGGAAACCAAGTGCCAGTCTGCGCCAATAGAGAGATCGTGTCACTGTGCTCTCCCTTGTTCAGTTGTTTCAGTATGTTTGGCTATGTATTTTGCTGTTGTTGTCATTCACTCATTTTCAGTCATGTCTAACTCTTCTACGATGCCATTTGAGGATTTTCTTGGCAAAGATACTGGCTTGCCATTCCTTCTGCAGGTCATTTGATAGATGAGGAAACTGAGGCAAACAGGGTTAAGTGGCTTGCCCAAGGTCATTCAGCTAGTCAGTGTCTGAGGCTGGACTTGAACTCAGATCTTCCTAAAATCTAGGCCCAGTGCTCTATCCACTGTGCCACCTAGCTGCCCTACAGTTAATCTCCCTACAATTAATAAAATCACTTATCAGTTTTGGGGAAAAAAAATAACTCTAGCTGGGCAGCTCATCTGTAAAATGGGGATAATAATACCCCCTACTTCCCATGGTTGTAGTGAGGATCAATGAGATAATAATCATAAAGCACTTAGCATGTACCTGGCACATAGTAAGTCTATAAAAATGCTAGTTGTTGTTGTTGTCGCTTGCCCAGGTATATTCTGAATAGTTTTATCCCAGATCCTGTCCTTTATGGAGAGGTTACTTCATTTGGCCCTAGAATACGGCAGGGCATCTTGTGTTTCTTTTCTTATTGTTCCTATTTTTATGTACCTATTTTATCCCATGCCTCATTGTGGTATAGAGGTGACCTTGCATTAAAGACTGTTCCAGAGGAACGCAAGTCCTACCAAGCTGGAAAGGCTTCAAAAGGCCCAGTGATGGATCATTGGCCTATTGTCCATAGGCCAACCTTGCTAAATTCAAAGGGACTTAGCACCGGGATGTTGATTTCCAGATTTTTTCCTGCCATATCAATTCAGGAGGCAATTCAGGAATTTGGTACAGTGGAAAGAATGCTGGAGTCAAGGATCTGAGTTCAAATTCTGCCTTTGACACTTACCAGTTGGGGGACTGAGCGATTACTTTGGTTGGAATAGATGGCCGCCAAATCCCCTTCTAACTCTTCTTTCTGTGCAGTCATTTAAGCTCCCTGGACCTGTTTTTTTCTCATTTGTAAGATAAGGGCATTCAGCTTGATGGCATCTAATGACCCTTCTAAGTGCTAAACTTAGGATTCTGTGAAAAGTAGGTGTGAAGGGGTTGTGGTCTGTGTTGGTAGAAAAAGTATCCACACTGAGGAAATCAAAGATTCTTGAAGTATTTCTTCCCAAGGACATTTGGACCCTATTTGTACAAAGACTTAAGAAAAATATTAGGATTTCCCTTGGGTTAAACAAAAAATTTGCAAGCTGAACTGCATAATCTCTTTCAAATGTTTGTTAAATGTTCACATCAACCACTCCCTAAACTAAAGTTTCTTTTTTTCCCCCTATTCACTTTTGGGAAAGGTGACTATTTTTCATAAGATCATGGGAACACAAATTTAGAGCCAGAAAGAACCTTCCTTAATAGGTCATCTAGTCTTCCCTCCTCATTTTACAGATGAGGAAACCAAGACCCAAAAGGGCAAAGTGAGGTCCCTTCTAGCTGTAGATTTATGATTCTCTGACTTGTCTGAAGTCCCACAGCTAGCAAGTGTCAGAATCAGAATTTGAACTCAGGACCTGTGACTTCACATCCAGTGCTCTTTTCACTTTTCTTTGTAAGCAGAAAGGTTTATACCCCTGAGTCCAAGCGGTCACTGTTTTGATGCCTCTTGTCCCACAGGACTAAGGAAGTTGAGAGAATTTCTTTGTGGCACCTAGCTCCCTAGACTAGGATTATGGCTGAGTAAACTTGGGCCTTTGGATTGTGCTCCCCTTCAGCATTCTGTCCCTTACAGAGAAAGTGACCTGAGGCCAATTCCTCTCATCAGCCATCTTCCCTTAATGGAGTAGTTCATGCTTTCTGCCAGCACCCACTGGTAGTTCCAGAGCCTCCTTCAAAAGAGTCATTATAATATTGTGCAATTTCAGATCTGGAAGAACATGAGACCATCAGTCTGTTTTCCTGGTCTAGATCCTATGTTTGACATGAGGAAATGGAAAGCCAGAGAGGAGGACTGATTTGCTTAGGTAGTGGCAAAGCCAAAACCGGGATTAGAATCCAGATTTCCTTATTCTCTATCCAGTACATTGCTTAAGAATAATGTAAGAGTGGTGTCCTGATGGTGTCTTATATTTTCTTTGATGTTTCCCGAGTATCCTCAATCAACTCAAATTTCTTTTACTGAGATGTGACCTTCTCCAACTGTCATAGAATTATTGATAGAAGAGATAGAAGAGTCCTCAACAGATCATCAGTTTCCCCTTTTCCCCTCCCACCTTTGGTATAAAACCTCATTTCCTACGCATCATATCCAGGATCTTTGAGCTAATCAAAATCTGACTTAACCTTGAGGAACATAGCAAGAATTGTGGAAACTGAAAATAATGACCGCTTGATCTGTATTAGGGACTAAGCCTTTCCTCCAAATGGGTGGGTAAGCCAGTTTTAGGCTGCTTCTTTGGAAAGTATCTACAAACAACTACGTGCTGCAGAGCTCCATACAAGGCATTCAGATCTTCCCAATGATTTGTAAGAATTTATTAGTTATGCAAAGTGGACAAGATGGCAGGAAAGAGATGGCGAAAGTTTCCAGGGGCCTTCAAAGAGAAGACAATGTGTTAGATAAGAAGAGTTTTGGACTCAGAATTTGGAGGAATCTGATTTGGCATCCCTGCTCCAACCCTTAACACTTGTGATCCTGGATAAATCACTTAACCTCAATAGACTCATCTATAAAATGGAAATAATATTCATACTAACTACTTCACAAGTTTGTTGTGGGGATCAAATGAAATGACATGTAAAATATTTTGCTAACTTTAAGCACTTTGTGAGTTATTATGAAGATTGCATTACAAGAATCTTTATAGCTCTCCTTTCACAACTATTATCTCTGTATGTTAGTGGTAGGATGCGTGTGCCTGCTGAACCATGCAATATTTGAAGGTGGTAAAGGGCAATGAGAAGCAATGCAGAGTAAGTCTGATGGATTTAATATATAACCTGTTTGAGGTTAGTGGTCTAAATTATTTTAATAGACCAGTATCCTATTTTTACAGATAAAGAAACTGAGGCCCAGAAAGACCAAGTGATTTCCTCATGGTCACACAGCTTGTTTCCTCCTATCTCCATTTTTAAAGTTGAATTTGGGAAAGATGGAACTTGGGATCTTTCTGAGAAAATGGTTTGAAATAGACACTCTTTTTGGTTCCCCCTCTGCCTTCCTCATCTCAAGGATGACAGGAGATATAGGGGGACCCTGTGGTCATCCTTTGGACTCAGCCTTTATTGGGCTTGACCATTGTGAGGGGGAAGGAATAATTTGACACATGATTTTGCAGTGCCTATGGGCCTAGTAAATAGGGAATAAACCTCAGAGTCTGGACAGCCTGTGTTCAAGTCTAGCCTTGGACACTACTAGCTGTGTGACCATGGGCAGGACCCTTAATCTCCTAGGTCCCGGCAACCCTCTAAGACTATGAATTTCAGAGTAGTTGCTGATACACGCTGGAAAAGGGAGTTACCTCTTTGAGGAGTTCCCTAAACCCATGAGATCATAGCATACGAACAAACAAACAGACAAAAGCCTGGTGAGGAGGGGTAGCATTCTTGTAGCTGACTGTGTTTGGGAGGTCAGGCTCTCCCGACTATGTCTAAAATGGAAGATCAGTAAGTGAGCTGCTTCCTAAATGCCTGGAACATAGAGCTTCTACTGGGATCAGGAGAGAGAGAATCAGAGGGAAGAGTTCTCTTGAATGATTTTCAGTTGTTTACTACCTCTCATGACACAGCCCCTTAGCCGAAATGAGCTGAAGTTGTGGTGAAGAGTGGGGACAGATGTGTGTGTGTGTGTGTGTGTGTGTGTGTGTGTGTGTGTGTGTGAACACAAGCCTGCTCACCCACTCCTGTGCTCGCTCAAGAGAACTTGCGCCCGAAGCCAAGAATTCATGGAGCCTGCTGCCAGCCAGCACTGACTCACTTGCAGGGGGCCCAGCCCAACTCAGGGGGAGAAGCAAGGTCAATGTATCACAGTAGGGCATGTTCCAGGGAGGTGGATTCTCTAAATAATTTAGATGGCTTCTCAGAGCATTTAGGATGAAAGCCACCTGGTGTATACGTGTGTGTGTGTGTGTGTGTGTGTGTGTGTGTGTGTCTGTGTGTGTGTGTGTGTGTCTGTGTGTCTGTGTGTGTGTGTGTCTGTGTGTGTGTCTGTGTATGTGGCGTAGTAGATTGAGTGCTAAACCTGGAGTCAGGAAGACCAGAACTCAAATCCTGCCTCAGACTTAATAGCTTATGTGACCCTGGGCAAGTCACTTAACTTTTGCCTGCCTGTTTCCTCATCTGTAAACTGGAGATAAGACTAGCATTTACCTTTCAGGATGGTTCTACTTAAGTGAGGTAACATATGTAAAGCACTTTGCTAATTTTTAAATACTATATAAATGTTAAATAACACATTTGTGTATAACTGTGTCTCTACATACATATATATGTATGTAAATACATAGCTATATCCTACAGACAAAGAGATGGATAGATGGATAGATAGATAGGTATTGATGGATAGATAGAATCTGCCCAGTACCCAGGAGGCCTGTTGTTTTGTTAATATTTAACAGCAATGAGTTGACCCCAGAGGAGTATATGGCCTTGCTTTTGTCTTCACTACTTGGAGAATTGTAGAGAGGAAGTCATAGAGGTGGTATGCTATTGGCCAAGAGCCAACAATGAGCCTTCCTTGAGTCATGCCCTGATTACACAGGCCTCCCCAATAAAGAAGACAGCAAGTATAATGGAAAGAGCACTGGATTTACACTCAGAAGACCAAGTAGTAGCAGTAGGACCTTGGGGATATCATTTCCCTCCTCTGAGCCAGAGTTTCCTCATTTATAAAATGAGGGAATTGGACTGGATGACTTCCAAACACCCTTCTAGTTCCTATGTTTCTCCCTAATCATCAGTCTTAAGTTCATCCTATAGTTCCATGATAACATCTAAGAGAGGTGCCTTCAATAGCTAGAACGGTTTGAGACTCTTCCGGTAAGTGAGGGCTAGTAGTTTCTCCTTATTCATAGGATCATAGAATCTTAAAACCAAAAGACATTTTTAGGCCTGTTAGGAATCTAACCCAATTATTTTATTTTAAAAATAAGGAAACTGAGGTCAGGAATGATAAGCTTACTTTGTAGACACAGGATTTAGAGCTGGAAGGAGATGATCACCTATTTCTACTCCTTCATTCTGGAGATAGGAGACTGAGGCTCAGAAAAATTAAAATGACCCGCCTAAGATTACACGATAGCTAAATTAGAACGCAGGACTTTGAACCACCAACTGGTGCTCTTTTTTCTCCACCACTCTCTCTCCATCCATCACCACCAGGGGAATTGGTTGTTTGGGTGAATTTGGTTGTAATAATAATAATATTGCAAATATATTTTATCCTCAGCAACCCTGGGAGGTAGGTACTATAATCATCCTCATTTTACAAATGAGGAAACAAACAAACAGAAGTTAAGTGACTTGCCCAGAGTCACACAGCTGATAAGTATCTAAGGCTAGATTTGAATTCTGTACTTTGTGACTCCAGGTCTAGTGTTCCACCTAGCTAACTCTCTGCTGTGTTCTCTCCTTTCCCACCAATGGAATTGGCTCTCTGAGTGACTTGTAATAATAATTAAGATTTTTTTTTAAATTTAAGATTTTTAAAGCACTTTACAAATATTATCTCATTTGATCCTCATAATAATCCTTGCTTTTATAAGGCAGATAGAAGTTAAGTGATTTGTCCAGGGTCACACAGCTAGTGAGTGTCTCCAGCTGGATTTGAACTCAGTTCTTCCCATGGACTCCAGGTTTAGTGATTTCTTCCCGATTCCATATACAGAATTCTATCCAATTCACCATCTAGTAATTGGGATCATCATTAGGATACTTATGATTCTCTTCCACCCTCCTCCTTTCCCCTGAAAAAGTTTGTAAAACTTTTGACCAAGTGATACTTAATTCAGCAAAGCTAGGAGGTCACCTATCTAACCCTGGATTTCTTGGAATTCTAGCCTTAGGAGCAACTTTGTGGCAAAATTTTTGAGGCCTTCCTGGTTTCATATTCAAAGCAAGACATCAGATACAGTATATAGACTGTATACATGGATGGGTAGGTGGTACAGTGGATAGAGTGCTGACCCTGGAGTCAGGAAGACCTGAGTTCAAATCCAGCCTCAGATACTTCCTAGCTGTGTGACCCAGGGTAAATCACTTAACCTTGTTTGCCTCAGTTTCCTCATCTGTAAAATGAGCTGGAGAAGGAAATAGCAAACCATTCCAGTGTTTTTGCCAAGAAAACCCCAAATGGGGTCACAAAGAGTGAGACATGACTGAAAGGACTGAACAACAACTATATACATAGTGTATATGTAGGAGTGTGTGTGTGTGTGTGTGTGTGTGTGTGTGTGTGTGTGTGTATGGATATGTGAGTATGTGTGTATACTCTATACCCTGTGTGTTATAGCTATATTGTAAGCACAGTATATATACACAGTATATAGTTACATACTGTATATACTGTGTTCAGAACGAGTGGGCACGGTGGTGCACACATATAATCTTAGCCACTGGAGAGGCTGAGGCTATTGGATCTCTGGAGCTCAGGAGTTCTGAGCTACAGTAGGCTACTGAGGCCATGCTCATCTAAGTTCAACACCAATATTTTGATTCCCTGGGAGCGGGGCTCAAATATTGCCCAAGGAGGGGTGAACAAGCCCACATCAGAAATGAAGTGGGTCAAAGCCCCCATGCCAATGGGGATGGGCCCATAAGCAGCCCCTACACTTCCAAACAGGGCAAGAAGGAAGACCTAGTATTTAAAAGAAAAAAAAAAGTCAGATGCCTAGAATCTAGTACCAGGACAGGGATAGCTACTCTAATCCTCCATGCCTTAACAAGTTATTCCTTTATGCATAGCTTAGGAAAAATGATAACATAGTTTAGGGGACACCCACCCACCCAAACTTACTATTGTCTTCTGCAACTAATGTTACCTCATCACTTTCTCATCTTCCTTTCTCCAGGTACACTTTGAGAAGGAGGGTCAAGCCCAAGGATCGGGTAGAGTCCCCATGGAGGTGTGGAGCCTTGTCACCAATCTGTAACTGCAGAACTGGGATGTGGAGCTGGAAGGGCCTCCTTTTCTGGGCTGTGCTGGTCACAGCCACACTCTGCACTGCCAGACCAGCCCCAACCTTGCCTGAACAAGGTAAGGGAAAGAAGGGCCTGGGACCAGCCAGGAACGACTTGTGAGACTTTGGTCTTGAACGTGATTGCTCAGGGATATGGAATCTCAGCATTTAGCCTCTGATTATGACCTAAGGAGTGTTGGGGACAGACATCCTCATATTT
Source organism: Trichosurus vulpecula (assembly GCF_011100635.1). Taxonomy (NCBI): domain Eukaryota; kingdom Metazoa; phylum Chordata; class Mammalia; order Diprotodontia; family Phalangeridae; genus Trichosurus; species Trichosurus vulpecula. Next base: position 305,696,860 of record NC_050575.1, read on the forward strand.
ATTGAGGAGGAGTAATCTCAGGGCTGAGAAGGGGTCTTGTCTTCTTTGGGAGAAAATCTTGTGGCATCTGAGCTACGGCCTATTTGGGTGATGTGTCGCATCATTGGGTCTGGAGATCTTGGTGAAGTCTGTGGTGGTATGAGGTTGTGGGAGGGAGCTGTTTGCCCTTTATGATCCTACCCCTGGAGGGAGATGATTTTAGTTGGTGATTTTGGAGGTACTTCCTTTTCTATGAGATGTGAAAACATTTTAAAGTTCTGAGTAAGATCAGAGTATCCCAACTGTCAGATTTGCAAATTAATGAATGATATGAATGCTCTTTTAGCACTTGGCTCAGATGAGGTGCGATTTTGCCCAGCCCAGTTTCCTTCTCTTTCTGTAGCACAGAGGCCTTTTTGGGAACAAATTTGCCCAAAGGAAAGGCCCTGATAAAGAGAACAGCAGTTGTGGCTGGGCACCTGATAATTGGCCTCCCAGGGCTACGGACTTACTTGCTAACTATCTTGAGACATAAGTTCAAAGGACCTTAGGACCAAAAGTCTTCATAACCCAAAGGAACTAGTATCGATCTGCAGTGGGTCAAAAGAGAGTGGACCAAAAAAGAAAAGACTAGGGAACTGTTGAAAAATGGAAATTAACTTGTAGAAATTCTGGGACCAGAGACTGAAGCCATAGTGGCTCTCAGAGTTCTTAAGAACTAAGATTCAGGTATGTTCACTACCAGTAGGTCCATTTGTGACCCTCTGGCTGCTGGTCATTGCACAGAAAATTGGCAAACAGATGAAAAAGGATTTGGTTAGCTCAGGTATGTGCATGAGCTGACCAGTGCCTTGGGACTGGCCATCGATCTCACGGTATCAGTTGACTGAGGCTTCTGACAAGTGCACCAATTAAGCATATGCTTCTTTCACGTAATAATGCTCTAGAACACATATACTTGCCAAGTGCATGTATCAGGCACCTACCTATGGTACTTTGCAAGTTTCTGTATGAAGATGTTCACAGACCCCCAATGTCAAGGGATTTATGATGTAATACAACACTGAAGAAGACAGATATAAATAATATCCATATGAACCAACAGCAGTCGTATCAGTCAAATACAATGCTTATATACTGTGTCCAGAAAGGGGTAATAGCATTTAGTGCAAGGTAAATAAAGAGGGAGTCTTAGTAGACTTATCTGTTTCAATTAGGAGGAGTCATCAAAAAGATCCTTACTTCTTTTTGTTAGAGATGGGGTTTTATTTGTTTGAATGGTGGCAGGAAAATAAAATTAATTTTTGTTGGTGTGGTGGGGTAGGAGATGAAAAGAAGAGCCTGGGGATGTTTTAGCATTTTCTCCCTTGGAATGCTGCTGGTACTTTGTCTCTACCTCCCTTGTATGATCTTCACGCATAGGCCCCTACCTCCCACTTCCCTTACTTGATTGTAAGTTTCTCAAGCAAAATAACACCTGTATGTTGTGTACATAGCTGGGAGCTTGATAGCTTTGTTGATTTGAATAGGCTGTCTCTTCCAAGAAGGGTCAGAGACTAGAGTTGGAAGATTATCCAAAATGGAGGTGCTTAGTAGTGTTATGCGGGAGGAGCAGAGGAAGGGTGTCTGGTGAAAGTCTTCGAAGTACAGCACACTTTCGGGACATAGGCTCTCCTTCTAGAGTCAGGCTTGAAGTTTGCTCTGGTGATCGACAGGGCCATTCTGGTGGTTCCCTATAGTATTTACTGGAGAGGGCACCTTAGCAAAGAAGGTATTCAAACTCTATTCATGGAAACTAGAGAGCTCAGGACATACTCTCTCCAGTGCTTAGAACCGGGCCTGGAGGTACTTAATAAATACTAGTTGGCTGACTGACTCAGATCCACCTAGTCTTTATGGTTTGCATATGATGGATTATCAACTGATATAATTATCCACCATGGGTCAAAATCTATCATATGACTAAAAAGGGACACCGTTATATCAATCGCGTATGCCCTAGTTGATCTCTTGTACTTGGCATTTTAAAAAATCATCTTCAGAAGTATTAAGGTGGGGAAGGTCAGTCAAACATTTATTAAAAGCCTACTGTGTGCCAGGCACTGTGCTAAGCTCTCAAAATATAAAGAAAGGTATAAAATAATACCTGCTTTCACAGAGCTGACAATCTAAAGGGGGAGACAAAATACAAATAAATATGTGCTAACAAACTACATACAGGACAAATTGCAAAGCAGTCATATTCTGTCTTATGGAGGTGATAGCCCCATTAATACTCTGCCCTGATCATTTCTGGGTACCACCTTTTAAAAAGGATGTAGATGGGCTAGAGTGTCCAGAGGAGGCTAACCATAATGATGAAAAGGACCCGATCATGACATAGAAAGATCAGTTGAAGGAACTGGAGATATTTCATCTCAAAAAGAAAGGATTTACAGAGGAATTTGTAGCTGTCTTTTGAGTATTCAAAGGGCTGTCATGTAGGAGGGTTCGGACTTGTTTTCTGGTCACAGAGGGCAGACCAGAAGCAATGGGTAGAATGTAGAAAGAAGCAGATTTAAGCTTAATGCAATTATTAGGAACTTTTCTAACAATGAGAGCTATCTGAAAAGTGGAATGGGTTACCTCATTATTAGTTTTCAAGCAAATACTCTATAACCAGTTGTGTGAGATATTAAAAAAGGGATTTTCTTTCAGGTATGGGTCAAATGAGGTCTGATAGCTTCTGAGGTCTAACTTAAGGGTCTGCAATTTTCATTTTCTTGGCCAAGTACACGTAAAATGAGTGGTGTTCATTTACATTATTAGAAATTTCAGAATATTTGCAGAGTTAAGTAAAGAGATAAGTATTCGTAATCATTACCCTGATGAAGCAAACATCCATAAACTTTGTTGCAGTACTAAATCCCAAACTATTGGAGGAAATGCCAATATGGCAGTAGCTTTCTCCAGTTTAGGCTTTCTTGTAGAGACCTTAATAATCAGTATCTGTTATGCTAACAGAATCATGGTTCTGGAAAAATTACAAAAGCATTTAGAAGCAAGATCAAACAACTTTTAAAAAAAATTATAAGCCATTAATAAAACATAATCAAATAAACATACAAAATAAGTAATAAAAGTATATAAAAACCTTAGCATTTAAAACAATACAGTAGACACAAATGAAAGTTCCAATAAGTAGAAATGGTTTTGTTCTGTGTCTCCTTCCAAACCTGTCTGAGGTTCTATTGCCTCTGGCCTTTATTTTTTCAAATACATATATGTATGTAAATACATATATATGTATGTGTCCATTTAAAAAGAAAGCATTATGTGTAGATACATAGTTGCAGGCAATGTATGTAGACTATCCTGGCTTTCCTGAGTTTGTCTTACATCTCTTTGTATAGGTCTTTCCATGCTTCCTTGTATATTTCATTTATCAAAACACAGAGAATTTAAAAGCAATATTATTGAGTTTTTCAAGTGAAAATATGAACTGAAACAATCTCAAACATTACTGGCTTATGTAAATAAGGGGGAAAATGAAAATTGTTGTGCAGTAGCTTTTAGAATGAGCTATTGTTCCCAATGCTGTTTCCAATTATAAGACACTTACAGCTAGATAGCAAACAATCAGGTCCTTCTGAATAAATAATTTATATTATTGTTAGACTGAATAAAACTGATCTGAAAATAGATTTTTTAAAATCAGTGATATATTTTCTTGGTACCATTAGTCTTAATAAGCTTACAAAATAATTCTAAAGATTTTCCTGCAAAGGTTCTATTGACGAACCTTCTAAAGCAAAGAATTCTGCTACTACTACATTTTTGAGGATTCCTGCTTTAAAGCGATGGGGCTACTCTGGCCCCTCTTAGCCGGAGATGTTGGACCCTGAATAGAGACAGAGATGCAGGAACACAGTTGTGCCACAAGAATAAGAACATGCGGTTTGGGCCAGTTCATTTTGGTGACTTCTTAATGAATCTGTCACATGGGTGTTCACTCCTTCTCATGCTGCACAACTCTTGTCCACATCTAAACATAAATCCTCCATTATCAGATGCACCCAACACACTGAAAATCTTCCTCAAGGTTTGTTAATGGTTATTAAATAATAACATTTTATTGAAGGGACCCCATGTACTGAGGAGTGTCCATAACTTGCCCTCAAGGAGGATGAGTGGTTCTTAAGGAGATAACATATAGAAATAGAGTAAATTAGTAGCAGCTAGATGGCCAGTGGAGAGCTTGGTGGGCCTAGGGTCAGAAAAGCCTCAGTTCAAATCCAGCCTCAGACATTAGCTAGGTGACCCTGAGAAAATCGTTTAACCCTTCAGTTATTTTTTTTTAATCAGTAAAATGAGCTGGAGAAGGAAATGGCAAATCACTCCAGTATCTTTGCCAAGAAAACACTAAATGGAGTCACAAAGAGGGGACCCGACTAAACAACATAGTGGCAAGAAAGTTGAACTTAGTATCAGGAGATCTGGATTCAAATCTTGGCTCTGCCGTTGACTGGATGAGGCATTTAACTTCTTCCTTAAGTGGTAGGCATGTGCCCAGAGGAGCTAGACAAGATTTGGATTCTCCTTGTTCTGGGTCCCCATTGCCAAATTGAAAAGGCCTTTGTTTTTGCACACTCAAACTCAGAGCTTTGTAGTTGTGGGAGCAGTGATAATCCAAGGATAGAGTCTACAGGTTTCAGCTGACCCTTGGGTTTGGCTTTTAAAAGGTGGGGTGGGGGCAGGGGAGTCTGAGAAGAAAGGGCACCAAGGAGGAGAGGCTCAGAAGGCCATGCAGATACTCAGATCTGGTGGGAAACCTCTAAGCTGCAATATTTAGATCTGCAAAGCCTCGAAGGGAAGAAGGATCAGCCCAGCAGGAAATCATGCACAGCCCAGACCTATTCCAGTCACCGATCCTATAAAATGTGAACTGTCGTAGAGGTTAGGGCCAAAGAAGTTAGGCATGACCTGGAGGAGGGAAGGGTTGACTGCTGCCCTAAGGAAAATGGAGAAGAATTTTCCTGAGCATCAGTGGGTTCAAATACAAGCTCATTCTCCATTTTGTGAGGTTAAAGAAAACCTGTCCAGTGTCCATTGTCTTGTGTTAGCCTGAATACTTACAGAGTCAAATTTTAACATTCCTAAGGGAAACGTTAGTTAGGTGGGAACCCAAGTCTTAGAGATGATAGAGATTTGGGCCCTCAAAGCCAACCCCTTAGAAGTATCAGGGGCCTGGGCCCACTTGATACACCAAAGGGCTGGACTGAATGATCTCTAATGTCTCTTTCAGGACTGATGTTTTGTGATATGCAAAGTATTTGTCCAAATTCTAAAAACAAAGAACCACCAAAAAAAACCCCTCAAGCCCCCAAAATCTAAGAGCTGAAAGGCTTCCCCTTTAAAAAAGAGTTCCATTTCTGAGCATTTTGTTGGTATTGGAAGCCCCTCCCCCAGTTTAAAGCAGTCTGGCTAGCTAGCTGTTCACAAATGTTCCTGGGGGAGTGGGGAGGGGTTAGAGTTGCCTGTATTCACTTTCTGGCTGTTGTTGGAAAGTTTAATAAGGATTCCAGGAAAGCCTTCCCTCCCTCCTCACTCTCCCTCCCTGCCTCTTACCTCTTCTCTCTGACACTAAGCATGTTTTACTGGAGCCCATGCCCTTATGTTCTAAAGAGGGGACCTGAAGGAAGGATTAGTGGATGGACAGAGGAGTACAGGTCCTGGGGAGGGGAGAAGAGGGAAGGCAGGGTATTTCCGTAATGAGAGACTGCTTCTCTTCACTTAGGAACAAATTTAGGCCTTGGAGGAACAAAAAGGGAGTGAATGTAAAGTTGCTAGCAAGCCAGCATCACAGTACCAAGATTTTAGGTTCTGCCCTGTCCCTTATAGAACAATAATACGGGCAGCCCCTTGGGATCCCCATGACCCCAGATGTGGGCAGGAGGTAGGGAGGGGGTCAGCAAATAGGACAGGCTGGCTCAGGGTACTTTGCTTCTTATATGCTCAGAAACCTGCAACCAATAAAAGGATTTATTGGGGGAGAGGAAGGGGGGGGTTATAGCTCCACCCACCCACCCTGATTGAAGGAATCTGGTGGCTGGTTGAAGGAGCTGGGGCAGGGGGAGGAAAAGTTGCATTTAGATGGAAAAGCTGACCGTTTCCATTCCTGACTGCCGTCCCCTTGAATGCTGTGGACCACAAAGCAGGTCTTTGTCTCTATATTTCAGCACAAACCTGCCATGACAGGGAGAGGCTGTGTTGCCTGGTGCCAAAACCATCACCCTCCAACCCCAAGCTTATAACAACCCCTGCTTCCTTAGGCCAAGCTTCCCCTTCTTTCCCAGGGGTCCTCCAAGCTTCCCCCACCTCACCAAATTTAAGAAGTACCTAGTAAAGAGAGTTAATCGGATATCAGTGGAATATTAAAGACAGAAGAGGTTAGGAAGGGGAGTGTGCCACTATACAACTCCTGGACTGTCCTGACTGTCTTATTCTCTGGTACTGTCCACCCCCTCTCTACTCCAGTCTCAGAACTGTAATCCCCTGTTTTGAGGGCTGTTGTTGACTGGGGTGGGCCAAGCAGAACCCAATCCTATGGCTATTCTGAGGCAGTTTCTGCAGTCCCACTCCCTTGCCCCACCTAGGAAGTTTCTGCCTGGGAAAAAGTTTGTTTTCTTCCATTTCATACTGGGTGGTGAAAGAAGTTCCAGCCTATGCCACAAGGTCAGTGAAATTACTTGGGGCAAAAGGTGATGTTGAATAACCTACTTGAGAGCAAAAATGGATTTGGGGCTTGGAGAAAAAAAAGATCTTGGGAGGGTGGGAGTGGAAACTGGATGCTCAGCTGCTGGATTTCCTCTGGTCTAGGTCTCCCCACCTGGAGGAGGGTGGCTAGTGAATCCTGGAAACAGTGGGTTTTTCCTTGTGCCCAAAGTAGAGAGAAGAGGTCAGGAGGACCTGATCATGGCAGGCATGTAAAATGTAAGCCTCAAGTCTCTCCCTGCTTGTCCACACTGGGGCAGTGCAGCAGAGTCCCTCCAGGGCTGTATCCCTCGCTTTTGCTTCTGCATTGCTATACCATACCATTCATTAGCTTCACCAATTTTCCACTCAGGCTTTGCCAGCCAGCCAGCCAGCCAGCTCCTCGAGCAGAGGAGGCGGGGAAGAATTTCTCAGGGCAATCCTTCAGGGAGGAAAGAAAGGAACAAACTGTTAGAAAGCTTTTTTCCCCCTCCAGAATCAGGGTGAAGGGAAAATTAGCTCATCACCTTCTGCTGTTAGAGGCTTGAGTGACTGGGGAAAACAGCACTGGTTGAATTAAGGACCACTATCCTCTGGGAAGACTAGTCAGCAGTTCTTGGAGCTTGTAACCCTTGCATAAAGGTCATGGGGTGCAGCCCAGCTCAGGCAGAGGGCTTGCTCTTGGCCAGGCCGGAAGCGATGAGTGATGGTTTGTGTCTGGTGCATGATGGATAGCCTCACCCCAGGGAAAGAGAGGTGAGTTTGGGGAGCCATTATCCGGCAAGGCTGAGCCTTAGGGTCAGAGAGTGCAGCCAGCAGCTGGGCCCTGTTTTGTTTTTACAATGAAAAAATCTTCCGGGGCCTTTGGGGCCCTAGTTCACCTCTGTGGACTCCACCTCCTTCTCCTCGCTCTCCTTAGGGCCTCAAAATGAGACAAATGCTTCCCCTGTCCCCACAAGCTCCTCATGATTGTCCTAGTGCTCTGGAAGAGTCCAGCTACTCTGTCTTTCCTGGTCAGCTGCCCCTATTTCTCCTGACTCTTCTGGGAAGATGGAATGTTCCTCACACATATCACAAAAATCCTCTTTCCAGTGGTGGTGGCCAAGTAAATTAAACAGAGCCTTCTGCCTTGTTAGCGATAGCCTCCAGCTTTAAAATGTTGAATTCTTGCCTCCAGAATTTACCTCTCCTGACTTCACCACTACCACTAATCCAGGATTTATGAAGTCAGCTTTGTTCTTCACTCATGTCCTGCAGACCATACTGTCCCTGAGATTTTCTTGATAAAGATCCTAGTTAGGGTTTACCATTTCATTCTCCAGTGGATTAAAGCAAACAGGTTAAGTGACTTGCCCAGGGTCACACAACTAGTACGTATCTGAGGCCAGATTTGAACTCAGGTCTTCCTGACTCCAGGCCCAGCATTCTATCCACTGAGCCACCTAGCTGCCTCTAAGTCAGATTTAGATTTTTGCCAAGTGAAATGATGCCCCCAAGCAGAGAGTGCCAGAGTTAAGGGGTAAGGAAGCCAACCCACTGTTCCTATGTTACAAGAGGAAGACCAGCTCTTATCGAGCTTGAAACTCAATGTCTTTCCCCTGCCCAGCATGTTATGGCTCAGCTGCGCCTCCTAGGATAGGTTGGGTAAAAGGAGGCAACTGTTGGGGCAGCCAAGTCTGCTATTTGAGCAATCGTAGAAACAATTTCTCAGGCATCAAATGTGTAGGAATATGGAATCCCAAGTTGAGTAGTCCATGAAATATGTAAGGAGAAAGGTAGGCTTGGTAGTAATGGGCAAGGGGGGTAAGGATCAAAAAGACAGTTATATACTTAATGAACAAAGTTTAAGCCCAAGTATAGCTTCATATTCTTCTCCAAGGCATTTTCCTCACCAGACATTTTCTCATTCATTCATTCATTCATTCATCGCTTACCAGATGCAAAATAGTGCTTTGGAGAGTATAAAGTACTAGTAGTCATAGATTGAAACCCTATTGTGAACAGTGCTGTGTTTGTCCCAGTGATTTCACAAAGACCCACTCCCCCATGTCCTATGACTCTTAATATCTCAAGGAATCTGCAGCAGGTAGGAGAGGTTGTGTTTGGGGGAAGGTGAAGGAGGCTATACAGGGGTGTCCAGCTCCTGGTATGACATTCTGTTCTTCACAGGATGAGGTTGTGCTGAGGGGACAGGTCTTTGAGTTGCCTTATGGAGAACTTTTCCCTACCTTAATGTAATCACCAAGAGAACAAAGGCTTCATTGAAGTTGGCTGCTCCACTGTAGCCAGAGACTGAGTTTCTATCCAGAGGGAATTTAGGATCCAATTCAAGGGTCACAGGCCCCAAAGCAGCCTTAACACCTGAGCATTCTTTGTATGAAGCAATTGAAACCAATTCAATAAACATTTTATTAAGCACCTACTGTATGCAGAGCACTTTGCTGGATGCTTGAGAAGATCCAAAGTTTGGATATATCATATTCCAGAATATCATGGTACCCTTGCTTAGGCTCTAAAATCTCCCAGATTGGGGGCAAAAGGGTCTGTCTACTTTGTGAGAAAGGACCAAGTCTGAAGAAAAGGAAATAAAGAAAGGTCCTCATAGACTCCATACTAAGTCTGTATCAATGGGATCACTCCCACTTTTCTGCTAAACATGGATTAAAAGAATATATGATACCTCCAGAACAGGGATGTGGCTACCTAGCACACAGGATCTTACCCACTGTAGGTGTCCAATAAATGTGTATTAAGTGAAACTTAACTCACCCACAGGAAAAATATCAGCAAAAAGACAATATATGTTTCTTTTAAAAGTAATTTAATTTCACTTTTAAAAGAAATACAAAATATTCAGCTTTATTTTTTTTAAATTAAGGACAAGAACCAAACAAAATTTGATTTAGTAAATACTGCAACAGTGGTCAGTTTCTTATAACAAAGGAAGGTAGGAAGGAATGAAGAAAATGGGTGAAGAGAAGGTTGATTCTAGAAGAATAGAAGAAAAAAGATAAGAGATAAGGAATGGTAGAGGAAGCTCAGCTGACCGGAAGGTGATCTTGCTGGAGATAAAATGCTTTTAGAACTTGGGCTCTAGGCACACAGTAAGTTACCCCCTATTTTTCACTGCCCTTTGAAATTCTGACTAGTTAGCTAGCAGACTTTCCTGCAGTCTAATCAACATGTGTTTATTAAGTGGGGATACAAAGAAAGTCTTTTTGCCTTCCGGGAACTTATATTCTAATGGGGGAGGCAACATGCAAATAACTATGTACAAACAGGGTATGTACTGTGTAAATATAAAATAATCTCAGAGGGAAAGCACTAACAACATTCAGGATGGGGAGATGCTACTTGTAGAAGAAGGTGGGATCGTAGCTGACATTTGAAGGAAGTCAGGAGGCAGAGATAAGGAAGGATGAGAATTCCAGGTGTGGAGGATAGCCAGTGGAAATGCACAGACAAGAGCTGGAGAGTGTTGTGTGAGAACAGCAAGGATGTCAGTCTCTGGGATCTTAGGGTAAGTAGAAAGGAGTAAGGAAGTACTAGGAAGTGACATAGACCTGAACTTCAGTGAGATCACTTTGATAGCTGAGTAGAAAATGGACTGGAGTGAATTGAGAAATAACTGGTATTTTACCTCTAAACTTTAGTTTTCTGTGAGATTCTGAAAGTTTATGGTATGTGAAGGAATGATTTAGTTTAAGCAGTATGATGTAGTTAAAATTAATCAACATGCAGCTCTTTTTGTGGTGACTAAGAAGTGGAAATTGAGGGGATGCCTATCAATGGGGAATGGCTGAACAAGTTGTAGTACATGGTTGTGATGGAATATCATTCAATTGTGCTATATAAGCAGCAGAATGATTTCAGAAAAACTTGGAAAGATTTACATGAACTGATGCAAAGTGAAGTGAGCAGAACCAGGAGAAAAGTGTACACAGTAACAGCAATATTGTACAATGATCAACTATGAATGACTTGGCTATTCTCAGCAATAAAGTGATCCAAGATAATCCCAAAGGACTAATGGTGAAACATGCCTCCAGAAAAGAACTAATATTATCTACAGACTAAAGCATACTATTTTTCACTTTCATTTTTTTTGTTCAGGTCTTCTTGTACAAAATAACTAATATGGAAATGTTTTACATAATTGAACATGTATGACCTATATCAGATTGCTTACCATCTCAGGAAGTGAGGAAATCAGGGAGGGAAGGATAGTATTTAGAACTCAAAAGTCTAGCATTCAAATTCTACCTAAGACATTTAACATATGATCATGGACAATTTCCTCAGAACCTCATTTCCCTTATCTGTAAAATGGGGACGAATCACAGAATTTGAGTTGAAAGATATCCCATCAGTCATCTAGTCCAATCCACACCCAAAGGAATTTCCTACTTACGATATCATACCCAACAAGGGGTTAGTCATTCAGCTTCTGCTTGAAGACCTCCAAGAAGGAAGAATCCACCACCTCCCAAGACAAGCTATTCAATTTTTAGATGACTTGAGTTGGCCGGGAAGCTTTTCTAGACATCAGGCCTAAATTAGTCAATTTGCAGCTTTTATTCTTTCCTCCTGGTTCTGCCTTCTCTGGAGCCAAACAGAACAAATCTAATTCCCTCCTCCACGTGTTGTTCTTCCTCAGTCTCTATGTGGCCTCATGGACTTTATCCATAGGGTTTTCTTAGCAAAGATACTGGAGTGGTTTGCTATTTCATTCTCCATTGTGTCCCCATTTTATAGTTAGGGAACTGAGAAAATAGGGGGTAAGTGACTTACCCACGGTCACACAGCTAGTAAGTGTCCGAGGCCAGATTTTCCTAATTCCAGGTCCAGTGCTCTATCCATTGCACCACCTAGCTGCCCCCCTCCCCCCATATAACAGCCCTTCAAATACAGTATTTGAATACAGATATCATCTGTGCTGTTCCCACCCGCCCCCTCCCACCACTACCAAACTTCTCATCTCCAGGTTAAATATGCCCAGTTCCTTCAGCCAGTTCTCATAACCATTTTTATCCCTCCTAATGCAGCCCATGATCACATTACCTTTTTTTTTTGGACTGTCACATCACACTGCTGATTGCTATTGAGCTTGAAGTCCACTAACCCCACCTCCCTGCTGCTTCCTTTTTTACAACACCTGCTATCTATACACACCTCCCTATTTTGTATTAGTAGAATTCATTTTTTGTACCCAAGTGCAAGATTTTACATTTATCCCTAAATAACTTCATCTCATTAAATTCAGCCCAACGCTCTTGCCTGTCCAGATCCTTTTGGATCCTGACTGTCATCTGCTGCCTTAGCTATCCTTCCAAGCCTTGTGTCACCTGCAAATTTGATGACCATACCACTTATGCTTTTATTCAAGTTATTGGTAAAAATGTTAGATAGCATGAGGCCAAATACAGATCCCTGGGGTATTTCACTAGAAACTTCCTACCAGGTTGACATTGCAGCATAAATAACTGCTCTTCAGTTCTGAATTCATCCATTTGTATTATCATCTAGTCCACATCTCTCCATTTTCTCCTCAAGAATAGTATGAGACATTTTTTCAAAAACTTTGCTAAAATATAGGTCAGTTCTATCCATAGCATTCTTCTTATCAGTTTAGTGATCCTGATCCCTGCCCTACCCCCCCAAAAAAGGCAAATGAGCTTAGTCTGCAATTTTTTGTTCTTGATGAAGCCATGCTGGCCCTTTGTAATCACTGTTCCTTTTTTATATGTTCTCTTTCTCTCTAATGAAATGTTGGAGAATTTCCCCAGGAATCAAAGTCAAACTCATTGACCTATAGTCTGTCTTCTTCCCTTTTTTAAAAAATTGGGAAATTTTGAAAATTTATCCTCTGATCTTGTAATACCTCTCCCTTTTCCCTGTCCTCTTTCAAATATCACCAACAAGGGCTCAAGGTCACATCTGACCCAAGGAAGTACTTCATCTGGTCCAGGTGGCTTAACTTTATTGAAGGCAGCTAAGTACTGTCTTAATATCTCACAGGTGACTTGAATTCATCAAGGACAGCTGAGTACTGTCTTACTATCTCCAGTACTTAAATGTTTTAGTTGTTACTAGAAGAAAATGGTCAGTTTATTCACTTTATTTTTATTTTATCTAGCAGTGGAATGCTAGACCCAGCTCATACCGGGATTGGTAGTTTTTCAAGTGTGAACATTTATACCTTGGAAATGAACACTACAGTCAGGCCTCAATTTATTATTTTGTTGATTTTCTAGTCTTAAGAAAGTGATGCAGAAAATATTAATAATTCAGATTAAACTTAATTGTATCCTGCACATATACACCCCCATGCCCCAGATCTGGTTGTTAAACATTTACCAGCACACCCCTGCCTGAATGTCACATGGTCAGGTTTAGAGCTAGAGGAGACAAGTACCTGAACTAACACCTTTTTATAGACGAATAAAATTGACTCCCTTTGACATTCAAAAGTTTACCTTTATATTTAAGATTGCTACAGTGCTTAAAGATTATGTTTTAAACCAGCATTAATCTAGAAATCATAGAACATTTTCCACCTCATTCCAATTCTTTGGTCAAGTAGGATCCTACTGAGAACCAGATATAGTAGCTACTATAAAAGAACATTAAATACTACTTCAGGAATAAATGTGTTAACCAGTATTCACAGCTTTTAGAGGTTCTTAACACTTTCAGAGGCATCCTCTGAACGAACTAATAACTTGCCTCAATATAGTGCTTTTTGCAGCTTACAAAATGCTTTCACATTTTTCATTTGCGCCTCATAACAACCTTTGAAAGTAGATAAGACAGATATCATTCCCATCTTAAAGATGAGTAAAAAATGAAGCTTAGAAGAGGAGTGATTTACTTAAGGTCACATAAATAGCTTGTAAAAGGCAGAATCAAGACTCCGGCCCAAGTTTTCCGATTCATAGTTCAATGCATTTTCAAAGAAATTAGTCAGACAAAAAACATTCAGTGCCTACTGTGTGCCAGGTGCTATGCTGTGTGCTGAGGATTCAAGCAAAGACAAAAAACAATGCCTGCCCTCAAGGTGCTCGTAGTCTAATGGGGGAGACAATAAGCAAACAACTATGGACATATTCAGGATATATTAGATATATCCAGGATTCAGGATATGTTGGATATTCAGGATAAATTGGAAATAATCAATAGAGAGAAGGCACTAGAACTAAGGGGAAATCAGGAAAGATTTCTTGTAGATTGTGGAACTTTAGCTGGGACTTGAAGGAAGCCAGGAGGTGATGAGAAGAGGGAGAATTCCAGGCATGGAGCACAGTCAGTGAAATCAGGCTGCCTCATTTTAGTTGTGGTAGAGGGCCAGAAGGACACCAACATTTATTAAGAGTATGGGGCTGGGGGACAGGGTGCATTTATGGCTAAAGAGCCACATTACCAAAGCAATATCATCTTATTTTAGGGAGGGTGAAATGAAGTTTACAGCTACTTCCTTACCTTCCCTGTTTTGCTATTTACATGGAAGTGCCTGTTTTACTTGGTGTTTAAGAATTTTTTTTAAAAGGAAAAAATGTTTTTATTAAACAGAGTGTTGATTTGGGATGGCATGGCTAGAGACATGTGACAAAAGCGAGGGAGGATGAAATTAAGTTGACAGCTAGGTCATTACCTGTGTGTTAGATGGAGGTTGATGCCAGCTTAGGGGTTTCTGAGTGATGCCTATTGTTCAATCAAGAGTTAAAGTTATCTGAGAGCTATTACACAATAGATTAATGGTCAAAGAATATGAATAAGCAATTTCATAAAGAAGAAATGCAACCTATCAATAATCACAAGCATGCTCAGAATCACTAATATTAAGAGAAATGCAAATTAAAACAATTCTGTTTCCACCTCATACTCAAAGATGACAGAAAAAGAAAAGGACAATTTTGGGGAGGAGAGGCATGCTAATTCACTGTCGGTAGAGATATGAATTGATCTAGCCATTCTGGACAATTATTTGAAACTACCCAAAACGTGGCTAAGCTGTGCATACATAGACTTAAATCCAGTGAAACCGCTACCCCAAAGAGGTCTATACCCCAAAGAGATCAAATAGGGAAAAGATTCACAGGTACAAAAATTTTTATAGCAGCACTTTTTGTTGTAGCAAAGATCTGGAAACTAAAGGGTGGGGACACCCATCAATTGGGAAATGGCTAAATTATGGTACATGGATGTAATGGAATAGTATTACACCACAAGAAATGGCAAAAGGAATGGATTCAGAGAAACCTGGCAAAACTTGCATGAACTGATACGGAACAAAGTGAGCAGAACCAGAACAATTTATGCAATGACTACAACACTGTAAAGGAAAAACAATTTTGAAAGACTTAACTCTCTGTTCAATATAATGACCAGTCACTACTCCAGAGAACCAGTGGTGAAGCATGTTACCCATCTGCTGACACAAAGGTGACAGACTTAAGTTGCAGAATGAAAATATTTAAAGGCATGAGCAATATGTGGATTTGTTTTGCTTCATTGTTTGTTACAACAGAGATATTTTATTTTCTTTAATTTGGGGGACAGTAATTTAAAAGAGGAGATGGGGGTTAATTATAGAAATACCAATTGAAAGAGGAAAAAAGAAAGGAAAGGTGACTATCAGGGCATTAAAAAAAAACCCTAACATCTGAAGGAAGCTCAGAGGGAGGCACAGACAAGCAAGAAATTAACATGTTAAGATCATGTATACCTTTTAAAAAGCAAGCTATATGTAACAGAATTTCAAGGTTTTATATACAGTCCTCTTTTTCTCTTATTTGTACATGGAGATGTTCATGTTTGCTGGTATTTGTCAAATTCAGATTAACAAAAAATGAAAAGCCACAGAAGTGGAAAACTAGAAAGGACCTTAGATTTCACCTAGTCTTAAGTCCTTGTTTTTTACAGATCATGAGGCCCAGTGGATTAAATTAACTTGCCCAAGGTCATTGAGCTCATTAGTGTCAGTGCCTAGAGCAGAATCCAGTTCTCCTTACCTCCAACACATGTTTATTCCAGTCTGCCATGTTAACACCGTGGACATGTCCTCAAATAGTCACTTGTAGCATCTCAAAATTTTTAAGGGATCTCAGAAGTCATCTAAAGCCAACCCTGAGTTGTATCGGTGGTCTATTCCACTTTGGGACCGCTCTGATTACTAGAAAGTTATTGTATACTGTCAGACATCTGCCTCGGGAATTTTTACCCTTCACCCACCATTTTGCCATCAAACGGAACCAGCACAGTCCTGTTTCCCCATACTTGAAGACAGCTATCATGTTTTCCTAAGTCTTTGCCTTCTTTCTCTAAGGCCATGTACATCTCTACTTCCTTCAACTCATACTCATATAATGAGCCGCCTTACCGTTCTGGTTGTGTATCTCAAGCCTATCAGATTCTAAGCTCCTCCATTAAATTATAAGTTCATTGAGGGCAGGGACCAGCTTTTTTTCATTAATTGTACCCCCATTGATTAGCACAATGCCTGGCACATGGTAAGCACTTAATAAAAGTGGATTGGATTGGATTGGTTCACTCTAGGTTCTCACCCTACTCCTAAAATGTGGTACCCAGAGATGATCCAGAAATGGTCTAAACAAGGTAGAGTTTGAGGAGACCTTCCCTCTGGATTGTGTGCTTCTGCTGACTCAGCCTGAGTTAACAGTAGGAAGGCATTGTGACTTGGTGTGAATTTACTTTTGGATTTTCTTAGGGAGCCCTAAGTTCAAAAGTCCCAACCTCACTTCTGACACATAAATGTGACTGAGGGTAAGTCACTTAACCACTTCAAGGCTCAGACAATCCTCTTACCAGATCTACTGGGTTATAAAGACAGCTGGTTATCCTATCTGAGCAAAGTACAGTTCATAGAAGTTTATATTTGCATTTTTGGCTGCCGCATCACAATGTTGACCTACGCTGAACTTGCAGACCACAAAAACTCCTAGGTCGTAAGGTCATCGATGTAGAATTAGAAGGACCCTCCTAAACTATCTCATATAATCCCTCTCTAACCCTTCCCTTCATTTTACAGATGAGGAAACTGAGGCCCAAAGGGGTTAATTGACTTGCCAAAGGTCACACCGGTAATATATGGGAGAGTCAAGATTCAAATTTTAAGCCGCTATTTTGGATGTCCATCTCAGGCCTCACTCCAACTTTTCTACATGCTGTTGTCTAGTCATGTGTCTTTCGTCTTGTATTTTGGAGGTGGCCAAGTAGCACTGAAGAAAGACTGCTAGACTTGTCAGGAAGACCCAAGTTCAAATCATGCCTCAAACACTTAGTAGCTTTGTTACCTTTGCCAAGTCACTTAATTCTTTTGATCTTCAGTTTCCTAATCAGTAAAATGGGGATGATTACACCCATCTCAGTGCGTTGTTGTAAGGTTTAAATGAGATTATATATGAAAAGCACTTTGCAAATATTAGAGTGTTATACAAATGTTAGCAAGTTATTGTACGGTTGATTTTTTGAACCTAGGCATAAAGTTTTACATTTATTCATATAAAATTCCATTTAATTAGATTCAGCTAATTATTTTAATCCACTGAGCTAATTTTGGATCCTGATTCTGTTACTCAGCGTATTAGCTATCCCTTCCACCAGAAAATTGATCCACTTGCCATCTATAACCTTCTTCCAAGTCACTGACAAAAACTGAACACCAAGTGACTTAAGGAAAGTTCGTGATATTATAATTTAAGTGGCTTTAATTGGAATTGGGACCAGGATATAAGTAACCCAGGATACCATCACACATCCCTGGAAGAAAAACAGGTATGAGTCAAGAGGCAGGGCGGTACATTGAAATTGCTGAAAAAGTGTTATTTGCTCAGAGGAATCATACCGTTTTCTATTCCCCCACGCAAGTGAGGATCAAGAAAGATTAAGCTTTCATGGGAATTCTAGAGGAAAGATGAAAATTCAATCCATCCTTCATACCAAAGTAATATTCCTAATATACAGGCCAATTTTACTCTTGTGTTTTGCTTTTCCATCACCTATAGGAAAACGTAAAAACCCTTTGCCTGGTACATAAGGCATCATCAGACTCCAATTCGCTTTTCCAGCCTTATCTCACGCCATAGTCCCTTTTAAATATTCTTGTCCTGCTCTTCCTGTCTCTCTGCATTTATACCGGATATCCCTCGGACCTAGAACACACTCCTTCTAAACAGTCAGCATTTATTAAGTGTTTACTGTATGCCAGGTGCTGTTCTGCGTGTCTTACTCTTGAAATCCTTCTCTTCCTTCAAGGCCCCAGTCAAGGTACCATCTTCCTCCAATAAACCTTTCCTGATTCCTTTCCACTCCCAGCTAAGATCCCTCCTCAGATCTCTCTCTTCTATGCTTCCTGTGCATTTATCACATTATAATTAGAACTGTCTCTGGATCCCCTCTCCCATATCCCCTCCTCAGATTATAGGATCCTTGAGGGAAGGGACTTCCATTTTGTCATCATTTTATTCCTGTTGAGCAGTGTTTTTGCAAATAAGCCCTTTACTAAATGTCAGATTGAATTGAAGATAGTTTCCATTCCACTTAGACCTACCTCTACCATACTTAGAACATACCTTAGGACACCTCTACCATAGAACGGAAGGTTTGTGGTGCAGTGGATAGAGACTGAATTTAAAGTTAACGAGACCTGAGTTCAAACTCAGACTCTCTACTACTAGCTGTGTGACCATGTGCAAATCACTTAACCTCCCTGTGCCTCAGTGTCCCCTTATGTGAAATGTAGATAATGATAGCACCTACCTCCCAGGGTTGTTGTGAGATATTTGTGAAGTGTGCTTTACAACCTTAAAATACTATCTAAATGCTAGCTATTATTAAGAGGAAAATCCCAATACTTATATACTTTAACCATCTCAATTTCTTTAAAAACAAAAAAAGCAGATCATGTAATCTTCAGCGTGAAGAAATTTAAAAAGCAGGCTGCTTGGGTCATGTCTGTGCCTGGAGTAGCTGCAGAGTGAAGAGATGAGAGCGGGGACAGGTGCTGAGAATGTCCAGGTCCCAAGATTCCTTTTCTCTCAGGTAGATAGCAGAGATAGGAGTTGTCCCCTTCGGGCCAAACTCGGGGCTTCCAAGGTACCGCATTGGTCGCCGAGCTCTGGAGTAGGATTCTGATGCTCAGCAAGGGAAATTCTCGTCTTTGGCCTGCTTGAGCTCATTTTCTTACCCCGAAACCGCTTCTCTCACAGGGAGGAGGAGGGAGCCGGGTCAGCCTGTTAAGTCAGGAGGACAGCCAGGCTCCTGGTGGGGGAAGGGCAACTCTACATTCCTTTCTTTGAAGGAACCTGACCAGCCTTTGGGGTCACAGAACTGTGGTGAGTAGGAGCAGCAGTATTACCATTCTCCTGTTGATTCATCTCCCATTTTTCCCTCCCCCCACCCTTAATGATCTTTCCATTACAGAACCCAGACCAGGAAGTTCATGACAGGTCGCAGCTGCAGACACATGGCTGGGAGACCTCAGCTGGGCCAATAATGGTGGGAGGGTCCTTTAGCTACACATCCCTTCCCACCCCCATTTCTCTCGGCCTCACATTCCACCTCCCCCCACCCCCAACTTCTCAACTAGTTTAAATGTTTCCCCCAATAGGACCTAAGGGAAGTAAGGGACCTTGCTATTTGTAATAAGAAGTTTACTTAAGTTGGTAGCCTATTGTATTCATCTTAGAAAGTGGGGTTTTTGTTTTTTGTTGTTTTTCTGCAGCTGAAGGAAAGGGCAGGCAAGCTGGTTGCCCCAGAACCTTTCACTCCAACCTATTCACAAAATTGACCCTTGTAAGATGGCTTGTTAGATGCCATCTAGGCCATGCGGTAGATAGAGGACTGGAGGTGGAGTCGGAAAGACCTGAGTTCAAATCCAGACTTAGACACTGAAATCACTTAATTTGTCTGCCTCAGTTTCCACAACTGTAAAATCAAAGGGTCGTTGTGTGGATCAAATGAGGTAACATTTGTAAAGCGCTTAACACACTGCTGGGCACATAGTGGGTACAATAAATGCTTGTTTCCTTCCAATTAAATCTAAGTCTTTAATCAAGGTAGGGGAGACAGGTGGTTGAGGTGAGAGAATTTGGCTGGTTTTAAGTCAAGTGCTTTCCCCAGATACTTAGCTTACTGATTGAGGCTTTAGCACATTTCTCAGTGTCTCTGGAAGTAGCTGGTTTTGAAATCCAATCCAATTCCACAAGCATTTATTAAGCACTTACTATTTGCCAGGCTGAGGAACACCAGGATTCCAAGTCCCACTTTAAGAACATACTGGCTATGTGACCCTGGGCAAATCACCTCTCCGAACTCTAGACAACACTCTTAAGACTGGAAATTGAAGAGAAGATCTGAATTGGTAGAGGGAGTTTCATTAACTGGGAATTTGTTCCGGTATCAACGAAATTACAGTTTTAATGCCTACCCCTATTTGCAAAACACCCTGGTAGTTGATACAGAGACTAAACAAAAATAATCCTACCCTCTAGAAGTTTCCTCAGCGGGGTGGGGTGGGAGAGAGGGGAATATACAACCCGTAAATCTCAGGCTTAATACCTTAACAGCTATGGAAGATTTTTTCTATTTTCTGAATATGTTGTCAGCATTCAGCCTAGGAGTTGGAAGAATGAGATTCTAGTCCTCTTTTGCTCACTAGCTGTGTGGGCTACAACAAACCACTTAGCCCCAATTTCCTCATCTGAATAATGTGGATAATAATACCTGTGTGTGTATTTCATTGAGTTGGAAGGATCAAATGAGATCAGATATGTAAAAGACATAATGTTATGTGATGCAAGGTATTATTATTCTCTTAAAGGTCCCTCCAGTATCCTCAGGGGCTGCAGCCACCCAAGGATTACTGGTTCCAGAAGCATTCTTTTTGACTTTTTTTTTAATGAATGTGCAAAGGCAGGGACATCCATTTGGTGCCAGATTTAATAGTGACAAAGATAGGTTGGGAGGCATATCAACCGATTTGAACCATCTAATAAGTAAACTTACCTCCTAGAACAGTCTTGTCCCTCTGGGATCATAGGATTTAGAGACCAAACAGGCTTTATCTAGCCAAACCCATCCCTCATCTTGGTGAGGTGGCAAGACCAGGAACAAAGTAGGTTGAGATCTTGGTTTGGGGAGTCTGGGTATTAGAACAGCATTGTTTTCCAATTTGTCCAAAGTGAACCTGGGAGATTGTAAGTGTGGGGAGAGGGTCGTTTTGGGAGGAGAGTCTCTTAAAACTTGCTATTAGGTGGGCACATTCCTCTGCTAATCACTTAATTACAACCCCTTGCCCACAACTAGAGAGAACCACACTCAGTTGTGGGAAGGGGAGGAGGAAAGGTATGGATGAGGAAGGGGAAAGGCCACCAGCATAGAATATTATATTAGAAGCAGTCCTTGGAGGCCACCACCCCAATTTATAAAGTTCCCCTACCCCATGATTCTTCCCCAGTAATTCTCCTCTTCTTTTTCTTCCTCCTCACAAGGTCTACCACTTCTTGTCCTTCCAACCCCAACCAAAGTCCTAGTTGTTTTCCCAAAGGGGTTACCATGCCTCTCTCCTTTCTCCCCCCCTCCTCCCCCCCCCCTTTCCTCTTTATCCTCCTGGGCTTTTGGTAGACTGCATGCTCCATATGAGTCAATAGTGTGATATGGCAGACGGGGAAAAGACAACTAATTTTATATTACCTTGAATTAAAAGAGGAGACAGTGTACACAACAGTAGTGGTGGTGACAGTCCCACTCCACTCAGCCCTGGTAGGAATGCCATCTGAAATATTACATTCAGTTCTGGGCACCCAACTTTGGGAAGGACATTGATAATCCGGAGAGCTCCTATTGGAGGGCAACCAGGAGGTGAAAGGGCTTGAGCACATATTAAATGAGAACTGTTTAAAGGAACTTGGGATAGATAGTTTGGACTTGGAGGTAGAAGGTGGTGGGGATGGGGAAGGGGAACCTGAGTGTTGTCTGCTTTGTGTATGAAGGACTAGCTTATAGAAGAGTTAGAAGGAAGATTAGTGACTCCAGAGAGAAAGTCAGGTTTGGGCTCTCACAATTCATTCGAGCGATCCCCAATAGAACGGGCTGCCTAGTGAGACTACCCCTCACTGGTGGGGGGGAGGGGCACGGTGTCTTAGAGCAAGAACTGGATGTCCACTTGCCAGGGACGCTGGGAAGGGTATGGCCAGTGAGCATCTTCCCAACTCCTGAGATATTGGGGTCCTATGTTTCCCCGCACCCCAGCAGCAGGAGTTCAGACTATTTCCTCTCTCACAGCCGGCTTTAAGGAACTCAGAGGAAGAAGAGAAGAAGAGGGAGGGCGGGCACCGGGGACCTTAAAGCCCCCAGACCATTTGCTGCCTGGGCCCAGGCCCTGTGCTAAATTACAGTGACGAGGTGAGACGCACAAAAGACAGAAATCTTTTTTTAATAAAAACAAAACAAAACCCCAGACCCCTGACCCCCCCCCACCCCCAAGCCCCTGGGCTGCTGAATGGTGAGGGCTTCCTGTCAGGATTAGCAGGGCTGCTGGGCATGTGTGTGCTGCTTTTTCTCTTCAGGAAATACCTTTAGTAAGCCCCGGTGGGGTCGCCATGGCAACGAGAGAGAGGACCTGCTGACAGAGGCCATTCAGCCGCCATTGTTCCCCCAGCCCCTTTGTTGGGAGCTTTATTGCTAGCCCTCTGGCAAACACAGCAGTTTGCACCGTTTTGTCGGGCTGAATGTGGAGTTTTTACATTTTAATGGGATCCTCTGGCAGCCGCCCATTTGCATGCAAAATGCTTCTTCCTCCTTTCCCTCCTTCCATTTAAAAAAAAAAAAGCCTATCTAACGCCAAATCCCCAAGGCCTAGAGAGGCTAATGAATGCTGCAGAGCTTAGGGGTATCGGCCCCCTTCCCCCAGATCCCCTCTTTCTACCCCTTTGCTCCCCATTTCCCCAGCATTCCTTCCATCTATGGAGAGGGAGAGAAAGTTATGAAATTATGGCTCTCTAGGACGGCCCACTCCCCCAGACCCTTCTACACGGGGCAGTTCTCGCTAGGGGCTTTGGTGATTTCACCCCATCTGGTTTGGCCTTTGCCAGACCAAAGTAAGTTTTCAGTTCCATTTCAAAGCCAAAATAAAGTAATAAAAAACCTCTACAGAGGGTTCCCGGAGCCCTGCTGCGCTGCTCTGTCTTCCTTTTGAGCTCCTTTCAAAGCCACCCTGAGTTCCTCCCCCACCCACAATTGCCCCCTCATTTAGCTGGAGAGTTTGTGCCAGGATTGTAAACACCCCTAGACCACCAGTCTCCACGCCCCCTCCCCACTTAGAAAGGCCTTTCCCCGTCAAGTTTCTTCTTATAACTAGAAATACTTAATCGAGAATAGTTATTAAGAGATGAATGACATCCCCAGTCCCACCCTCTTGGTACTGATTGAAGAAGTACGGATCTTTTCTGATCCTGTGGGCCTTTTACTAGCACTCAGCAGCATCCTGGTGCTCCCGGGAAGCCCAGTGACTAACGACAGAGTAGATCGTTACTGAGGCATGAGCCCACCAAATAGCAATCATAGCAGAAGCAGTGGCAGAAGTTCTTACAACTGTAGAGACGAGACAGAACACACAAATTCTTAAAGAACAAAGCTTTATGGGATTACCTCAGGGAACCCTGACTTCATGGGTGTAGATGCTCTCTGGGTGCCTTTGTAGATGGGCTTCCTGAGCTTTGTGGCAGAAAGAGTTAATCACCAAGTGACTAACCTCCCAGGGAATGACTTCTCTGAAGTCGTCTTGACTGGTCCTCCCTCGAACAGATACACATACAAGTCTTTTACTGGGCCCATCACTGGGCTTAGACTCAAAGCCTTTCCAGCTTGGAGGGGTGGTGGGGAACCTGCCTCAGTTTACATACACTATGCTGGAATAGTCTTGGAGGCTAGCCTCCTTATGGAAGAGTTCTTTAGTGAAGGGATATGTGAATAAGTGAATGGTTACAGTAAAAATTATGAGTTAATGCAGAAATGAAAAAGAATAAGAAAAAGGGGATGAGGAATGGAATTAAGTAAGGCTTTGAAAAGTCCTCAACTGAAATCCCCACCTTCTTAAGAAGCCTTTTCAATCCCCCTTAACTCTAATGACTTCCCTCAGTTGATTATCTCCTATTTATCCCCTGAATATCTTATTTGTACATAGTTGTTTGCACATTGTCTCTCTCACTGGAATGTAAGAACAAAGGAGAACAAAGACTGTCCTTTGTCCTTTTTCCTTCTTTGTATCTCCAGCACTTACCCCTGTGCCTGGAACATAGTAGGTGCTTAATAGACACTGACCAATTAAAAAGCTGTTTTTGTAGTAGTTTATGGATTTCATAAGCATGTAAGCACCCCGAGGGCAACAGAGGCTTTTCTGGTTTTCTTTGTCTCCCACCAATGACTCTCTACACACAGTAGCTACATAATTTGTTGAATGAATGGATTGTTATTAGAGAGAAGAGAGAAGGAAAAGATCAATTTTTTTTAAAAGAGGTATTGTGTGTGGGTAGATATAGAGGATTAGTAAATAGATTGACTTATCACTGTGGGTAGGGCTATGTTGGAGATTATAAATGGAGAAAGGAATTTGGAAAGGTATAAGGGAGAGATGTCCAGGGCAGCTAGTTGATTAGAAAAAAAATCCTCAAAGCCTAGGCTTGAATAATTTAGATTTTAGTTTATATTACATCTGATGTGAACCACACAACTCAGCATAGTTTAAAGTTTAGCCTGGTTTAATGGGAAGAACACTGGACTGGGGGTCAGAAGATCTGTGTTAGAGTCCTAGCTTAGCTACTTACTCGTTACAGTGATCTTGGCTGCGAAGAAGGGTACTAATATCAAGAGTACTGGACTTGGAGTCAGAAAGCTTGGGTTCAGAGGCTACCTACAACTGGCATCTATCCATAAGCAAGTCACATACCTTCTGTGGGCCTCAGTCTCATCTGAAAATGAGGGGATTGGATTAAATGAGCTCTTGGGGTCCCTCTTCCAGCTCTAAATCTGTGATTTTAGATACTCTTTAAGGCACCTTCCACTCCTGATATTATATATGATTCCATAATTTATTTAACTACTTTGTGCCTCAGTTTTCTCATTTGTTACATGGAAGTAATGCTCTCTATACTTGCCCCATAGGGCAGTTGTGGGGATCAAATGTGATAATATATATATAACACTTTGTAACTCTGTGTGTGTCTAAAATTTAGTTGAATGCATATTAGCTATATCTCCCCAAACTAGAGTATAAACTATTTGAGGAATGGAATCCTTATCTTCTTTTCCTTCCCTTCTATCTATCCCTGTACCTCAATATATCCTTATTCTTTGATGTGATAGGAGGTAGTTAAGGCATGATGAATTCTTTTGTCCCCAAAACTCTCAAAATCTACCCTTTAAATTATAGAGGGGTTGTGATCTGGTGTTGTTAGCCAGACAAAAATCAATCGTAGCTCCTTGAAATATCAAAGAGGAAACTTGAGCATTTTAATGATAGGAGGGAAGGAAGAGAGTAGAAGGTTAAAACACACCAGAGCCACAGAGCAGATTAGTGAAGATTCTTATGAAGTGAACAAGAGGTAGAAGGAAGGCAGAGGCCAGATGTAGCCCTCCACGTGAGTTAACTTTTGAGAGGAGGAAGGACATCTCTAAGTAGGAAGGGAAGACGGGTTCTGAGGAGAGGGGTGACTAGCTGCTTCTGCCAAATGTTCTTAACCTTCTCTGTGAAATAAAACAGATCATTAGAGGTCATCAGCTGTAAGCTGTAATCGAGGCTCAGAACTTGAGGAGAAAGAAGGTTTCAAATAGCTGATTTGGGGAGTGAGCCAAGGAGTCAATAAAAACAGAAGGAGCACTGTCAGTCTATGACTAAAACAGATTGTAATTAGAGTGGGGCAGGTCTGCCCTCTGCATTGTAGCCTTACCAGTGTTTTATGCTGCACAGGTACCTATCGCTAGAACCAGAACCTGGGGCTGATCTTTCAGCCCAGGACTGGGAGTTGGGTGATCTGGGTTCTAGTCCTACCCTTAGCTGCTCAGCCTATCAAGTCCAGCCTCATTGGACATTACATCCCTTCCCTTACTCTGCCATCCAGACAAACCGGCCTAATCTGTGTTCCTCACTCAAGATATGACTCTAGATCTTGAGTCTCCAGTCTGCATTCCTTTTTGATGGCCTTGCCACCTGGAATGCACTGCCTCCTTCCCATAATGTCCCTCTCTTTCTTTAAGATTCCCCTGATACTCTATCTTCTGCATGAAGGCTTTCTTGTTCTCCCAAGTGCCCCAGTCCCTCCTTCCCAAACTACCTAGTATTTAATTACTTTGTGCGTATATGTACTTATTAACTTTATATTTTTGCATGTAATTGTAGTCTCTCCACTAGAATGTAAGCTTCTTGTGAATAGAGGTTATTTCATTCTTTGTACTTGTTTCCCCAGGACCTAGAATAGTGCCTGTTAAATAGTAGGTGTTTGATAAATACTTAATAAATGACACCAAGCAAATCACTTAAATTCTCTGTCTCCCAATTATGCAAAAACTTCAGTGTAAGAAAATTTAGGACAACACCCGCTAAAGAGGAATATTTGTTCTACCTGGTGGGATTGTTGTGTGTACAAAAAGAATGTGAAAGTGCTTAGAAAATTTAAAGGACCCTAAGGCCCTAAAGAGAATAGTGCTCCCAAGAGTTTACCTTGGAATCTACAGCCAGCCAGAAGGCTGTATGTGTGTGTTAAGCAGAGGATCAATGGCCTCGTTTGTCTAAAGCTGGTGGGTGGGAATAAAGAAATGGAAAGTGTGTGGGCTGAGAGGAGGTTGTGGTCTCTCTCAGAAGAGGTAATACTTTTTAACATCCTTCCCCATCCTCAAAGTTGCCACCCCACCTTCTTTAAACCATGCCCTCCAGTCTCCCCCACCTTCCAAATTGTAAACAAACAAGGTGGGTTGTAGGATTTGAATTTAAACTGTTCTACTTCAGTCAATCAATTAACAAGCATTTATTAAGTATTTACTTAACTTGCGTCAGACATTGAGAAGTGGTAGGGACACAGAGAAACAAACAAACAAAAAACTTTGGCCCAGGTCCTTCAGAAACTTACATATTCTAGGGAGGATATAGTAGCATCGATATCAGTGAGTTGAATTGCATCTAGATTGGAACAGGAGAAAGAGAAGCAGCTATGTTATTTTCCCAGATGAACCTTTTATTAACTGATCATAATGTCTTTTACATCCTTTTTTAAAATTTTATTTATTTATTTTTGGTTTACAACATTCAGTTCCTCAAGTTTTTTGAGTTTCAAATTTTCTCCCCTTCCCTCTCCTCTCCCCTCCCCTCCCAAGATGGCATGCAATCCAATATAGGTTCTACATACACCTTCACACTAAACATATTTTCACAACAGTCAAGTTGTAAAGAAGAACTATAACCAATGGAATGTACCAGGAGAAAGAAGAAATAAAACAGAAACAAAAAAAAAAAGGAGAGAACAAATAGTTTGCTTCAATCTGCATTCCGACTCCATAATTCTTTCTCTGGATGTGAATTGCTTTTTCCATCACGAGTCCTTCAATCTTGCATTGCTGAAAAAAGCTAAGTCTATCGAAGTTAGTCGTCAGAGATACCGTGTGTCTGTAATCATTGTATAATGTTTTCCCGGTTCTGCACCCCTCACTCAGCATCAGATCATATAAGTCTTTCCAGGTGATTATGAAGTCCATCTGCTCCTCATTTCTTATAGCATGACAGCATTCTATTATATTTATATACCACAACTTGTTTAGCCATTCCCCAATTTTCATCCTTTCCTCAATCATGGGGCAGCTAGGTGGTGAAGTGGATAGAGTGCCAGGTCTGGAATCAGGAAGACTCATCTTCCTGAGTTCAAGTCTGGCCTCAGACACTATCTGTGTGACTCTGGGAAAGTCACTTAACCCGGTTTGCCTCGGTTTCATCATCTGTCAAATGAGCTGGAGAAGGAAATGGCAAACCACTCCAGTGTCTCTGCCAAGAAAACCCCAAATGGGGTCATGAAGAGTCAAATGTGACTCAACAAACCTATTTTTCCTTTTCAGGAATGGGAAAGTCTTTATTGGCTGTAATAGCCAAGGGGATGAAGAGGGCACTAGCACACAGATTAAGAAGACCAACATTCTAAACTCTTCAACTAACTTGTTCAATCATTTCAGTTGTGAGCCCATTTGAGGCTTTCTTGGCAGAAATCCTGGAGTGGTTTGCAACTTTCTTCTCATTTTACAGATAAGGAAACTGAGGCAAACAGAGTGAAGTGACTTGCCCAGGGTCACACAGCTGGTAAGTGTCTGAGGCCAGGTTCGAACTCAGGAACATGAGTCTTCCTGACTCTGGGCCTGGCACTCTATCTACTTCACCACCTAGCTGCCCCATCTACTAACTACCTGCCTAATAATGAACAAGGCACTTTACCTACCCTCTGAGGCTCGGCTGAAGGGATTAGACTAGATAATTAAGGCTATTTCCAGCTCTAAAATCATTTTGGGCTACAACAACTCATGAGGACCAGTTATTAAGGCAAGGAGGGGTTGCAGTTGGGATTGTTAGAAGAAGCACTCTCACTGATGAAATCACAGCTTTGAAGGAATTAGGAGGGAGTGGTGTTCTGGAATATTTCCTAAATATGTGAAAGCTCTGTGGTTTTATCAGAATGGGGAACCACAACCTATTTATGATTTAATACAGTTCTTTTGGCAATTGGATGATGCCCATGTGATTCCCTTCTCAGAAAGATGTTTTTAAATAATTGAAGGAAAAGTGAAATTTCAGTTAAAGGTTACTGAAAATAACAATGTATTTTTTTCTCCA
Source organism: Trichosurus vulpecula (assembly GCF_011100635.1). Taxonomy (NCBI): domain Eukaryota; kingdom Metazoa; phylum Chordata; class Mammalia; order Diprotodontia; family Phalangeridae; genus Trichosurus; species Trichosurus vulpecula. The sequence goes on from NC_050575.1 coordinate 305,725,454, forward strand.
TTCAAGTTCACAGACTCCTGAAAATCTAGGGTTCTTTAGGCCCCAGGTTAAGAATTCCTTGGTTTAGTAGATAAATCAGTCCTAAGTTGCCTGAGGCACATAAAGGAACTTTTCCCTCAATCCCAAAGCCAGTACAAGGGATTTGAACTAAGGTCCCTCTCCAAACCAGCAGTCTTCGAAATACTGTAGTCTGCCCCGTACCCTCCAGAATATCATATGCTGATATTTATGTAAAAACATGGAGTTTATGTTAATTAGTGAAATTCTATCTCAAGCATTCCATCAAATTGGCTCTATTAGGAACAGGGCTAGTGTGTTAATTTTTCAGAGTTTGTGTAGCTAACATTTACACAGCACATAAAGATTTGCAAAGCAATTTACCACTATTGTCTCATTTGTCCCTCAAAACACCCCTGAGAGATCATTTTTACAGATTAGTTAACTGAGGCAAGCAGATGCTAAGCCACTTACTCAGGATAATAACAATAGCTAGTAAGACTCTCAGGCTGGATTTGAATTTGGACTCCATCCACTGTGCCACCTAGCTACTTCCAGCTTTGTTCATCATTCCTTGTTGACATTTTACATGGGAGGAAGAGTGTTTTAATGGGAAGTGACTTGGGTTCAAGTTCTCCCATTGCCACCATTACCTGTGTGACTGAGTGCAGCTGAAAAAGGAAGGTGTTGAGCTAAGTCTGAGGTGCTTTCCATCCCTAGGTCTTTGATCCTATGAATATACCATGGTCATACTCTTTACCCTTCAGCTCAGGTCTTTATATAAAGGTCTTGCCCTTTTCCCCATAGCACTTGTGGAGGACAGTCTGATTCCTTACTGCTTCCAACATGAGCTCTATTTCAGTCAGTCATGTTTTTCTTGTGTCCCTGTGGCTATACCATCCTATAAGGACCTGTGTGGATCTGCTGAGACAATTCCTTCTAGCTAGAGAGCCTTTCTCTCTACCATTCAAAGTGCCACATCCTCTTTTCAAGACACCTCTTGAATTCTACCTCCTCCATTAAAAATTCTTGTATTATTTTCCATTTGTTCCTTATTCAAGTATTTTTTTCCTTTGTTTCATGAGCAATGAAGAGATACGTGGTGGGTATGAGCATTCTGTAATATAAAACTAAATGAAAGATTTCCAAGAACACATGAAAAACATGTCATGAGGGAGATGTATGATAAGAAGAAAAGACGGGCTGGCCTTGTGAGGGTGAAGGATAACAGAAAGCAAGAGCCCTCCACTGATATCCTCAAGATATCAGGAGAAAGTAAGAAAGACTCCCCACCCCCATCCTTACCCCCTGGTAAACTTATGGGAAGATGTGGACAGGATGGACAGACATGGATGAGTTTTGATTTCTCTCATTAGAGGGAGCATCTGGATCAGTGGATGGAAAGAAAACTGACTCTAGACCTGGAATTCTTAACTTTTTTTGTGGTATTGGACCCTTTTAGTAGTCTGTTGAAACCTAAGGACCCCTTCTCAGAATAGTATCTCTAAATACAGGAAATAAAATATATAGGGAATGAATTATGAAATATAGTTATCAAAATAATTTTTAAAAAAAAAACCATGGACCCTAGGTTAAGAACCCTTGATTCAGAGAATCTGGGTTCAAATCTCACCTTTGACACCTGCTATCCCTGGGACTAAGGTTCTTTGTCTTTACAGTTTGACTATATAACCTGTGATATCCCTTGAAACTCTAAATCTATAATCTTTTGAGCTCTCAAATCTGTTTGAGTATATTTCAGGTGGTTTTTAAGTCATGTTTCTTTGAAATCCAGGAGATCATGTCCTTTCATATGACCTTTTTACAATGCTTAGCACATAGGTTCTAGTCTCTTCTTTTGCCACTAGAATAGTAAGGTCTAGATGAGTCTAAACCTCTCTCTGCCTCTGTCTGTCTGGCTGCCTCTGTCTCCCTCATTTGAGAGGAGTCGCCCCCAAGACACCCCAACCAGGCACACACTGCCTGCCCCACCTCACAACATACAATACATTTGGATGGTAAAAGAGACAAAAGTTTGTGAAGAATAGCTTGAACCAGAGTACTATATGGCATGGGAAGCCAGTCCTGCCACCAGCAAAGTGCCACACCTGTTGGCTTGTCTTAGGTTACAAAGCAATAGTGTTTGGGGCAAATGGGAAAGAGATGGGATTAAAAGTAGCTTAATTTTCATAGACCCAAAAACTGCAACAAATCTTTTCCCTGATTTAGGGCAAACTGGAAAAGGAGTCCACCCAGGAAATTTACTATCTTCATCAGCTATTGAGAATCACTGAGAAGTGGGTTCATTTGTTAGTCTTCCGCCCACTTAAAATATGGCATTTTACCAAATCTTTTACAAAAATAAAAGAGCAGGGAAATGGGTGGAGGTAAATGTGAGAAGGAACTGAAGAAGGTATCTGGTAGAAAAGATATTGACCATATAGGTATTTATCTTGGTTGTCCCAGGACCTGCTCCTGTACTTTAGTTACTTTAAGGATTTAGGCTGGTCCCAACTCCTTAGCAGGGTCCTGTGTTCTCTTGCCATGGTGTTTTTTCCCAGTCCTTGAGGAATAAGGAAGCATTGACTTGAGTAGGTGAACGGGAGAGCAATCCAGACTCTTAACTAAGTCCTTAACTAAGTATGGTCAGCCATTTCAGTAAAGCAGATTTTTGAATCCTTCCTCCTTTCCTTTCTTCTATTCTTACCCTACTATCCCTACCCCAACCCATGATTACTTTCCATTCCAGCCAAACCAGGCTATACATTATTCTTTGTTCTGATCCTGCCCTAATCTATCTTTGCCTATAATGTCCCCCTTATGTGTGGAATGGACTTCTTCCCGCCACCGTCGCCACTTTTTAAAATCCCTCCTTTCAGGACCCAAATCAAGTAGCCTCACCATGAAGACTTCCTTGATTTTTCCCCTCCCCCGACTAAAAATGATGGGTTTCTCTTTACATTTATCATAAGACTTTGTACAGACCTACTCCTTTCATTTATTACATTCCTTTTTGTAGCAGTTCCATGTGTATATCCTGACTCTTCCCACCTCTTATTAGGTTATACGCTCCTTAAGGTCCTTGAAATGAAGGGGACCTTTCAAATCCTGCCTCAGATATTTACTAGCTGTGTGATCCTGGGAGAATCAACCCAACTCTCTGCCTCAGTTTCCTTATTTGTAAAATTGGGATAATAATAGCACCTACCTCACATAGGGCTGATGTGCAGATCAAATGAGATAATAGATGTAAAATGCTTTGTAAACCTTAGAGTGTTATATTTGTTAGCTATTACTTCATCTTTATACCCCAAATACAGTTCCTTGTAATAATAAAGACTTGAATTGACCTTGTGTCCTGAAGTCTACAACTCAAGCGTCTTCTCCTTTTCCTTACAGTAATAATAATGATAGTACTAGAACAGCAGCGTCCAACTCAGATAGAAACGGACCACTAAGCTGTATGTAAGGAGCTGCGTATTGATGTAGAAAACCACACGTTAACATTATTTTTGTTCTATTGCATTTTTATTAATTTTGTTCAGTATCTCCCATTTGCATTTTTGCATTGCAGCATGTTCGACTCCTCTGTGCTAGAAAATCATGGAAGCTTAGAGGTCATTTGTTCCTAACCCATCCCTGCACAGGGATCTCCTTTACAATGTCCTCAATACCTAGAGCTCCCCAGAAGATCCCCTGTGATGTCTGTCTGCCACAGCAGCTCATTTTACTTTCAAGTAGTGCTGATCATAAGGATGCTTTTCTTTTGTTCTTAGCATATAGGTCCAAAATTTCGCTTCTTATAACTTCCACACATTGCTCCTAGCTCTGCTCTCTGCTCAGTCTTATGACAGCCCTTCAAATATCTGAAGGCAGTTTATGATGTCCCCTCTCATCTTTTCCAGGCTAGGCTTCACCAGTTCTTTCAATAAATCCTCATATGGTCTTATTTCAAGTACTCTCACTATCCTGGTTGCCTCCTTTTGATATACTCTAGCTTTTCAATACTTCTCACCTGGTTTTCCTAACATAAATCACTTCCCAATTCATTAGGCTCTCCCCTCAAAATGGGGCTGGGATTTTGGTTTCAGCTGAGGCTGACCTCCAACCTGTCTCTCTTTCACTCCTGTTTTCTTAGCTATAGTAAGCTCAGTTCCACACTGCACCTCATCTCATGCTAACACCTGGTTGCTGACAGAGAAGAGCAGTCAGGTGCCTTGAAGGCTATGATTGGTCATGGTTGGTGTCGGGGGCAGATGAAAATAAGCTAAGCATCCTTGACTTAACTCCTAGTAGTGCACACTGAGACAAAAAGAGAGCTGGGCAGTGAAGACTACCGGTTGGTTTGGGGCCAATGAATCAATAAGTTTGAGATAATATGTAGTCTCCAAATCAGTCCTCCTTAGGCGAATAGAAAGGTAGACATGCAGTTGAACAAATGGAGCCATTAGCTTTGCAACATTTCTGTGATGCATCTTTATTTCTATCTTACAAACTGAGAAACCAAGGCACAGAAAGATCACAGTGAACAATGATAAAAAGCACTAACCCTAGGTTGTCATTAATACACCTAAGTTATGTTGTTGTCAGATGTGAAATTCAGTTCAAAAAAGCATTTATTGGGAAAATTTTTGACCATCTACTATATATCTAGCACTAGCGAGGGTATGAGGAGGGATAAAGAGGAGATATAAAAGAAATAATATGCCCCAATTAACATTCTCTCTTTTTGGAAACAATACAAGTACATTTGATAATTAAGTAACAGAGTAGTCAGTCACAATAAACATTTATTAAGGACTTACTATCTGCCACATGCTGTGCTAAGCTCTGGGAATACAAATACAAACAGAAAGAAAGACAGTTCTTCCACTCAGGAAGCTTACACTCTAATGGGAGGTCACTACTGGAGATCCACAAGGGCTCACGATAGAGAAGTTTCAGAGTCAAGATTGAAGATGAGAGGAATAAAGACATGGCTTGTCTGTCTATTCTCCTTAAAATGGAGGTTCTGGGAGGAACCAGCCGATCAGAGGAAGAGGCCACAGGTGCAGACAGTACTTCCAGTGTGAGAAGTCCAGGGGTAGAGTGAACTTCCAAAGTAGAGAAAGTCCAGAGTCAGAATTCAGGCACTGGATAGGTACAGAAAAAGCAAAAACAATTCCTGCCCTCAAGAAGTTTGTACTTTAGTGGGGGAAGGGGAAGAGAGAAGACAACACATATATATGAATCAGAACATACAATATAAATACAGAGTAGGGGTTGGGAAGTGGAAACCAGGAAAGGCCTCCAGAAGGAGGCAGTACTTGAGTTGAATCTTCAAGAAAGCTAGAGGAAGCAGCTAGATGGCTCAATGGATAGAGCACAGGGCCCTGGAGTCAGGAGGACCTGAGTTCAAATGTGTCCTCAGGCACTTACAAACTCTGTGACCCTGGGCAAGTCACTTACCCATGATTACCTCAAAAAAAAAAAAAAAGAAGGAAGCCAGAGCAGAAATTAGGAGGGAGAACATTCCAGTCATGGAATGGAGACGGTAGAATGAAAGAAAATTAGAAAGGGTCAGATTGGGAAGAACTTTAGATGCTAACCAAAGGACTTTATATCTGAACGTGAAGGAACCACTGGAGTTTCATCAAGAGGACACGATATAGCATATGATTAGGCTCCAAAATGTGTTAGACAGAGGTGGTACGGTATGGTGGAAAGAATCTTGAACTCCGAGTCAAGAGACCAGAGTTCTGGTCTTGACACTGCTGCTCAATATGTGTGTGACCTTGATCAAGCCATTTCCTTTTTTCTGAGTCCCCATTTCCTCATCTGTAAAATGAAAGAGATTGTTGGACCATGTGTCAACTTACAGCTCTTGGATCAGGCTTCATGGAGCTGGGACCTTAGCTGGGCTGTGCAGGATGGGTCAAACATCAGACAGGCAGAGAGGAGGGAAGAGACCAATAGACAACAATAATACAAGCATGAGTAATGTAATGGCTCAGTTACTGGACTGGGAATGTGGTGTGTTGTTGGGAAGGGTCAGTGAGAAGACATTTGGCTGGAACATAGCAAGAGACAGAAAGAATGCTGACTTGGTAAAGTAGATCCAGATTAGGGAGAGCCTTGAGTGCCAGACCAAGGAGTTTTCATTTTACCATAGTATAATCAATGTGTGTTCTTGAGCAGGACAGTAATAAGATAAAAGCACTTTAGGGAGATTAATCTGACTGCTGTAAGTGGGGCCGGTGGAAGCCGGTAAAACTGAAGTCTGGGAGGAATGAGATGGTGAGGGCCTATACTTGGGAAGAGACAGTGGGAACAGAGAAAAGGAGACAAATTCCAGAAACATTTGGAAGGAAACTTGGAGCAGCAAAAACAGCACAGAGGAAAGAAAAGCTGGGCCCGGAGGCCTGTGCATATCAGACAGAGGAGTTTTGTTTGCAGACTGCTCTGGGGACAGGTGGGAAGCATTTTGTCTTCAGTCCAAGTTGTAATGAGGCAAAGACTGTCTCAGCAGGGCTCTGTCTTCTTTCTTTCTTTCTTTCCTCCTGGGGAAAATGCCATTTGCTTTCCTTGGCACCTCTTGTCCTTGGGACCTGTTGAAGTCAAATATGTGATGCCAGAGGCTAAGAATTTGAGTTCGCTGTTTGTCCAAAGGCTGGTAACTTGGTACGAATCAAGAGAGGCAAAATATTTAATCAGTGAGGTCATGGGAGGGAAATGAGACTTGATCAATAAAAATGTTTGCTGTTTTCCATGAAGGGTAGCTGACCTCTCAATTGCTTCTTATTGCCCGAGGTGGACAATACTGCAAACTATTTAAAATATAAAGAATAGCATCTTTTTTAAAACCACAGAAACTTATTTTTAAATCGTTTATGTGGTCTATTTCACCTTGGTATTTTACTCACTAGGATTGGTGAAGGTTAGGGGTCATGCTGTCAGATCTGTAGGATAGCTGTCTTTGGGCCAGAGGTTTTCTAACAGATGTTTCTCTTGCCCCTCCCCCCTTCAGAAAGAGGTTTAAAATGCTTGGGGGTAGGGGAAGAAGGGGGTGAGACCATGATTATATAATTGTGATATATGTACGTATAACTTCTTATAAACTACTGCTCTTTACTAAGGGGAAGAGGGGGTCTATTTTAAATGAGCAATGCCAAATATGAACATTTCAGTTTTGCACAAAGTCTACCACAGTATGTGGTGGTGGAAAAAAACACTAGATTTGACAGGCTGAAAACTCAGTTTTTAATAATGGATCTGACACCATGTTTGACCTTGGACAAATCACTTGGTTTTCCTCCTCTGTAAAATGGGGGGGGGAGGCAGGAAGAGGTTAAGTAGTGGGCTTGATCCCTTAAGGCTCTTTTCAACCAATAACAATCTACAATCCTCTGCTTTTGTACCTTTGGAAGTGTTCCTTGACCCCTTGTCAAGGAGGAGGGTATTGGGTTCTCAGTGTTTAGTGGCTTATCGTGGACTCCTCAGAGCATGGTGTGACATGTTTTGGACCACTTGGATCTGTCCCTGAATCTGTCCACAACTTATGGGGAGAGTTGTGATACATGCTACAGTAGAAACACCCAGGAGGCAGGTTTCTTAGCTCCCACATGAATTAGGAGGAGTGAATAGTATACTGAGTTTAGAATGGGGTGGGGGGGGGTTGGATAGGAGGATGAGGGATCTGTGCTGATAGCATCAAATACAGTGGAAGGAAATCAACACTTCATTTTCACTTTGAAGAAAGTGGGTCAGGGGATATCAGAGTGATGTCAGAGTCACGTCCATTTCTTGGTATGTCTATACATCTGTATGTAGTGAAGGGCAGGAGTTGCTAGTGGCTAGAGGAAGGCCATAGGAACTTATGAGGGGGCCTTTTTGAACCTCGGCTGCCAGAACCAGCCCTTTGAGCAATCAGCTGCATTCTGTTGCCTGCAAGGAGAGGTGGGTGAGGAAAGTAAGTTCTGTGGGGTGTGTATGTGTATGTGGGGGTGGGCTGGTAGAGCTTGAGAGAGGAAGCCTGAATGATAGGATGAGGAGAAAGGACCTTTGTATACAACAGCCTCACGCTGCCAGGGCAAGTGTGGGGCTTTGTGGCAGCTGCTAGTCTCTGTTTCTAATATTGTAGAACGCTAGGAATCCTTGGGCCCCGACACCTGTTAACTGGAGGTTCTCCTAAGCTGACCTCTCCCTGGGCTGTCACTCTCACATAAGGGTATGCCTTCTTGTGCCAGACCCCGTACTCCATGAATTATTTAAGCATTCTCCTGCCCCCACCACCTCCCATGCTGCCTTCTTCAAATCTGGGGGGGAAGGAAGATGGGCAGTGCTTTTCTTTGGAACAGGGTGTGTTCAGCTGCCATTAGGGAATGGGACAAGAACAAGGTAGTGCTGGAAATGGTAATTGGGGCTTGCCTCCAGGAAGTGACGGCTCTTGGCAGCCAGCCAGTAAGTGTGGGCAGACAAGATACCCTGACTGCAGAGGGATGTTGGGCGGGAGCAAGGGCCTGGAATAGCTGGCTTTTTCCCTTAGGATTGAGGGAAATGAAACGTGAAATGAAATGCTTAATGCTGCTGCAGCTGCTTTCTAACTTTTGCTTTTTTCTTCCTATATTCTATGAGAGAGTCGGTTGGGAAAGAGGTGGAAAAGAGGATTCTGGGCCAGTCCCCACTTTGAGCAGCCACCCTTTTGATATTATGATCCCCAAGCTAATGGTACTTTGGATGCCGTGGCTCATACTCAGCTAGTGTAATGCCCTTTGTCTCTTCCCCCTCTTCCCCCTCTCCCTCCTCTTCTCTATCCCTCCTGCCTCTGCGGGTGGCATGTGGCCCCAGCCCTGCCCTGGGGAGCCCCCGTGGAAGTAGAGTCCTCTCTGGCGCACCCTGGTGACCTGTTGCAGCTTCGCTGTCGCCTAAGGGAGGATGTCCAAAGCATCAACTGGCTGCGGGACGGGGTGCAGCTGGTGGAGAGCAACCGCACCCGCATCACAGGGGAGGAGGTAGAGGTGCGGGATGCCGTCCCCTCGGATTCCGGGCTCTACGCCTGTGTGACCAACAGCCCCTCAGGCAGCGACATCACCTACTTCTCCGTCAATGTCTCAGGTTGGTAGCATCACACCTCCCCACCTCTCTGGTAGTTTCATGGGGAGGTGATGCTCCCCTACTCTTTACTGGTTTCCCGCACCCCTCCCCACTCTGCTTCAGAGCCGCTGCCCACTAACCTCTGCTGCCCGCCTGCCCACCGCCTGGCTTAGCTCTCAGGTGATGAGAGCCCTATGGAGAAGATCTAGGGGCCTCAAGATCTTTCTTCTCCTCCCTAGAGCATTAGCTGACCACTCCTAAATGGTGAGCGTCTCACTGAATCCTCACTGTCATGGCATGCCCAGATCTCCAGGGAGCCAGTTGGTACTCAGCTGCTCATTTGGACAGCTGATGTCCTTCAGCCTTGGTACACATAGTACAATGACCCCATCTCAGGGGAGCTGTATGAGTGACAGCACAGAGGAACCTGGTCACATGCACAGAGAATACCTGTGGCCATTTTCCTCCCTCTAGGGCTCTGTGGCATTGGCCTCTTTAAAGACCCCAGTTGTGCCATTGTTAAGGTGCAAGAGTGGGATTTTCACCAAAGCAGGGCTCGAGGGGGCATGACAAGGACTTCTGTGAACTATTCATGAATCTCAGGAATATAGGCTTGTACCTCCTGGCCTGTAGCAGGCATCATCGCAAATATGCTCCTACCTAGGGATACATGTGTCCTAACATCATCAACTCCTCTTAGAAGCACTAGGAGGGGTTGGGAAAGTATCTGACATAAGCTTGGATGGTTATTGACAAATGAAACTGACCACCTGGGTGGGGCTGGAGGGCCTGTGCCGAGGACTGTTCTTGTTCCTGCTCAGGATGTACTCATTGGAAAGTGGTACTGGCAAAGGCACTGGTATGAAGTATGCTTTTTGTGTTAAAGAAAGACAGGTCAGACAGCCCTAAATGTGTTTCTAGGGAAGGGTACTACTTCCTAACTGTGCTGTCACAGTGGTCTTAGGTGTAAGCTATCCCAACAGGGATGCAGGCTCCCTGGCAGCCACTGCTATGTTCCAAATCATCAGGGATACCTGTGGTCCCTGGAGCTAAGAATGGGGAGGAGGAGAGATGGTTGACATACATCACCATGTTCATTAAAGGATGGTGAGATTTTCCGGACAGCTTTAGGGACGGAGGCAGGGATGAATTTGAGTGAGAGGGTGGGAGTGGGCATATGAACTTCTGGTAACTATTAAACAGGAGCTGTTATATTATATTGGAAGTTAGTCCTTGAGGGTAAATGGCTTTTGGGGGTCATCTGTGTTTATATCAGACAGGGAGATTGCTCCCTGGGCAGTTGTGAAGTCTCGTTATTAGTGCTGGTACGGTTCAGAGAGCCTGGGATACACCCTTCTTCCTTGGAAATAACCCCAAATGCTTCTTCCTCTTCCTTCACAGATGCTCTCCCTTCTTCAGAAGATGATGATGACGATGATGACTCCTCATCAGAGGAGAAAGAGTCAGATAACACTAAGCCAAACCGTACGCGTGAGACACTGTTTCCTACCTTATTACCTGTGGAAATTGGGGGCTTGGGGCAGGTCAGGGTGGACATGGGGAGGGTTAGAGAGTTGTACCTGCAGATTGGAGTCTGCAGAAAGACTGGAGGGTACTAGGTGCCCCAAAATGCACAGTTACCTAGACACATGGCAGAGAAGAGTGGTAGGCTTTGATGGTACACAGCTGTAAAATAATTACATAAATAATCCAGCTGGGATTAGTTTACTCGGGGCTAAGTGGGCAGTGCCAGTCACTTTTCCCAGATAGTATGCCTGTCATCAGGGTCATTCCTGGGAGATGTGTCACACAACACTGACCCAATATTCTTGCTTTCTGGTCTGGCTGATTTTCCCTCTACTTCTCTTGGTTCACCCTTGGCCTTGGCAGCCGTGGCTCCATACTGGACATCACCAGAAAAGATGGAAAAGAAATTGCACGCAGTACCAGCAGCTAAAACAGTGAAGTTCAAATGCCCTTCAAATGGCACGCCTAACCCCACTCTGCGTTGGCTGAAGAATGGCAAAGAATTCAAACCCGACCACCGGATTGGGGGCTACAAGGTGTGGCTATGTGGGGGGTTGTTGGGAAGATGAATAGGGGACATGGGGACAGGAGCTGAAAGGGGGGCTGCTGAAAGCAGGCAACAAGCAGGTAGTGTGCTAAGTGCTGGGGATACAAAGAAAGGCAAAAGACAAGCCTTGCTCTCCAAGAGTTCGGTAATTAATAGGGGAGACAACATGGAAACAACTCCGTACAGACAAGATAGATGCAGGATAAATTGGAGATAATCACAAAAGGAAGGCATTAACATTAAGGGAGGTCAGAGGAGAAAGGCTTCTTGTAAAAGGTGAGGTTTTAGCTGAGACTCGAAGGAAGCCAGGAAAGCTGGGAAATGGAGATGAGGAAGGAGAGAATTTCAGATATGGGGTACTATCTTTTGCAAGGAATAGTAGGAGATCAGTGTCACTGGATCACAGAGTATATGGAAGGTAGTAAGATGTAAGACAATTGGAAAGATAGGAATGGACCAGGGGAGGAAGGGCTGTACAAGCCAAACAGAGAATTTCATATTTGATTCTGGAGGGGATTTATAGAATGGGCGGGGGAGGGGGCAGGGGAACATAGACATGCTCTTTCTAGGAAAATAGTTTTGACAGCTGAGTGGAAGATGAACTGGAGTTCTATTGCAATAACCTAGTCATGAGATGATGAGGACCGACACCTGGGGGTGACACTTTCAGAGGAGAGAAGGGATCCTGTAAGAGAGATGTAAAGATACAAAGAACAGGACTTGACAGTTGGGAGGTGAGAGAGTGAAGATTGAAGGCTGATACCTGGGTCTCAAGCCTGAGTGACCGGAGAATGGTGGTGCCCTCGAAGGAAGTGATGGCTTCTTTGTAGTTAATAAGTAAGAGGAAAGTTAGGAAGAGGGGAGGGCTTGGTGGGAAAGAGAATGAGTTTGTATCCCCACCAAATACAATACAGTACTAGGCACATAGTACTTGCTTAATAAATACTTGTTTGATTGATAGGAATAATAAATAAATAAATATGTGTGTGTATATCTATATATGTGCATATATATGTATATGTGTGTGTGCGTGTGTATGTATACACATATACATATATATATAGGAGAACCTACTTCAGGGTTAGAGTTAATAGTCGGGGCACAAGAAAGGAGGAGTTTTCTCTCCACCCTGTTCCTACCTGTCCTTTAAAAGTACATGAAGTAGCTGCTGCTGGGTTAAGAAGATACTTTTTGCTTGTTTTACCTTCCCTTTTCATCTCTTCATAATAATAATAAGAGAATGGATTCACATCTGGAAGGGGTTTCAGGGTTCATCTAGTCCAATGCTTTCATTTTACAAATCAGGAAACTAAGGCCCACAGAGATGAACTGATTTGTCTAGCTTTACCTAGGTAGTAAACAGCTGAGCTGGAATGCAAGCCCACATCCTTTGACTCTTAAGTCTTTCTTTCTTCCCATCATACCAGCCTCCTTCCCTAATCCTCAGTTACTAGCTCTCCTTATTTGTTGATTTTTCTTGTTGGCCCTTATTCTTCCCCTCACCCATTTTCTTTCCTGAAGAACTTAAACTAGGAAAACAAAGAGGAAAGATAAAAAGCATGGAAATGTTGAAACTTTTTTTTAAACCTCACTGGTACCTGTAAGTTGACTGGGTACATTTTTTTAAATTTAATGTTCATCATGCTGTGTTTGGATTTGAAAATATGAAGAACACATAGCTAGTGCTATGAATGCATTTATTTGAAAGGGTGCATTGGGGCTCTACCCTGGAGTCTGAGAGGTGCGATTGAGATGATTAAAAGTTGAGGCATTAGGTCTTTATATGCCCCAAGGAGAGCTGTAGCATAGGGTTCCTACCTGACTTCCAGTAAGGCTCTTTCTGAGGGTAGGGATCACTAAACTGGAGCATTTTATTCCTTGCACTGTTGCTTAGGGTGTATAAAACCCAGAAAAGAGCACCTCATTTCAACAAAAATCTTTGTGTCAGAAAACATTTGTGCCCCGTCACAAGAGTGATGTTTTTTTTTTTAAGAGTGATGTCTTTTTGTAGTGGACAGAGAACTGCGCCTGGAGTCAGGAAGACTAGCTGTGTGACCTTGGGCAAGCCACTGGAACTGTTTGCCTCAGTTTCCTCAACTGTAAAATAGGGATTATGATAGCATCTACTTCCTAGGGTTGTTGTGAGAGATCAAGTGGAATTACATGTAAATCAATTTGCAAACCTTGAAGACCTATATAAATTAGTTACTTTTTTCCTCTGGGTTAGAGGGATGGAGCTATTGAAGTACTGGGTTGGTTTCATGCTCCACATCCAGCCTCTCAGTGGTTCACTCTTACTTCCCTTCAGGTCCGCTATGCCACCTGGAGCATCATAATGGACTCAGTGGTGCCATCTGACAAAGGCAACTACACTTGCATCGTAGAGAATGAATATGGCAGCATTAACCACACCTATCAGCTGGATGTTGTGGGTAAGGCGAATAACAAGAATAAGGTACAGGTTTGCCAACTAGACCCTTTGAAGAAAGGGCCAAGGAATCAGGAGCTTGGGGGAAAAGAAGGCTGGAGGTAGAAGAGGTGGCTTCCATGTTTACTAAGGGTTCTTGTGAGCTCCTTGGGGGCAGAGACTGTATCTTATTCATCTTCCTGTCTCTCCCAATGTCTAGCAGTTTCCTACCCATAGCAGGTTCTCAATGACTATTTAGTGGTGGTAGTAAGCTCTCATTTCTCACTTCCACTGAAGATGGTAAAGGAAGTAAAAGGGACGTAGACATGGGAAGTAGATATGTACAGGAAACAATGTGGGCTTGGGGTGTGCGTCATGGTTGGGTTAAGATAGTCCTTCTGATAGTTTTTGTGATATGAAATTTCCAGAAATGAAACATCTAATAAGCAGGTATTTAAAAGTTTCAGAGTCCAACTGCCCTGCCAGAAAACCAAAAAAAAAAAAAGGTTCAGAGTCTTATAGACTGGTTATTCTGAATTAACTGAGTCTTTTTTCTAAGAGACCTTTTCTGACTCCCTGAATTGTTGAATGAGGATGCAGTGAAAAGGCCTTGT